>NC_089524.1:12000083-12616470 GCF_963924715.1 Thunnus thynnus | reverse complement strand
GTCTTAGTTTTTGCTTTCATGGAAAGATATAAGCTGAAAAGCCAGTGAATGTCTTTCAAAATTTGATTTCCCTTCGTTTGAGTTCAGAAATATCCAAATCTACTTGAGCACGGGTGGGATGGTTGGTTATCAAACCAATATATTCAATTTTTATTATCTATTATTTATTATGATAATGTGTTTTATTTGACTTGTAATGAGTGGCCATAACCAAAGTACTAATACTCTTTTTCAACACTTCCACAATTAGCACAATTCTCTGAGGTCCTAAGAAAAAATATTTTAAATCTTTTGTGCTTTGTGATGCAGATGCAGGAAGCGAGTGCTCAGCTCGGTGTGCCTTTGTCCTGTATTGTTCCTGTGAAGAACTACAGTGAAGAGTTGGAGTTGGACACAAACACCGACATCCTGCTGCTCAGCGCCATCATCCAGATGCTTCGCTTCGCTGATAATTACTTTGATGAGATCAGTGACAAATTCAGCAACATTGAAACCAAAGAATAAGTATGTGTGCAGCAGACACAATAACCTGAGCAACTGTAATGAAATGTCCCTCAAAATGATCCATGCATGTGATTCTGCCTAGTGCTGGTTCACTGTTAACCATTCTTATAATACATCCATGGTGTTAACAGGGTGAGCAGTGAATCCCAGAATTTAGGAACTAGTTTCACCTCCGCCTGGAAGTTTCCCAAGTGTTCCTCGGAATTCTGAGAGATGTAGATCTTTTGGCGTCCTGTGACTGCACTGCACCTTCAGTTACTGGCTGAGCTGATCCTCATTTTGATTGTGTCATTCAGCTGCAGAATACTAAATTTTCTTTCTGATTCTGTAGCAAAAACGGCTACAAAATGTTGTGCATCCTGAGTAAAGTCTTGTGAGAACCACAAGACTAAGAAAACACAGTATTTAGTCTGTACATAGTCCACTGCTACCAAACCATTCATGACATTTTGGGTTTTAAGTCATTCCAGCTGTGTTCTTTTTCATAAAATTTTGTTGTAATAATTCATTTTCTTTACAGTTTTTGTCTTTTTGCTGCCAGAAAAACAGCTTTCAGGTTATTCAGTTGTTTGTTATCATCAAATGTATGTTATGTTGCATGTTACCCTACAAAATCCCTAAATTGAGTAATTCCATTTAGTCTCCAGTTATTCAATAAAAGCTCAAAGTGCATAAATGAACAGAAAAACTGAAATTTATTAATGCAGGTCAGACAGTTACAGTACAGTTACTGTACAGCAAACAGTTTTGAGTCGGACCAGTTGAGGAGCAGGCCCTCTTTTGTGTAGCAGGACTGTGATATTACAGCAAACTGTTAACTACACAACACACATCACACATCTAATCTGACTCGCCGCCTGCTTTTGCATCATTGAAATTAAGTGTGAATTAGAGTGGATTATAAATTGGCAGCTGTCCTCTCCGCAACAATAATCATCAGTTAAAAAATAATTATGCTCTGTGCTCGGGATAACTTTTAAACAAACACACATCTTGAAATAGTGTTTAAAATATCAATGTTGTGTTAGTGCACATAAAAGACAAGGAGCTCTCTCCAGCTTGGCCACAGTTTACATGACACTGGTTGTACGACTTCGTAACTGTCACAGATGTGACCGACAAGAATGATGCACGATAGTGAAGAAGGAATGTCCTGGAAATGCTAAACACACCTGGAATTCAAAGTTATTCAGTCCGTCAGCTTCTTTTTACTCCCTTTACATGTTAATGGTTTATTTCCTCCTGTCGAGCTGCTCAGTGGCCACCAGCAGAAGATGGTGGTTGTACTGGGAAGCTCTTGGTTGAAATGAAGGGCACTGCTGAAAATGGTATTCAGCAGATCTTTGTTTAAGAGCAGATGACATGGTTGTTGGTGAGGTTGGTTCAGGTCATTGGGAGCACAAAGGAAGACCACTGTGGACGGAGCAGAGGGGAGGTCGGCCTGTCAGGACCAGGGAGGCTGTTATGGCACAGCTGACGCTCTCTGACATTTCAAACAGTCAACGGCTTCAGTCATCAACAGAAAAGGCAGCCACGTGAAGAAGAAACCATTTCAACTTCAACCACTTGAGTTACAGTGCAGAACACACACACATACATACATTCAAACACACACGCAAACAATTACACATGGGCTTGGTCAGAGTCCAAAGGCTGATTCCAGTGTCAGTAAAGCAGGCCTGTTGGCACCTATACTGCAGCTCATACATATGAAGTGTTATTAATTTTTCCTTTTCTTTACAAATCAGTAGCTCATGGTGGTTGGTTGATCTTTTTAGCTATTTTCTGCTGTTCATTTTACTCACAGCCTTCCTTCCTAAAAAAACAAAGTAATCTCATTCAACTAAAAGTGATATGGCAACTTGCCAAACGTTAGTGACTTATTTCCTAGTGAAAACTGCCAGATTTACCTAGTTGGCTGCTATCATTCAATATAGTTTATACTAAAATGTTAGCACTGAGCAACAGAGCTGAAAATGAAATGTTGATATCCACAGTATGTTGTCATCCTCTTAAGGTTAAATTGATAACAAAAGAGTGAATTCTTTTAACATGATGAAGGGCAAAGAAGGTGTTGGCACAGCTGTGCAAATGGCCTGATGACTATTTGGCAACACTGATGAAATATTGCAACTCAATCTGATAAACTTTATGCTAGGCGCTTATTTAGAGATAAATTGTGCTACACAATAGATACTTTAAAGCCTTCACTGTAGTATTAAGATAAAATAGCCTGCGTCAATGTGCTGACTGGTATCTACAGTGAGCTTTGGATGACAGTAACAGTATAAAGAGGTGTAGAAAGTCAGATGATTAACAAGATGCAAAGTATAACATAATGCAGAATGATACACTCAGTTTATCCATGTTGACAATGTTATCTGACTCTGTGGTTGCAGCTTTTAAATGTTGAAAAGAATGAACAGCAGAAAATGTAGAAGAACACAAGCCCTGATGTCTGAAACTATGCTGACTGTGTGCAGTGCAGACACCAGAGAGGAACCTGCACTGCTAGTGCAAACTTAAAACATATAAAGAGCATAAAAGGGGGCAGATTTAACACATTTTCAAAACTAAAAATATGTAACCAGGGTCAATCTGCAACTGTGTATTTTTGTAAAACTGGAGACTTCAGAAGATGTGTGGCATTCTGTTACACTAACTGTGAATGTTGTTTTGACTATGAATTAAACTGAATCATTAAAAGTATAAAAGGACGGAACCGACACAGAACGGGAACGGAGAGCCCATTTCTGTCGTGATCACAGCTAACCAAACATTACACAATCTCTATCCAGTGACATAAAACGTAAAATAGAAATGCCAGTTAAATACTTACAGGCATTACTGGAATTGAGAATTTAAAAAAATCAAATTAGTGAAATTTAGAGGAATATGACACAGCTTAAATAAGTAGGGCCTTTACCTACATTAAGAATTCTGCAGGTTGTCACTTTTTGGCTCTTCAGCGTTTGGACTCGACCAGGTCGATCACACACTGTGCTTACGTCAACATCTAGAGAGATGACATTCAAATTCCGAACAGTAGAAAAAAAATTTAACAAAGAACTTTTTCCTTGTTTTTTTTTCTTCTCTTAAAGAACTGTACAAGATTATTAAAAAAATCAATAATTAGTTATACATATTTATATGACAACATTGTTTACGTTATATTACTATAAAGAAATACAACTTTTGTGTTGTTCTGATTTAAGATTCAATGCAGTATTCCTTTTCAGAGTGCTGTGGCTTTGCTGAGCTATATCACTATATTTTTAAGCAGTAAACTTATAACACCACTATGATGTGGCTGTATCACCATCATTGAAAATATTATCCCAGTTGTGAGACTGAATGCAGGTTTAATTCTCAGCTACTTACTTTACCCAGAAAAAAATGACTCTAACTCTGCAGTAGCAATGTCTGGCCACAAGGTGGAGCTAAATTACTGACTTACATACAGGATAACATTGTGTGTTAAATCAGCTTTCTTTTCATGAGTTTTTAGAGATGGAACTCAACAAAACAATGTCAGCAACGACCAATGAACTTAAAATTAACTTCCAGCCTCACTGATGCGTCACCCTCACCTTTCTCATCACCTGTGAAGCACAGAAGGTCAATAGACACTTTCTAGTTCACTCGAACGGTCCAACGGTCCAGTTTGTTCCCTCATTTTTTCAGCTTTTCACAGTCCAGAAAGCTAGTAAGCTCCACTTTGCCAGAGGCAGGAAAAGGAATACTGCATTTCTCCACTGCTTGCTTCTTCAACTTTTGTTCCTCAGCTCTAGTGTGCGTCCTGCAGGGGGAAAGAGACGGGCAGGGTGAGTACTCTAGGCAGGACCTTCCTTTGGAGACGAGGGGGTCTGGGATGTAGAGCTAGTGGAAGAGGAGGCAGAGCTCTTCAGGGATCCCAAAGTCTTGCTGAACCAAGAGTTCTTGGCCGCCTGGATCTCGTTCATCAGGACTCCCCGCTGATGCTCGAGCTCCTGCAGAGTGACAAGAGGAGCAGAGAGGAGTCAGCAGGAGGAGCATGGAGGAGGAAAGCACTTTTTCTTGTAAGTCCATCAAACACACTGCTCTGTGTCTTGATAATTGCTTAATTGTTTAGGTAATTTATCAAGGAAAAGTTCCAAATATTTGCATGTTCAAGCTTCTCTTAAGTGAAGATTTATTACTTTTTCTGTTTTATAATAGTGTTAATTGAATAACTTTGGGTTTTGGACTGTTGGTTGGACAAAACAAGCAATTTCAGGGCATCATGTTGCACTCTGGGAACTTTTGATTGGTGTTTTCACTATTTTCTTCTATTTTTCTATTTCTTCTATTTTCTAAATAATTAATCTGGAAAAAGTCATTAATCAATAATGAAAATAATCTTTAGTTGCATCCTTGATTTAATATTGTGTTTTGATATGTTATAATTTGATATTATATTGTGCTTGATGTCCTTTTTCCCACTAAAGACCACTTCCAGGCATGTCTAAGACTTAAAGATACTCTGTCTGGAATAATGATTTGAGTCTGATCTAATGTTTGATGGATTTTCCACAAAATAAATTACCATTAACCCAGTTAAAGATTCTTAAAAGTTTAGAGACATCCAGAATCTATGAACATGCAAATATATTTAATTCCAAAAGTTAAACAGCCATATACAAGATCATACATCACTGTAAAGTCCATTCTCAGTGTTTTGTGCACTGTTTCCACATCACGCTTGTGTAATTTGCATACTGGACCACGATTGGCTCCACACTAGTTGTGATGTCACAAATCATGCTCTTCTTATACTCAGATTTACGATGAGTGCAGAGAAACTTTTTCCCTTTCAGCAGATGAATGTGAAAACAGCCTTTTAGTTTCAACCTCTGCACATACATCATTCTGCACAGTGAAGCCCAAACATCCGAGTGAAGTAATAATAAAAAAAAACACATTTTTGAGCATAAGGCAACAAAGTAACTCATCTACTTCTATTGTCTTATCACTTATGATCATCAACTATTATTTTCTTGTGAAACCACCATACTGTGGATCATTCTTAAAGTTTTATTCACTTTTTACATACTTTCTATTACTCCTACTGATTTGGTATATTGCCCTGCATCTGATGGTTGCTGATATCATCATCCCTCCCTGCTGCTGCTGCTGCTGCTGCTGACCTGGATGCGGCACTTGGCCTCGACCAGCTGCAGTTTGGTCTGAGCAAGCTCCAGCTCCAGCTGCCTCAGCTGCTCCTTCAGTCCATCCTTCTCCTCATCCATTGGCTCGGAAGCTGTTTTGTTTCCGCCAGGGGACGATGTCTGGAGGGACCCAAGGGTGCTGAACAGGTCTCTACAGTGGTCACATCCCATTACTTTACTCTGCAAGGGCAAACCAACACATACATAATGTTATAGGATGCAGGTTGGTGAACATATACTGTATAGACATGTGAGTACAGGTAAAAACTATGTTCTTCTGTAAGTACATTCACATGTTCTAGCAAACACATCTCTATGCTACAGGAGAACACATCTAGTCTAGCAGAACACATTATTTTTATGCATTTGGTGAAAATAATATTCTGGATTAGAAGAAGATTAACTGCAAACTCTTAGTCCTGATGTAAAAAAATATGCATCCAATTTTTCATCTTAAGTATGAGGATGCTGATGAAGACATTGGATAGATATTTTCAGTATAGAGACTTGTGTGTGATCCATCTTTTCCTTTGATTTTGACTTTTGCCTTGTGGCCAGACCCTCACAAACAGGCACCTTAAAAACTAGTTTTTAAAAATATTATTGCAATATACTTAGTGCTCAAGGGGAAGTTTAATTTTCACAGTTCATGCATTTCATCATATTGGAGGCACAACTCCACCCTCCCATTTACAGCCAGACAATCTTTGTTGAGTCCAAAAATAGCACTGCACAGTTCAGCCATAGCTGACATGCTACAACAGTCAATCATTGCACAATTTAGTAGTTATATTAAAAAAACACTACAACAATGTTGATCTCTGGATTTGGTTTCTTCTCTTGTCTTCATGAGTTTATTGTAGTTTATCATTGCAATATACATTAACTGCTCATGACTGAGCTATCTGAGTGGCACAAGCAGAAGTGTTATATTTACACATATTTCTATCCTGTATACTTTAAAATGATTCCCATTACAACATCTGTACAATGTTCAGTGTGAGTGTAGTTGTAACACATCACAAAATCAAAATGTCATAATCTTTATCCAGGTTTAAAGTGATACACTGCCACACCCACAAAGAGCAACATCACATGTTTGACAAGGGCTAAGAGAACAGCTTGGGATTATTTGTGCAATCAGATTCGTTATGGGTGTGATAATGTACCAAACCGGGCTTGTCTGACTGTCACTATTACGTTAGAAGAATTATAACTGAAAGACAGAATAGTGCTGCAAAATCCTTTGTTGCTCTGATGCAACATATTGTGGCTTTAGTGAGGAGTTTGAAAGTCTCCTAACTTGCATCTGCTGCCCTCTAGAGTAGCTTGTGAGTGCCTGTAATCTCACCCTGACAATGTCCAGCTCTTCTTTTGTGGCTGCCTGTTGTTTTTCCAACCTGGTGCTCAGCTGGGAGCAGATCTGAAACATGGAGAGGAAGTCAGGTTAGATACTGTGAGAGATGATGAATTTAAACTATAAGATATAAGATACACTGAAGTATTTTGTCCAGGAAAAGTCAACAAACCAAACTTTATTTGGTGTCTAGTTACGGTCTTTTCCGCTCTTTACTCTGTGTAAACATTTATTTATTGTAGGAGCAAGAAATATGTTTTTGTAGCTAAAATGTAAAAATTATAAGAGTATGATAAAATTCAAGCAAAGCAATAATAAATGTTTTGGATACTGATAAATGCTTTGAATTGTCTGTGTCCTACATGTCAGAGTTATACTAATGTGGTAAAGTTTCAATAAGATTACAACTATTATTAATTATTTACAGAACAGATGTTTGCAGTTGTATTATTTATTTTAAATTTCAAATATAGCTGATGGAAAATTGTCCAACCTGTTTGTATTCAGCTATGATCGCTGTGGTTTTCTTGATCTCCAACTCCGCTTTCTCCAGCTCCCTCCTGAACACCTCCTTCAGCTGGAGGGGACAGAATAAGATGACAAAATAATAAAATCTTATGTTAATGAGGATGAGAATGATAAAGTGACAGGATGTAACACTGTAACATACTGTGTTTGCAGATGAAAATGTCAGGGTGATAAAATAGCATTGCCAAGAATTAATAACAGTCACATTTCCACCGTGCAGGTTTTTCAAATTAATATGTAACTGTGTTTTAGTACTATACTGAATTAATCCCTCTGTAAGAGTTCATCAACAGTAACTTTCCCCATACTGGCCACAATGGCAATCAATAGTAACTATGTACCACTCATTGACCTAAATTCTGAAGATACTATACCTCAAACTCACACAGTATATATACACAGAAAACCCCAAAGTACTTGACATCATAGATTCATTTTCCAAAGTGACCCCTCCTATAAAATAAGTCATGTTATAAAGAAATATAAGTTCTAAAAATGCAGATTATTCCTGCTTCAAATGGTAAAAAATAGTGGCCATGATTTTTCGGTGCAGGTTTGATTGAACTGTTCATCAGTAACAATTACACAACCATTGAGAATCATTTACAATGTTGATTATAGGAACTGTTTTCTCAACAACTCTATTGGATCTGTGCTCTAATTACCTAGCGTACTTATTCTGTTGTGACAAGTTGACTTATAGTTACTACAAGCCATCTGCTGATGTTGTTGCGTTGTCATTGGTCATTGACTGAAACTAATTAAAGTCATTAATTACTAATTTTGTCTTTCAGTGGAGTTTTAAGTAAATCTAACCAAACACAGTGAAACCATTATGCCAACTTTACAGGAGACATACTGTGTTGCCTCATAAAAATGTAAGTTTTTTTAAAATTACATGTATTAATCGAAATACAATATCATACCAAAGCTTTGACTCCAAACATTATTGAGCCAGTTGACCAGTGAGGCATGCAGCTTGTTTAGGCTGAGTTTCTCCAGCTTAATGAGCAAGACGTTAACGGAGGGCAGATGTTACCTGAGCCGTCTCCTCTTCCTGTCGTCTCTTCTCCTCCTCTGTCTCCACCAGACGTTGCTTCGTGCTCAGCAGCTCTTTGTTCAAAACATCGGCCTTGTCTTCTGCCTGAGTGCACGTACACACACAAACACACACAGATCACTCATTACATACCAAATCTGCTCTACCACAGTTTCTTTTTCACCCAACCAGAGTACACAAACATGTTTTCAAATGCAGAGGTGCACCAATCATAGATTTAGTATTTAACGCTGACTTGATGCACCAGAACATCTGCACTTTTTACAGCAGTATTTGCTGATTAATACAGCTCCACAGATTCACACTGAGAACTGTTTAATGCAGCCACAGTCCTCCTGTGGTGCGGTGGGTTGTTCAGAGAAATGCTTATATGCACCTTGCTGTTCAGGCAGAGTGTTGCATAACCTGGGAGATGCTTGGAAATGCTTTTCCACTGACAGCTGCATTTGTTTGTTTATGCTGATATGGGGTTTTTAATTATCTCAATTTCTGAAATTGTTCTGCTACAAAAGTTTCTTGATGCAGTGCAATTCAGAGATCATTTGCATGCTGCTTGTATTTATGTGCCTGTGTGTGACTGATTATGTTTGTTGTGCATCTTTTTTCTTCTGCTGTACTCAAGTCACACTTCAAAAAAGATCTCAATCTCTTTGTGATTACCTGATCAAATAAAGCCATATTCAAAGTGTATTTAGGCTGCTTCCACTTGTGCACTACATACAGCACAAGAGATGATGGCAGGTGGGAGCAAACACTTCATGTGAACACCACCCAACTAGACAAACACTACTGTAAATTATTACATCGTCCTTAATTTAACAAAAAAGTAAGCAGAGTATACAGTAAGTTTGACAACATCCTTTGGAGTTGTTGTTACCTGGTCAAGGTCATTCCGAAGGGCAATCTTACTGGTGACCAGTTCATGGGCCAAATCGTCGTTCTCCTGTTCCAGTCGCATACTGGCCTCCTGAAGACGACGGTTCTCCCTCTGCAAACACACACACACACACACGATGGCAGAGGCTATTAGTGTCTGTAATGTCAACCGAACATGTAAAAAGATTCGCCTCCTTTTGATAAAATGATACAGTAAAATCAAGAATCTCTCAGAAGTATTTCTTCATCACACTCACTCAGTCTCACTACAGAATATGATGTTTTTCTATCGGGGGCTGTAATATAAACATTTAGCATCTACAAAGTGATAACTCTGACAACAACAGTTGGACAAACACTTAATTATTCACTTTATGATTTGATGATGATCTTTCTGCAAAAAACAGTTCTGTCTGGGAAAACATTGATCAGGAAAATGTAGAAGTTACTAGTCTATTTGTTTCAATTTTAATTTATTGATGCAGCTTAAAGACCTAATAAAGCTAATAAAGCTTCTGCCTGCCAAGCACCCAAACCCCCCCCATCCCACCCATATCATCTTAAAGTCCCCATTGTAGACCATTAGTGGAGTCTCATGACTACTGGTCTGCTGTAAACAGTCTCACATGATGGCTATGCCTTAATGGGACAAAACAGTTGTCACGGTTACGAGAGGTCATCTGACCCTGATATCCTGTCACTTTTACAACGATGTCCTCTGTTATCCTTAATTAACCACACACACCCAAACACACATATACACACACACATATGTATGCACAAATAGTATAAATAAACTGTATAGTTAAGCTGAGCACATTTATATTGATGCAAGTATAAAACAACATATTACAAAGTACAAATACACAATCATCTGAACATCTATACACAGACACACACAGGTTGATACTTTGGCTCTAGTTCACACCTATGTACAAAAAAGAGTGTTGTCCTTTTAGTTTCACATCAGCAGATCTTAACAGCTATAAATATTTTTAAAAAATGATCCTATAAGCTGTCGTCAGTAAACTGGAACAGCTCTATCGCTCTGTGATGCTTTATAATCTATCAACAGGTTCCAATGAGATGAAGGGAAAATAATCTAATACTGGTCAGTCCAGTTCAGCACTCATTCACTGCTGTTTTGGAGACAGTTTGTATGCCACTCTTCAGATTCAGTTAATCACTTCCTGTGAGTAGCTACTGTAAGTAATGACTTTCATTTGGGCAAACAAGAGAGAAGACCTACATCATCCTGAATGGGAGGTTCTTCTCTGCCGCAGCTGTCCATACTGTACATCATATTTTAAACTAATCAAACATCTGAAGTTCCTCTACTTTTAAACACATTGCCAACAGAGCTACCTCATTGAACACATCTAAGTCAGACCATCCAGAAAAAAAAAAAAACTGAAAACAGAAACATATCAAAGATTGATGTCAAAGATTTTACTTTAAATAATACTAAATACCATAAGCATAAGTGCAAAATGTCTTGTATTAAAATCTTAGTTGACACAGAGGCAGCTTACCGTGCTGCTGTCCAGAGTCACAACGTCTTCATATCGAGCTTCAGCAGCACAGACTAAAGTTTAACACATGATCCCGACAGGAGTTTCCCTTCTCTGTCTGATGCTATCCAGCCTCACTCTCTCTCCCTCTCGCTCTTTCCTTTTTTAAAATGCTTTTATTATGTATAAAGACAACCATTGAAAGTGGAAAAAAAAAAAAAAAAAAAAGTACCACTGGCACGAAAACTCACACACTGATTTCACACATACAAAACAAATGAGACATGCACAAATACATACACACCCCAAACAGTGCAAATACAAAGAGTACATACCTAAACCTGGAGTATAAAACCAGTAAGCATGAAGTAAGTAAAGTCCTTGAATGCGTACCCTCAATAAAACGTGAACAATTTAATTTAATGTACCGGCAGGAACATTCCTGCTTTGTCTTCTTGCTCTGTAAGTCTTTCCACTGGCTGCAGAGGAGGTGGCTCTGGTCCAACATCTTATCTACGTTAAAAGTCTTCCTTCCTTCCTTCCCTCCAGAACCAGCAGCTCACAGTATACAGTACAGCGCCATTGTTTATACCAACATATTACTTTTGCCTTCGGGGAAAAACATGTAATTCTGGTGTTTTTTCTTGAGATATAAATTTCTTTGGTTGTTTCTGTATTATGATTAGATCAAATACTGGTTTCATTATACACAATGCTTTAATATTTAATTGAACTATTTATTTTATTCTTCTCTTGATATTAATACTAGATTTTATCCACTCACCATTGCCCTTTTTGTGTTATTTCAGCAAGCATATTCTAGTTTGAAATAAATCAGAGTTTTACTGAATTCACTGCTGTGTTTAGTGGGGAGAGGGCAGATTTCTTGTTGTTTGTACCTGAACCCTCTGGCTCTTTCAAGGATACAAGTCAATAGGGGCAAAATATTTTGAGAATTTTCATAAACTAAGAAATGCTGTCCCGGCTTTAGCTGGACCACCATGCATTTCTGAGTTTGTTCAATTGGGAAGGATAACACAGCAAAACCAAGTTTGAGATGTTAACTTGAATTTAATACATTATGAAGATGAGGCTTGAAAAAGAGCGGTGATTCAAGCCAGTAGCTGCAAAAAAACTGGAGGAACAGCTGACTTAGTCAGCAGCAGACTTCCCTGTCCTCCACAGTCACAATTAGCCAGGTGGCTGTAGATGATATTTGTAGTTGTCATATGATACAATCGTTGAAACCTCTGCACATGCTGATGAAGACTTTCTTTTACAGTAAGTCAAAATGTGATGGTTACCAGCCATGGTCTAAAAAAGGTTATATCTACTGTTAATTGCTTTGGAGTGCTTCTTCTGTCTCTGAATGAACTACTATTTGCACAAATGGGGAAAAAAATCATCACACCAGTTTGTACCTGACAAGCAAGCAGCACAAAGTTACATATATCAGCATCAACAATTTTTTATGTTGAAAATCATACAGTAATGGCGTTCCTCCCTGCTAAAAGTGGTTTGATATGTTGCTATTTGCTTGCTTCTAGGCAACAAATGTTCTGGGAGCTCTGAAACGCCCATAACCTTTTTGGCAAGAAGCAACAAAAAGAAGAACTGGGTCTTTATTTTAAAACTTATTTACCTCAAAACTTCTTGTTAAAGGAACAGTACAAAATCTTCAATTAAGAATCTATCTATTATTTAGATATGAATAATCTGCAGACAAAATAAATGACATTGAACAGCTCTACTAATGCGAGTTTCTACCCTAGCTTCCCAATTCCAAAGACAAATTAAAAAAATCTATTATACTCTGCCATGAGTAGATTTGTGAAAAAAAAACAACCAAGAATGACATATTTAAAACAAGAGGAAAGGAAAGAAAACATGTAACACGGAACAAATGAAAGCAAGAGATGCTGTCTGTTGACAGTTTGTGTCTGAATCTCTAAATATCTACCTCACATCTCTTTTTTTTTTTTTTTTTTTACATTTTTGAAGAATCAGACAAAATAAAGAGCTATAAAACTCTCTGACAACAACCCTAAAAATAAATCTGATAGATGTTAGGGTCGATAATGATAAAAGTCAGTGTTGTGAGAAGTCACAAATATTAACAAAGGCACAGTTTGACAAAACAGAGCTGAATTCACAGATTTCTAATCTTAGAAACATGGCTAATTTTAATTCAGCTACTTAAAAGGAGCGTGCATAATAAATTTTATGCCTTTCCTGCAACACAAGGACAGCTCTTTCATCACATCCTTGAAATGTATGAAAGAGGAAGGAGTGTGTAACTTCACCACCTGGTAGGATGAATAAAACAATGTACCACTAGTAACAAATGCAACAAAATTAAGCTATAAGATATCTGTGTGTCCTACCTGGTATCGATCGATGGGGTCTTCTTGCTGCAGCTGGCTCTCTCTCAGCGTCTGATATTCCTTCTCAAACTTCTTCAGCTTTTTGGTTGGAACCTGAAAACACCAGCAAAGATATTATTTTACTGTAAACTTCATGTACACAAGTTGCCTCATAAAATCCCATCCCAGTGCTTTGTGAGGAAGGGGAGAAATGTGTTTATTTGGAGAGACAAGATAAAGGATTTGCACTAAAGGCACCATTTTGGCTTTTTTAAAGGATTTTCAAAGGATTTGATCATGCTCAGTAGTTGTCGCTGAGATGTTTCCTCCTCGGCTCTAAATTTCTCAGGAACAGGATTAAAACTAGTGACCATCCAACAGCAACCCTTCTCTCAGTGTTGTCATCGTTCCTTTCTGGCCTTCTCCCCGAGACACAAATTCACATTTCACCAGAGGAGTCAAAAGTAATTCGCAGCCTGCAGCAGGTAGGGGTGTCATGCTCAGGAACACTTTGATAGGGCTTCAAAGAACAGTATCCACCTATCACTCATACTACACTGACTTTTTAATGAGGTATGTCAAAAATGTGTTAAGATGCTGCAGGATTTTACTCGATGTTGATATAAGCAATAGAATTCGGTTTTGAAATCACCAACATTAAAAGAAACTGAAAGTGTGAGAGGTCACCACACCCAGCAAAGACATACACGGATAACTGTGTAACACCAGGTCAAAACTAACTGAAGTATTTCTCTATATAGCTGCTAACATTTTGCGGCATTGTGGTTTGTGCTGCACAGTTTCCATTCTCCACTCTTGCACAATCTGTTCTCTCAAGGTTTATGACCAGAACATGTTTCTTTATGTTGTTCTCTACATGTGCTATTTTCACACTAGATATGATGTGGAAATGCAAGAAACCCATTGCACATACAGTATGCATTACACTACATACAGACTGTACTATACATTTGACTGTAAACAAGCCAGTGGCCATTAAGAATTCTTCCCAGATATCAGAAACTTTCGGTTCACACTACGAGCTACACAACCAACATATCAGTGTAAGTCAGTTCATTTCCTCCTGAGCTGAAAGACAACAGAAACTGGTACGACGTGTAGCCAAAACTGTCCTAACTTTGTTGTGGTCACTAGCTAACGAAAGCTGTTCAGGTTAGAACTTAGCCTCACTTTTCTGCTACCAATGCAATCTCATTGTGCCACTACTAAACACAGGGCTTGAAGGCTGCCATTATGTCCATATTGAGTAACACGTTTTTAAATATACAGCAAAAGTTATTAATCCATTTTGATGCTGTTAAATGTTTGTTCAAATCATGTTTGTAAAATGGAAAAACACTCACTCTTCAATTATATGTGAATATTCTTGTAATTTATATGTTCAAAAATACTGATTGTACCTTCAAAATCTTCTTCATGTTGGGAAAACAGCTCAATCTATTATTAGAGTCTGTGGTAAACAAGTGAGTAAGTTTGTTCATTTTCTCCTTTTTATTTTCAATGCATGAATGGTGTCTAATTAAATGCTCCTCAAATAGTCATATTAACTTATTAAAATAATCTAACTTGATGAAATCAGTCAGAATCAGTTTTAAACTTATGACCTTAGTTATGGCAGAAAGGCCTCAGAAAGTTGAGCTGCTTTCACTGAAGCCTGTCTATGATCTTTTCATCTCAAAAAACTACCAGGCAATGCAAACACAAGTGCAAGTGCACAAGTGCATTTTTCATGCACTCTGCATCTGGAAGTACGGTTCACATGAAATAAACATACTATATACACTATCTGCCAAAAACATAAGAAACTCAGTAAGGAAGAAAATTCTTGTTGTTTTCTGTGAGGCGTCTATAACCATTATGAAACTCCTTTAATTCATAAAACACTACTAAGACTTTCACTCCAAGTGATGCAACGAAAATACCAAAAATACAATATCAGCTCAGTGGTTTTAAGTAAACAGCAGTAAAACATGAGACAACACTGATGACCGAGTGATATTGAACTGCATGTATGTGTGCGTGTCTGCTTCAGGTGGGTGGTAATGTTATCTCCCCTGAGTAGAAACGGCGTTGCCATAGCGCCCACCGTTAGGGCTGGGAATTCCAGGTCAATCTCTGTCACATGACCACTCCTCTGAGACTGGCATGAGTGTATTTGTGTGGGCATGTCTGTGTGTGTCCTTTATTGATTATGGAGTCTAGGACCTGATTCACTGAGAGGTTTATATTTCTTCATTCATAAGAGATAGAAAGGAAACTGAATAATACAAAGGAAAGTTTTATGCATCTTTGTTGCTAACTTTCCTTCTTCTGGTAATTTCAAACAAGCCAGAATCCAACAGGTAAAACACATTTTCTTGTGTGAAAGAAAAGTTTAACAAGTACAAAAGCTGGGTACAAGTTTCTGTTTCAGTGCAGTCAGAGGAGGAGAGCATACTTTAACTTTATTTTATTTAATAGGGAATGTCAGAGAAGATTACTTTAAACTTGAATTTAGCATCTATTCATATTGTCCTCTGTATCTCAAATGTTGCTGCTGGGACAAATAGTTTTTCCTCCAAAATCAATAAATGGCCTTCCTTTCTTCTTGTTTAACTTTGAATTAAATTTATTTACTTCTTCACAGTCTGCTTCAGTCTGGCATCTACACAACTGATAAACTTACTTTATAACTAACACTACTATAAACATAATTTACAATGACACTGTGACTATTTTTTATTTTTTTTTATTTTATGTTTCTCCTCTCTTTTTGCCAGATGCAGCCCTTTATCTTTTTCTAGTCCATCAGTCTGATTTGTTTTTCATTTACTGGCCTTGTTAAATAAATCTTGACACTGACAGCCAGTTTGGTATTAAAAAGGAGCTTGAAATTTACAGCATTTCACAATAGTTTGACCACACCCGGGAACAGAAATGTCCATGTCACAAATGAAGTATATCCAGGAGGCTAAGTAAATAAAATGCCCCGATAACATGTCAGAAATCTGAGGACTTTAAAGTTGATTTCCTCCATAAAACTAGCTGAGGGAAATAAAACTACCTCGGCTTGTCATTACCTGTCCTCACCACTGACCTGTGGGTTGACCTTTATGACACAGGAACCGCTGAGGAGAATAAACGTCACACTGTAATCTATCTAACGCACAATTCTCCGGCAGATAACAGAATTCAGTCCCATTCTTTTGTTATCTGTGTGGGAAGAAAGAGCAGCTTGGTCCCTGCTCGCTGGTTAATAAACGTTTTATTGTAACAAAACAATGCAGACAAACTGAACGTGGTGTTCTCCTGCAGGCACCAACAGTGTCACTTACACACTCATAGTGCTGTGAGATGTTTTGGATGCCACCGATCTACGTTTAAATCCAGTTTCACTCGTTATCATGTTTTATTCTCAGCTATAGATTGAGGAAGTGAACTGCTGTTCTGTAACAGAGAACCTTTTTAGTTTCTGAAAGTTGACATTTTTGGAGATAAGAGGATTTTCACCTGCAACATCAACAAATTGTCAATATGTGTGTAATACAGTAACTGTTTTATCAGAGTTGTTTAATCTGACCACTTTAATGTCAAACACGGTCTTTTTTTTTTATTGTTTGCCTCCAAAAATGTGTTCTTTTCTGAGTGTAGGACGGCCTCTCAAAAACAGTTTACCTCATTATGGTACACTTAATCTCTTTTTAATTCTTCTTGCAGTGGGAGTGATGGAATTCTTTTACGGCTCGATACATCAAACCGACCTTAAATTTACGAAGCTCATGTTTCACACAGTGCAGTAAGACTATAAAGGCAGCTCTTTCACCATCATTTGATCAAGTTGCTGCGGTTTTCTAAGCAATATTCAACACAACACGACAAAACTTTATCAATAAAGACAGACTTCCCCCTTAGCTCACTTGTGTAAAATCTGTACACATATCACAGTCCAAGTTTAATGACCAAAACATAAAACGTATGCTTCAGACAGAGAGAAAGAGAAGGACAGAATGATGTGTGCGGTTCTTTTAGATTTTATACACCTCCAGATTTTCTGTTTTGGTTTTGAGAGTCCAACAAACCCACACGTCCCTTAAACCAACCTCTCTCTTGTGCTTTCATCTCCTCTCACATACTCATTTAACACCTTTAAGCCTTCTCCTATCAGCTACAGATGTACCAGTCATACTTTCCAAGCTTCCAGTATGTAATGAGATGGTTTGACATAGATTTCTGCAGGTTAACAAAACTAAACTGCCAGTACGTGTGATTTTTCTTCTTCACTTACACATATGAAGTTAAGTTGTGAGAAATCCAAGAAATTTGCTTGTAGTAAGTGGAAATTACCATGCAAGTCATTTCAGAACCGTAGACTTGATGGTATTTTCTTATATGATGTCAATGTTTCTTTCTTCTTCTTTGCTGTATGTGTTGCCATTTCATGCTGCAGTGACTCAGTTTCTCCATCATGATTTTGTTTAAATTAGTCTCTGTCAATATTAGAACAATGTTCTTCACTATGAATCTAGTGAATCTGAATTAGTTGAACTTAATGAAAGTGAACCATAAGTCCTCGATACACTAAACCCTTATTGGCTGAGAGGAGCAGATTTTAGAGATCAGGGTCAGCTGGAGAACAGGTGCTGGTAGAGATTCAGTGTTTTGCTCAAGGACACTTCAGCATGTTGAGGGGCTGAAACTGGGTCTCCTGAGGTCTACACTTCATTACTGCTATAAAATATACAACTTCAATGAGGAAGAAGAGGTGTTCCTTCTTGATTTATGTAATTACACAACATGAAAAAGAGTTTTTAATTCACATCTTATAACATTCACCTTTTGTTTTACAAGCCGGTAAAGCTTTAGTGTTCTCTTTGGATTACACAATAAAACAGGAGTCACTGACAGATAGGCTGAAGTCTAGCTACTGATTATGCAACCTGCTGCTCTCCAACACCCTTAAAACACACAAACACTATAGTATGACTGTAATGAAATGCAACGCAATGCTGTGCTTACCTTTAGAGGCAATGCCTTTACTCAAAAATACTACAACTATAATCAAAACAGGATCTCTAAATCCATGACCTTTCCATGACAACTGCATCAGACACCCAACATCACCCTTAATCTGCTGCTCTTTCTTGAATTATTGATGTTTTTTCAGTCTGGTTTTCACTACAATTGGGCTGAAAAAGATCTTATGCAATGAATATATGAAACATTTTGGAAAATATAATCTGTAAAATGACCCACTTACAAAATTCCCTCTATTCCCTGACTTCCTCTGAGAATTGAGCCAATTCTCTGACTTTCCCTGCCTTCAGAGAGACTGCTGCTCTTAACATTAATATTTTGTTTTCATCATGTAGCTGATGTCTTTATCCAGAGTTACTTACAGTGAGCAAATCTGTAAAATAAGCACTAGCATTACAATGTAAGTTATTAACAGTATTCCAGGAAAGTAATCCATGTGTCAAACTCCCTAATATATGCAGACTTTCCTTGTGAATTCCCAGACTTTTTGTATGGAAAACACATATCAAAACCTCATTCAGTGATATTCCTGAAATTCCAGGGACACAGCTGAGCCTGCTCTACTGAGTTACAACCAGCGAGCATGTACAGGGCTCAGCGTCTTGCTCAAGGCCACTTCAACAACACACATGGTTACTGACACAAACACACACACACACACACCTGCAGTTTCAGGGCTCTAAGCAGCCAACGCATAACCGAACCTCATGCTTTGCTTTCAGTGTAAAATGTTAAAGGCCAGTTTACAGACAGAAGGGCCACAGTGATTCTTAAAAGGGATTAAAGATGCCTGGTGCTGCAGGAAATGGTACCAGGCCCACTTTTAGATTTCTGACCTGAATCCCTGCAGCAGAAAATGGAGTTGGTCCCAAACCTCCAGGCTGGGATCACAGAAAATGCGTGTGTGGAGATGTGTGATCTGCTCTTACATGAGGTGGCAGTCCAAAAGAGTTTGAATATTGAAATAAGGACAAAGCCAACTGGACATCTCCAGTAAAATTAGGCCATGGAATTCAATTACCCATTTGAGCGAAACACATACACACCCACACACAAGGTCTCCACTGATTCCAAATTTGTATCAGTAATTGAAACAAACTGACAGCCACAGAAACGACATCTGCGTCTGAACTGACTGACAAAGCTCTGTAACCTCAAACAACCAACATACTTTCAGTAGGAAAACAACGCACACGTACACGAGTCCACAACCACATCTACCGCATGGAAGGAAAGTTTCTGTGAATTCTACATTTTCCACTTCATGAGCAAATTCATACAGGTTACCTGAATAGAAAAAGCGAGAAAAAGACAAAGCCAGAGAGAAAATAATATTAAAATGATAGCTCACAAGCAACATAAAAGAAAAAGAAAAGAAAAGATAGAAGCAGGTGAATTCCTTTTCCTCCATTTCTCTTCTCTAAAAACAGCAAGAAATAGTTGGGAATATCTGCCACCAGAATTAAAAAAGGCATACACCCTGAGAGTGAAGGGTAGATTAAAGAGGAAACAAAAGAAAGAAAGACCAAAAAAAAAAAAAGAGAAAGAAACAATATGACTGGAGAACAGACCTACCACCGATCTGGGAGTTCTGAGAGGTCTGGAATGGGCGACCAAGCGAGTGAGGGTGTCCTCCTCACCCGGCCGGTCGACTACATGAGCGTCGTATGCCACCATGATGGACACCTCCTGCATCATCTTGACTCCTGATTGCTCCAAGCAGCAAGGAGGAGGAGAGGATGAATAAGAAGAGGAAGAAGGAGGAGGAAAAGTGGTGGAGACGGAAAGGAGAGGAGCGCAGCTGACAGGTTTTGTTTCTCTCAGAGAGTGGAGGAGGCAACTGGCTGCTTTCAAGAGTCCCTCAGGAGCTGAGCCCCGCCCACGGAGAGGAGGAGGGGCGCGGGGAGCGAAAGGGCAGTACAACACACCTGTTTGTCTCTCTCTCCCCCTCTCTGTAACGCTAGAAGTGTATGACAAAGGAGGAGGATGAGTTTGCTTTTTCTTCCTTTCCACTGAGTGAGTATTTCCATCTCTCTCTGTCTCATTTGTGCCTCTCTTTGCTTCACTCTCTTAGTCTTTCTTCTCTCTTTTTTCAGTTGCAGTCTCAAGGTTTTGTTTTTTCTGTTTCCTGCTGTTGATGAACATAAAGATAAAGGTTTGTTTAAAATGCTTGTTTACATATCTATACTGTGTGTGTGTTTATATGTGCGTGTGTGTGTGTCTGAGGTTAAGAGACATAGGAAGGAAGTTGTCAGATCAACCACAGTGACTTCACAACTGCACATCGTTCCAACGGCTAAAACCCAGGAAGTGAAGTGAGAGCAACTTCATGGCTGCCCTGGACGATGCCTGAATATACTGTACAGTAGCTTTTTCCCACAGAACCCCCCGTCTTTGGCGAGATGCATCAACAACCTCTTGATTTTTTTCTTCCTTCTATCCCAAACATATCTGGCTCCTTCATGGAAGTCATTTGGAGAATTGTCACTCAGAGAACAGTGACACATGAAATAAGGGAGATTTACCTCCAAATGTACGCTACTGTGACCCAGTAAAGCTACTTGTCTCTTGCCTTGGTGTCTACTCCAAAACAGATTTGATGTTGGAACACTGCACTTATGCAATAAGTGCAGTTTGCCGTCATTTGTCATCATTTTAAATTTATGAGGGCCAGTTTTTTGAGAAAAATTCTCTACCACTAACAAGCAAATGCACATAGATGAATGCATTACAAACACATCTGAATTATTTATCCAAAATACATAAATAATATAAATGACATGAATAAAATAACATTTTTTAAAATATATTATGAAATAATATATATGAATAAAAAATGGATGACTAAAAACATAGAAAGAAAGAAAACTCATCAGTTATTATGCGTAGCTTTGTGACTCTCTATCTTTACTTCTCTATAAACTACAGTGTGTAGGTCTCACTACACACATCCTTCCCTCCTTTTCCTTCTCACTCTGTTCTCAGACTGTTAAAGTTTAGCTTTTCTGTTGGGAGGGATTTGGTAAAAACCGGATTAATCAGTCAAACCCTGAGCAGCAAATGAATATACGACATTTCTCTCTTTTTTTTTTTCCTGAAGTCCTGAAAAGTCATCACCCCAGCTGCGGTCCGGCGGATGTTTAAGGAGGCTGAGAAATTCAAATTCTTCCCATAATCCCCAGAAAGGCTAAGCCACCCTACTACCCGTTGTGCTCATCAAGCCAAGGTGCCAGTGAATTCTTTCGCTGTTTTAAGCAGCTTACAGAGTTCAGTTGATCCGATTTAGACGTTGACAGAGAAAAATATGTAAAAGGGGGGAGTGAAGAGAAAGCAAAGTGGCTTGGACAAGCTGGTTTTCCCTTTTTGCTTTGAAGGTGTTTGAGCATGGCAGGTCTTCCAACATTCTTCCAAGAAAAGTAGTATAGTTATTGACCGCCTTAATCTAGAATTCACCACACGACGTCATGTACAAATGATAACAAATGTATTCATTATGGGTGGAAAAGAGAATCATTCCACTCTGGTTCCTCTCTTTCCTTCTATTGCTAATCCTGGCTGACTGGAGAGTAGATATTCATTAAGGTGTGGTACCAGCATCAGCTTCGTCGGTCTGTTGCAATCACATTCACGTTGTTTGACTTTGTCTATAGACGATGAAAATTAATTAGCTGATCAATATTCCACAACAAGTTTGATCGATTAATTGTTGAAGTCATGTTCCAAGCAAAACATGCCAAACATTCACAGGCTGCAATGATTTTCTACTTTTATCTGCTTAATAATCGGGGTGCGATTTGCCGGGGAATTTGCCTCCGGTCTGTATATCCCAATGATTTATGCTGTGTCAATCATAGACCATATAAAAGATCTAAAATAAAAATAGACTATTTAAAAAATCTAAGTAAAGGGCTGAAATGTGAGAACAGTCAATAGTGCAAACAAACGTTAGCGCTCGTGCTCGTGTGACAGTAGAGATGACATGGCGTCTGGGCTACGTGATGACACAGTAAATGGAGCAGGGGTTGCCTCCTTCCCTGCTCTGAGATCTGCAGAGATATGGGTAAAAGAGGGGCGACACACCACATATGTCACCTCTACAGGAAAGCATAAAAAGAAGACAGAAGTCTGTCATCAAAGCAGACTTAGTCTGACAAGTAGGTATCTACTGTAGCCTATTTATTTTTATGATGACAGCACATTTTGCTATTGCATGTCGTGATTATTTTCTAGTCAATATTGAAGTTTTCTGCTCGCTATGCATAGAGCTAAATTAAACAGAGACTGGTAAGGATGACATTAAGTGTATTGGCACGTCTGGCTGAGAGGCAGTATCCACAGTACAGAAAAGAGTGTTTCAGGATTTAATTCTGGCATATTAAATTAGCATTTAACCGTTTGTTTTGTTGTTTATGATCACATCTCCTATGTGTCTGCATGAGGAAAGGACAAGGCATGAACGTGACATAACATTCCCTGAGAGTGAAAATATTCTGCTATTTCTTTAATTTTTAAAAAAAAATTGATTAAAATATTCCTGCAAATGAAGTCGTCAAATTCGAGTTTCATAATTGTTTTATTGAAATTCATAATTATTTTATAAATGTTACTGTAACAGTTGCAAAAAATAGCCTAATGTGCTTCATAGTCTGTATAGGCCCATATAGGTTTAGATTTATTTTCATGAATAAAAACGTTTCAAAAACATCTCTCTCTCTGATTTTTTTCACAAATTGTACCCTGATTATAATCACTGAAAGTTAAACACCTTTGGATTTTGGATTTTATCACAGACAAAATAAGCAATGTCAACCTTTTCTAACATTTTATTGCAAAGAATCGCTTGAAAAAATAACTAAGTGATAACTGACGATAAAAATAACTACTAGTTGCAGATGTAATGTGATGTGATTTTGCATGGAGATGTGGGATGGGTGTGATAAAAGCGCAGCATGGTGGATAGTGTGACAAGTCCTGGTGTGGAAAGACGGGATGTGGGATGCATGTGTGCAGGTGTAGTATGCTGTGAGATGATGTGCCGTTCTGTGTTGTGATGTGAGGCTTTGTGACGTCGCCTTCTTATTTTTTCTCTCTTTTGTGCTGTTTTTTTTTCTTAATCTCTCTTTCTGACTGACTTGCTCTATATACTTCTATCCGCAGGGAAAATTCTATTTTAAAAGTTAAAAGAGTGACTGCTTTAAAAACCTGACAGATGAAAAAAGACATTTTTGAGTTAAGAAGTTAAAGAACTCAGAACATGCACACAGTTTAAATGTGTAGACCATGACAGTATTTTTCTCTCTTCTCTCATGAATATTATCTTTGAGTTGGTGTTTTGGTCAGTCGCTTCCTTGTAAATGGCTGAATCCCCTTAAATTTTTTTTTACCCAGAATCAAACGTGGTCTAGCCCAAGGCATTTCCCAGCATTCCCACAGGGTGAATAGATGTTTGCAATATTGCTGTGATCTGAGCAGGAAATTGATAAGAGTTCAAGACCCAATCAGATAGAATGAAGATAATGTGTGTGTGTCATGTGCAAATAGAGACAGACACACAGCTCTGAGTTAATGCATGTGATGTGTGTATATGAGTGTGTGAGAAAGACAGCCCAGAAGAGAAATAAACTCAGCAGAGAGAGTGTATTTAAGGCTTGTCTGAGAGAATAGAAAGAGAAAAAGTGTGAGTAAATATGAAGAAATTGAGGAACAGCAAGGTAGTAAAAGATCAGCGAGGGAAGATCAAGAGATGAGCAGAGAGAGACATGAAGTTCTTCTGTCTGTCCTGAGGCTAAGTCTGCCTATCTGACAGTCCTGTTTGAGTTCATTTCATCTGCCTGCACACACAGTCTCTCTCTTGTCTGGATGTCCCTCGCTCACTCCTCTAAAGCAAGTATGTTTTGATGGCATTTTAAATCAATTGCTGCTAGTATGTGTGTGAGAGTGGATGTGTGTATGTGTGTGTGTACTGTGCATGAGTGCGTGCATGTTAAGGAGAGTGTCCATAATCATGTAAAAGACTGTAAATGTGTTTACACATACAGAAGGGGTAAAAAAGGAAGGGAAAAAGTCTGAGTCATATGCTTTGGCCTTTACAATCATTTGGAGCAAAATCTCTCTCTACACCACCATCATTAACTTCTCCTTTCATTTGTAACCAATACAACACATACACAAGTTTTGAAAAAGTACTGCTTGTGAAAGTATGTATTTGTGAGTTTGCGTGTCTATGTCTACATCTGGGAGTTTGTGTGTTTATGCCTGTGAAAGTATTTCAGTTGGTGAACATGTACAGTATGTGTGCGTGTGTTGGCTAAATGACATGTCATATTGCTGCAGGATTGCGCAAGTGCCATAAAGCTACTAAACCACCAGAGATAAACAGTGAGTCACAGCGCAGGATATCCTGTATGTTAAAAAAAAAACACAAAAAAAAACACAAAAATGCCCTAACAGAGGGATTTTGAGCACCTAGAACCATGTGTCCTGCCAACATGCCCTTGAGCATGCACTACATCACAATCTGTCTTCTCACTGTAGGAGTGACTGGATAAGAGTCGGAAAATGCCAAAAATGTAAAATATTAACTGTATGTAGATACAACAAGACACAAGGAGAGTAACAAGAGCACAAGGAGAGGAGGGTGGAGGGAGGATGATTATCTCTTCCATCTTTCTCTGTCAACTCTTTCCTTCCTCTATCATAACACAGTCTGCTGACACACATATACACGCGCACACACACACACACGCGCACGCACATGCACAATGTCAAATACACTGTGTACTCCTTTTGGTCTCTGGTGACCTCAGCAAATTCCCTAAATGCCAGCAGCCTCATTAAGGTCAACAGGGGGATGATAACGTGTGTGTGTGTGTGTGTGTGTGCATGTAAGAGAATTTCAGTGAAAACACAGTCTGTAAGAAAAATATGACTATCCTTTGAAGCCTTCTTTTATCTGCTGAAGTAGCTGCTCAGACCAATGAGCGATAATACACAACCAAGACCAATAAAAACAGCAGCAGCAGCAATAACTTATAATATCTCACATTGCAGGAAACACCAGCCAGCATAACTAAACTAAATGTTAAAAAATGCAGTAATTATCTGAGACATTTTCCTCCCTTTCTGTCTGGCTTCTCAAACACACATATCGATATCAAGTTCCTAAAAGCTTTCCAGCTCCAAATACTCGTAGCTTCTTCCTGCTGCACAGGAAGTGATGCGTTTTACATTTCAGGCTTGTTTGGAATACACAAATGAACACATAGGAGTTGGAAAGAGCAGTGATGAACTCCATGCCTAAAGACAAGTTACATCTTTAGCAACAGAAAGTCCCTAAAAGTCCTCAGAAGATCTAACGCCTACTCTGTATGATTTACAGCTAATCTCTGTAAAGTGTAAATAAAACACAAATAACCCTGACTCTGGACACCAAATACATAAACAGGAAAAGATACAAATCATAAACATCAACACAGACACCAGTGAATAGTTCAACACTCAGTTCAAGTGCAGTTAACCATTTACATCCAAGATGCAGTGTACTGTGCATGAGCCAGGGATGTCACTGTGGTAGAAAATACCCCATACTGCAAGCAGAAGGTCAGGGAATCAATTCCCACACCAGCCACTACTCCATATCCTTCAGGACCTCTGACCCCTCTGATAACATGTATTTGTGTCTCAGTGGGAGATGCCAAGAGAGGAATTCCTTATTGTGTTGCTTGGACTTATCCTATAGTGAATCCAGGAACACTTGCACACCAATGTTGGGTTTTTTTTGCAACAGTAAGGACATTTAAGCCTTTTCTCACTTCATCAACAGACTATTCTTGGTTTTATGATTCAATTTTGAATTAGGCTGAAGTTAAGTAGTGGGTGAAAGTAAGGAATATTAAAGTTTAGGTATTGCAGTTGCATGTGTTTCTTTGTAGAGGTCCTTACCTTGATGTTGCAGGCCTGCTCCATAAGCCTGCGAGCATTCTCTGCGGCTCTGTAGCGTTTAGGGAGCTGGACTCTGAAGAACTTGAGAGCCCCTTCAAAGTCCGCTTGCAAGAGATCCTCTTTAGACGTCTGGAGGGAGACATGAGGAGGTGGGAGGAGAGGGGAGGTTTTGGTGGAAAACAGTAAACAAGGGATGGTCATTAAGAATCGGACATGCAGAGCACAGAGTAATCTCCAACACATTCTTCTCAAGTGCTGGCTGTCATTAGACCTCTACATTTGGTGTTATGAGGCTATTGACTAAACAATTTGATTAAGGTAATGTTGATCTGTGAGAGGCATAACTGATTTTGTTAAGTTAAATTACATTTAACCAATCAAGAGCACTGTGTCTCTGACAAAAATCACATCTTTCTCTTATGACAAAGGCATCACTCCATGCAATGAGAGAATGGTTTTGCTACAATTCTGCTCTTGAAAGATTAACACATTTATATGAGTTTCATAATTTTAGAGGCAGACTGGGTTTATCCAATTTCTTGTCAAATTGTATGATACAAATGCCCAGTAAAATTAATATTTTACTCATCCATTAGATCCACTTTTGTAAAAGAACAGCTGCACTTTTGTTTTCTAAATTCATATCACTTGTCCCCTACAGTGAGAACAGCAGTCACTTTCCATTATCTATTATTGGAAGCTGAAAGCACCTCATATTCCTGTCTTGATGTTCTGTCACATCCCATCCTCCCATTCTACTGGCGTTCACCTTGGGAACAATTTTCATCATGCCTTTTAGTTCTCATTTCCTTCTCAGGTGTGTCCTACAGGATCCTTGTGGCATTGAAAGTGCTTTATTTATCATTTGTTGCTTGGTTATTCTAATATTGACGTCACAGTAAATTATTCAGGATAACAGCATAGAAAAATGCCTAAAATATACCACATAAAATCTAACCAAGACCACTGACAAACACATTTAATGTCCTGCAATGGTGTGATAGCCTACAGGTTAGAGAATAAGCCTTTGACAGGAAAGTGAATTGTTTGAAAGGTAGCACTCCCCTCCCTCAACAACAACTAATAAAGCTGCATTTCGGCAATATACAAAATCTCTGACTACTGCAGTGCAGTTGCTCAGTGGCTGACAGCATGAGACTGGCACCGTAGTAGGCAAATGAGTGTGAATCTGTGAAATTATATGAATGTAGGGAAGGGTGATTTTGAGAGGAGCATGGAGTTTTAACAGCAAGTGTTAAAAAAACCCCAAACATCAATATCACCATCTTGTGGTGTAAAGATGCACTGACATTAGAATCTATCCCAAGATATTATGGACATCAGAATGTGACTAGACCATGGTATAACTATGTTAAACTTCTAAATCTAAAAGGAGGTTATGGGAACAACTACCATGAAATTCTAGGAGGCATAAGTATGAGACAGTGGGGACAGGTGTCCCTTTTTGATTGACATTTGCATTCCAAGAGCTGCTTCTTGTATGAGTTTTCCATAGATATCTATTCATGCAAGATTCAAGGCTAATAGCAGAAAGCATAGGCTAGCCATCTTGTAAATACTATTTTAGGCAGTTGGCTGGCACATCTATCTAACATAGCATACAGAGAGGTCCACAGCAGAATGTGGAAGCTTCAGGTTCGGAGGATGTCAAGGGTCATGGGTCAGATGCACACAATGATGCAATAAATATTTCTTTAGCCAAATAATATATGTGGAAAGACAGAAGTATTTTCTTCTTCTCCCCATGCACTGTCATCATCAATGGCTCTATAAAACACATGTCAAACTACAACCACTCCTCTATAACCCTAAACCTGACCAGCCCTGCATGTTCCGCGTCTTTTATCCAGTTTCTCCGTTTCCTAGTCTCCCCTCTCTCACCGCCAGCAGCCTGGGGACGAAGAGCCGGTGTCCCATCCCAAGGAGACCCATCACTTTGCAGAAGGAGTCGTCTGAGGCCTGACTGCTGTGGGCCCTCTCCTCTGCCTTTCCATCTCCGTCCTCCACTGCCCCGCGCACTGCTGGAAGTTGCAGATGGGGGGTCAGGGCCGGTAAAGGAGGAGGAGAGGGTGGAGGGGAGGGTGGAGGAGATGGTGGTGGGGTGGGGCAGGGTGAGGGAGAGGGGTGGTCCCGCTCCGGGGCCAGGGTGGCAGATGACTCCAGCGTGTCGTCCAAACGTCACAGTGGGTTTCTCTGAGTTGGAGGAGGGATGGACTGGGAGCAAAAAGGTTGGTATGTGCAGTCAGTTTAGGTGATCAGAGAGCTGTGTTGGGGTCAGTGTCTAGCCCCACTGGCTGAGTCCTGGTGAACAAGGTCACTGACCTACTGGGGAGAGAAGTTGATATTGCCACATCAGGCGGTGTCACAACAGACTGATGTTCAGGATGCCAGCTTGGAAAGAAACAAAGAGACGTTCATAGGAACAAACACCACAGGAGGCACAGCCCAGGCATCCAAGGCAGTTCATCTGGGCACCAGACAATTTGGACAAGTGGACAAGACGTTAGTGGAGGCCACTCAGCTTGCACCACTGTCAGAGCCCAGTAATGACCACCAGGTGCGACAAAATTACAGTCAGAAAATGACGTATTGATGCTTCCTTTTGCATAATGCTGAGTCTTCCAGCTACCTGCCAGACTCACTTTGAAATCCAGTCACACTACCCACTCTCATCTTCCTGTGCCAAACTCCCCCAACCAATTCAAATACAGTATCCCGTTGCCTAGCAACAAAGCTGCTCCACACGTGGGCTGCTGCTCCGGCAAACAGCAGTGATGGATAAGTACTCCACCTTTTTTTATTTTTCCTTCGTTGTTAGACTTCAAAGACGGAGAGAAAATCCCCCTCAGTCCGCACGATTGAGTGGCTTTAACGCTCAAGGCTCGGTGCATGTGAGACGACACATCAAAGCAGTTGGTACGTTTTTGTACGACGTTTCTAAATGGGAGGCCGCACCTGGTATGAAGCTGACAGGATTTTTAGCTTTCTTTGAAATGTAAAATGGCCTGAAAAAATAACAGCATGGATCCTTTTATATGAAGAGCTCCAGTCTAAGCCTGGGCAGGCGGTCCTGACGACATAGCAGAAGCAGAGATGTAGTCTGTTAGCGAGGCGGTATGGCACTTTTCTGCCTTCAGGAGATGATGATGCGCTGTGTGTTTGTGTTGGTTTATGGCTGACTGGATGCTGAACTCGTTGAGTCAGATTCAAGGCAGCGATGCACAAAGAACAACATGAGTTTGGAAAGAGGGAGTAAAAGAGAAAAAAAGTGTGCTTGCCATAAGCCTGTTAGCCTCTCGGTATTTTTGCTCTCCGTCACTGATATAACCTTCCGTTTTGAACTCTGACCAGTTCCAAAAGACAGCATGACACAGAACAGTAAAAGCACAGTCCAGTCAACAGCTCCAGTGTGGACTCCATCGTCTGTTCCTCTGGCAGATTTCCATTAGCGGCAGTAGCAAGGCATCCGGTCTATAGCAGTCGGTATATCCTTTAGATAGGAAGCCAGCTCCATTAGATGAGAATTCACTTCTACCTCTCAACAACACAGGCTAAATGGATGAGTGTTTGCATGAGTGTGTGTGTGGTTGTGCTATCAAGAGTGATGGTTCTGGCTATCAGCTGGGGCGAGGCAAAGCAAAGAAACCACACAGTGTTTCCCCTCCACCGCCTCTGTCTTTTTCACTCTCTCTGCCTTCCTCTCTTTCTCTGACGCTCTCTCCCTCTCTCTCTCTCTTTGTGATGCTAACAGCTAATTGCTAGCAGTTAGCAGGGGCGGCTCCGTTGCAGAGGTCTGGTTGGTGGACAGAGGTAGTGTGTTGGAGAAATACACAGCCAGCCGATGCCAGAGGAAGAGAAGGCAGGGGTGGTGGAGTAGAAGGTAAAGAAGAGACAGAACGAGGAAGTGAGGGAGACAAGAAGCTCCAAGCAGGAATCCATGTGAGGTAAAGATGAAGAGGAAAGAAAATTAAAAAAAAACAAAAACAAAAACACAAAGCTTTTCTCCTCCACGTCCAGATTGCTAACGCTATAGCTTATGTTCCTGTTGTGAAGAGTGATGTGGATGGCGTCCGCTAAGCAGGAAAGGGAGGGCGGTGAACACAGATGGAGGGAGGGGGGGGGATGAGAGAGGAGAGGAGAGGAGGATGGATGGAGGAGGGAGGGGGGAGCCTCAGGGGAGAATGCCGTCATGCCTGGCCAATAGGAGACAGGCAGTGGAAGCCCCTTCCTCCCTCTTCACATCCTCATTTGTTCTCTCTTTCTAACCATCACATCCACCACATGTGTCACTCTATGACACAGAGAATACATTATTGCTAAAATATAGAGCGGGAGGGCTTTTTAAAACCAAACATGTATGATTCATTTAGAGAGGAAAGCCTGAATGTATAACTACTGTATGTTAAAGCAAACTCTGACTTGTATTAATAAAAAATCTGTAAGCCAATCTGTAAACATTGGATTGGCTTTACCAGTTCTATTTTAGGCTATGTTGGTGTATAAATATAAATGTGGGAAAATATAAATATTAGACAAGGACACAGTATTGGCAGTTAAAGTAAATATATAAGGACTGGTTATGGGGAACAAACAAACTTGATTAGGGCATTGTAATAATAATTTGAGGCTATTTTCTGTCTCTTTTTTTTCTAGCATCATACTTTTCCATCAGTGTCTGTTATAACACGCTGCAAAAACTTTAAACGCCTCACAAATATATATAAAAAGATTAATTAATTAATTAACATAAATAAAGAATATATTAATAATTGACTGGAAATATTTTTGGGTATGAGCTGATTGGGGGTTGCGAGCCTCCATGTTCCTCTTAATGGTTAATTGATAAATTCGTTTGCGGAAGTAAAACAAAAATTATTATTTTGGTTTACTTGATGATCAGCCATATTGTCTTTTTGGATTTTTCGAACTGTGAACCATGTTAAGTGATTTTATGTTCTATTGACAGTGAGCTTAAAATTGCACTTCAGTGTGAATTTATTTTACCTGATTTCCACCAGCTGGATAACTTCAGGGATATTTAAGAGAAGTGCAGTACATCTTTGTTCTTTGTGACAAAATTTGTGTGTAAAATCTTGGAAACTACCATCCAGTACATTTTATTTTAAGGCATTAAGATTTTACAGATGCCACGTCACAAAAAGTGAAAGTGAAAATTGATAAAAATAAATTAATAAACAAAATCAAACATGGTTCTGAGACATTGTGTGTTATTATTAGTAAAGAATGTATTTAATATGCTTCAATACTGAGGCACAGACTACATGATAAGACAAACATGCGTTGTTTGTGTTTTTTTTTTTTTTTTTAAGTTTCATCATGACTTCCACACGACTGTCCTGACAAATTAATATCCACATTGAGCCACCAGACAGCAACATGCAATATGACACAGTGATTTCCAGAGCTCATCGATCCAACCCACCACAAGCAGATCTGGTAACACAATAAATAGAAATTCTACACCAATCTGCTCAGACAACAACATGCAATGTTCAAAAAAATATGTTTATTTAAATATGGTATGTTTATTTATTGTAACATGTTTTATTTTGGCTTTCTTTCTTTTTTAATTAATTATTCTTACTTTCTTTTCCAATGACTTGACAAAATTTATACTTTATTTTAACTAAAGTAGTAATATTTACTCTTTTGTCTGTCTGTTGGTTGTTTAATAAGATGTGTTCCTACATGTTTCTGTTAAACCACATCCAACCTTTTTTGTAATGGACAATTTTCCAATTCTAAATCTGAGATGATACACCATTTTATCAGTTTCTCAAAATAACTGTCGATAAACCTTCTAGCTTAACACATTATTTTCAGGTTAATAAGTTCAGCTTCGGACAAGGAGGATGTAAACAAATAACATTATCTAAATTCTTCCCGGACCTGGAGATAACTAAATACACGTTGTACAAATTCAGCTTTAAACAACATAATGGTAATTTAATAAGTTGAAAGGCATGACTCCATAAAATAAGTCCTCCACAACACACACACACACACACACAATTCTGGTCACTGTGACATAGACTGGCTTCCGTCAGGACACTTAACCCTATTGTTTAAATGAGTCTTAGAGAACATATCATTGTCCTCACTTAAAGATGCAGTTTCTGTCTTTGGGCATTAGGGGGCGACAAATGCCAATTAATTGCAATGAACAAACGTCTGCCTTTTTCTTAATTCAAATCCAGTAACCCAGTAATCAGTCTGTTCTACCCATAATCACTTGTGTTCGAGGGTTATTTTCTCCTGCAAATACTTGCAGCAATGCAGCTTTGACACTAAGATCTGCATTCCAAGGGCAAAGTCAAAGAACTACACAAATACATATCATGATATCATGATGCACAATAAAAAACATTTTCTCAGGTGATCTAGACTGAGATCTTTTAATAAAGCAAAGGGAATCTAACACTAAGCATAACTTGGATGGGTTATGCTTAGGGTTTTATAAGGGTTTTATACATGTAAACTGATCAGATAGTTGAGCTACTTTTAAATGGATGGTTTTAGATAAATGAGAGAATGAGGTCAGTACTAACCTTGAGCAGGGCCAGGGCTACATTGAAGATGATGTTCAGACCCTGGAACAGAGAGAGGAAGAATAAGATGTAAACTCAAAAAACAAGTAGAAATAAACCGTCATGTTCAAGGTATGTGGAGGTTGTTGGTGAGCTCAGCTTTCCCTTGACTGAGAACTTCCTCACTGCTGCTTGGGAGAGAGTTTCAATTCCTTTCCTATGCAAAGACGTTTTCCGGAATTTAATGAGGACATCTGAGTTCATGACAACTTATATGCTGCAGACAAATTCCCTGTTCTTCCAGATTTAAGATGAAAAGATTGGACTTTTATCAAAATATTGCAACAATTTAAAGAAACACAAATGACAAAAAAATTAAAAATCTGCACTTCGATTAAAGCTGTCACTGCATGTTTGCAAGAATTACAACCACTTGGGAATTTTGTCAGTTGTTTCTGAAATATATAAGTACAATAATTAAATGTTAAGGTGCTTTAGCAGCACAAAGGAATCCTCACTAAGAGCACTGAGTTAAGTCTTTATCAATACAGAGCAGAGGCACAGTAAAAGTGACGAGAAGGGAAAATAGCAAAATATAAAACAAATAAAGTTAAAATTTGACTTTGTTTTAATCATACATGTATTATATTTTATATAAATTATTTATTCCTGGTGATTACTGTTCAGGGCAGATCATTGTGTTATGCAGTTTTGTTTTTATTCACTGATTTATGTACATGTATGCTGTGATAATACGTAGCATTTTTTTTTTTACCTCCCTTGCCAATACAATGCGCATGATTTTGACACAGACAGAAAGAAAATGTAAAGCTGATGTCAGCTCTGCATGGGAACACCCATCTCCTTGGTCTCCGTGACAACCAGTTCACATGGCAACACAGAGCTAAAAATATCTGGACAGCTCTAAAAATAACTAATAAGGAAAGAGAGAGGGAGCTCTGCCTCCACACACCTATCTTTGTAGGCCTCAAGATGGCGGTACAGTGCTGAGGCAGGATCAAAGGTGTGTATGAGAGAAAGAAAGACAATAACAGTGTGTGTTTCTGAGCGAGACGGATTCATGGGGAGAAAGGGATAAACATACAGGGAGGGGAGTTATGATGACAGACTGGGAAGGTGGCAGGGCAGCAGGCTGGGAGAGGACTGAAAGCTCAAAACTACAGGATGATTGCCGACAAAGCTTCAGATTTTAGTTTAACTGTGATGGAGTCAAGCAGAGTTAAGAAGTTAAAGACACAGGATTTTTTTCCCCTTTTGCCACTCTTTACCACAACAAATGTGATATTCTTCATACAAATAACCAGCAGCAGTAAATGGTCACTATTAACTATCATGGAAAGAAATGATAATTCTAAAATGACCTCAAAGACTCAAAAGTAATAAGAAAAACCATCATCTCAAGGTGTGACAGACCCACAAGGAGCACGAGAATCCCCACCAATCATTAGAGCCAACTAAGTCTCTGGCATCAGTGGCAAAAACCATGTCTTTTAGCCTTTGACTTACTACTTCAAGATAGTCCAGGGAGGTTTTAAGAGGAAAGAAAAATAACAATGATTTGGAGAGGGGAAAAAGCACAATGTAATATATAGCAGGAACTAGAACAGGAAAGGAGTGAAACAATAATCAAAATAAACTGTTGAGGAGACTTTATCAAGCCAGACAGAAGATGACAGAGGGACTATGAAGAGAGTGATTAATAACAGAAAAAAGCTGACAGGGAAAGAGAGCAAGGACAGAAAGGAAAGAAGAGGAAACAAAAGAAGATGATGACTGTAAAGTAAATACAAATAAATTGCAAACAAGTAAAGCTGGTGAAATGGTAAAGAGAGGGAGCAATGACAGAGGTTGCTGTGTAGAAAAATGAGAGAAAAAACAGAAAGGAGAGGAAGCAAGGACAATGATAGAGAAACTACTGGGACAATACATATAAGACTGAGCCAATGAACAAGGAGAGAGAGAAAAAAAACAGAAATATAGAAATGGTAAGGAAAGAAAAAGTAAGCAAAAGAAGATAAAAGAGAAAGAATAGCAATACGGAGCTGGAGAAGATGATGGAGAGAGCCAAGAAGAGGAGGGAAGACAGAGAGGGATGCAGGAGATGAGAATTTTGGTTTAATGAGCAGATTCTCATCATGCGGCTCATTGGGTGAGAAAGACCTGGGAAACTTTTAATTGTTCTGCCTGGGGCCAATGGGAGGACAGAAAGAAAGGGAGGGGGGAGGGAGGGCGGAAAAGTGGAAGAGAGGAAGGACGGGGAGGGGGAGGAAGGCAGAACGAGGGGAGGATGGAGGGCGTAGGAAGCAAAGAGAACATTGGACTTCTGTATGTTTTATGTGATGAAACTTTTCAGTACAAAAAATATGAGAAACACTATAATCCATCACTTTTCTCTCTTTGTTTTGTACACACAAACATAAAACTAATACACTAATATACTCCAATAGAGGGAGAGACAATTGATCTAAAAATGCTTCTTGCAAGTAATGCTAATAACTAATAAGGTTTTGTGCTTTACATTTTTGGTCACTATTTAATACAGAGGTTAATACTATTTTGCTGAGTCACCCAGAAAAATGTGTCTGAGTGGTACTGCTCTTGAACTGTTATAATATTTCTGAAAAAGCTCAAGCTGTTGGTATGGGTAATGACTCTTCTTCATCTGCTTTTTTCGGTATGGTGTTCCACAAGGGTCCGTTCTTGGCCCCTCGTTAATTTGGGTTTATATGCTCCCAACACAGTATTTATATTCCATAAGGACAAAACTGCATGTTCCAAGTCTAGAAAGGGGCCTCAGCCAGAAACTCCCAGTGCACCCTCATTACACATTTAGCTTCACCAGGTCTGTTTGGCATCTTTACGTAACACCTGATCCAACTCACCAGCAGGTATGATCAGCCTGCTCTTTTTTTCACCTGAATGTCTGAGACATATGTCTGCAGAACAAATGATACATTCATAGAAACAAAAACTTTGGCGTGCCCCATCGATCTGGTAGCATGCACACTTACACACTACATTACAGTATGTTCAAAAATGGTGTTTGTTACAAACAGTCAGTGATTAGAACAGGAGTCCATTACAAACCACTACTGGGGTTCGGATCTAGGGAACCCCTTCAGGTTTCTCAGTTGTTACCTACTGTACTTGCGTGTCGAAGTCCCCTACCAGAATCCCACTAAGAGACTCCAAGTAAAAATAGTTCTGTAAGAATGCTCTTTTTTAAGAAACGTCTTCAAGAACCTGCAATCAGTCCAGCTGGTCTAGACTCAATACTTTTGGATATACCATGACCTGGATGACTGAGAATCTTTACAGACCTATGGTCTTTATTGTTTACATACTTGGTTTACCTACTTTTATTTCTTGCATGTACACCTCAGTTTAACACTCTGTATTTGTATTTGGTCTTTTACTGAATGTATGCATCCTTTTATTTTGATTGTAAAAGACTTTTTAATGTAAAAGGGTGCTATGTTAATTTAGTTATTATTATTAGTTATTATTTACATTTGTTAACTCCACATAAACTCAAGGTGGCAATGTTGACCATTGTAGGGCTGTGTGGGATTTCAGATGCTGTCAAGACAGGGAGTGTTCTTTGTGCAGCCTGATGATCATGAGAGGACTGTGTTTGCACAGTTTTGTATGTTGTCAACGTGTCAGAAGGCATCAGAAAGACACTTTCCAGATTTTTGAAGTTCAGGACGTGGTTTGGAATTAGTCGTAATGTATTTTAATATTTTGAAGGAGTCCAAAATAAAAATAGCATTGCTAACAAACATGTAGAAAATTGGCTTTTGCATGGCCTCTTCAGAGAAGCTTTATGTGAAAATGTTTCAGAACAAGAACCAATCAGTGATAGATGTCAAGTAAAGTAATCCTAATGACATTAAATCAGTGATTGCATCAACCCTAAAAAGCCTGATCGGCGCATCTGTACTGATTATATTGGGTAGATAATAGTTCAAACCAAAGGGCAGAATGCAGATGGATCAGTGCTAGCACTAGTATGGCTTTGCCTTAAGTGCCTTCTACTTGTGGCCACTGATAGTTGCTAAGTAGCTGTATGGTTCAACCAATCCTATCTCTCCAACCTTCACCTTCCCTCTTTCCTTTAATGTATCCCTCCTCCCTACTAACTTCCCACTAACCTCCACCACTCCCTCTTTATCTTCCTTATGACCTTCTTCTCTATCTCCTTCCTACTCCTTTTGCCTTCCTAAAAGGAAGACCTTCCCTTCATCCTCTCCCAGTGTTTCAAGTATAATGTACTGTAGTGCATTGCACCCAGTTGTACCTCACAGAGCAGCAGGTCAGTGATGTGGAAAACCATGCAAAGGGGGAACTTTGCAGTGAAGAGGGTGAGGAACCACTGGGAGGCGTACATGTGTGCCTCCAGGTTCAACTCCTGGAAGTGGGACCACAGGTCTGGAAGCTGTTCCTGTAGGAGCAGATAGAGGAGGAAGAGCAGAGGGGGGGTAGAGGAGGAACTTTGAGATAAAACAGCACTTACAAGAACATAACAATGTGGCTCAGCTTGTCATTTCAATTTTACATTACTTCATTTTTACTCAAACTTTATTAAATCATCCAGTCCCACTGAGATGATAATCTCTTTCAAGAGAAACCCAAGAACAAAAAAAAAGTTTTAAAGGACAAATAACACAATTCAGTACCATGTTCTAGCTGCCAAACAGTCAGAAACATTATTCATAAATAACACACATTATTAAACTTCCAGAAAAACGATAAAATTGAAAAGATACTATATTACACAAAACAACTACAATCACAAAGTTTGACATTTACAAATCTTTAACAGACTAGATATACTCATTTTATAGAGCAATCTGTTGTATATAATGCATAATATGTATAAGCAGCAAAATTCGGCATTGCCAAGGTTATATTATTATGTGTACTAAATCAGTTAATGAGGGCATTAGAATGTTCTTATTGATTTTCTTTAACTCATCACTCTCCTCATAAATTTTGTTTTTGTTATCTAGTTTATCTGCTCTTATATATATCTGTTTTGTTACAATTAGATTGAACACATAAGAGGGAAGAGACAGCTGGTGTCAGAGTGAAAATAGTGGATCTGTGTCCATGCATGTACAGTGAATAAAGGATTGAATTAGCCAGATAGTGATCCACTTTGACAACCAACACTTATCATGCCACATGACACCTGACTGGATCAGATAATGAGCTCCCACCCGTACGCTAATAATTAGCAGTCAATGCTAACATCCTTACATCGAGCACATTTGGTCGATGCTAACCGAGTAATCCTAAGAGACGACTGCTAGCAGGGCAGGAATGGATTTTAGGGCCAAATTAAACTCTGCTCACTGAGTAGATTTAGGCTGTAATACCTGAGTGGAATAGGACTTCACACCAGCAATCATCAGCCTCAACAGACAGAAAGAACGCTGTTTCACCTACAGAGACTGCAAGTCTCACAAACACATACTTACTGTTGAATTAATTCTTATTATATTCTGTGACCAGAAACAATGAGTCAACAAGGCAGCAACAAACATGTCGTCCCCCACAAATGATGCAAGCGCTGGTAACATGCTCTATAAATTTGAATATGATCAAACTTTCCTTGCTTTTATGGAAAATGCAAATACTTTTATAAGGCTGCTAGTCGTTTCAGTGGCACCCAGTATTGTTTCACTATATAAACCTTGCATTCAATCATTAATCAAATTAAAACAGCCCAAGGGACCTTTATTCTTAAACTATAAAATTGTGGAAAATCAAATCTGTTGGAAACCGATGGTTCTGAAGACTAGTCTGTACAACAAGGACAGCAAGATATGTGACGTGAATTTCATGGCATTTAAAATTATGGCATAGAAAGAAATGACTGCTAAACATTTTTAATTTTGACCTGTAATTGTAGTGCTCCCCAAGGCTGAATTGTTTAAATTTTCGGCCAATAAGTGGTGAGAAAAATCATTTTTTAAACTATAGTACAACCAGAGGTGCCTGGGAAAACGTGCAAAGAATGAACAAAGAAAAGAAACACAGATCAATGAACAAACTGGGGACGACTTATAGTCGATGCCTTATTACATCCAACTGTCTGTCCATCCAGTCAGGGTCGTCCTCTCATCATCATGTTACTGTCCATTACATTGATTGTAATACATTCCTTTGCATTTTGAACATTATAAAATATTGTATCACTAACCTGCATCAGCCTCTCCAGCTGGTAGAACTTGCAGTGAAGATCTTCAAAGTTGTTCTTGTAGAGAGCTCTGAGGCCATACTCGTACATGATTTTCACCAACACACAGAAGGCCTGTTCTTCAGGCATCTGAAACAACATGAGTAATCATAAACTACGGTTACATGAAACACAGTAAAACTTTGAACAAGTGACTGGCCAAAATATGTATCTGTAGCCACAAAGAAAACCAGGATATTTTATTAGGAGCTCTGCAGGACATTTGTCGGATACACAGTCTTCAAGACAAGAAACAGATTAATTGCTTATCTCTATCTGCATTTCAGCTACTGTGAGGCACTGTGATGCTGCCAGACCAGGGTCAAATTCTATTTACAAAGTTTTTTTTAAACCCCACCCATCTGGTACTAAAAAAAGATTACATTATTTTACTGGCTCTAAATGAAAATAGAAGGACAGAGGAAGAAGGTGAATGTGTGAATGATATGAAAGGGTCAGACTTCAAGGTGTTTGCATGTGCAAGTGGGTACAAAATATGTTTACAAGTGTGAGCGGTTCACTGTCTGTATGTTTCAGTGCGTGTGTGTTGCTTGGATGGATAGAGATAAGAGGAATGAGAGAAAGCTTGAAATGGAGTGTGTGTCTGTGTGGGTATATGGGTTTATTTCTCCTCTCTCTCACACACAGACACACACACACAGACCGTGAGGTGATATTTAATCAGAGTGACAGTATGTGTTTGGGGCTGAATGGGCTCCTGCAGGTAAACCTGAACCCCTATTAATATTCCTGACATCTCCTCTATAACCTCTCCCTTCTTCCTCTTTCTTCGCTATATCCTGTCTGCCTCCTCCTCCTGCATAACCTCTCTTTCTTTTACTGCTGCTCTCCTCTATATTTCTCCTCATCATCATCTTTACAGCCTCCTCCTCCTCTCTTTTCCTTTAACTGTTCCTCTTTTCTTTTCTCCTCGTGTCACCTCTCTATACTTCTTCCACTAAAATCATCCATAGCTCTTCTCTCCTCTCCCTCTCACTCTCCTACTGTCTCTCCTCACCCCACCTTCTCCTGACCACTCCCTCCTCCCTCAGTCTCTCTCATCTTTAACCTCTGCTGCCCTTGTCATCTGGACTTCAACCAAACTTCCACCGCTCTTGGGACTCCCGCCTCCATGTGACTACTACTCGGTCTCTCCTCCATCTGTCTTCTAACACCTCCCTCAAATTAAATGTGTGCATTTGTTTTATTCAGACAAATTGCAATGCACTTTAATCATTCAAAAAGAAAATATGTTCTTTAATAAAAAGAACTGTGTGTCTGCCAATGACCTTGGAAATAAATGTGTGAGAGAGAATGGGTGTCCACCTCCTTCTCACTCCTCATTTCGTGCTATGACACTGTCTCATGTTTTCAGTTTTACTTTCTTTCACACACTCTCTCACTCCCTCTATTCATCCAAATTGAACTGCCACAGTTTTCATTCCAGCAGTCAGTGACTGTCTTTACAGAGACATTCTTTCTTTCTCTCTCTGCGGACCTCCATTTAGTTTGTTATATTGTCTTGGTTCTGCTTTATTACACATTTTACAAGTTAACAGACTTGGTTTCAGAAGATGGTAAATATTTCTGCACAATGCTGAAATATTTTTCATTAACGTGTTAACCTTGAAGATTTGATTGACTCCTGTCCTCAAACATTGTCTGTAGGAACATCAATGTAACATTCCAGCAACTCATGAGTGCTTTTTATTTAAAAAGCAGAGAAATATGAGGACTACAGAGCTCAAGTAAATGTACAGGAGGTGTTATATATTTTTTTTTCCAACAGTATGTATTGATTTTGTTGTTTAATTTGTTATGTTACGGGGTCTCATTTGTCTCTTATTTTTCTCAGTATCTGAAAAGTATTCATATATATATGTATATGTATGCATATAGTATTGTCTATGTACTGTACTGAATATGTACAATATATGTACAGAAAACAGACAAAAGAACAACAAAAGTGTTAGCACTGTATGAGGGAGGTGATGACTCATCTCCAGTGGATGACAAGTTTACTTACATGTAGCAGGAGAACAGCAGCAAGGAATGACTGCCCCTGACAATAACCAATTTCCTCATCGTAGACAGAGTAGGCCTGAGAGAAAAACAGATGAAGACAGACAGAAAAAAAATAAATTCACTTAAATTCATCACCAAAATATTAGAAATCATTGATATTAGTCAAGGGTGTTTAAAAACCTTAGATAAGAAATCGCTGTGATTTCAATATTTTCACCTCACTTGAAAGTTATACAATGAGGTTTTGAATCAGTTGATGATATTTTACCCTTCTGGAGCCTATCAAACCCAGTAAGCACAATCAAAACATACCACTGTATACTGACTAATAATTTCAGGAGTGGCGACAGTAGAGACCTTTGATGTGAAGTTGGGGTGTGGTGCAGTTACTTTACAATGACCCAAAAAATGCTGTGAGGAAAAAGCTCAACAGGGTCTTCTTTCCCCGCTGATTCTGCAAAGCCCGTTCCCTTGGCTGTGGTTTCGCTAGATAGTAGGTAGGGACAGTGGGAATCTCGTTCATCCATTCATGCGCGTCACTAATTAGATGACGAGGCATTTGGCTACCTTAAGAGAGTCATAGTTACTCCCGCCCTTCTCACAAATGCTAGCAACCACATACTGGCTTCTCAGTGGGCATTTTGAACACCCTGACTATTTGCTGATTGTTTCATACGAACTCTAATGACATATCCTGTTAACACTGGGACTCTTAGCAATTATACTACGGCTATGGATGAAACAATACTGTGTGAATATTCTTTAGATTGCTGGATGGATAATGTGATCCAAATAAGGCAGATAAACCTTATAGAGGCTGTATGGTGGTGGTACTAGGGGTGAGTAAAATTATTACTATTATTAATATTAAGACGAACAATAATTTGTAACAAATGTTATTCCTAACTTTCTTAAAAATCCACTCCAGAAATGTTTTAGGAGATACAAAACTACTCTCTTCTGAATAATAATGCGTATAATATGGTTTTTGACATGCAACAAAAGTCTGACCAGAACTGAACCGTAACTGTAGCTGTGACAAGTGTTTCTTGTGACCATGGAAAGGTAATATTTTCAGTAAGATCAGGAATTTCAGCTTCTTTTTCAGAGCCAGGAGTAAGTCTTCTGTACATCATTTGATCTTAAAAGCTTAGTGCCTTGTTCATCTTCCAGGCGGTACTAGTGTTATCACTTTAATGTAAATATTGTCAGAGCATCAGACAGAGATCTGACAGACATCGGAGGACATTTCCTAAGAGACAGGTTCTCTCCAGTGCTAGTGTTTTCTTTTTTTTCCCCAGAGGAATTTCCCTGGAGACTGTTTCTCCCCATCTTTGGTTTTGTCTCTGTCAGTTTTAACCTCTCTCACTCTTCCTCTCTCTGTGAGGCATCTACTCACTAAATCCTGAGCTATGGCAAAGTCCCTGTATCTAATAACATGAGACTGAAATCCTACACCCACTTTCTGAGGACAACTGGAGAAGTTACTGAAGAGTATGTTATTGTTTGATCAATGAGAAATTATTAGCTATACAGTAGATCACCAAATACCAACTGAAAAATCTAGAAAACTATGCTTGATCTTTGCTTGTATGCCACACTTTTACCCTTTAAGTCTTTACAACAAGTTAGCGACTTTTAAAGGTGCAGTGTGTAGGATTTAGTGGCATCTAGTGGTCAAGTTACAGATCGCAACAAACTAAATACTCCATTTCTGCCAAGTCTGTTCTGCTAGATGCCACTAAATTCTACACACTGCACCTTTAAGAGTAGAACGATGAGCTAATGGTGCTTTATTTCACACAGGCTTTTATTTCAAATGTGCTAAAGGCATAAAGCAAAGGCAAAAGCCAGGTGAATGTATTCACTATCCTGGCACCAATAAATCATGGAAACTAGCTGCCGTTCACAGACCCATCATTGGCTGGGATAAGAAGGCAGAATACACTGGTTCTGTTAAAGTCTGATTGATTTTGTACCGTACCGCAAAGAAACTCAGTCATGCCATAACACACCACTGCTCACCCCTGCAGTAGCAAGAGAAGAGGGGGCCTGTCCAACATAAGAAACCTACTGTAGCTGGTTCACTCATTAAAGCATGTAAGACCGATCTAGGAGAGTAACCTTCAGATGAGGGAGAGTCTCGGAACGGTTGGTGGTTGACACACCTCACCAATCATGTTAATGAGCAAGCAGACAGGCCTTCTCACAGTGTAAATAAGGATCCAAGGGGAGGCAAAAGTGTCCAAAGCCATTGAAATTACTCTTTTTTTAAAAGGAAAGTGGCAGAAAGTGAAGATGAAGAAAGGGAGACACTGAACCAACTTATCTGCTAACATCATTACAACGCATATTGTGTGGGCTAGGAGAAAGATAACATCAACACTGAACAACAAATTAATGACTGCCCAAATGAGAGTTGAGCAAGGCGCCAAACAGGGCAACCCAGAGTCCATTCCAAGATCACCTGACCTCTACCTATCAGCTAGTGGGCAAAACCAGGCCTCAGCCCGGCAGCTCAAAATGCTTAAGACGTCAGCAGCACCAGAACTGATCACAGACCCAAAGAACATAGTACAGATATCCATTTAAAATCTTCCCTAGTGTTGAGGTTGAGTTGTACACCTGGTGGGGTGTTACAGTGGAGTTAAAGTTAACTTGTTTGTTTCAATAAAAGTATTTACATATTATGTGTTATGTTCAGCTCTCATCCAGAACCACCACTTGAAATGACTAAGCTGGTAAAGGTTCAATATCTTCCTCAGATATTTTGGCAGGATGCTCATTCTTTGATGGACTTATTAACAGTAACAGCAGTTAACTCTCTGAACATTAGGTTAGAGGACTCTTTCCCTCTTTTCATGCTTGAAAAATTAGTGTGGACATCCAGAGCTCCACTGCTGATCTGTTCAGCTAATTTGGGGTTTGATGTGGAGGTAATGGAGAAGTCTTGTGGAGCTGTCTGGAGTGTAATCTACAAGCTGACATGCTTGATGGAGTGTGGCATTCACACGTCCCCAACTCAGCTGGGAGAAGTGCATGCTGACAGATGGATGGGGGAGGTCCTGGTGGGAGAAATCTAAATTTGTTAGCCTGAGCACATAATAGGCTCAGAGGGGTGGATTATTAACAATCTATATGCCTAGTTTCTCATAACCAATAAGCACAGTTTTAATCCTTACATGTATATAACTTTGAAGAAAACTTTTCTGACAATACAAAAGTGTTGATAATCATTGTACAGCATGTATTTGTGGGTTCCTTAGTGCTGCCTAAGGTACACCATTACACCAACACAAAAACACCCTGTCAGGTATTAATGCTACAAAAGTGCAAGAATGTAGAGAGCTTTTGACTTTTGGTTCATTCTTTAAGGTCACCCTGACAAAAACTTGTAGGTCAAAGGTTTATCCTGCAATGGCCACTGGCTCAATCAATGACTATATGTGCTATCAAAGTCTAGAGCAAGACAATGAGTTAGGGCTGCAACTATTTTCATTATGCATTATCAGTTATTAATATTGATTATTTTTTTTTTATTATTTTCTCTACAAAATGTAAGACAATATTGAAAAATGTTCATCACATTTTTACTGTCCTAAAATATGACATTAAACATCTTATTTTGTCTAATTAACAGTCCAAAACCCAAAGATATTCAGTTTTCAATAATATAAAACTTGACTAAACTTGACAAAAATAACTTAAACAAGTAGTCAATTATCAAAATAGTTTCTGATTAATTTTCTGGCAATTGACTAATCGATTAATCAACTACTCATCAATCAGCAGCTCTACAATGATGACTTGAATTTCTCACTCCAAAGTGTTTTAGCTTAATGCTGGAAACTAACTGAGAAGGAAATTGTGCCAGTGGTGAATAGCTTTTGATTTTGGGATTTTGAATGAAAATAATCTGTAAACGAAGTTCTATAGCAGTGAAAACATTCAGATCTCATTTGAAGTATTGTAAAAGAGGTATTTCTAAGGTATTGCTTTTGTGATTGGTTTATTTATAAAAGTAAGGATATAAATATATACATTTGGAGTTCATATTCCTTCTGTAGAAGTACTAGATAAGATGGGGCATGTAGAGAAATAAAAGTTTTGACTGTTAAGAATTTGTATTCCAAGTGCTGTTTCCATGGCAATTTCATTTTTTTGTGATGCATTTTTGCTTAGTGCGAACAGCTTTTCTTTCTTGGAGGTCAAAGGGCAGCATCAGCTTCAGAATAGAAAGCGGGGAAATTTCTATTCTAACAAACCCTGCTTGCAATGTGTTTTCATGTATATGGAAATCTGATCAGGACGGTGGTCACCAGGATATGAACTAGTATCTTGAATAATGTGTGCATGGAAACACTCAGTGATCACTGAGATACGCAACATTAGCTCGGTTGATGAGGCAGGTTAATGCGTTACCATGTTTGTTTTTTTTTCCCCCACTCTGTTTAAGTTCCGTTTCCATGGAAATATTCAGGATATTCTCTTTATCCATCTATTGGAGACTCACAGGTTTTAAATCCTCCCACCAGCTGGGAGAATAATGCTCTCCTTTCCCTAAAAACCCACTGTCACCGTGCCCTTGAGTGAAGTACTTAACCCCTGACTGCTCCAGCGGGCCTTCTGAATGACCTCCAGTAGATGTCTGTGGTTGTACAGGTTAGCTGGAAGTGTGACTGAGTGGAACATTAAGAGAATGAAGCAGATTGTCAGACTGAAAAAGAGCACAGAACTCAGTTGACCTTCCCCAGAGAATAAAGGTTAGAAAACAAAAGACTCCAGGCTTATTACTGAGTAGGATATGAAGATGAATATACACTTTGTCCTGGATCCTCTGTGCCTGTAACCCACTCATGCCTCAAGATCCAACCAACCTTATCAGCAGCAAATCTACATGGATTTGCATACAAATGAAGGCTGGCTCGCCACTGACCTAGTTGGGTCCAGACTGGACACTAACCCTTCCTGACAGGTCCTCCCAGAGCGCTGACCGGCCATACTCTACTTCTGCAGCGCCAGAAAAATGCAAAGGAGCAAAAGTTCAAACTCCATCATTCTAAAATTACCTTTGATTTTAAAGAATAAACAAAACACTTCTGTGATATCCTTAATTGTGTTTAAAGTATACCCTATATACACTCCTTTCATCTGATTTTGCGTCCTTCACACAGATTTCTGTTCACTACATAATTACTGAGGGTAAGCTTTTAAGTATGTTTACTTCTTACCACTGAATTTAATTAGATGTTATAGAAAGATGGTCTAATGATCGAAATATTCCTTGTTCTCTTTCTACTATCTACTTAGCTCTTTGTTGGTGTGCAGGGCCTTTTTTCTTCACAGGACCATTTTAGGATGATTATTTTTCACCAGTAAAACCACTTCCTTCCCTCAACATAGTTCATAGCGTGACAGGTTATGTACAGGTGCACATAATTTGCATGGTCACAAATATTCACAGGGTGTGCAAATGTTCAGGAGGAATAAATTATCTTGATCTGTAGTTGGACTGATTTGGTTCAATTTCATAAATGCAAGTAAATGGATGAATGAATGAATAAAATTAATCCATATTACATCTGTTAAAGAATGTGTTTCATTTTCCATAAAAGCTGAAAATGTATTAAAATCATATTTCTTATTGCATTATAATTAGATAAGACCAATTATGTATATTTAGGAAGTTGTTTTATTTTATGTTGTTATAGTGGTTAGGGCGAATTTTCGTAATGAAGGCTATTTGAGTTGCTAATAGACTTACTACTTAGTTCATGCTCCATATAATTTTTTTCCTCTGTGCTTAAACATTTCTAGATCTGGTCATTTTTGATTATACATAGTTCACTGTGACCTCTGGCTGTCCCTCACTGAAGTCATGGTTGTTAAGTCAACAGAACGAGTGTGTGAAAAATTCTTTTACTGAATAAAACCAGTAATGCGTAGTGAACCATTTCAATGTTGAAAAGTAATTAAGAAAGTACTCTGAAGATGCAATTGTAGAGAAGTCTATCAATCACTCCAAAGCTTGGTTAACTGTTAATAAATGAGAATATCCTTTTTTGAATATTAATGTTTAACTTGAAGAAATCACACATGCTGTTGACTGCAGATTTGATCTTTTTTTCTGCATTGCAAAGATGTCTTCATGAGAAGCCATCTTGGTTGAATTCATAGCTGCAGTCAGGTTAGGAGTCGGACAGTGACAGAGATTAAGACTGGCTTTAATACATTACAGTAGTGTTGACCTTGGCTTTTGTCTGAATAAAATGTACCGTGTGTCTTCACAGATAATTACCTCAGGAAATGAGTCCACAGGGAACCTCTCCTTACAGCACATATTTCCCTTATTCATTTTTAATGAAAAGGGGGAACTGCTGCATGTTTTTGTGATGCAAGGCTTGTGGCTGACCCTTCAAAGGTCAATGTGAAGGATTGTTCAATACTGTGTTTGTATGCATGGCTTTAAGTTTTTAATATAACACTGTTACATTTCATATTATTCATTTTTAAGGGTGCTGTTTATTTTGTAAGGATGCATCAACAAAAGGGGTTTACGTGTGATTTTTCAGTGTCTTCTGTATATTGAACCACATATTTATCTTGTCTCGTTTTACTGAAAGTACAGAGGGCTTATTCCAACTCTCACTGTATTTACCAAAAGAACATTGTTCTTATAACAGGATTTCAACATTTAGATGATATACTAGTACTTGCAGGGCCCTATTTCACCTTGCCTCAAAATTTAAAATACAATACAATTACACTGTAGTTTCCATAATGCAGTTTACAGTCTCCAAACACAGGCTACATCTTGCAAATCATTCACTATCAATTAGTAGTCTCCAGGACATCTACTGAGAATCAGCCGAACAGCATGAGGCAAGACTAATCATAGAATTATGTTGAGTCTTTAAAATGATGACTATTCTCCTGCCTCTAAAACTGTCCAAACTGTGTTTATCAACTATTTAAACTAGGCCTTAGAGATCTACAGTAAAAGCATGAAGCACTGTGAAACTAAATGGTCTGTTTCTTGACTCCAATCTGATATTCAAGAGCCATTTTCGGTGGGTAATTTGACAGAAATTTAACGCCTACACAACAACCATCATGTTTTTCCACTTTGAAAATTGGAAGAAAAGATCAATGACTGTCCACTGAGTGGTGCGCATGCCTGGTATGTCATGTGTAGGAAGAGTTCATGTAGATGTTTCAGTAAAGGCATATATTGGACAGCCAACTTGAAATGCCCAGCAAATGCCTACTGAGACTTGCCAGACCACAAAGAGCGAGAAAAAAAAAAAAACACCTAATGGTTGGCTACAGAGGGATAGACTCAAGTTTTGCAGGGTTTAGCACAAGTTTGGATTAGCTGCTCATCTCATAGCACTTCCCAGCAGGAAAGTTTTCAAAAAAGTTTGTAACGCAGCATGACAGAGTGTATATTTAGATTTGCCTTCTGTTCCCTGATGCCATACAAAAAATTTAGGTAACATACATTCATATATAATCCCTTGATATTACTGATAGCCAACTCTATTTCTAGAGAAATGCCCCTCCACAACCTCAATTTGATATCTCAGACTCACCTTGCAAATCTTGTACAGTGAATCCTGTCCATCTCCGTTAGAGTCCTTGAAGTAGTCATGTGCAGGAAAGGTGCGGTGGATGTCGCGGGTGATGACACCTTCCTGGGCTGAATCCTGCAACACACATGCATTAAATGCTTTAGACGTGTGACAAAAATAAAATCCAAATACTTAAACATGCGTTGATGTCCTTTTCATGAGTGAAGGCAATGCAAGTTAAATGCTTTGTCTTATGCACAAAGAACAGCAAAGAATTTTTCAATTCAGCACACAGGACGTTTTCACTTATCACACTCTTAAAATTGTTTACTGTGTTACTTTGTATGAAAAAGGGCAATGTCTCAAGCTCAACACAGTGACTCAGTTCATAACTATGATATAAACCAGCAAATCTTTGCTATGTTGCTGTGTTTGTTTGTGTATATGTATTAGTGTTTGCCCCATTCCTCCTGCAACAGCGCTCCCCAGGCCTCAGTCACTTAGTCTGTGTAATGTCTAATCCACAGCCACTGCAGTGTACACACACACACACACACACACACACACACACACCAAACACGCCTGCTTGTTTTCCTGTGTGCTTCTCACTCACAAACACACATACATACACAGACACTGTTATTTCCCTCTCACTTTCTTTTTTTACACACATACACAGTCAGTCATATGCACGCCATCACACACACACATACACACTCACACACACACGCACAGTGCAAACACTACCGGAGAGAAGACTGGCAGCACAGCATTTTCCATCAACTCACTGTAAGCTGCAGATAAACCAGCCCTGAGCCTGACTGGCCTTGATGTGTGTTTGTGTGTATCACAGACAGAATGGGAGAGTGTGTATGAGAGAGAAATTTCATCTTTCTTGCTTCTTTCCTCCCCTTGTTTCCTGAATGTCGAGAAAGAAGGGGGGAACTTAAGCGAGAAGCGTCTCATATAGAGGAAAGGGAGTCTTTCTGCACATTTGTGGATAACATTTCAAATGTATCATGCGCTCGTATGATCAACTTGTCTTAATCCTTTATCATCTTTCCAACCTAAATCAACTGTCTTGTCCCTTTCTCTCTGTTTTTGGTCTACCAGGAGGAGCCTTTGTCAGGCTGTACCCTATTGCCTGCATATATTTGTGCAGGGAGATTCCACCATAAAAGATAAAAATTGAAATTGCTTGTACAACAACGTAGGTTAGTGATTTTTTTTGCGATCGCTTACAGACTGGCATAATTTGATCAGTACAGTGGCCACAAGAAACTATCTCCTGATGCTGAAGTAGTGACAGGGACTTGCCACCCCCTGCAGCCAGCCCTCGTGCTAGGTGTTACTCCAACACTTGTCGTTCCTCCTTCGCTCCAGTTATTCCCATGTCCCTCACTAGGGGGGCACAGCTTATGTGGCGACAAAGCCAACTTCTACCGGGAAGATGATGGTGGCAAGATTTGAATACTTCAGCCTCTTCCTCTCCAAAGCAGATTTAAAAAAAAAATCAAAAAGATCCAAAAGATATAATTACCTTTCTCATGTCAATGACCCACAATCGTTGTATTGGCTTTTGATTTAACACTGTAAAGGTTTTTAGCTTGTTGTTCTTTGGTTGTTTTGTACACAATTTAATTTATATTATTCTATTTTTCTTTAGTTTTGGGGGTTGTTTATTCATTTTTTGGAAATTTTAAGCATTTATTACATAGCAGCCAGTAGAGAAATGATACAAAGGGGAAGAGAAGAGAGGAATGACATGCAACAAAGGTGTTTGACCGGACGCAAATCAGGGACAATGTGTTTCATGGCCGGCACCTTAAAATAACTCCTCAGCCACCAGTGGCACCACATGCTAATGTTTTTGTTACATAACACCTGCTACATACCTTATTTATAACTTATGTTAAATGGTAATTTTATGTAACCTTTTATCTAACCTTTCTGGTTTGCTGTTTTTTCTCTTAGATTATTTTTGTTGATCAATTCTTTTTTCTGTTTGTAAATTGAACTTGGGAAAGAAATATATATCAGAAAAGAAATCCAGCCTCAACCAAAGGCTTATGACAGAAGGCTGATAATTATTAAGAATCAGTCACATTCTTTAAATAAATAAATAAAAAAAAGACAGCTCCCGATGTTTGTGAAATAATCACAAAACACACAATTATATTTCATTTATCGCTACTGTATTTTGATATTTCAGTCTACAATTAGCTAAATATAATCCCTTGTTTACTATATGTTGCCAATATCTTACAATTTACTTATTCTGTATGACTCCAAATACGTATGGTTTAAGTGCTTTACATACATATCCACAACACACACACACACACACCAAAGGGTTTGATAGAAGCTGCTGGCACAACTGTGTGTAATGCTTTAATGAGATTTGTAGTGTGGAGGTGGTGTGTCGTTCTGTGTATTATGTGTTGGAAATGGAACTAACAGTTTTACATTGCGTTCCCACTGCGGCACAAAAAGAAAAAAAGCAGGCAGCTCTTCAGGAATGAAGGTAGTGTTGTGTGAGATTGTGGTTGTTTTTAACCTGACAGCAAAACAAATTCCCCAAATGGAACAAAAAAAAAAAAAGATAAATTATATTTGTATGTAGTATATTAACAACACATAAAATCCTCTTGGGAAACACAGCCCCTAACATTAACCTGACACCACACAGACCAGAGAGGGATGATGAGAATTATTCACCAACATATACAGTATAGTAATATCATTAATACCAACTAAGTTCAACAAATTCCAACTTTAATTCCAGTAAAATTAGAAAAGTTCCCGACACATCACCTCCCCTCTAAATACCATATTGGCCCACATATAACACCATGTTTTTTTGCTGGAAATTTTAAGTATGAAAAGTGATGGATCATATTATATTTAGGGACTAGTCATGTACATGACATGTTCACAACAGCAGATGATTAATGGAGCTAGTAACTGCTCTTGAATTAAAGTGTGAGCCTTTTAATTAAGGTTAGTGTGTTGTTCGTAACCTTAATGTTGCTAAGCTAGCAGGTTTTTCCTTTTATATAGTCATTCCAAAACTATAGGACTTTTCTGCTGGCTCATGATATATGCTCTCCCATGATAGATGAAATAAATTAATTCAAAATGACAAGAAAACACCACCTTATGTCTTTACTGCAGATACCAACCAGGCAGGGTCATCTATCAAAGTTGTCACAGAATATTTTGTTAGAGGATGGGAATCCCAAATTTTGAAAATCTTCCCTGGTCTCTAAACTGGCTGCTTGCAAGAGCTTAAAAGGAGAGTTGTGTGAGTACAGAATGAAAAAAAGCCTTATTACCAGAGCTGTGATTCAGCTGAAAGATTTGAAAATCATAACTTATACCACTGACGAATGCGGTTTCTCTTGATGATAATGTAGAATAAGACAGACCTGTAGGCTACCGTTTGTCATGTTTACTTAATTTTGTTCACCAATAATTGGTGATTATAATACAATAGGTAATTATTTCTGAAATGGTGCTAAAACGCTCGTGTGAAAGGAGATCGTTGTCGTTTAAAATGCTATTTTAAAATGAAAACGTATTAGTGTGGACATTGTGTAAGACTAAACAACCAGATTACTTTCATACAGATTTGTTTTCATCCTCCCAAAGCACAATGATAGTTGAGGTGAAATACTGTGGAAAAGTTTCTTATGGTATCAACATCAACATAGTTTGGTTTCTTTGTCATTAATTAGAGCAGGACCACATAAAGAACAGTTTAAGTAAAAACATTACTTTTAATATATTTAATAAATATTATAGACTACTGATTAATGTATTAATTTTTTATGAGCAAGCCTATCAATAACAAACACATTTATGACATTGTAATTACCATGGCAACATCAGAACCAGTAAGAATCTGGTTGACAGTGAAACTTGTAAACACTTTGATTTAATAAACCATGCATGCCTCCACTAATTAACAGCCTCATTACTCAAAAAATGCCACCAAAAAAAAAAAAGTGGAGCAGACGTCCTCTACTCTGCTCAAATTCCTTCTTCCTTCCTCGTCTTGAATCCTCTCTCTTCTCTTAGAAATTCCCCTGCCTTTTCCCTCTCTACTTGAATTCTTTACTCCCATCTCCTTTTTCCCTCTTATGACTTCTACCCTTTTCTATATTTTCCCATCTTTTCTACTTCATCTCCTACTGTACCACCTCTTCTTCTGCTTTCTCCACTTTGTTCTCTTCCCTGTTAAACACTTCTGTGGTCTCGCTCATCTTGTATTCTCTTTTTTTACCCACTTCTCCCATTCCATTTTTTCTTCCCTCCTCTCCTTCGACCTGCATGTTTACTCATTTTTTTTTGTCTCATCTTCTGTGTAGAAAGCAAACATGCTAAGACGTTTAAGCTCTATGGTCTCAGTGTGCAGGCTGACAAGACCAGTTTTATTTGTTAGCAAACATTTAGGGAAATCTGTTCAGGTCTCTTAACAGACTGAAATTATCAGTGGATAAAATAAGCTGAGGAAAAAACAAAATCAAAAAATAAACACATATCATACACACAGAGATAAATGTGTATACGATTCTATAAGTATAAAATGCAAAGTAATGGTTTTCATGCTTATCATGACATTTAAAGAAATTAAATAGTATGTATAGTAGGTTAATGTACGAGATACATGCTAAATGAAAAATGTAAATGTAAAATGAGATACAGTATTACTGTCTTATTAGCTTATTATTATTGTGGGAACATTTTTCATTCTGGAAATCAACAGTTCTGTAATTCTGTGATCGTCTGACATGTTATTGTCATCATCACAGTCACCACTCCAACACTGCATCAAGGGAAGAGTAAATGGTAGAAATACTGCATCCAAGTTGTATTATGGTCCACAGAAAGCGATGTCACATGAAAATGTGAGCTTGCTTAGCGAATATAAAAAGCAAAAGTCGCTGTTACTCACTCTTAACCACTCCTGGGTTCTTTTTTATGGTGGACTGTTCCTTTAATTTACTGCAGTCCTGTGCTGATTAGTGTATACCTATTCTTGCTAAGCATGTGCTGGAACAAGAGTTATATGCTGCTCATTTAGGTGTGTGTGTGTGTGTGTGTGTGTGTGTGTGTTCGTGAATGCTGAAGCTGGCAGCTCTGATCTCTGCAGGGAGGCTGAAGTGTTCAGGAGGAACTGCAGCCTCATCAGCAGCATCAGTTCTCCGTCACAGTGCCCCAGTTCCACCTCCCTGCTGTACACTGCTGTACAAACACAAAACAAACAATGAACCCAAGTTCTATACCCCATCACCCTATGAGCAAAAGCAGAGTCCTTGAATAGGCTTTATTGTTTTGCCCTCTCACTCCTGCACTGAAAATTTGCATGTGCTGCTTCGGCTAATCAAAACGGTCCCACCAATCTCTTCCAGTAACAGCTCCAAAAATGTTAGTCAAACACTAACCTGGCATCTAAAAAGTTAACAGCATAACATAGAACTTAAGTTGAAATGTGTGTTTTGCCCTTTAACAGGCTTTGTGGGCTTAAAGGGGTAAAGCCAGATGTTTGCCCACCCTGCTACGGCTTGGGCAGAGAATTGAGTAGTGGCACGGAAAGGTAAACCATCTCCTGAAGACAGCTGAAGAGAGAGCCGGATGTTGTTACTGAGTGTGGTGTGGGCAGAAGCTAAAAGCTCAGCATCATCACTATTATCACCATCATCCAAAGGATCTTCAGCCTGAATATCTTATCACTGCTGCCACAGGTTGATCAATGCAAGAGGCAGTCAAGGGGATCCAGAAGCCAGTTAGCAGTGTGTTTGTTCCATTCCTAGACAGGAGTAACAGAAGGACAGAGGATCTGTGGCTTCGATAAGACCAAGCAGGAGAGGCATTATCACATCTGAGGAAAAAGACGGGCCATTCTTGACTGCAGATAATCCTTTTTCCATTCGTTTTCATGTTGCTGTTTAAGTTGCTGAAAAAAGCACTGAATGGCAGTTTGAGGTGTGACGATGTTGAATCTTCCCCAATTGGCAAAACCAGTACATATAAATTTCAATAAGCTGTTTCACAGAAGCAGAAAGGCAAGCCTATAGAGCCTGTTAGATGGTAAAGCTTGTGTAAAAAGAACCATATATACATATTCATGATGGCATTCATAGTCAGTACACATACATGCTAATGTACACCGATTAATGCATGAAAGCAGTACAGTACACCCAAACACACATAATTTCAACTCTTAAACACAGAAAAACAATTATCTGTGTGTTGAAACTATAGAATAACACACATATAATGGCTGACATGAACACGTTCGTATCATTCACCTGTACACAAATGAGCTGGAATGTTACATATCAGCCCAGGATCTCTCAGCATTTTGCAGATGACATAATAAATATGGAGGGATTAAAAAAACATTAGCACAGGCAGGGGGATTACATCGACACTGTCCAGCATCAGTCTGTATCCAACGCACTGTGTGTGTGTGTGTATCTGTCGGAGTGTGTATTCCTCAGTATTGTGTGTACCCGTCAGATTTATCCCCTGGTAGCTTTTAAACTGACTGAAGGCAAAACAAGACAGAAAAGGAGACGGAAATAAGGAGAGAAGGGAGGAGAGAGAAGCAAAGAGCAAAAGGGGGAAGAGAGAGAGACAGAGGGAGATCAAGACAGATAACAGAGAGAGAGAGAGACAGATTGAGACAGAAGCCGAGAGAGATAAAGAGAGGGGAGACAGATATGTACACAGAGGGGAATGAGAGGCTTCCTCTAATTGTAGCCTGGGGGCTTGTTGGGCAGACAGTCCATTACTCAGACCTCACCAACAGGTAACCTACTTAACACGCGCAGCTAAAAATAAAAATTGCTGATGTGTCCAAGCCTGCACTCCACCTCCACATGCCTCTGTATCCAACAGCATTTAATTTAAGCTTACTGGCCTGACTGGTGGAAGGTGCCACAGGTCCAGTAGGTCAAGAGTTTTCCCACTGCAAAAGAACCAGTTTGGAGACACACTATGGCCACAGAGGAGTAATACACCTGAGGCTATACTGTCAGACCAGGTTTATTTATACAGCAAATTCTCTGCAATCCTTTCCAGACATGATGTATAAAGCATGTTATGATTTGTACTTATACAACACAAAAAAAAATGGGTGCAGTATTTGAATGTGTGATTATTCTACAGTTTTCTATCAATACAAAACATAACATGTATAAAAGAGCATATGTTGTATAAGACACAGCTTGAGGAACTATGGAAATTCAAACAAACTCACACACTTCTCTAAGTGGTTTATGAAACTCTGCAGTGTTTTTTTTTTCCTTTTTATTGGTTCTTTTGTACAGTTGACAATCATGTCCTTCAACCTATATGACCAAATTATTTAATCTTTGTTATGTTTGTTTCTCACCAGAGGACGCAACTAATGGTTTGGCATGAAAATTAAATATGTGTTATTTGCTATGCGTATAGGACCTTTTCATATAAATGCAGTTCTAAGTGTTTTACAGGAGGAAAGAGAACGAGTCACATGACGGAGGAACATAAAGAGACGAACAGCAAAGAGAAACAAGTTAATTAATAAGAACAATAATGAGAAGCTACAAATAAATAACTTAATTAGAATGCTAAACTAAATTGAAAAAATTCTTATAATAACCCAGTTAGGGTTTGTTTACTCTTAGATCAGCAGGTAAGATAAAGATTTGTGAAGGAACAGGCTCAAACGGCTCAAACTAAACTGCTTCTGCAGCAACAGTAGTAGAGGAAAGCAGTAAAAGGGCAGATGCTTGATGGGGGATATTTTAAATGTTAATCATTGCCTTGGGAACTCTGCTTCAATTTATATTAAGCTTGAAGGCAATTCAAGCCAACACCTGTCATTCTATGATAAAAACAGTTCATTTGGAAGCTGGTACAGCTGAGTTGACATCCGAGTTGTTCCATGTCAAGTGTGCTCCTGCAGCTGACAGGTTAAGTCCTCTGTCCACTTACTGTTTGCCTTGTTGACTATTAGGCTCTGTTAGCTTTTCCCTCTCTATAGGGAGAAAAGAGATTAAACCAGGAGACCTTCAGGGCCACCGGCAACTCACTCTGGCTGACATCGGTAACTATGACCTTGGTGAAGTCTAGTCATGCTGTCATGTATCAGGTGGACAGGTCGAGTTTTTCCACTGAAAGAAAATCATGGAAAACCGCATCAACCACTTTATTGTGGTACAGTATCAGGGCTCAGTGAGTGCACATTTAAAAAGAGAAAGAGAGCCAACATTTGCAGAGAATGGTGTAGAATCACCTGTAGTTGTAAAAAGATACCCCACAGGTAGATTGTGTTCTAGAGAACAAATTGTGCATCATGTGGACTCTTTATTTTACGTATTTTACATTTGTAGAACAAAACATAATATCCAATCTGGAAAGTGTGTTAGCTTCCAGCAGCTGTGCAGATGACTAAAGCAGCACCACAGTAGGAGGTTGCAGGCATGTTGTTCAAATTCCTAGGGAATGGTTGAAATGATATTGGAAAGGGATGAGGATTTGTATCTTTAAAGTCTATGAATGTCAGTGATCGACTGAGTCAGACATCTGACACCAAGAACAGATAAGCTGACTTTTTGGATTTTTCTGCATGTATTGAGGGCTGAGGTCGTTTTTAAACATGAGACATGTTATGCACAAAGTGGAGTAAGGTCAGAGAAATTATGCCAACACTGATGTGTGCTTCAGAGCACAAAGTCGATATGTCAACATTTTTCTTTTGAAGCATGAGTCAGTCTGTCCATCAACAGCAATGAATCCTGTCACAATGTCCTTGAGCAACATAATGACCCGCCTACCTGCTCTCACATTCTAAATGTCTCGGGATAAAAGTGGCAGTTAAATGCTCAAAATGTAAAATGTAAATGGAGAATCTTAGAAGCAGCCTTTCTCCTTATTATACCATTCTATAGAGAGCTGTGAGCTCTCAAGTTACCCCTCTGTCTCTTCTGACAGTGTTATGCAACTCCTGGGTGTGGTTGGGGCCCACGGGTGCTTGCTGGTGAGCCCCTCACCAGAGAGGCAGCCACGCTTTGCTAAACCGAGGAGGCAGGAGTGATATACGCTGGGTTCAGACAGCTGAACACTCAGAGCCCACTAAGTCCTAAAGTGACAGCCCAGCCAATCAGAGAGGATGCTGCTAGCGCTAAACCGCTGGAGGCAACCATGAAGACAGATTGCTGGGTACGAAGTCAAACTGTGTGTACAGAATAATTACAGAGAGAGCACAGCTAGAGACAAAACCTAAATGTTTTACTTAACAACCTCAGTAACTGCCACTTGTGGTGAAACAGTGATCACCGGATAAGATAACACAGTCTATAGCTGGAAAGCAATGGCTTTGGCAAAAACAAAAGGTCCATTTGAATTTAATGGCATGATTGTTAACACAACAGATTGGCAATGCTTTGTCTGCCATATGAAAACTTTTCCAAAATATGTCTAAAAATGTCACTGTACTCTACAGTGGGCAATATGTTGATATATACCATGAGATGTTGTACATGTGTTTAGGTTTATAACCTGGTAACGATCCCGTTTACATCACTGGGTGTATTAGACAATTGTGGGCAATACTGCAAATCAATTAATTGGACCGCTCTGTGGCAATATTGGATTTCAGATTTTTTCAAAAATGTGATAAAGAACCATGATATGTCAGGTATTTAATTTGCTGGATTAGCCAGAAACAGACATTCCTATCTGGTTATTATGTCCATTAACAATTTCTTAATAGATTAACCGGATTGTGGACCACACATTAAAAATTTAAGACATACATTCAGGAAACGCTTTATTAGGAACACCTGTGAAATCTAATGTAATCCAAATATTAGAAACACTTTCCAATATAATGCACTCCAGTACACCACCACCACCCACTACGACTTCGATAATAAAAAGAGTAGAATTATCACCTTTCTGACAATGCTAACAAAAACTGAAAATGTATAAGCTTTGTAAAAATAGAATTTATAGTGGAGCTGTTGTATTGGATTGTACAGGTGTCCCTAATAAAGTGCTAGCTCAATGTATATTGATATTGTGATATAAAATTATAAGAATGCTCTGCGTGACAAGATAACAAGAACGTGAGAATAAACATGGTGAAAAATGGCAGTCCAGCATTATTTACTGTGTCAACACGAACGCTGTATTTAGTCTAGTATACTACATATGTGGAAAATGACAAACACTAAATCCATTTAGTTAAACACCAGCTGAAATTCTTCATCTAGAATATTCTCAATAATGTGAGGGGGTAGCACCCTGCTGGTGTACTGAAGGAGAAAGAACAAGGGGGTCACAGAGACAATGTTTTGTACAAGCATTTCATATTTTTACATTTTCATCCCATTCAATTTAAAAGTATTTCCTCCCTGAATTGTATTATTGTCAAGATAGGAAAGAACCTTTAAACATTAATCAGCATTTTGTCATTAACACCCTCCATTAAAACAAATAGTGATAAAATTCTCTGAGGTGGGTTAACAATTCCCTAAGGCAGGTTTCAGAGTAAAACATACTCCTGAAGATGATGAGAGAAATCATTACTAGGACTGTATGTGTGTTACTCATCTCCATATACTGTCAAGCCTAATTATTGATCCTACTCTCAGTCAGAAGGCTCATTTTCCTCTTTCTCCCCCTGGCAGAGTGATGGATCAATTGGATAAATCCAATGCTTTTCGACACCACTCCTACTGATAGGAATGAGGAAACAAAAGCAAGTGCTGTGCCATCTGAGCCTGGCTTCAGCCTGAGTGGGGAGTGGTGCATTATGGGCCGTGCTAGAGAACAGAGGCTGTGATGAACCAGCAGGATGGTGTGTTAAAGAGCACGTCTGTTGAGGGGCTGCACCCTGGATCTCCTCCAGACAAGAGTCCACATGAAGCCAGAGTCTCAAAATTGGTTGAAGAAAATTTCTGATCAGTTTGAAGTTCCGTCATTTCTTTTGTAATATACGGACATCCCTCACATTTAAATGGAAAAGATCAGTTTACAGAGTGTGCTACGAACCCAGAAACAATGAGAAAAATACATGGTAGGCATAAAAGAGAAATAGGAAGAGAGAAGAAAAGACAGATGGGATAGTAGAAAATGTAGAGCACAAATATGAAGGGATGGAGAAATGATTTCAACGAGCAGACAGACAGGGGGAGGCAGGGTGACACAAGGAGAGAGCAAGAGGAGAGCGGTAGCTGAATGACTGACAGCCAGAATATGAGCTAGCCTCTTCATCTTTTGGATAGATGGCAGCTCCATCAGTGGAAGGCCAGTATTGAAAGTGACAAACAGGCTGCGTTTGGACCACAAAAACCTGACGTAAACCCCCCAAAAAACAGACAAAGAGGAGAGGAGAGGGAGGAAGAATAATGCGTGCACACACATAAATGCACACACACAGTGTGTATACTATAATGATGATGACCACTCAATGACTACATTCATTTCTTTATCCAATTATTTATATGATTGAAAAAATAATTAAGATAATCTTCGCTGATAATCATAACTGGAATATACAGAAGGTGCATTGATATCACTCTTTCATGTGGTACAGCCTCCCTCATCACTACTAAGTGGCCTAACAAACCCCTTATGGCTGCTGTAGAAAAGACAAACAGCAATACTGGGAGAAAATAATTGAATATCTTGGAAAAGTAGGTTAAAGGCCTTATTCTGTGAGATTTCCCTTTGTTGATCAGTGGAATTTTTGGGGAAAATTGTGTGTTCAGCAAACCTTGCCTCATATAGCTAAACATAAAATGCTTTCCAGGCAATTCAAAGGTCTGCCATTAATTTCCACAGACACCCCTTACTGGTTTCCCTGTGTGAGGAAAACCCACAGGGCTGAATGAGGTATAAACTGTTTTACTTGAATGAAATAGTCCACTAATAAAATTTTTAACATCGTTTGAACCACACTCTCTGTTTTGTCTGGCATTATATTATTATATATTACTATTATAAAGCATAGGATAAAACTTTAAAGTTCTACCTGGAGAATTTAGGTACCAGAGTACATGAATACCAGAGTTTGCAGTTCAAGGAACATGACCAGGTCTCATGATTAAGACACTGAGGGCCAGACATACTAAGACGATGGTGTAGCGTAAATGTGCAAATAGAGAGAGAGGATTTTTCTTTTCTATAATGGCTTTTCAGTTTTTCAAATTTATATTTATTTTCGCTCTATAACCTTCTTTGTGGCCACATAATCCAATTTGCCCTATGTTTAAGACTCATTTTCAGAGAATAATTTTCCCCCTCAAAACTGACCATCGTAAACTGCATGACCTCAGTAAATCCAGTGGAATACATATGAATACTAATATTAATACATATTAATTAATAATTATATCAACCTCTGTTAACATGTTTACTCCTAATGTGCATAATGTACATGACACTCCCCTTAAATGCGTACGCAATGACAAAAGAGGTGCACCTTGCAAACACTCACTAATATGACACCAGCCTGATGTACCTATTTGATAAATACATTGCGTACAGTATGTTTGAGGCAAAATGTGTCACATCTGCACCTGAAAAAAATGGCCTTGAGTCTTCTTACAAACTCCCAAATTAATGAAGATTTGTATCTAAAACTGAAAATAGGTCCTCTTGTGTTTTAGATTCCAAAGAAAGGTGCCAATTCTGAAAGTATGTCACGGCAAAAAACACAGATTGTATCATAACTTCAAAGTCTATCTTGTAGTCATAACAATGTCAGACAGCCGGACGTGATAATGACACCATCTCTCCCTGCGTACACACCTGGCTCCCCCAAACACTCCTCATTTCAGCGGAACATAGTGGGATAGTCTATTGGTGTGATATGCAGAGGACGGCAGCCCTGTAATTAAAAACCAGCTACCCCTGAGGCCTTTGTCCTTGGTTGCTAGCAAGGAAGTTTCTAGAGGCTTCCCTGGAGGGTTGAGTGTTGGGGGGCAACAGCTGGCACGCCTGGCAGATTGCAAATTCATCTGTCTCTGTATCACTGCTGTGGCATTTTAATGGTCCGGCTGGTTCTGCATTTCAATAAGCTGAGTTGGGAGTGCAGGCACAGTGTTCAGACAGAAAGCAAATAAATAATTTAAAAAAAAAAAAAAGAAAAAAAAATTCTCATTTTGCTTCCAGTGAAATTAGTGACATGCAAGCAGGTTAGAGAAACACTTAACAGAACAGCTATTAGTAGTTCCAATACCTCTCTTTTTAATTAATTAAGTACTAATTAACTAGGGGTCAAGTACACAAAGAAGCACACTACAGAGAAAATATCAAATGATTTACTGGAAGGGTGTGTTCTTTATCCAACCAGCATGTTTTAGAAAAGGCCTTGAAACACATGCAAGTCAATTGGTGTTGCAGATTTATTTTTTACATCTTGTTTCAACTTCTGACATGTGAGGATTTACTTCTTTTCTCTATTCTATCTGATTATAAATTGAATATCTCCATGGTTAAATTTGCTCCTTAAGCTGACAAAAACTCATTCCTTGGTGCTGTCCAGAGCGAGGGTCTCAAACATGTCACTCGCTCCCAGTAGCTTGCTACCCGTTTCTGAGTGGCTCTCTAAAGGTTCAAAGAATATGTACAAAATTTGATAGCACAAATTCACTTGGTAAACTTTTTAAAATTTCTGTCCAATCAAATTTACAGACATCCTGCCCCCTTCTGAGACAAGTGATTTTTTGCCAGTTGTCAATTAAACAAGTTACGCTGCTGTCAAGTTTGGTTATGTCAATTATGCAAACATTAGGTGATGTTAGCAGGCTAGCAAGCACACTGCAAGATTTGACTGCAGGAAATAGCCAGGCCAATAAAAGGTAAAAAATGTACTATTTTTACGAGGAGTGGGAAACAGAGTTTTGTTTTTTTTCACAAATTTGAATGACAAGTGTGTGTGCGAGTGCGAGTATTGTCAGCCGGTAAAAGATGTAATGTCGAGCTCCACTTCACCGAAGACCACAGCGACTTTTCATGGGACTTTCCTGCTCTTAGCAGGCTACAAACAAAGAGGGTAAAGGAGCTGAAAACAATGCTGAAAAGACAACAGTCTCTATTTACCAAACCGACGAAGAAGGCTGACACAGCAACAGAGGCTTCGTTTAAAGAGGCGCACACATTACCAAAGCACAAAAAGCCCTTCACCGATGGCAAGATTGTAAAAGAGGTGATGACTGCAGTGACGAAAACGTTATCCAAGGACTATAAAAGTAAGACAGAAATTATGTCTGCTATTGCCAATGTACAACTTGGTGCTAACACTGTGGCAAGGAGAGTGTCTTCGCTATCTGCGGATGCAGTGGAGCAGCTAGAACAGGACATGGCGAAGTGCAAATAGTTTTCGTTCCAGTGTGATGAATCAGTGGATTTGAGTGATACAGCCCAGCTGGTTGTCTTCGTTCAGATGGTGTTTGATGACTTTTCCATAAAAGAAGAGTTTTTGACCTTGCTTCCACTGAAAACTACAACCAGAGGAGTTGATATTTACAATGCTGTGAAGGACTACTTTGTGTAAAAAAGGTCCCTGTTGAAAAGCTGGTGTCTGTAACAACTGACAGAGCGAAAGCTATGACATTTGCAGTGGACATTTATTGCCTACTGCAAAGCAGACCTGGTCTTTCCTAAATTTCTGAACTATCACAAGTAGTCATCAACAGACTACATGTGCAAAGGTTATGGGATTTGATCATGTCATGACACCTGCTGTTAAGATATCAACCATCCATTTGAGCAAAGGCCAAGCAACATGGGAGCTTCAAACTGTATGGGGATCTCCTTCTCAACACTAAAGTCAGGTGGTTGAGCAGGAGTAAGAAACCACAGTACTTTCTTCCCCTGCTGAGTGAAATCAAGGCTTTCATGGAATCAAGGGAGAAGGATACCACCCTGTTTGATGCTGAGTGGCTACTTGATCTTGCATTCCTGACAGATGTAACTGAGAAACTGAATAATTTGAACCTACAGTTACAAGGTAAAGATAAAAACATGTCATATAATCAGTGCTGTTAAGGCATTCAAAGCAAAACTGTTGTTTAACATTCAGCAAGTGAAAAATAAAAGATTTCAGCACTTCCCTTAAGTCTCAAAGATGTTGGAAAGCCATGCAGAGGCAGCTGACGTTTTGAACGTACACAAATATTTTGACCTACTGTCCAAGCTTGGGCCGGAGTTATAAACCTCCAAAATGATATCCAGCTAAAATCTCAACAGCATTCACAGCCTTTCTGGAACCTAGGAGAGCCGGAAAACTATAAGAACCTTCACCAAGCAGCTCTGACAATGGGTGCAGCCCAAGTCTCTTAAATTGCATCCACGTTTCCCTCACTTGCGTCTTTTCCTTGCGTCTTAGTCCCTCCTACCGTGGATGCAAGGAGAGACGCAAGGAAACCAAGCGAGGAGAGAGGAAAAGATAGCCGGTAAAAGACTTCCGTGAAGTCTGCTCTCATGTTTCCTCGCTCCTCCGAGCAAAATAAGAGACTTGGGACGCTCGTCAAAATGGCACATCAGGAACAACTTCCGGTTCAGGTGAGGAGCCATAAAATAAGAGACTTGAGACGTACCCAATGTGTGCTTTGTTTGGTTCTACACACCTATGTGAAAGAGCTTTTTCAGAACAAGACTGACAGACGAACATTTAAATGACTCCATAAAAGTGAACCTAAGTGGATACACTCCAGCATACACCTCTCTTGTTGACTGTACAGTGCCAGTCATCTCACTAACTGTAGAAAAGACTGAATGCATGTAACACATTCCTGTGGACTACAGATGAAGGGAGTGTGAAGGGAAGTGATGTGATACAGTGATATGTGGACAGACAGATGATAAGGACAAGTAAAATAAGAAATAACATTGTTTTGTTTTCTATGACATTAATATGATGTGAATTTAGTAGTGTGAGCTCAACACATTGAATACATAAAATACATACAGAAAAAAACATACATGCTGAATTTAAGATGTTTTGATTCAGAATGTAAGTGTTAGATATCAATATTTCGTAAATGTTCGTACAAAAGAAGCTTATTCAGCTGGGTTGGTAGGAGATCAGCTATGTGAATAAATGTTACTAACAATATAAAACATGAGTAGTTCTCGGTCACTTTCATTTTGTCAATTTAGTTCTCAGAGGAAAAAAGGTTGGAGACCCCTGGTTTAGAGAGAGGCTGTGCTCATCCTGCTGCAGCATTAACGCCACAGTAACGTTCGATTTGAAAGTACTGAACTGCACTGTGCGCAAAAACAAATATGAAAAACATGCTGTGCTGTTCCAGTCTGGGTTTGGTCGGGCACAATTTGGTGCTAGAACAGGATGAGATACCAGCCCCCCCCCCCTCTCTCTCTCTCTCACACACACACACACACTCGGGAGCATCACTGCAAGAGGTCAGTGGATAAAGTGCATCCCCCCAGGTAGCTGACATTTTCTGTGTGTTGTGGTTTTACTGGAGGATATGAGTTGAGTCTCTGTCACGTGGGAACAGGAGACCCCAAGGGAGGATAGAGGTGGAGGGAATGGAGGGTCAGACACTGAGTGGGTCAGTCCATGTGTATGTGAAAGAGTGATGTGTACAAAGTTATGTGGATTGTTGTATCTGCGTGTGTAGACGGATCTTTGTGTCTTTCAATCCACTTTGGACTGAAATTACATACTTGCTCAATTACTTGTGTGAAAGAAACAGGAGAGAAGAGACAAATTCATTTACATGAAATTTGTCTGAAGTCTGTACAGCAAAGAGATGCAGGCACAACACACATACAGGCAGACGCAGACACACACACGCAAGGTTTCAGACTTCCTCCTCTGCCTGCATTTTCCTTCCCCTGCATCTTCAAAATAAAAGCGCACATGAATGAATAATGAAGAGGTTGCTATTTTGGAGGCACTGTTAACATCAATTTTAATTGCACCCTATTTATAAACTTCAAATAAACTCTCTGAAACCTTGTTGCTTCTTCAGACTCAGCTCAGGGTTTCCATAGCGACACTGTGCCTCTTAAATCCTGATGTTCAGCTGGAAATAACCAGAGAAACAATGGAGATGCTCTACTCCACTCACTGTCTTATCACGTTATAGGATTCAAAACATCTCGCCAAAGGACTGCAGTTGAAAATTAGCCATCTGGCTAAAGGGCTGTCCACACCAAGAACAATAACTATAACAACGACTACAACGATAACAATATGAACATCCACACTTATGAACGATAACGTTCTGTATTGATGACTTGTTACTGCTGTACGTTGCATAGAGAAAGAAAAAGAAGGCCAGAAGGGTATGGGTTCACGGGCGGGTGGTGATTCAATGTGTTGCTCAGAAGTATTTTCAGGACACCAGTTGCTGTGATGTTCCAATATTTACAGACCAAACTGCACTGACCGACGGTAGCAGACGCTGAAGCGCAATGCACAAAAGCGCACAGACGACCAGCTTTCATTGCGCTGTGGCAGGGACACACGGTATGAGCACGGATCTGAAGCCTAAAAGGGTCGCTAACTTTGTCGTTTTTTACATTATAATAGAGAACAAGGTTCCAGCAACATTGTATAAAAAAGAGAGACAAACCTATCTAGGTCAGAGGTGAGAAAGGAGCAAACCCACATTAAAATAAATATAAATAAATAAAGTCATCAGTCAATTTCCAGAATTAAGATGATATATGGAAGGTTTGAAGTTTTACTGGAAATGTCAGACTAGATGGAGATTTTGTTGTGCCGTATGATTTAGGGGATGGATTTTGATCGGCTGTCAGTGTTTCTATCGTTCATCAAATCGCTCTGAAAGTGATCCCAACAACATTGTTCACCACTTTCATTGTTGTTATAATTGTGGTGTGGACTCTGCCGTCCACTTAAGTTAGAACGATTTTTAAAACTATATATTTATAGTTATTGTTATGTTTATCATTCTTGGTCGTGGACGGCCCTTAACACTGGCACATTTACAAAAATGTTGATAAATGTGTGTTGTTCTTATAAATAAATAAATAAAAGTAAATTAAATATGGTAACCAGGGATGTAGTATGGGATAGCTGACAGTCCAATCCACCATTACATACACAGAATAACAGCGACATGTATGTCTTGTTTGTGACTATAGAATAAACAGAAGATCTCTATCTATAAACACACCAAATTACCAAATACAGACCAAGCACCAGAAGACAATGTGCATACCAGCACACACAAGAAGCATTTACTTTTAAGTAAGTATCAGCCCCAAGCATATCTTCATACTGTATATAAAAGCTGTGTTTCATGACAGGAAACTGGGTAGGTTAAGACTGTTTTAAGATGTTTTTTTAACCATGTGAAGGTGTGTTTACCCTGAAATATAGGGAGCGAGGACCTGCCCACTCCAAATCTCAGTAAGTGGGCTTTCAGTTGCCTGTTTTCATGCGCATTTTCAATTTGCACATAAATAAACCTGAATGGAAACGCTGAAAATTAAAAAAGTTTTTATGCTTGGCTGAGGTGGAAAAGTTGGTGTATCGATTAAAGCAATAAAGTGCAATGGAAACAGACTTGGCGAATAAATAATGACTTACATGAAGTATGGGACTTAAACGTCCACTGAAGAGACTAAAAATAGCAACAGATGAAAACATCATATCTGTGTGAAACGGTGAGGAGACTGCAACTTTCCTGAAATAATTAATATTGACTTAAATGTTTTCTACTTTGTTTTCCACCATTCACGCGCTCCTTTAATTATATCATTGCATCACGCCCTCTTCTTCTCCAATGGCTTAATGGCACCCAACTAAAAAAGGTAACTTAGGTATTCTGTGGTTTTTCGTAAAATGCACAGTGTGACTTTCTCCACATATTTTCACAGCTGTTTACTGACTGCTGTACTTAATCATATACTAGCTGGCTGACAATGTAATTTACTCATTGACTGTTTGACACAATAAAAAGAAAACAGAATAGTGACTCTGTCCAGCAAACATCAGACAGCTACTTCTCTTTTTTTCCATTCTTCATTTATTCACTCCACTCCTCCTGCCCTGACAACAGTAGCATGGCTAAATGCCCCCACCAAGAAAGAACTAGCCATATAGTATTAAGGATGGCCTGAGGCGAGCTGCTGGACCATCACTACTAAATAACTGCCTAACACAGCCAGGCCTGGTGTGCTACTATGGGAAACACTGCCTCAAGATAGAGAGAGACAGAAAAAGGGAGAACAAAAAAATGGGAGATGGGGGGGAGGTAGGAAATATGCTAAGGAGCCATGGGAGTAATCTGACTGTCTTATGGCATTTAATTCAGCTAAAATGCCCTGAGAGAGAATTAGAGAAGCTGGATGTACATCTGCTGGCAGAGCCTCAGTACCTGAGGTCTGCAGGGAGGTTAACAGTAAAAAAAAAAAAACACTCCAGGTTTGTCCTCAACGGTCTGTCAAGGTTCTTGTCTTCGTCCTCTACTGTATGTGTGAATAGCCTGATTCTAAATCAAATTAGAAAGGATGAACAGAGAAGAAATTTTTTTGCTGTAGTCGGGAAGGTAGATTGAAGCAATCCCAAAGGTTCTCCTTTATGTCACAGTAAAATCCTTTTCAAACAGGAGAAATAATGTCTGCAGTTCAAAGTGCCAGCTGTGGTGAGCTGAGCTGAGTTGTCTGACAGTGTTGACCATGGGCAAGAAGAGAGAAGGATTCATCCCAGCCTGAGACAGACTGAATAAGACCAGGATTCTGTTTCACACATTAAAGTGTGAAAAATTGGCACCTTTATGATAAAAAAACACCGATTGTTTTCATTCACCATCACTTAAAAAGCTGCAACAAATGTTTATTAATGTGAGTTAATTACACAAATCATTTGGTGTATTACAATAACACCAAGTAAATTCCTTTGTTTTGGGTTGTCAGACATCTTGACCAACATTATCTTCCACCATTAACAATAAATGTTTAGAGGATGATTTCTTTTGCTTTAATGCAAGTAATAAAAACTCATCCAGTCCATCCAGATATTTAACAATATCTGCTTCAAGATAATATATACATTTTTAAACATACTAAGTCATTAAATTAAATTGTGGTGAATTTATTTTTTTTTATTCATCTTTAAAAATCCAATATCTAATAATATCAATATATAAAACCTAATTCATGTACATTTACTACTGTTAAAAATGTCAGTGCTTTTGAAGCATGGACAGATTGGAAAGGAGGAGCAAAGAGGTGGTGCAGTATATCACAGTGAGCAGTCTATCAATCACTGATTGAATAATCATTACAGTGGTTAAAATAAATCAATAACCAGCTGCTCAGTTCAGCTCCTGATGTAGGTGCTGTCAATCTAATTGTCGATTTTGTCAGATTCTCACCTAATATTTCATTTTCTTCTGTATAACTTGTTAAATATTGAATATTTCTCAGCCTGCTGTGAATATAACTGAATCAAAAAATCTGTCTTATGTGAGCACTTTGCATGGGTAGTTCCTCTAAAATGTGTGTTGTAGAAAGATGTTTTACACCAGGTTAAATAACAAAAATGTAAATCTAGTGGAAAAAAGAAAAATCAACAAAGAGCTTAGATGTTCTATTTATTCAAAATTATACATGGCATATTTGTGTGTTTTTGTGACTGTTCAGGAGCAAGTACCATCTTTGCTACAAAACAAACCGTTCTCTCACTATGCCACAATTGTCATCCAGATATATAGTGCTGCCAGTATTATTTTGTCCCCATCCACTGCTGATGCCCTCTCAATGTCTACGCTGTGTGTGTGTGTGTGTGTGTGTGTGTGTGTGTGTGTGTGTGTGTGTGTGACCATTAAAGGGCTCCAAGCATGCCAACCTCAGCCAGAGCACAGGAGGCTGGCAGCTGGGCCCATGGAGGAAGCTGACACACACACGCACACACACACACACACACACACACAGACACGCACACACACGCACACACTCACACACACACACACACACACACACACACACACACACACACACACGCACACACACACACACACAGGTTTGTATTACTATATTTATGAAGGTTTGTATTATTTATGATGTAATGCATTCCCTAGCCCACAACCTTAAGCATCACAGCTACAAGGCTACCCTTAACCTTTAGCCTTATTCTACCCTAGATATTAAGTTGACATTAACCATAAAACCACGCCACACCTCTTTGAAGACATTTGGACTGGGCCTAAAATATCCTCAGTTTGCAAAAAATGTCTTTACTCTCAAGATTTAAAACTCATACACAAATAACTCACTCACAGAGACAACCTTTATGGGTCAAGTAGCAAACACAACAAATGAATTATGAGGTTAAAAATATCCCATGCAGCCTTATGGCCCTAGAAAATTCTTACTGACGAGGCAGAAGTATTACAGGCCAAATCAGTAACACAGCCAATCTGGTCATATCACAGGCTAAGCAGACAAATATCCCTGATCTAAATTGGTTTTCATAGTTGCTGCTTGCCATAGAGATGCTATGGTGCTGAGGGGCGAGGTGGGATTTCATGATGTGGCTTCTGAGTCAGAGAGTCAGTCTTACGCAAGACAAAAAAAAAAAGAGCGATGATGCAACAGAGACTAAAAGTACAATAAGCGAAAAATTGCAAAATCAGACTTGCCAAGTGTTACTTACAACCAGTGAAACCAGTGTGTACATTTGGGAAAGTTTAAGCACTCAGAGGAGATGAAAGAGAAAGCTTGCAGTCAAGTGGCGACTGATGGATAGAAAGCCCACCAATGGCACTCATAAAATCCAAAAAGTAAAATGGAAGCACAAAACTCAAAAGCAGCTGATGAAAACTTGCCATGATTCCAGATTTTAGGTATTTTCCAACACTCTTATCCAGGTACCCCCTGCAATTTGTGGGCAGGTAAGTGTTCAGTTTATTGCTCGAGGCACGTTGACAGGATTCAGGTCCACTATAGGGGATTGGACATGCAACTGTGTCATTACTGGATGGAGATTATAACCTCTTAGCAACCATGGCAATTAGAGAGATAGCAACATTCACAAAATAAAAGACACAGTGTTGTGATTAAAATGTCAAGTCCCTACTGTACGCTCTGATGAGAGACTCTCACAGTATTCTCATGAAACTGCAAGTACTTTGTGCAGCATCACTGTGGCCTTCCCTGATCAATGACCACATTTAACATTTGCTATGCAGTTGTGTAGCTGAATCGCATTATACAGTTTTACAGTGTAATGTGTGGTGTACACTCTCATCCATGATGTTGACTGAAACCAAAGCACTGACTGAAACTACGGATGTAATGGTAGAATTAAACAATAACTTCTCAGTTTCACTCTCTACACGTTATATGCTTTTATCTAGTTCTTATTTTATTTAAATCTATTTTATTGTTTTTTTACTATATTGTCATCATTTTTATTTCTCATGTGCATTAGTCTCAAATTGTGATTGTTCGATCGATCGATTTCTGGACACTTTGCTCCAAAACACAGTGAAAAGGTATGCATTTTTTTTTTTTTTGGTTTATTAAATTGATAACTTCCTGCACATTCAAACTACACCAAAGATGGCATCAAACATTGAGCAGTTAGACACTCAAGAGTTTGGTGCAAAAATCCCAAAGCATAAGTATCATACAGGGCTTCGTTCTACAAATTCTGTCTTAACAACTGGGAAAATTGGACACGACAAGAAAATGAGAACCTATTTTTCCTCCCCTCAACAACTACGGTTAGTGTTTTTGACCAAGACACCACACCCACATAAGCTTCAGTGGTGCTACATAGGCCACCAGTATAAGACTGTGGTCAGAGTAAAGATGTCGGCATCTTCTGTTACTGGGAAACAGCCAGCATGCTCACTTATTAATGTGTGCTGTACATTGATGTTTGAAAAATGTTTAAACACACACAGCACATTATATACTGTAAAACACAATCAATGTCTAGATCAAGACCTGTCAGCTGTCAGACCACAGTCTGCAGCCCAGGTTTTCAAAGGCTGACTGAAGCCATGAAAGATGTATGAGGTTGTGTTGGTGTTTGGGTGTATGAGTGTGTCCTCCTTATGCCATCAAAGGCTTTCGGTGGGCGCCGCAAGCCCCCACCATTAGCACACAGAGGCAGGAACTGGCTTCCCCTCCAATTATGACTTCCCCACCTCAAAGAGAGTCAGGTGGTCCTTTCTCAATCAGGACGAAAAGAGGAGGAGGAGGAAAGTGGCAAGATGGAAAGGGAAAGAGGAAGTGAGGCAAGTGCTGCCATTTGTGGAAATAAAAGGGAATTTCTGATATAGTGGTGGCCATGAATATTTAGCAGGCCTTGACTTGGAAGCTGCTCTTGGTTTGGCTAAATAGTAAGTATGGATGAAATGTTTTCATGGTAGGAGGATGAAATACAGGCTTTCATTCCAAAACAAATGAAACAGAGGGGAAAAAAATGATTTAAAAAATCCAACAACCCTTTTTGATCTATTGAGCATTTTTCACAGCTTCAATAGCTTGATAAAAAAAATTACTGGTGCTATAAATGACAATTTAAATTTGGTTCTCTTGTGCTGAAATAATTATACATACTTTTATAGTGCAACTGTGTAAAGCTACTAAGAACTGTGATAATAAAAAGGTGTGTTGAAGAACCTAAGAACTACATTTGATTCTCTATTTTGCAAATTTTGTTTGTGTATAAAAATATCTCCCTAAACAAATAACGTTGAACAACCTTTTACAATTTAACATTTTACTAAAATAGATCTTAACAGCATTTTATAAATGACTGCAAAACTGCCTATACCCCCCCTAATCCTTTCTCTCTTGCTCCTTCCTCTTTTCATTCCCATGCCCTCCTCCTCTTTCCACTCATATTTTCCCCTAACCTCCCTTTTTCCCCCTCCAGATCCTCTTTTCCTCTATCATCTTGCTCTTCTCTTTCAGGCAATCTACTCAACTCGTTCTTCCCTCCAAATGTCTCATCATATTTTCTCTCTCCACTCAGTTCCTTTCCATCCTCTGCTGTTCTTCCTTTCAATCTCCTCCCGCTACACCCTTTCTTCTCTGCTTGCTCATCTCTCTATTAAACTCCTGGGTGAAGACAGAGGGAACACGGCTGCTTCGAAGCTCGTCTGCAGTCTAAAAGGTTGAGTGTATGCATTTCAAAGGCCAACTTAAAACCAGGAACAAGGGATCAGGCTTTATAATGAGGATATTGTTCACACCGAGAGAAGACATGATTGTGTACGTCAACTCCCAATGGCAAAGGACTGGTTAACCTGCTGCAGATTTGTTACCTAGCTTAGCCTGTCAAATGCCACCTGATCAGCCATCTGCTAAACTCACAGGTCAGTCTCTAAATGCTTTGCTCATAGAGATTGAGGACAATCTCCCAGGTTTCATTGTTAAAACTGGCTGGAAACAATTAGAAAGCTTAAGAAAAGACCTGCATTGCAGAAACAATCCAAAGTTTTTAGGTTGGCCCTTCATATTGGGGCAGTGACATGCAGTTCACTACTGAGGAGAATGGGAGAAGAACATCATTTCAGGTAAAGCGTGTCTTTAATAAAATTTAGAAATCCCCAGACTTCGGCAGGCTGATTGTCTGGTATCAGTAGACTGGTAGACTAGCCATCTACTGAGTCAGAAGAAAATGAAGAGACCTGAAATTTAAGTCTTTGCTTTCTTTGTTTGCCAACTTTGTTGCTATGTGCTCATTGACCACTGTTGCCATGCAGTTAATGTTAAGACACAAACTTAAACTATGGAAGCGGAAATTTATTAAAACTGAGTTGGACATCCATCAGTGGCAGAATTTTACAGGTATATGATCATTTTGGGAGAAAAAATAGTTTCCCTTATGACAGGGTGGTGTCTTTAATCCAAGATTCTCTCTCTTTAACATTTGATCTGCTCTTAAGATGGCAGACATTTCAGCTATCATAGATTTAAATTTTTCATACACACACATATTTGTCTTACTTCTGTGATTCTTACACGTTCATCACATAAAAAATAATCCAAGTATAAGTATACCCAACTATCTTGCTCAGTATCTAATTATTTTGCTCAAGGGAACATTAACAATGTTGAGACTTAGTTTTAGCTAATCACACAGATCCAAACAAGTCTGGGGATTCAAACTGGCAGCCAAACAGTAGCAAGCCCTCATTCTCCACATCTCTGTCTTCATTACTCCTTAAAATGGGTGCCAAGTATGTCGGTTGCTCTGGAGATTTCTGCTGGTTATGAATGAAACCTCAACATCTAGTAATCATGGGAAAAGATCATCATAACTATGCCAATTAATGTTCCTCAAATTCAACAATACATAAATGCAGATTTGCTAACAAGTGGTTGCTGCTACAGAAACACACACATTTCACAAAAGCAACTTACACAAATGTGAATGTCTACTATTTTCACCTTTATTGGGTTGGCAGCAACAGCAAGACCATAGCCTTTGACAAAATTTCAAAATAAAAAAATAGATACTGTGTAATTTAACACACTCTGCCTCCTAGTCAAAACATCAGAAGCCTAGATTTAACACAAATGGGTGCGCCATACCTTTGTAAGAATTGGTCTGATTTTTTTTTTTTTTTGGCTGTACAGCAGGTTAAAAACAGATACACGCACTTTACATACAGTATACTCATATACAGTATATTGTGTAAAGGTTTAAACATAATAACTTAATAAATAAATACATATTATCCTGTAATTAATTCAACTCTTTTTACTCAATGCACTTGAAAATAAGACTATTTGTTTGAACAAGATAATAGTTTTGATTTTCTACCACTTCAGTTTGGTCAGTGTAATACAGACACATATAAACAATTTATCTTTTAAATATTCATTCAGTGGCTCTTAGAGTTTCGAAACCCTGAGCCAAGACACACATTTCACATAACCTGCTACAAAAAAAGCGCACCAAAGGAATTAATATTTGTGCAACTTCTGACCAAAAACTGTAATCTCCACTTTAATGGTAATATTCCAAGTTTTACACTATATGGTAACAACTGAGCTATTTTATTTTAGGCAATTACATAATTTTGCCTTCTCCCGTCTTATATGTTGTTGTTTGTCACCACATTGTGAAGATAATACAGCACTAATTCAGATTCTATAAATTTCATCTACTACCCCACTGCACTATGCTCCCAAGGAGCGCCAAAAACACGAGCTATCAAAATAAAAAAATAATTATCTTAAGTCTAGTATTTGACACGGCTATGCTGTGGTTCCCTACTGTTATTCCTCATATACGCAATGTCATATGGCCATAGAAGGGAATTCACAAGAACAAAACAAATCTGCTGTCTCCTCTTATCTTACAGATATGATGTAGACGTCAGACAGTAGAACATGTACCCTTTTGAAGGCATAAGTCAGATCGGCTGTGATAAATGAATGACTTGACAATTCTTTGTTCAAGTGGAAACCCCTCTGAACATGGAAAACTAAATCAAATGACAATGGACCTCATTCACGAACGTGCATACGCACAAATCTGTACTTAAACTGCGTACGAATGTTTTAAGCACAAATCCGGGATTCATCAATATGTTCTTACCTGAATTTGTTCTTACTCTGCGAAGAAATTTAGAACTGCCTTCGAACACAAATCATAAACATCCCACAGTCTTAAAAAATGATATAGTCAATATTTAATCAATGTAAATAGCATATTAGAACCACTTATTTAAAAAATGATTGGGCCTAAATATACAAAATTTAAAAGTGTGAAATTGCTGATAACACACAATTTATTTACTAATTATAAAATTAATAGCTAAGCCGTTGTAATCCATAAATCATCATCATAAATGTGATGGAATTATTAATAAATTAAAATTGTCCTGTTCCCACTTTTAAATGACAATGGCTTATATATCAGACTTTCCATATTGGAATGTGACACTGATTAATTTACTCCATCAGATTTGGCCGTGATATATGCAGCTTGTCAACCAACAACCTGTTCAGTGTTCTTCACAGCCTGACAGTTCAGTGGTGGCACAGGGAGGGATGCTCTGCTGTCGCTACATCACGGCCTGTTGTAGACAGAGACGAAAGACGATGCGCACCTGGCACAGCGGCAGAGATTTATTTAGATCAATTCCACAGATCTACAAATTAACCAACTTTTTATTTTGTTACGGATGTACTGCGTGGTAGTGGTGCAACAGGTATGCAGACTGTATACAGGATTCACCATCAGGTTCCAAATGGTTGTGCCAATGACATGTTTACCACCAAATCTGCCTTTTCTGGCTTCTACTTCTGAAACTATTGTTTGCATTTCACCAGCAGTTCAGTTTTTCTACATTTTAACCATCATGGCCCTCTTTGCAATGAGTGACAGCTCTCTCCACTGCTGCACCGCTCCAACAGAGCTTTCCTTATAGAGAAATGGGGGCGTGATAGTATGCTAATTACCGATAGTGGGCACGCATCTGTCAATTTAGAATGATTATGATTCACTAACATATGCACAGTAATAAGAACAAAATTGGCCAGTGCACACGTGTCATGAATCCGACGGTAATTTTGCATGCGCACAAGAACATTTCTACGCACATATTAGAATGAGGCCCAATGTACCTTCAGATATATACATGGTCACAAGGTATGTTCATGTTCCACACATATAGCTGGAAAATGTTTTTAAAAAGTGCAGCATGTCCATGTAACAGTAATTACTTCTCAACATCTTTTTCACATTTTCACTTTTCCTACAAAATACATCTTTAGGCACGTATACAGAACAATCTGTAATGCATTAAAGCTGCATAAAGCAATATTTTTTCATATAAACAATGAATCAAACAACTCCTGATTATGTAAAAGGGTAATGAATGCTGATGATCCCACTGAGAATCAACATCCCATTCTGCAGCTTTACAGATGATTTTACCTCACTGATTTGGTTATCAAAGTTATCTGAACCAACAAAACCATAACAATGCGGCACATACAGCATAAACCATGGGCAGCCACTCCCAGCACAGGCCTATTTCAAGTTGACCGTAGGCTACCTGCCTCATGTGAAACTGCAGAAAGCCGAAGTAAAAGAGTAGCTGGTGAAGAAATTAGAGCATGTAGATAACCCAAAAAAGACAGCTATTTTTTCTGTTTACCAAACCTTGGCTTAAAACAATATTATACCTACATTCATTAGGTGGCTAGAAAGACTAGAATGCTCATGATGTTCTGTTTTCTGCTATCAAATTGCTTGCTAACATGCCACTAAACTATAATAAGCTAAAGGCTCAGAGTCTTCCTGTCCCTAGTGGTCAAAAATTACTTAATGCAGCTTTAAAATGAGGAATGACTTACACTGGGTACTGTTGAGCAGCATAAAATGGAACAGTTACAATATCAAGGGGCTGGGTTTGCTGTGTCACTTGGTTTCTAGCATGGACACATATACACTACAAGCAAGGCCTAAACCACAGATGACCAACACTACTACAAGAGCAAAGAGGGAAATAGCATATGTCGTTGGCTGGCGTACGTGGCTGTATTCGTGTGAAATGAATTATGCTTTGACACTTATCCAATGTTCAAGGGAATGTACAAGGTAAATCGATTGGAATGACTATAATACTGTGCTGTGGCAAAGGGTGAGAATCATAACCAAAAGGCAGTCTTTAGTTTGCTTTCACAACACTCATCATCTGCATTTTGTATATCAAAAGTCCCAGATTGGGGAACAGTCTTAAGGTTTTACCAACCTCTGAGGGCACAGTAGAAGAACACAAGAATTACAATTTTTTTTAGCAGAATACAGTTAATTACCCATCTCCAATAAGAAGTCCACAAACAATACATTAAGGACTCCATTTTTAAGATTTATATGCTGCCCGTCCCACAACAGTCATCTGTTGCTTGGGCACAAATACCATGGAAAAAAAACAGCCTAGCTGCCAACTAAATGTTTTTTTCCCCAAAATGTATAGTGTGATTCATATGTGTTCATTCACAAAAGCATTGAGAAGTCTATAGACAGTCAGGCCTGTAGTTTAAGGGCAGTGACTTTTCATGTTCATCAGCAACAGAACTGATAAAATGGAAAGAAAGTGGGCAAAATTAAACCACAAACCAATGCAAAATAAGCTACTGATAGCCTAAAACCTTTATGACAAATAAGCATGTAATTTTAGATAACTGAAGTTTTAACCTTACAGTGATAAAGAGACCAGATACATCAGATCTCTTTTACTTAAACCCCTGTCAACCACTGCTGGGGAAACATAACATACTGTCATAGGCATCTTCAGGTCTACACTGCCACCACTATCACTTTCCTTTCCTAAAAGTGACACAGGCAAAAATGTGAGTTAAAAGCAACTTCCTTCAGGTACATAGTTTCTGAAGTAAAATGTAACTAATCTAATTTGCTTTTGCATAATAAAAAAATATATGAAATTCATAATTAGGCAATGGCAATTTATTTTGTCACATCTGTTGTTTGTTCACTATCCAATACACATTGATCGAACTGTTAGCAGAAAACTCATAACACAGCCATATGAGGAATGCTACACCAATGGTGGGAATCCTGGCTGTGATGGGCTATTTCATAAAAAACACTGTGCTGGATAGATATCAGCCAAGAGCATCAGATCACTGCCCTTAATATAGAGGCCTCAGTGTCAAATCAGGATAAACCCTACAGATGCTTTTACTGAATTTTGAAAATAAGGTGCTTTTTCATAGGGGTGCACCAATCAGTTGGTGACCAATCATAATCAGCTGACATTTAAATTGGTAAAAAAAAAAAAAAAATGGAAGCAGCACATCATCTGTAGAAAATCTGATGCAGGTCACACTACTGCGGTAGGCAATGTGTTTAATGAGTTGAAACTGGCTGTCTACATTATAGATTAGTCTCTATATAAAGTTAAGTGAAAACGTAATTCCAGTTTTGAGGATTTTAAATTCATTTAAAGGTTTTAGTGCTCCTCTTGCAAGTAAAGATAGTTTGATGATGTGATGTTGGAGCATGTTTTGCATAACTATCTATACAGTGCTAATTTGGAGTTTTACCGTTTAAGATTGTTTTGCACTATTAAAGGACCATTTTAGTGAAGGTCTGAGTAAACAACTTAAACCGAATTTCAACCAACTGTCAAGATTAGTGATTAGCCAATCACTCTATTAAAATTTTAAAAATGTGGCCAGTATATCATCACTTTTTTTGCATCTCTCTCCTGTTCACCTGCCCACATCATGTTCACAGTCTCAACATAAAATAGTTCAGCAGAAAAGGACTGCTCACTTTCCTGTCGAAAACAGTCAAGGCCATACACCATCTGTTACTTATCAGCAGCATAATGGCTGTTGTCATTGTCACGGTGTGTTCATATAGTTAAAAATTCTAATATCCATTTACAACCTTTAAACAGGTTTGTGAGCATAAGTATGTGTAGATTATATTGTTTCTGCTGATGACAGTCATAGAAAGTACGCAGATATCCAATAGAAGGTCAATCTAATTCACAACACGAACAAAATTTAACTGGTATTAAACAGTGTGGTCACATTTGATGTCTGTGGAAATATTTGAATCTTTTGGAATTTACAGTTTTGTCTTCTCACCAGGTCTGACCTGGCTGATGGCATACAGTGAGAGATGTAAAGACTGAAAAAGCCATGGGGAGACTACTTTCTGTGTGATCCACAGCTAAGTCACATACCATAGAATAAAAGCATTCTCTCATTAAATCTCTCTGTATAGACACTACACCCATCTCCTTGAAAAGCTTGTAATGCAATAATCCATGGTTTATTGTGACCAAGGCAATGTCACTGGTGTCAGCTAACAGGCTGTTACAACAGAAAATGTTTTCTGTTTAATGGAGCCCTGCCAATTTAACTGAGAGTTAACTAGCTGGTCAGCTTGTTGAGATTTATGATTCCCATTTGTAGATTCCAGGAGTATCCTCATCCTGTGAAAGTCATCCTTTCAGATGGAGCATGAGTTTGCTCTCTTCCTTGGTTTAGGCTCCCCAAAGTCCCTGTCATCAGCCGCACAGTGGCTGAAGGAGCAAATTGTCTGCGAGAGCCTTCGCATGCCTAGGCGGAACACACTATTGGACAGGCTGTAGATCACACAGTTGCAAAAGCTGTTGCTGATGGCCAGCCAGGTGGTGATGAAGGAGAGGGCAGGGCTATCTAGCACATGGGAGCTCTCTAGCAGGAAGTAGATGATGTAGGGCAGCCACAGCATATAGAAAACACTGGTGATGCGAAAGAGCACCATCGCATAGCGACGATCTGGTCCATGCCCTCCATGATGTCCACTGCCACCACCCTCACCAGCCTCCATCTCCTGACTGGGAAAACGTGCCCTCCGTTCACTGATCTCCCTGTTGTGCTGCTGGCAAATGCGAAAAATATGATAATAGGTAAAACAGACCACAAGTGCAGCAGGTGCATAGAGCAAGCACACCACAAAGCCTGTAAAGAGGGCAGAAGTGGGCCAAGAGTGAGCGCACCACTCAAAAATGTCCCCATGATAGCCTGGCTTACCCCATCCAAAGAAGGAGGGCAAGAAGACCAGGCTAGAGTAGACCCAGATGAGTGTGATGCAGCCCCGTAGCCGGCATGGCGTCACCAGTTGGTTGTAAGATAGTGGTTTAGTTATGGCCAGGTAGCGGTCCACACTGATACAGGCCAAACAGGCCATTGAAACACTCTTGAGAACAGAAATGACATAGCTGAAGACCTGGCATGTGATGGGTTCCTGGACACCAGCTGGGTAGTGGAGCAGAGACAGGGTGGGCACCAGGCAGCTAAGACCCACCAGTAGATCAGCGTAGGCCATGGTCTGGATGAAGTAGCTGGTGGTGTAGTGGTGTAGCAGAGGCGCACAGTGGAACACAAAGATCACCGTTAGGTTCCCTGCAATAATGAGCACTGTCAGAAGCACAATGACAGCAGTCTCCAGAACGCAAGCCTCTAGGCCTTCATTCAGCCCCCAGCCCAAGGGACAGGAGTGGTTGGAGGCCCTGTCGGGAAAGAAGTCTCCATGGCTGGTGTTGGCAATGAGCACAGGGTCCGTTGTCAGTTCAGACTGGTTCATTGTTCTGGGTGCTATCCAGGTGGGTCAGGTTTGTGGTGTGCCACCCATAAGGCAGCTGGTCTGAAACTGGAGAACTGCCTACCCCCCTCCTGCTCTTTTCTGGGTGTCTGCAGCCTCCTTCAGTTAACAGAGCTCAATACTCTCTCTAGCACAGGCACTCTCTCTTTCACGTTACTCTCACATAGCTGGGTCTCAATCAAATGAACACTGACTGGAGGAAAATCAATACAGCCTCTGGGAGGGTAGGACAACCCGTTCAGCTCTCCTTTTCCAATCACTCATGGTTAGTGAAAATAGTGGGTGGGTAGCAGTCAGGAGTAGTGAGAAAAAAAGCTGTATTCCTTCAGTAAACCTAAAGCGGGGTAGTATTAGTGCTGTGGCCGGCATCTATCCCAAAGGCGAGTTTCCCTGCTGCTTTGCCTGCCAGTCTATGGCCTCATCTCCTGATTCTAATGAGGGCTGCCACCGGGAGGCTGAGGGCATAAACCGTCCTCACAAGGGCAGAGAGCACAGAAGATGAGAGGTTAAAGCATGAAGCAAAGCACTTCTGTCTTGACAGATCCTCAGAAGAGATTAAGTAAGTAAGCAGCATATGGCTCCTATTTCACACTTAGAGATCAGATGAAATTTACTGAGTGGAGTTACCTTTCAAAAATACTTTTCAGGCAATCATTGCTTAAAGGAAAAATCTTTGTAGTAGTCTCTCTTGGTGTAAACCAAAGTCTGGAGAAGAAAATTACATCCATCTCTGAATCAAGCCTTCAATACAATCCAAAGTTTCACTGTGAAATGGAGCTAGTGTGTTTACTATGTAACAGTAGGCTTCCCTTATTTTGGTGGTCCTCTGGTCAGTGTCTGGAGCCCATGTATGCCCAGCTATTGTCTGAATCAAAACACAGACACAGGCTAGAAAAACATGGGGATCTCCGCAGGAGATAATGTCACAGCTCTCTCAGCACGCACGGCACTGGGGGGAAAATGTGTTTACAAGGCATCCCTAGGCAGAATGAGGTAAAAACCAAGCGCATCAAAATGTCTGGATGAGGTCTGCCATAAAAGTAATATTAAGTTTAAATCCAAATGTGCAACCTTGCCTCTCAGTGTTCTGGACTGCAAGACGCGAAAGACAAACAAATGTAAAAGTCTAGTAGCAGATGAAAGTGTTGAATGTCAGACTCCCATGCAGGCAGGTGAAAGGACTCTCCAGGAGCAATGAGAGGCCAGCTGAATAACTCAGCGCTCCACTCACTTTGACTCCTCAGCAATCCTGTGGCAGACACTTGCAGAGAGGGGTGTGGGGACCAATTGCCAATCCATTCATTTATCCCATAAACTTGTTACTTGCATTTTTGTTGTGACATTCTGAAGCATTGGCAGGGGGCAGGCTTAGCACCTTCTCCTCAAGTGCTTAATGCAACCATAGATTTTCTAACTTGCCTTAGTCCTTTCAAGTATGCGTACTGTTTAGTTGTAGAGGGATAGAGTCCTATACAGCCTCGCCTTTAAGTCCACTCTCAGTATGTCTGTCGTCTTGAACAAAACACTGGCAGCGAAACAAAAGGAGAATCCACTCTAGCAGCATAAAGGAAAGACCAAGTCCCAGTCGGAGTCCCAGTTTTAAGCACTGTCCTCTGCAAACGTCCCCCTTTTGCTTCCAATAACAGGACAACCCACGTTTTTAATAAATAAATCCTTAGATCGCGGCATACAGGAGGAGATGATCACGATGAATCTGTCAAAAGCAGCAAGTAAAAAGCAAGAAAAAAAAGATGACTGCGCTGATGGAAATGAGTTAAATCTGCAGCGAGGGAAGCGAGGGGACGAAGAGTCCCTCAGCCCTGGTGCAGTGAGAATGAGAGATGCTGTGACTGGCTTACACTTCCCTCCCTCCCTCCCTCCCTCTCACACAGTTTCCCTAGCTTGCACACTCAATCTCTCTCTCTTTCCACATACACACACACACACACACACACACACGAACCCTCCCTCTTTCTCGCTCTCTCTCGCTCTCTCTCCCTCAGCTTCTCGCTCATTGCTCGCCTCCTCCCCTTCTAGCTGCACCTGAGGCTCCCTGCCACATTATTCTGTCTCTCACACTGGCTTTCTCCCAGAGGTAAATTTGGATACATTTCCTATTTACATATTACTTATCTCTCACAGTCTATTTTCTATTAACCAGAGCCCCCCCCCCCCCCCCCCCCCCCCCCTTCCTCCCCCTCTCTTTTACCCCTCCTCTTTTTTCCTTTCCTTGTTTCCTTCCCACTTCTTCCTCTCAGTCTCCCTTCCCATTTCATATATCTCACCAGCCCCAGTATGTTTAAAAAAAAACACAGGTCTAATGAATTTATACATAAAAATAGCCAACAACACTGAAATCTGACATGAGATAAAATGCCACAGTAAAAAATAACAAAATGAACATTTCATGACAACCTTATGAGTCACTTGTTACATTCTCTACTTTGGAGGAAGAAGCAGAGCCTCTTAGTGCCAGTGACCATCAGCCTCAGCTTGCCACTTTGTTTAATTAGTATATAATGTTAGTGATATATAATAATGTTATTAGAATATAATGCTATAATGTATACATTGTGTATACAGTTATATGGGATGACACTCAACCTCCATAATCCCATGGAACATCTAATCCTAGTAAAATGTGTCCACTCCCCTCTCCAGTCTCCCGGTTCATCTGGTTACTTTATTTATTCTTTATTTAACCAACAGCTTAGCACAGTTATGTCTGCCCCTTAGTTACAGTTGCCAGGCATTTCGGCCAGTTGGGAGCATCCCCTGGCCAGCAGATGATAAAGAGGATCAAGTGACAGCAAATTAGCTGAGCAGAAGGGAATGGAAAGAAACTGTCAAGTGTCAAGACTGGACAGGAAGATCTTGTAAAAAAGAAAAGTTAAGCTTAACTTTGTTAAAATATTTGTTTTCTTTTTTTTTTTTTTTACACTATTAGAGCCTATTAGAGTCAATGAGGAGTGGCTGGTTACAAGTTGGATGGAAAATGGCCACTTTGGAAAACAACACTGCACCTGGCCCAGGAAGAGCAGACGGCTCTCATTATTTGGAAAAAAAAATTGTTTGTAAGGAGCAAACATGACAATCACAAAGGAAGTGGGGTTTTGCACTATGAAGACACAAACAACAAGCGAAAAGAAAAAGATGCTCTAGAAAAATAATTTCGGTGGCTGAGCTGACCATGATGAGTCAGTAAGGGAGCCCTACTGCTTAGGTGAACATTTCAAGTTGCACTAGACAATCTTTAATGGAAAAATATAGACATCCTCACAGCCTACAAAGCATACTACAGCAGGGGGACAAAGGAAACATCATACTATTCCCCTTGTCTTATTAACAAAACTAAAGTGTTTGGTCAAATTCACATTTCAAACCATCAGAGTAAAACCAAATGTGTTATCTAAACAACAGCAAGAACTGTGCCTTCCAGAGGAAAAGCAATTCACAGACAATGGCTGAACATAGGCCTCTGATTGAGTGTCCTTGAGGAAGATGTAATAAGATGCAATAATATACAGGAAAAATGGGCATGCAGCCAATTCAATTCTTTGACACAGCACCTGTTTATGGCGGAGCATTCAACCGAATGAAAATGGCTTACACTTACTCGCCGACTTTAAATATGGAGGAAGTAGTGGCTGGAACTTTCTAGTTGCATCTGCGGATAGATGGTCAAAGTTTTCACTATCTATAATAACAATGTGCGAAATGAACTACAATCTGTACCTGCAGTTCAGCTAACCTAGTTATGTTTTTGTTTTTTGCTTTCTTTTCCAATTTGCCAAATAATTTCATAAACTTTCATTAAGATTAAATGAATATATTGTTTTGGCTAATCACAATACTGATTTAATTCAGTTTCCAAAATCAAATCACCAACTTGAACAATCAAATCAAAGTTAAGCCAGCGATTCACACTATACAATGAGTAAAATCACAATATTGTAATTTGAATCAAAAGTTGTAAAGTAAGGTGGTAGAAATGTACAACACAGATCACATAAAATTTATATAACAGTAGTTGGTCAGTTGTCACAGGTGTTAGAATTTGACCATTACATCATTAAGATAAAAGCAGTGAAGCGGTGACACAACTTAGGAAACCAATGGAAGCCAATATGCTTGAGGTTTATTGTCCATTAATGGATGTCTGTAACATCCAAATGAGAGCATATTCCACCTCAGTAAAATGAAATATCCCTTTAGGGTCTAATATAATGTGTTTCCTACAATATGATTGGGAACTGGCATACATGTAAAGGTGACATTCAGGAGGAGAGCTCTTTAATTGTTTTGAGACCAGTATTCTTCAACACCTGTGTTGATTAATTTGGTCATTCAGAAAAACATAGGAATGGAAAAACAGAGAGGGCTCAGAATGAGAGAAACATAAAGAAAAACAAAACTAAATGAAGACTAAAAATAAGATCATGCAGACAGTTCTGTTGTCACTATGGCAGGAGCCAGTCAATGGGGATCTCTCAGCACAGTGCTTTTTACCTTTGGAGGTGGACACTGATGAAAAACACGACCAGAAGGCCACCGTTAATAATTCATTCTGCTCCCAAACAAAGCCAGCGGGGCCACTTGGAAACAAAGGTGGAGACTGATTCACCTTTTACTGCTTCCCAGCATCCCACCCTCCTCCACCCCTGAGCTCCTGCTGACTCCAGTCTCAACAACAATGTGTTGGCATAGGCAGGGGGTTTAGATCTACATTATAGGCGTTTAGGTTTATCCAGAACAACTTACAGAGAATAAGGAGGTTGGGGATTCACCACCTTGCTCAAGGACACTTTAACAGGACAAGGTAACTAAGTAATTGAGTGAGTAATGTATATTTTTGGAGCATCTTTCTAGAGCATGTATCACATAGTACTCAATAAAAACAAAGCAAATGACAAACTTCACACTTGAAGACAACACAAAAATGTTAATGCAAGGATTTATGATCCCGACACAACTGCAGTAAGGCCTACGGGGCTATTATTAATTACATGAAGTCATGGCGTTTTTGTTAATACTGGGTGATGATAATAATGCAGCATTTTGTTATGCTTAACATAAATTGAATGATTGACAGTTTCTACTTCTAATTTGTGCCTTGGTGGCTATTTTCATTCAGTTTCATCAAGAAGATATTAAGTCTTAAATTGGGGTACAAGAATGGCCTGCAACAGTAAAGGGGCCTATGCTTAAGCAGATATGCTCTAACTCATATTAGTTCATATACAATAATTTCAGAAGCATACTCACAGCTTTTACTCTGAAACTGGACCTCATTAAATTGTGTAAGAGTATTTTGTTTCAAATATATTGTTTTTCTTTGTATGTACAGTGCTGCTTGAAAGTTTGTGAACCCTTCAGAATTTTCTGTATTTCTGCATAAATAAGACCTAACACGTGATCAGATATTTACAGTCCTAAAACTAAACAAAGTGAATGCAATTAAACAAATGAGACAAAAAAAATAATTTTTTTCAACCTTTTCATTTATTTACTGAGGAAAATTATCCAATCTCACACATTTGTGGTAGGCAAAAGTATGTGAACCCTTGTTTTCAGTAACTGGTGTGGCCCCCTTTTGCAGCAATAATTTAACCAAGTTAACCAAACGTTTCCAGTAACTGTTTATCAGCCCTGCACATCAGCTTGGAGGAATTTTAGCCCATTTGTCCTTACAGAACAGTCTCAACTCAGGGATGTTGTGGGCTTCTTTGCATGAACTACATGCTTCAGGTCCTTCCACAGCATTTCTTTAGGATTAAGGTCAGGACTTTGACTCAGCCATTCCAAAACATTATCTTTCTTCTGCTTTAACCATTCTTTGGTAGAACGACTTGTCGTTTAGTGTCGTTGTCTTACTGCATGACCCACTTTCTGTTGAGCTTCAGTTCACAGACAGATACCTTGACATTTTCCTTTAGAATTTGTTGGTACAACTCAGAACTCATAGCTCCATCAATGATTGCAAGCTGTCCTGGTTTAGAGGCAGCAAAGCAGCCCAAACCATGATACTACCACCATCTTGTTTCACAGATAGGATAAGGTTCTTATGTAGGAATACAGTGTTTGCTCATTGCCAAACAGAACACTTCTCATTCAAGCCAAAAAGTTTGATTTTGGTCTCATCCATCCACAGAACATTGTTCCAATCACCTTCTGGCTTATCCATGTGGTCTTGAGCAAACTGTAGACGACAGTAATGTTCTGTTTGGAGAGAAGTGGCTTTTTTACTTGCAACTCTGCCATGCACACCATTGATGTTCAATGTTCTCCTGATGATGGACTCATTAACATCGACTGTAGCCACTGCAAGAGAGACCTTAAGTTTCCTAGACGTTACCCTGGGGTCCATTGTGGCCTCCTGGACTATTACACACCTGCTCTTGGTCAATTTTTGTTATTCGACCACTCCTGGGGAGGGTAACAATGGTGTTGGATGTCTTCAATTTGTATATGATTTGCCTGACAGCCGACTGGTGGAGTCCAAACTCTTCAGAGATGGACTTATAACCCTTTCCAGCTTGGTGAGCAGACCTGTGTTGTGAAGCTCAGAGTTTGACAGTGAAGACCCAGATTTCTCTTCTTTAAATAAGGCAGGGCCTTCCAGACTCACACTTGATTGTCATCCCATTGATTGAAACACCCAACTCTAATTTCCCCTTCAAATGAACTGATAATCTTAGGGGTTCACATACTTTTGCAATGCACAAATATGTAACATTGGATCATTTTCTTCAATTAATAAATGAACAAGTGTAAAGTTTTTGTCTCATTTGTTTAACTGATGTCTCTTTATCTAGTTTTAGGACTTGAGTGGGAATCTAATCATGTTTTAGGTCATATTTATGCAGAAATAGAGCAAATTCGGGTTCACAAACTCTCAAGCAGCACTGTATGTAGGTGCTTTCCCTTTGACCCATTGACTGGTTTACAGATTATTGTTTGTAAGGTTGGGTATCAAGGATTTTCAGGTCTTTTAGTTTTCTTAAAGGGTAAAACCTTAATGTAGTGGTTTCTCTCACTCCTATATCACAGACAACGCCCTCATCCAAAAGTCTGGGGGTTGGGATATTGAGGATAGGTGGTTAGTGGAGAAGATTAGTGTTGGTTCACTGCCTGTATACAAACATTCAGCTAGCACGATCAACAGACCAACACTAAACCTGTTTTTTAGTATGATTTAGCAAGCAGAAGCCAGTATCTATATTTACAAACAATAGGCCAGGCTTTGTCCGATCCCAGTTTGAAGGGACTCAATTGAAAGAATCTGAAGTGCCAGTGCCAACATCAGTAGGCATTGCCTTTAGTGCAGCATGTCATACTTGCCTTGCCATCTTTCTCAAAAAGAATGCATTGGAAATTCAGATATCATAAATTCTCCCTATTAAATTATATATGGTTTCCATGTGGTGACTGTGACAATTTAAGCACTCAGTCCAGTAAAACATAACTTTGAAAACTTGAGTATACTATATGCACTTTAATGCAATGCCATTTAAAAATTTACATCCGCCTCTCAGTGCCATTGAGGAGAGCCAGTGTGAAGTTAGTTATGTAAGGAAGCAATAAATTAGTCAAATAAAGGAAAATAAAACAAGTTATGCATTGTTTCGGGAAGTAATAGTTGTGGAGACACCTTCTATTGCTGGTTAATATAACAGAGATAATGTATGAATCAGACACAGTGGGAAGGGGGAAATGTCAAATATAAAGATAGGAGCTACAGTACCTCTCAGCATGTGGAAAACAAAGAGACAGCTATTATTATCACATTTCACTTGACAACAACTTATGTTATACAGCCTTAACAGAAAAAATAAATCTAACATTTTTACCTCCAGTACAATACCGCTTACACTGTGACTGCTGGAGTTGAATGGTAAAGAGGAGCTAAAGGTCAAAGACAGGCTGCCTACTGAAATCACCATCTATCATCTTCATTTAATCTCACACCACATGGTGGTGAAGACCTGTCCGGCTGCTCAGGTTGAGATATTTATATTCATTATTCTCTAGCTCCTATTGTCCTTGCACCATGTAGGTCATGATGCATCTCTTAGTCATATGTAAAGGCCAAATGTAAACAACATCTCTTTGTACTTTAATTTGAAATGCATTTTTTTCATGATCGTGTTCATCCTGTTAAAAGCTCAGCTTTATTTCACAACAGTTCAGAAGCACTTTTTGGTTCCTTTTATATTAGGAGATTACATCAACCTGACCCAGTTGTGTAACATGCAGGTCAAGTTTGCATTTTACATGTGCATTTTTCACACCACTAACACATACAATACATTATCGCATTGTCCTTTTCTCACAGGGAACATGAAATGCTTAGTCTGTTGGAGGCCTGTTGTATTATGTATGTGTCACTACTGTATGTTGAGGGTTTGTTTTTTTTTTCCTCCAAACTGGGGTAATTTTAAGCTTTTTCTTGCTCAAACTGCACATAAACAGCATTACTTATACAGCTTTTCTAGACAAAGGCTGTCCATAATTCGCTCAAAACCTAAATGAAAATATTATTGATGTTGTTGATGAAGATTCTTGCACATTAGGAGATTCAAGATGGTGCAACTCTGCTCAGAGGAAGAGGCAGAGCACTACTCTAGCTGTGAGGCTACAGTCGGTATGGAGACTGAGACACAGAAGTGTTGTGACCAGAGAATACGCTGTAGGCTGGATCTCCTTAATCCGAGCTGTCATATCAGTGTCAGGATGGCTAGGAGGCTGTGCTAATACACACACACAGTGTAAGCACTCACTCACTACAGTATAGCAGCACAATTAAAGCTATAACAAATACCTTATTTTTAAAATTATTTTACCACAACTTTTGTTAATTGAAAGATGTTGTTGAAAAGTTTCAACAACATGCACATTTAAACAGTTATGTATACACATGCATGCAAGTAAGCACCATAGATATTCAAAATCTACCATAAACTCTAAATAGACAATATCTTGTCAGTGTCAGTGTCTCTTAATAGCTTGTTTAGATAAATAAAAATGACCAGACTACAGAAATGACAGATCAGATTCTTTTTTTCTTCCATACATTGATTTTCCTGAAGCTGTGGAGGAAAAGCAGTGTGTCCTTTTGTGGTGCCTACTGGGTTCCTACTGTGGATATGTGAATGGGAGCTTGAGGGCTGCATTATGGAGACACACACAGAGCTGGGAAGGGAGGGGTTGCTGTGAATAGACCTATATTGTAGGGAGGGGAGAATGGAAGTGGTGTTGCTTGGCTGTGTTGTGGCCATGGAGTGCAGCTGGTCCGAACAGATACTATGAAGGAGGATGGGATAGTGGGGAGTATGTGTGAGTGTGCATCTTTGTGTGAAAGGCGGTGATTGACAAGACTTTGGACCCTCAAGGGGATGTTTTTCATCCATGAATGATGGGAGACCTCAGACTAGTGGCAGAACACACAGCTAAGCCAGTGGAATTATGTTTATGTATGTGCATAATGTGTATCTGTGCATACATATACATATTTTCAGCTAGGGGTGAAATCCTTGTATAAATCTTGTATCTCTAAAATGTCAGTGTTTAAGGACCTCCTTTGTGATTGTTTGAGAACCTATAAAAATAACTTTTTTTTAGCTTTGATCACACTGCATGATTTTCCATTTCATCAATAGGTTTTGAAAGGATTTCTGGGGTCCACAAGGTCTGACAGAGGTGCAAACATCAATATCACCAAACTTGGAATTCAAAGGTTTGTCTATCAATACAGATTGGCATATCATTGTATACATATACTTTATGTGAGCACATAAAGTCATCATGTCAAATTACATATCTTAACAACTTAACAAATCAGTGATTCAATCAATTGAAACAGCACTGTTTCCAGTAAATCTGATCGATAAAGAAACAAGCACTCTCCAGCTCACTAGATAGCACAGCTGTCCTTTTTACATGAAATTCAAACTACCATTCGAAAATGAGAAGAAAATGTAATATCACAACACAAAATTGTGAAAACTAGCATACCAAAAATCAAACTGCTGAACATATAATCAGGACACGAAACCATCTAAGGAAGTATTTTGGATTTGAAAGTTGAAAAAGACATAGATAAAAATAAGGCTGTGGATTGACTTCGTAAAAGGCAACTGCCTTTCAGAAATGTTACTGTAGCTTGTCACTGAAGTGAGGCAGCAGAGGCACCGCGAATGATTAGGATGACATTAATTCTGAAACATATTCAAGGATTAGGCAAATTATTTAGTTATAATTCATTCAAAATAATTTTTTTGAAAAAGTGACACCCCTACTGGGGGATAATAATAATGATAAGAAGAAATGAGCACCCACCTGGATGATGCATGGTCACCATTTTGCGCCAGAACACTCACCAAATATCAGCTGGAGGGGATATTTACCTGGCTGCAGCATGTACAAACTACATTTTCATTCTGCCTAAAAACATAAGTTATTGATCAGAGGAAACCAAGAAGGCTGAAATTCCCCAGCCTCTTTCTCTGTACTAGTGTTGGTATACTGTATACAACATGTATAGAGAAAGTGTACAATGTGCTACATGTATACACATAGTGTACAGTATCCAAGGAGGGTTGAATCAAGGACAACTGGACTTGGTTGAAGATACTTGAAGACGTTTTGCCTCTCATCCAAGGGGCTTCTTCAGTTCTAACTGACTGGTGGGGAGTCCCAGGTATTTAACCTCTGTGGGTCGTTGATCCCACAGAGGTTAAATACCTGGGACTCCAGAGATTCAACCCTCCTTGGATAACTATGACCTGGATGACTGAGAATCATCACAGACATAGTGAGCAGTAGTGCCTGCAGTGGTCATCACAAGGTTGCAAAAGTAGTAGGGGAATTGTGGGACTGTGTATTCATAAGTAGCTGGCCATCTACCCAGGTTCCAATTATCCAAATATCGAGTGCTTAATGAACTAAGGCAGAATGTTAAGAGACAAAGACAAAAGGAAACAGAGAATTGTCATGGAGACAACTTCAAGCAGAGAGAAGTCCATAGACCTTGGCAGTTACCATGGTAGCCTATCTTATGTACATTGTACTTCATGCATCTGTATGTGGGTTATCAGGCGTGGGAGTAGTATTATTCTAGCCTGGCTGCATGGCTGATGCTACCTTTGATTGTACACTGACGTTAAATGTCATCGTTAAGCTGGCGCCTGGCCTGAAAATAATTCAATATATAAATGTAAAGCACCTCACAGCCGTGGTTTACTTTGCTCTTAGATTTCATTACAAGCTTTGGAAAGGATAGGAATTCCATCTAAGTACAGGATAAAATTGGCAAATGTTAGATACAGAAAAAGAGTTCACATTTGGAAACTTTTACCTGGCACTTACTTCTGTACCAAGCACCTGCATTTCTTGATCAAACAAAACCATGCTGCAGTAATATTGCATGTTCAGCAGATATAACTAATGGGACAAAACATCAGGGATGGGGCCATGACAGCCACAGTACCCAAACAAAAGACTTTGATGGCACAATACTACAGTATATGTAGTAGGGGTTGGGTATTGAGAGTTTCTGTCTACATGGCAAGTTACGCATGCATGGATGTAATTGTAATATATTTCAATTTGGTGCTGCAGAAGAATTAGAATCAGAATCTATGCAATAAAAATAATACCCATTGCTAATGATTAGTACAAATTATCTCTCCCTCTCACTGGTACAATTTGTTTAACCAGAGAGAAAAAGGCAGGATATTGTCCAAAAGGACTGAAAAGAAAAGTTAAAAAGGAATAAAAATCAAAACAATCGCCTTGGAAATCCTTCAGTTCTTCAGGCTTCTTACGACCTGCTGTGGTGAAACCACTGTTCCAGGCTTCTGATTACAGCCGTCATACCTGTGGAGAGATCCTGACCTCTGTTAACACACTGGCTGTGCTGTGACTGAGATTGGGCTTTGGAAAGGCAGGCCTGGAAATAGCTGGCTGAGCTTTTTTAAGCTGCGGGTTCAAGCGTGGCAGCACACCTTGGTCTTGTTCAGCTCTAGGGAGACGCAAAGGTTGTTCAAATGTCACTAGCAAACCCCCAACCCCGACCCCAAACACAGTGCTGCGCCAGCCGAGAAAGGAGTTATTTGTGAATGTCTCAGATGCCCGGAGGCCATGGTGTGTGTGACAGATTGTGTATTTGTGACTCTGTGCGTGATGACTGTAAATGAGAGCAGTACAACTGAACAGTGCCACTGAACATGACACTTGCAATCTATGATATCAAGGTAGCCGGCCACAGGCCACATGCTGCTAAGTGCTCAGTAAGCTAACACAGTGGTTCTCACCTTGGGAATGGACCCCACAAGACGTCACAAGATTATTTTGGAGGTTTGCAACATGATTTATAGTCTCAGAAACACAAACACATTCAGTAGTTTTACAATATTTTTACAGACTCATTTAACTCCCCAATCTCCACTAATAGGGAATCAAATAAACAACTTTACCTCAGAAAATCATTCTTTGATCAACCAACCTGCATGCAGCCTGTGTCAGCAGATTGTGAGCAGGCATCACCTCATCTCACAGTATCACCAGATAAATCTGACTGAGTCTGAATTTGATGATAAAGTATCCATTAAGTGCTACATTAGTACAAGAGAAAGGTAACCAGTCACACTCTAGGTAATTTAGAGCAGCCAAGTACCTGAATAAACTACTCGGTGTACTCGGATAACTAATCATTATCAACACCTTGAGGCAATGGTGGGTGTTGGTCTGTCTGTGTGTGTCCATCTGCGCATCAGTGATGACAGCACATGACACATTTATTATGTTCAGGCTACAAAAAAAGACTTGCTGTCCATATTGTAATTTACAAATGACTAGATCACATTTGTCTGTTTTAACTATATGATCATTTGCTGTCCTTAAAACATTAGTCATGAAATGAACAGCACAGGCATAGCCTACATACACCAAGCTCACACCAGCAGCAACACAGCAAGTAATATGAAAGTTTGGCTGTTTATTAGATTTGTTTTTGTTTTCATGATGCTTATTTTTTTCCCTCAAGAGCATAAAACTTCTTCATCTGTCCAGGTGTCGATACTCTCTTGCTACCTGTCCTCCATGCAACAGGCAATCAGATGTGATCTGAATTAGATTTCAAATCCGCTACACATACTACCATGTACTGGACATGCAGAAATTAAATGCATTTGAACCACAAATTTTGTTTCAAAATACAAACTTAACAAACATAGGTTTCATAAGAAATGTTTCAACCTTTTCTCTCTTTTCTATCTAAACTATTTCCTTACTGTGTCACTAACACAGTAAAGAAATAGTCACAGTAGCAAGCTACAGTAAATAATATAAGAGAGGAAGTGCACATGATTCATTCCTAAAGGTGAAATAGGAAACGTTGAAGGACATTCCAGTCAGGGTGTCTGATAGTTAATTTAAAGGAAACCCCTGCCTTTTTAAGGACCTTTATAATACTTGGGAAACACTATAAAACAAAGTATCCAGTTTTATGCTCATATACATGAAAAACAAACTTTTCTCTCACCTATTTCGGCATAGAGCCTTGTTGAAAGCAAACTTTTCATTGGAAAAGCAGTGCAAGTGCTCAAAAATAACAATCAAAATTAATTCAATATCCAAGTACAATAAATAACCAGAAATCTGTTTTAGTGATCTAGGTCTAGCACTAGAGCAGAAACCACACATCAGCTGTGGATCACTAACACAACGACCGTCCAGAACCCCTGGTGATACACAGCACTGATTTACGATACTGATACCCCTTCCATAAGGGCGACAGTCCAATTACTTAGAATTCAATCAGCATTAACGTCGTCACTGAGCCCAGACAACAGACATTAATAAGCTCCACATCGCCCTCGCCATTGCTGTCATTTGCCTCTGTTCCCTCTTTCCCTCCCTCCCTCCATATTCCCTCAGTTCCATTCATTTGGTGCAGCTATTAATAGCCCGGCCACCCGCCTATCAATACCATCACTACTCCAGCAAGCCAGAGGATGTGGGCGTGGACCAGTCAGTGGAATGAGAATAAATGAGCTGAACTACAGAAGCTCGGTCTTATGTAAGGAGAGACGAAAAGAGAATAAGAGAGATATATCGAAAAACATGGGTCATGAAAGAAAAAACAAACGTTGAAGCACTAGATAGAAAAGGAAGACTGGAAGTGCTGTGAGAGGGAGAGAAAGATAACATGAGAGAGAGATGGAAAAAGGACAGAGAGCAAGGTGGAGAAATAGGACATCAAGAGAAAAATTGTCACAATTTAACAGATAAAGATGGTGAGAGGAAGAAAGACAGAAATTTACACAGTAGGTGAAAGACAACTAAAAATATGTGACTCAGGAAAGAGAGAAATCTGCCAGGTCGCTTGATGTTTACACACATTCCTTTTCTCCAATTCTCCCCTCAGTGACTACAGTGTCATATTTATGGGTTCACATTCTTCCCCTCTCTTCATTTTTCTTCCTTCTATCCACCCCCCTCTCTCTCTGCTTATTGATTGTGGCAGGTAGTTTCACCCGTCTCTGTGAGGTAAAGAGAAAGACTATTGTATTAACCATAAAAGCGAGGATCTTTGTCTTCTTTGTGTGTTTATATCACATCCTCCTCCATGTGCTGCTGCTGTCTGGTCCGGTTGGGCTTTGTCATTCTACCTTCTGATTTACAAGTCTTTCGCTGGAAATCCTAAGATGGGTCACAGACCTGGTCTGCATGACTTCACTCTCACATTGGGGGGGACTTTCAAGATTTTAGTTTTATTAAATACAAAAACAAAAACTGATTGAAAAAAGCTGATCAATACAGATGTCAGGACACTAAAGTATTATCATGAAAATAATTGTGATTAATAATTGTAATCATAATATCAAGCAAAGCACTATTCACTGGATGACACAATGAAAGAGCTACAGAAGCACAATCGACCCCATGTGTAACTAAGTCAAAGGTGTCTCCACATATCTAAATTACATACAGCCGTAGCCTCATACAGTGTCTTTATATGACTAACAGACCCACAGTTGAACTGCATTTACTTGTTTCAAATATGAATAAAAACCCAAGTTTACAAAGGTTTAAGAGTTTGCTAGTCCATTTTGATTCAATATCAATGTCAATGAAAAATTCTTCCCATCACTTATTGCTGGGCATTGGACCATTGACCTTTACCGTGACTTTGACCTCCTTACTACTGGTTATCTTCAATATTGGCAAGGAGGGTTTGGATATTTGTGTTTAGGATTACATTTTTACTGTTACTTTGTTCTAGTCTTGCAAAAGTTGTAAGTCACTCTAAAGAAGAGCATATTAAAAAGTTTAAATTGTAAACTGCAATTGTTGTTAGCGGTCCCAGTCAGCAGCAGATCCAGACTCACCTTTTCAGGCAGTGTCAGTGCCCCCAGTTGTGCACCAGATCCGATAAAAGCACTTTCATCAACTTAAACACAACAGACCAAACAGGCAACACACAGCAGAGTTTCCTTAAATTGTACTAAATATGTTACATGTCAACACACCCAGCAGTTAAATATTTAATATCGTTTTAAGAGAATTCACTTTAATTTCTTGCGGGCTCTCTAGGAGGCTAAAGGGCCAGCAGGAGATGTAATAGACCTGAGACAGCACTGCGTGCATTTAAATGTCAGAGCTAAATGAGAGAGTTCGGAGGAAAAGCAGTAATGACAGCAGTATCAGATATGTTGGTACCCTGAGACAAACTGTTTGTAGACACAACAAGGAAAAAATTTAATTAAAAATTATAAATTACATTATATCATAACCACTAACTCCACTCATCTGGTTTCCACCAAACCAACACATCCACTACATTATTAGCTATGGTGTAAAAAAGATCCACACGTAATTAAAGGATAAAATACTTTCAACAATGTGTATGCTAAAGGGTCATAACCCTACAGACTGACAACTGAGGGAATAATACCAAGTACTGTCTAGGGTGTGCGAGACAACTGATTATTTTCCATATTTTAAGTTAATATGGAGACACAATCTCGGAACCCATCGGCTATCTGTCTGACAACAATTTAGCCTCTGGGGGCAATGTCGGGGCTTCCAGTGTAGCCAGCGGATATGATAGCGGACATCTGGGCCGAGACCTCCTCTTCTGTGCACCAGTCATTGTTTACAGTCTGATTAGCAACCAGACAACATTTTGGTTAATCTCTATTAACAGATATATGCATATGAATGCAGATACATTTTTAAAAAAGCTAATAAAAGACGATTATCGATGGATTCCGAGATCGCATTTCAGCCAATGCGTTTGACCTCTTTTGCTCTCCACACGGACTGTTTACCTGCATGCAACCGAAGCCTGCTCAAATATGACTGGTCAATTCTACTCGCACTACAAACCAGAAGGCTTCCGGTAGCAAAATCTTGTCCAGTTACCTACAGATTCTCCATTCATATGCAAATACTGTTTATAGGAATTAAGGGACTGCATAGCCATGAAACAAACAACAACTACACACATCAAAGTAACTCTTAGACTGTTGTTAGGAGTCATTATTTTAGTCAATGCAAAGACATGAAATCCAACAGAAAACAGTGATAGCTTGTTGGCGTGCCAGCTATCAGGTCAGTATGTGACAAGCATCTTCGGAAACTGAAGTACACACACCTGCAAAAGTCCTGGATGCATTTTAGCCCTTATACTGTACTTTTACACAGCAACAAAAATGCAACTTTTTACAAGCAGTCGCCCCTACTTTGTCTATGTGTGTGTTTGTTTACCTTGGTGATGAGGATGCGGTAGTGCTCAAGCAGGTCGTGGTTGTCATGGCAGCCAGCCAGCAGCTGCCAGACTTCTGCTCTGAGTGGCTCAGGAATGCCACTGCGAACCAATGAGGGCAAACCCTTCGGACGACTGGACAGGTTCCCATGCCTGATACACAAACACACACACACACACACACACACACACACACACAGGTAATGCATTATTTCATAATCTCAATTATACCAATTCAACCACTTACATTAATTTGAAGAGCAGCTGGACAGATTTGATAATCATTTTTATATTAGGTGTAACAGTGACATGCGGGGTGCAGAAGTAAATGCTTGTCGAACTGAAGTACCCATGATGCACCAAAACTCATTTTGTGTTCATGACAAAGTGGAGCTTATTATTAATATCAATGATATAATTAGATCATTATGCAATATAGTTTTTTTCCTCACTATTCTGGTCAGATAGGGAGGACTATTCATGCTGGTACATACAATATATTCAAACTGGGAGCTTCCCAGTACAACCACTGAAAGCTGCTGTGGTTTCACCCTGTAGTATAGAATATTATCCGCAGTGCTGCCATGCTGTTAACGGTTCTCTCACACAAAGAAATATCCTGCTCCTGAAAACACATTGTCAGCTCTTTTTAATGATGCTTGAAATCTCATCATAATGTATTTATTGAGGCCATACGAAAGCAATTTCCTGATAAACTACTTCACTTCTTTGTGCTGATGCAACAGCAAGAAAACAGGCTGTGAAAATCAAATGAAAAGCCAGAAACATCTTTTATTCAGTTAATTATGTGCCGGTACCAAAAGCTGTATGTATCAATGCTGGCTGTTGTAAATGCACAAAGTATTACAAGTATGACAGTATGTGTCATAGCAGATAAATTAATAGCTGTGTCTGAAGGGAAACTGTTTTTCATACAAAGTGGAATGATAAAACAATCAAACTGTCATAATGGAGGAGACCCCCAGGCCTGCAGATCACTCTCTTTATACTCTTTGTCTTGCACACCTTTCAGCATCAATGTGTCATGAAATACTGCCTGTGAGCAAGATGAAATGGCTAAAGAGCTAAAATTCATGTTGCTTTTTTTTTTGCTTTTACGACCCCCATGTTATCAATTTTTGGTTTCCATTTTTCTTTGCTTTATCCTACTATAAGTTGTTGCTGCTGTGATTCACTCAAATTCTTTCCTTGTTCCAATGCTGTACTGGTTGTTTTTATGATTTTAATTACCTTTACACAAAATCTAAATATTCTAAATATCTTGTGCATTTTTGTTTTACATATTTCACGAAAATATAACCTGACATATTTGGAACATTTGAACATCTCTAATAAGAAACAGTAGCTTTTATCTGGGGCTACATTTTGACTTTTTCTCCACCCATGCCCATCTCCTACTATTTCTACACCATTCACCTATAAATCATTTTTGTATCTCCAGTCTTTTTATATCTGTGTCTTATCTCCATTTCTCCTTGTGTTTCTCCACACTTCCCCATCTATCTCCTTTTAAGTCATCCAGCTGACACTTCTGCATACAATACCATATCTTCATGTGTCTCTCTATCCTGCATATCACTGTCCTCCTTCCTTACATTTACTTCTGCCTCTCTGTTCAGCTTCAAACTGTCTCTCCGCATCTCATCTCAAAATTGTGTCTCAATGTCCAAATTTCAGTCTCTTTTGAAGCCTTACCATCTGTTGAGGATTGCTCCCCAGGACTCCAGGATTTTCTCAGGACAGTCTTTGGAAACATCTCCTGTCCCACTGTAGATTTCACTGTCGCTATCTGCGGGAAACACACATAGATATTAACATTTAGTTCCTATCCTGATATCTGTGACCTTCAGCCACATGAGAACACAGGATTTATACTAATATCTTGTACAAGGCCTTTAAGACTTCCTCAAAATGAAAATGTTGTGTTTTCTTTGTCTGACATGTTGTTTTGTCTTGAAGATGCTTCATTGCTTGTCTGAAGACACTGCACTAGTTCTGCTGACTGGAGAGATGTCCCAGGCATTTTAACCTCATGAATGTCACATTTGAGTCTTTAAGATCATAGTAGCAGTTATGTGAGAGCTATCATAGCTATAAATGTACAGTAAATGTATCACAAACTGAATAAAAATCCATGTGAGGGAACTTTTAAATGTGCTGCAAATTTTAAAACCTGTTAATATTGATGCCACACAGTCAAATGGAGGAAGGAGAGTGCAGTGCCTACACTTTCCATTATTGCTGTGCTTCTGTCTGGCGGTTCGCAAGGCAGACAAGAGGCAATCAGCACAGCAAACCACTTGTGTTTAGATGCAGAAGCACTAATTGACTGTCTGGCCTGCTCTGCTGCTGGAGAGATGAACTGATTCCCACACATAAGCCGCCCACTGGAACAAACACACTGTCCACACACAGAGTCACAGAGTATGTCCAGCATGTATACTGATTACACATGTCATTTAAAAATACTGCTGCAGCACTGCATAAATATGATACGCAGAAACAGAAGAAACTCTCCCTATCCTCTCACTCAGTCCATACTTATGATATTTCTTAGTCCTGGTACTTATCTGTACCCTATAATGCATCTTTTCCCTGGCCTTCTAAATTAAAATGGATGTAGACAAAGCCTTTTCTACATTATTTATGTATTATATCTATAACAAAACAGAAGGAACCTCTCTGTCTCAATGAGAAGTAATGTTTGATGCCGATTTAACCAGATGATATTCAAACATAGCATTGTGACAAAAGACATTTCACTACAGTATAATGTTGAGACGATTAAAACGATTACTATGATTTGCTCAGCTTGAATAATTTCCTTTGCCACAAAAAAAATACAAAAACACTACACAACTGCAAGACATTTGCTGGTGTCAGTCCAGTTTGGCTCATTGTTTTTCCATTCTATCACATGACCAAGATGAAAATATGACAATATGTTATAACTTGCTTGATCATGGCATCCTGGTGGCCTACATAAAAGAAGTACAGCAGGTGTCTTCAGTCTTTCAGGGAGTCTAAATTCTACATTTTTATAGCTCTTATTCATGCCAGTGAGAATAAAATAGACATTTCACAACTGACATAAACATGAAAAATGCACAATGGTGGCATTGAGGGCATGACATTAAGCTTTACTGATATCTCAATAACAAAACCAAAACAGCAACAGCGCACAAAAGCGTGAACAGGCATCATTCACTCCCACTGAAGGTTTTACTAAGGCCTTGACATTAAATAATGAATTAAGACATTTTCTTCTAGAACATGCAGCCACTATGCTCATTGCACTGCTGCTCCTATACATCCTCGCAGCCTCAGCAGGAGCTTTTCAGGTCTTTATAAATGCTTGATGAGCCCTTTCAAATGGTTCAGACCCAGCACAAAGCTGCTGCCTCTGTCCTCAGATTGGCTAGAACCACGTGGTAAGGAAGCATGAGTCCAATGCCACTGCCAACTTACCAGGTGATGAAAGAAACTGTGAAGACGAGGGACATTACCGTTACCTTTTAATCTGGAGAGGGGGCTGTGCATTCACTATAGGATTACTTTCAAATAGGATCTCTCTGATGTTGAAGCCACTAGTAGATTGGTTTTGTCTACATTAAAGCCAAGAGGAAATTCCCTACTAGTACCATCGATATGTTTAATATTTTACCTTGTTTTAATGTACTTTTAATTATATCCTTTGTTTTCATTTCCTTTAGTATGTTTAACACTTTTTTTTTTATCTACACCTCAATTATCTGACAGCAATTTACTGAATCAATCAAGCTCTTTCTGTCTCATTGTGTTGAATTGTGCAGATAGAGGAACTGTATAGATATATGCATGTATACAGTATGATCCCAGTTTGCATGGATGAATATGACACAGGAACATACAGTATATGTGTGTGTGTGTGTGTGTGTTGTGCTTGCACGTGTGTGTGTATGAAAAGGTAATAAATAACACAATAAGCAACAATCACAAAGCATGCTGTGAAAAGAAAAGCAAAGGAAAAAAAAAAAAAAGAATGTCCGCTTCAGGCCCATTTTCTACATTGAAGCTTCCAAGAAGAAAAAAAAAAAAAACATCCGCATGAATTGAATGTGTGTGTGCGCTCGCAGCGGTGGCATCTACACTGGGAGTGTATTCATTTCTGTACACAATGAGGTTGACCTCCAGCTCCACGGCCCTGAGCGCCTCCAATTTTCAGCTCTGGGGGGAGGAGTGGGGCATTATAGAAAAAGCCCTGTGAATGGCTCCCACAGTGCCAGTTGAAAGCCGTCAGCTCTGGCCTTGGCGGCTGACTTGTGACTTTGGGGCGAGTCAGCAGCTAGACACAGGAGACACAATTTCTGCCTCCCACTCAGTTAATACATTTTTGGGCTTCAAGGTGAAAAAAAGTAAGACTGCTGGCAGTGCAGCAGTAAAAGAATACAGTGAAGCAACAGAATATGATGTAGATCAGCCTCAAGTGCTACATCAGATCTTCACAATGTCAAAAGGTATATATTTTAGGCGTTCATGTTTTTACTCAAGATTTTGAAAATCATGGCACTTAATTTGTTAAATTAAAAGCATCACTTTGGGCTGCGGTCAACATCCCACCATTGTGCTTTCATATCAGGAGCTGCAGGCTTTTGTATACTGTTAAAATGTCTTCCACATTTGTTGGACTAAATAAGGCATCTTCTCTGTATTTGCCAATATACAGTGATTTTGTAGATTTCTACTGTTTTTCATGTCTGTTTTGACAATTAAAATATTTCAGCGTATGGGATGATTGACATTTGAATTCATTTTAGCTGCTGTGAAGCAATATTTCACACAATGTGAAAGTTGGATGGTGATGCAGGGATGTACGCACACCGACACACACACACATAACAACTAAATGAGCACAGAAATGTGCGCCTTCACTCAAACTAGTATCATGAAGCGTGCAGTCTGAATTGTGGCTAGGCCTAATCTGCGACACCTGCACTACTGAGCCAGTGGTCAGGCGGAAATGCCAGTCCTGTTTTATATTAGTGGGCTGAAACTGGGTCATGTTTGGGAACCACTAGAGTCCAACTGACAGTGTTACAGCTGTTTTGCCTCCATCCATCTGGCAGAGCTGCCATTATTGATGGAAAATATCCACCCTAATTGGTCATGTTTAAACTAAATGGATTTAACCTACTGGCTAAGGCACATGCCACATAACCACAATATCCATGGTTCAGTTCTGGCAGGGGACTTTTGTTGCAATGTCACTCCCCACCTTTCTCTCCCCTCATTTCCTGTCGTCTCTCTAAGGTAATAAAGGCATAAAAAAGCCCCCCCAATTTTATTAATTTTTTCATTAACAGATTCAGTGTGTTAATCAAGACTCTTACAGGGCACTGACATCTCAAGCAACTTGGTTTGGTGCCAAACGATTGGTTTGCACCTATGCATTGGTCCAAAGCTACATTTAGAACAAAATAAATGATAATTTTTGTGTTTCATTTCATATTGTTGTTATTTTGACACATTTAAACAACTATCACTATTTAGGTGGTTAGGAAGGTCATTAATTTTTGGTTTGTTGGAGTTACTTTGGATGAAGGCTGTTCATTTCAACAAAAAGTGGGGTGTGGGTGTAATAGATGGTGGTTTGACACCGTAGTGCTGCACTGCTATAAGCCAACAAGCCCTAACAGGATTGGCCTGAGTTCCACACCAAACCACTCACACAAGCACATACATAAGTGTGCATACAATCACACAAATAGCTATCCAAAACTCCTGAGATTCTGCCTGCAGCTCATTGTTGTGCACAGTGTAACACACATACACACAAAATCTGTTGTAAACCGCAGAACACATGCCCTTTTCTCACACATATACAAACAAACTCAAACTCGGTCCTCACAATCTATCTACATTGTTGTTATCAGATGGCTTGCCACATTCACTTGCACACAACTCACATATACACACACATCCAAACACACTCACACACACACATACATGCTTGCCAATGTTTATGTGCCAAAGCTAAATTAAACTTCACACTTGATTCATGTCAGCCAATGAATGGTACACGTGTGTTCTTGTGACTAGGCTTTGCTACAAAAAAAAAAAAAAAAACACTGGGTTTGTGTGTGTTGGTAAACCCCCATTTCAGACTGAATATCTGGACATATGATCTCATTTAGATGAGGCGTTCATGCCACCCAGAAAAAAGACTGCTGAGCAAATGCTCCCTCCAACAAGCTATTTGTGGTAAAGCAATTCTTTTCTTTTTTGTGCCTCTGAAGGTTCACTGAAGTGTCTCGTTTTTCTCTGATATTGAAGGCGGCGAGGGATTTGTACAGCACTACGCAATGTGAGGGCGCATTTTTCAATCAAGCAAGACTTGGAAGACAAATTATGTTGAGTTGTGGCGTGCATGTGTGTGTTTGTGTGTGTGTGTGTGTGTGTGTATTTGGGGGGCAGGCTTTTTGATGAAGAATTGTGGCATCTTATCATTGAGATGTACAGAGACACAGAACTGGTGTTTGAAAGGCAAAGAATTTTGCATTATGGCATATTGGTGATTATGTACAATACTTACTAATAACAAAAGGGTAATACAACAAAAACTGAGGGAAAAGTAAGAGAGAGAGCTGTCTATACCTTCATCAGCCTCCTCTTCCTCAGTGGGCGAGGCCAGTCGTCCTCTTCCTTCATTGCTTCTCTCTGCCTCCCTCTGAAGACTCACCACCTCATACACAGCATCGCTCTGACCCATCCTTTCTGGTGCTTGCTGTATGCATCCGCACACACGCACACACACAAACACACAGGGAATGTAATTGAGAACAAGTTATAGGCTATAGAAAAATAAAATGTAACTTCTTTCATCTTAAAAAAAAAGAATACCTTAATGATACTAATATACAGTAGAGTTTTAACTGGATATAAATGTTATTTTGATCAAAGAATTATTGACATACTGTATCTGCAGTATACAATTTCTAACACTTAATTTTCATTCAACTGCATGGTTCACAAATCGAAAATGTTAAAAAGGTTTTTTTTCACAGATATTGACATAATATTCTGTTTTAGTTAGCAGATAAAAACTGTAATCCAAATCTGAACAAAAGGGTAGCCCCAACAACAAATCACAAACACTTTTCATCATTTAGAGCACGAGATGTTCAATAAATGGGCAATGATGAGTTAATTGATTCAATCACAGCAAAAAGTCAGTGAGAAGTCAGGGTAGAGTGTTTATTTGCAGCCTAAAGGATATAAACAATATCATGGCTGCCAAATAAACACCAGAGTTCATGCCTAGCACCAAGTTTTTCTAATCATCCCCTCTAATTTCTCCAGGACAGACAGCAGTCCCAGCTCCAGAGAGATCACCTACTATACAGGTACAATTGTATCAGTATCAGATTGAGAGTTGAGGGTCAATCTCAATAAGGTTATCAGCACGAGGACCCTTAGACCTGACGTCGACCAACTGTCTGAATCGATCAAGAAAGTGGCTAGGCTAGAGCTCACAGTCCCATGAGATGACAACAGTAAAAGTAAAAGACCAGTGTGAGGAACTAATGGAAGAGCACCGCCATCAGGGGTGGAAGGCCTGCTGCAACCCAACTGAGGTGGGCTCCAAGGAGTTTGCAGGCAAGTCCCTAAATTAAGCCATCAATCAAGTGAAAAAGACGAGTGAAAAAGGAACGCCAGGGGCAGCCACTTGCAACAAACAAGCTCATACAAACTGACAAGGCTAAGTGACCGGTGTGAAATGATGTACAGTACAGTAAGAGTAAGAAAATGTAAAGATATATAGGAAAATTGAACAATATGAACTTACAAGTTCCAACTTTCACTGACTGAATATGGTTTCATGTGCACATATTTTGTAGCAAAAGGTTGTTAAAAGACTTGGCCGATCATCTGTGAATTTCTTTATTTTTAAGAAGCATACAGGTACGGCAATGTATTTTCTAATGCCAAAAATAATGTAAAATATCCATTCATTCGGAAATCAATAGCGGTTGGGGGCGTCTCTGTGCAGCACTCTTCCGAAACGTGAGTCAACCTCTGTGTCATTGCCTGAGAAACTCTTGGTAGTCTAGCTCCTTTTAAGGAATAGGACGTTGTGTAATGTGTGTGCGTAGCGAGGGAGTTGTTGAGCGTGTGCAAGCAGTAGCAAAGATAAGCAGTAAGTTGTCAACCTGGTAGTAAATGTGCAGTATAGGCTAAAGTGTGTCAGTTAATAAATGACAAAGAAAAGTCACATCTGTTGTTTCCCCAACTGCTGAGTCTCCCAAGTTTTGGTCCACACATCCCACCCACCCCCTGAGACCACCCCGCCACCTCAAAGCAGTCACCCTAGGGGAAACACTTTACAGTAATATAACGTTTTTCTCTTCCTGTCTCCTTTTCAGTCATGAAATGTGTGCAATTGGGTAATTTTCATGCATAATCAAAAATTGGCAAATTCAGACATTTGAAGTTTAAGTTGATTCAAATGTATTTCTTGAAATAATCACAAAAATCAAAGTATGAGTTTAAAGATCAAGATAAACTAAAGAATTGCACAAGAGAACAAAGACACCAGCTGACTTGACCTTGAGTGTCATAAGCTACTGATGTTTATTTCTGGTCTATTCAATTACTGTAGTGCTGTTGCCTCCCTCCTCCACCTAGTAGAATGGATCAATGAGCTGCATTGATCTGCCCCAACTCGCATGGCGTCTAATGACTATCTCAAGTCAGTGATGAGAGGCTTAGGTAACACATTTGCTTTGCTAAGGCCTCTGTGAATTGTTAACCGTAAGTGGTAAATCTTTTACACTGATCAAATTGTGACAGAAACTCAGGCCAAAAAAAGTCCACTGTACTGACACAGTATCAACTTTAGTGGGTTTTTAATAAGAAAAAAGTGTCAGAGTATTTCTTGTTGACACTGAAGAAAGAACCACTCTCTCTGCTAAATATTATTCTGTGAGATGAATACCATGTCAACTCACAAAATAGCAGTACTGCCTTAACAAATAATTCACAGACCGTTTTAGCATCATGAACTGTTTCTCTCTTAAAAAGCAATATTCACCTGTTGTGTAACTTAAATAATGATGGCATTTCTCAAAAAAAAACTGATATCACTCTCTGCGTTTGGTACCATTAACTTCTGGATGTTGTCTCAAGCTTTTTTGGGCTCATCTAAAAGCATGAAAACTGATAATTGATATTTTGTTCATTTTTTCAAGCACCAGGAAAAAAAGTGGGTTGACATGCAGAAACATGTAGGCTAAGCTCAAATTTTAAATCAATTATCTGCAATTAAAGATTAAAGATCTGCGATTACTGCAGATCTTTAAGAAATTCCTTTAAAGGTGCAGTGTGTAGAAGTATGTTCTCATTAGTGTTTAATCACCTGGAAATAAGAATCATTTTGTTTTCATTACCTTAGAATGAGCCCCTTATTTCTACATAGGGATAAACGGCCAAATCAAAACACCAGTTCTAGAGAGCGCCTTAGGTTCCCCTACACGCTTGGAAGGGGAGCATCAGGGGAGGGCTATTCAGTTGGTTGCAATCAGCAACCTCACCGCTAGATGTCACTAAATCTTACCCACTGGTCCTTTAAGCTCACCTCCACTCAAAAACATGTTTTTCTTCTTGTTTCTTCAGTTGGATGTTTGAGCTTCACTGTGCAGAATGGTGTACTGTATATGCAGAGTTTGACACTATAAGGCTGTTTTCACATTCATCTGCTGAAAGTGGAAAGTTTCTCTGAGCTTTTTGAAAACCTAATTTTAAAGGGATGGGCTTACGAGCATAATTTGTGACATCACAAATAGTTTGGAAGCCAACTGTGGTCCAGTATGCAACTTACACAAGTGTGATGTGGAAACTTTAAGCCTCCAGTGCACAAACACTGAGAACGGACTTTACAGTAAAATAGGAGGCATCTTGTGTCTAGTAGTTAAACTTTTGAGATGAAAAATATTTGCATATTTATACATTTTGGAATTTGTAATGAGGGAGAAGGAGTAGATGTCATTTTAAGGATTTTAACAAGATCATTTAACTTACCCTTTGTGGAAAAACTAGTATCAGACACTAATTCTTATTCAAAGCAGAGCATTATATATGCATCTTAAAACAGGTCTGGAGGGGATCTTTAATCTTTATAATTGCTTTTGAAAAGACGTAATTACAGTTTCCCAATTGCGGACTTAACTTTGTCTTAAACCTCTCAGAATCTGGTCTTGATGTGAACATGACAGGACTCAATGCCTAAATCAACCTGACACAGATGATCTCACCTACAGCCTACACCTTGTTTGTTTCCCAGTAAAGCACACGGAGAAAACATTCTGAGAAGTTGACATCGATAATGATTCCCTGGTACTTCAGCTGGCTAATGACAGTTTTTGGAAAATAAGACAATGAGACTACATATTTTAAATATGTGTATGTGTGTGTGTCACCTCTGATTGCCATCTTCCACAAAAACCACCACACAATATTATCTTTTAATTAGCTCTTAACCACAGCACCAGTCCAACACTCTTCCATTTACTGAGGAGATAACTAGAGAGGCAATCAGGCGGACGAGTCAGACCGCCGCTGTTAATTACCCACACGCCAATAATGAGACAGAGCCTCTTATTAGCTCCCTACAATCCAAAGCTTCCCCACACTCCACTGCTTTGCCAGCTCCCCACAGTCTACTAAAGGAGATCTGCTTTTTAACAGGGGAGAAGAGGCTTATGGCTTGACTGCATTTTTTTTTTTTTTTATCTTAAAGCACCTGCAGCAACTGCTCAGGCTGAGTGTCCTTGTGTTGGTGGGAGGCAACAGAATGTGCTTTCTTCACTTTCTTTCTCAGCACATTTTAATCAGACAAGTTGGGAGGAAACTCAAAAGGTCTAACATTTCAGGGGTGTGATGTTTACCATTACACATTCATGGTAAGATACAGGAGGGATACAGTTCATTTGTTGCTATCAATAAAACTCATCACACCGGTGAACTGTTGTTACTAATTATTTGGCTGCCAGACATCAGCTCACAGGATAAATATGATAAGTGTGTTGGAGGTTTTGAGCATACCCCTACAAACACTACAAATCCTTAAATCCTACATTTTGCAATACAAAAGAGATCAGACAGAGAAATTGTGTTGTGGGAGGGGTGGGAATAACATGTTGAACGTCAACAACAGCATCAGCTTGACAATGAGAGGAGGATGGTTAAAATAGGAGGAAAAAGTGGGAGAAGCACAGTTGGAAAGAGAGAAATGGAAGTCATCGGATGAGACATTTGCATAATTCAGAACGCATCTTAAGCCCTTACAACAACCAGCTCTCTTGGGTACAGCATTTGACTGATCACTGACAGACCACCACGCCTCCAAGCTGCCCGCTTTGACCTCCTCCTCCACTCCACACATTCTCCAAGCTGCTCATCCACTCACTCCACTTTTCCCTGGGCTTTGTGGAGAGCTTGGGTTGAGCTGGAAACTGTTGCTGTTGTGGGCTGTAACGCCCTTTGAGACATGTGTGATATTGGGCCATATCAATAAACTTCACTTGAATAACCTTATAAATTTAAACTAGTGATAGCATTTTTATGTCATTACATTTTTACATTTTGATTATCGTAAGTCTTTACTAAAATATGGAGAATGTGTGAGAAATGCTTTGGGTTAATCATGACAGAATGGACTGGCTCTGTGGCATAGAGAAATAATATTAAAAAGGTCTTATTTCTTTTACTTGAACATGAACAAATCATAACCACATTGATGTTAAGATATCAGTCTGCAACAATTAGTTAATTAATCAATTGACAGAAACTTAATTGGCATCTATTTTGATAATCGAGTAATCCTTTTAGTTATTTTTCAAGCAAAAATGCCAAAAATTAATTGTTTCTAGCCTCTCAAATGTGAAGATTTGCATCTTTTCTTTGACACATATGTCATATTTGGACCGCTGGTCAGACAAAACAATATATTTGAATAAATCTCCTGGAGCTGTGGGAAATAATAACAGGTTTTTTTTCACTATTCTCTGACAGCTCACAGACTAACCAATGAATTGATTAATTGAGAAAATAATCTGCAGATTAATGGATCATGAAAATAATCATTAGTTATAGCCTCGGAATCATCCAAGACATAGCATCTAGATATAGGAACTCAATAGCATCAGACTGTTTAGTCTGTGTTTTGGCACTCATCAAAGAAGCTTAATCATTTCTACTGGCTGGTGGGTAGTCCCCAACATTTTACAGTCTGTGGCTCATTCCCACCCCGCTGTCACATAAGTACTGTCAGAGAAACAAAACAACCAACCAGAAACCCACCAACCTAGTGTTTCCCCTATATTCATTCAAAATTAAGAGCGCCGCTGCTAAAATTTCAGACAATCATTAAAATTAACGAGCTACTAATGATTTTCACTCACACACTGTGCGAGCACAATAACACCCTACGTTATTGTGGATTTTTTTAGTCATCTCCCCTCTCTTCGCTCTTCAAAGGACATATAGGTGAAAGGTGCAAGAGTAGCGTACCTCCGTTAAGGAATAAGGCAGCGCGTGTATGTGTGTGTAAATGTGTGCGTGTAGTTGCGCGAGCGGCAGAAACATGACGTGAACGCGAGCGGAGCAGAGGAAAAGTTTAGTACTAAGTTGTCAATCTGGCAGTAAATGTACAGTACAGGCTGCGTGTCAGTTGATAAATGCTGCATCTTCTCAAAACAAAGAAAATACTCATCTATTGAAGGGGGTTAGCCCCGAAGTTAGCAACAACACCTTAGCTTAACTTAATGTGGACAAGCAATTCTCATTTTAGTATCAATCTCAGCCGCTCTTTAACAAGGAACGGAGAAATGTCTGGCTGATGAGTCTATGTCTTGAATTTTTCATATGCCCCCCCCCCCCCGCTCCAAAGCAGTCAACCTAGGGGAATCACTGCAACCAATCACCAACCAAGGCAAAAAATGTTAGGTTTAAACAGATATTTGAACCATACAAAATATGAAATAGTGTGCATGTTCTGTGAGGGTTGTAGTAGTTACAGTAGGGATACCTGTCTGAGTCTGAGGTAGAAGGTCTCACTGAAGGTCTTGCGGCTGAAGTACCAGAAACGTTCATTTGATGGATAAACCCTGACCAAAGCTTCCAGCAGGAAGCGAACTGGCTCCACCACCTCAGTCACTACCAGGTCCACTGCCACCGTCATGTAGATCAGCTTATCTGGAACAAACCAGAGAAAAAGAAAGAAAAAAGAAAGTTACTGTGACTGATAAGGCTCACTGTTTTAGATATTTTTTTAAATATTTTGTTTCATATTTGACTGGATTTTTATATTTGCACCAATTTTAAATCAACAAAGCCAGTCAGTGAAGCCCATCTAAATAGTGTCAGCACTATTATAAAGGTTGATTATAGCATCAGGAACAAATGAAAAACAGCCCTACAGTATTCCACTGTAGCTCCCAGGGCATTCAAAATATAACCAGCTTCTGAAATGTCCACCAGCCAAAAACTGGTATGATAAAACTGGTAAAACTGGTAGGAAGGAACACAACCGCCACTTATGAGGGTGAGGTTACTTTCTATTTTAATACATACAATGGATCCCTAACACAATCCAGCTTTACTATGAATTTAGAAATTTATAAATATAACTGTCTATGTAACATGATGTGGATAAACTGATCCACTGGCTTCTACAGTTTTGTTGGCAGGCAGGAAATTCACACCATGCATCCAGTGGGGATGCCACGCCCCCTAGTGGATAAGGACATAACCATGATGTCTCCAAATTCACAAGTAAAGTATATAAAACAATTTCGTAAGTGAAAATGTTTGTCCCACTAGATGAGCTCTAAAGATTAAACAACTTTTTTTCATAGTGCAGCCGAGGACTGCAAAGAGCCAAAAATGTACTAATCACTCAATGCCTCCATTCTGGGGATAATCTAAATTATAAAGGAGGAATGAACAACGGGAAAAGAGACAGAGGGTCCGGAGAAGTTATTTCACAATGGAAAGATTTTGTTGTTTTGATCAACTTGTGGAGGTACAAAAAGTATCTATTATTAATAACGATTATGTCAAGCACAAACTGCTGGTTGAGAGAAATATTTGGAGGGAAAGGACATGTTTGAAGCTTCAGGTTACAACAAATTTCCAACCAACAGTCCCTTAGAAGTAAAGAGAGCGAGTAGTAGAGTAAAAGAAAGATATGTTATAATAGATGTAGCATTGTAATTTATGTACAGATTATAACAAGAAAGAATACATGAATCCATTTTGGACAAAGAATTTGTAAAGCTGCATTTTTCCAGCCATTTTTCATCAGATATTCACTAGACACCATAATAACAAATTAATATTTCATATGTGCTTTCAAATATAAATTAATATATTAAATAATTATATGAATTTGTGTCACCATTATTGAACAGTATGAAAAACTAGAGCACTGAAACACGATGTACAAACATTAACTTGTTTAAAATCTAATTTTATAATGGGATTTCTCTCTTATCAATAATTTAGACAGAGCTGTGTAGCATAATAACAATCACAGAGTATGTGTATCAACTCTCAAACCACTTCACTCTGCTGCTAAGGATGTGAGAAGATTTACAAGTAGATGCTGTGGATGCGTGTGTGTTTCAGTTAGTCGGTCTTTACACTGCCTGACGTCTCTGAGGTAGACTGCTTTGACAGTCCTGCCATCTACCTTCAAGTCAAACTATCTGAGCCTTCGAGTCAGCAAGTTGCCAAGTTGTCTAATTTGTTAGCTGTAATGGATTCAGTGAGGCAAGCTCTCGGCCTGGACACACTTGGTGTACTACTCTGTGGGATCCAGCCTGAACACATGTTAATACTTCCCCATTAAAGACGATAAAATCCAATCATTTCATCTCAGGTACATCATGATGATTCAGCCACTAGTGTGGTGATTTATTGGTAGACTGTGGCTTCTACACAGTTAACTCCACAGATTACATGAAAGACTAAGTAATTGTAACTGTATGATTGCTTGCAGCCAAGATGTGCTCTGATACGCATCTGTGGCTATTTTTAGTTTAGGCATACTGCAAATCCGCCAGCCCAAAGGTGGGTATACACCATGCACCTGCCACACCTGCGACATGCTTATCTGAGCACTGAGTTCTCAAAAACAGGTAAATGAAAATAATATAATATAGGACAGCATTCCCTGTTATGAACAAACATTTTGGACGACAGCAAGTCTGTTTTATAACCCTAATGAAGCACTACATTATTATTTTATTTTTTTGTGTACCTATTCTTTTATGTTTAAATTCAATTCTGGTTGTAGATCTTAATATTCAGATAACAGTTACGATCAAATCAATAAATTCCTCTTTCTCTTCCATTATATTATGTATTCTTTGCATGTGCAGCAGAATAAATCTACAGTTTCCAGTGTTTAATGTCCTTCAGGTTTTTCATCCAACAGCACATGTATGCAGATGTCACAAAAAAAGCCCTGTTCTCATTTCCATCACCAACCAGTATTAAGAGCAATCATGCAAAATAAAGAGCCATTACGCAGCAAAGTGTATTAAGCTCAAAAACCTGCATAGCTTCAGTATAAGATCTAGATAAGAATAATCCCCAAAAGCTGCTTTTAATTCATTATCTCACACGAGTGAGTATCCGCGGCTCTGTTGTCCCCGCTGCCTGGCACAATGCGTTCACGCTTCAATGTACGAAAACATGCCAAGCTTTGACCAGCTACGGGTCACAAGGCCAGGTACAAGACTGTATGTTACGCTAGATAATGGATGAAAGCAATTATCACATCCAAGCTCCAATGCAAGCACTGCATAATTCCCAGATGTGACCTTGAGCCATGTGCAGTTCCATGTCAAATTGTCAATAACGTATGGAAATAATTCCTACTTCATATGTTTGTGAACAACCAGTGATGATGCACTGTGTCAAGGGACACGAATAACACACATAAATGTAGCTGAACAGAATGCACAAAAGCATCAACTCAATTTATGCAGAGTTGAAAAACTAGTCAAAATTTGCTAGTTTGCTCGCTTTGCTCAGTGACACAGAATCTTTCAATGTTTCAAAGCTACTCTGAATATTGATGACACTGTGGCTGTACAAACCTGTGCTGGACAATATGTACACTTAATGAGGAAAATAACTCGGTCTCACCTTTAGGTGTGTCTTCATTCAGTGGTTGGAAGGCCGCCATGTTGGGATTCCATGTTCCTGTGATCACGTAGGCCTTCCCATCAGAGCTCTTCCCCATCGACTCCTGTGTAGGTATTAATTCATGGCTTATGTTCTTCTTGTAAAAAAAAAAGTTTTACAAAACTGCAATGCACTTTTTGTAAAATGTTTAATATGACTTAAATAAATAGATATAATGATAGTTTGAAACAGGTAGGAAAAGTCTGTTTATTCTTAATCTACAGGTGTATTAACTTCAGATATCCTTACTCAATTCTAAATGACCAATTAAAAAGGTTAGTGGGTCAGTGTAGTGGCTAATTCTCCACATAGTACCACAAATAAAAGACATGTACACCACTCCCAACTATCATGAAATATTGTAATCTGTATCTCAGTGAATCAAACGGAGTTCTACTCACCATGTCTAGGAGATGCATGTCGCTATTGCAAACTTTCTGACCTGGACTCAGCAGCATCCCAAAACACCTATAAAGGGAGACACAGGAGGTACACTCACAAATCAATAATCACCAATTCCACTGCAGCAGAGTGAGTCAATATAGTAGAGAGGTAAAGGGAACTGGAATGTGGAGATCCCTAAACTGACCAAACTAATAAGTACAAAATGTACAGTTAACCCAACTCATATTGAGTTTGCAAAATAAGCATCAAGTATCCTCATTAGTGACATTTCAATAGGATTTATAAGCATGGATAGAAAGAATTTCCGGTAAATTACATTCTTTATAACCAAAGTGACATTCAGTTGCTTAGCGATAATGATAAATGAGAACATAATGTACTTCATGAACACAATACATCATGCAAAACCCATACAGTTCTTAAGAAGAATTAACCATTAAGATACAGGCAATGGCAAGAATTAATATATTAATAAAATAAAGTGTTGTCAAACATTGGCTGAACACCTCAGAAAGGATCAGCTCTAAACACAATAGGGGTTTGCAACTGACACTAAAAATAAAGAATAGGGCAGGTGTCTGTCTCCCTCTGATAGCAATAAGAGGTAAGGGAGTAAGGAAGAAAAGGGGGGAGGGGGGGGATGATGAAGATGACCTAGTTCTTTAGCGCTGCCATGCTGCTAGAGCATATAAGCACATAAAAATGAGGGACTGCAGGAAGTTATTCTTGCTGCCTTCCGTCTGCAGTATTTTCACCACTTAGTTTGTGTACTATTCCTGTGAAAGCAAGCCAGTTCAAACAGTCTGATACTTTCATCTGGAAAGTCATAATATAATTTACCATGATGAAGGCTATAGATTTTGTTTGCTGTCTTCATTCATACCCAGCATGTTTAGAGCAGTGTTTCTGAGCTCTACATCATAACCTTCTTTAATTCGTCCTGGTGAAACAGCGGCCCTAAAAACTCTGGTGGTACAACACCAAGATAGTTGAAAAGGAAAACCTTTTCAAATTGTATTCAGTTCAGCCTTTCTCCTGAAAAAGGTGAGAAACACAGTAAAGCACCTGTGATGATATGTTGCAACAAAGACATCCAAGTGGAAGGTCACCAGGGCCGCGTCGTGCATCATCTCTTTTTACAGTGATACTAGAGAGGAAAACAAAGTGTCTTTCTGCGTTAATACCTACCAGGTGAATCTGAAACACACACCTGAGCCTGATAACCTCACCTCTCAATGCCCAGCTCCTTGTTGCAGATCTGCTGAACTGAAACCACGACCTTCTTCTGGACACTCTGCCGTAGCTTGAAGTAGAACTTATCTCTGTCCTTAGGGACTGGACTGTGGAGAGGAAGAAAGACGGGGGGCATTACATATAAACCTAGAGATTTGTCTGCATTTTCATTTTGTGCATCATTGCACTGTAATATGGGTTGATGTGATGACAAGTGTATATTTAAATCCCCTTGTTTTGTTCTCTTGAAAAAGATATTCCTTACCTTAGCATGACTAACCAAGTTAAACACGCAATAGGAAATGTCTTCACTCAAGTCCTCCCCTGAGTGTATTATATATTACAGCATACTTTCTGCTGCTTTCTGCTATTGAGCCTTTTTTTTTTTCAGAGAACAGATAACATTAAGAAAATGTAAATCCATCTCTAAAACTGTTGATATTATGGGTTGTGAAAATGGAAAAATTATATTAGTGTGCAAATAAGGTTTACTGTCTTTACAGATAAACAATAATAGACAGCTACAGTAATATTGCAGCAACACATTGGAGTTTGGTTGCATATACCACTGAAGGCCTATTTTAACCACACAAGTGCAACCACAAGCACAGCGTGGTAGGTCTTGGGCGCACGGACTGTGTGGGCGTCGCCATGCTAACCTGCTATTTTGGTTCATGTATGTGCAGCAGCACAAAGTGCAAAAGGGCTGGATTTCAGCAAACAGTCACAGAGTTCAGTAATTAATGTTACACGAGAACATTTGCACTGCAATGTGTTTCAAGAATCAAACATAAGATTTCTTTTGCTAAAAAGAAAGTTGGAAAAGAGGCTATGATGAGCTCTGGTTACTGTACATCTCCCACATGAAAAGGCAGAATATCAAGTTATAACCGACCAGTCTGATATGTGTAGAGGTGTGTATGATTATTTTGTAGCAGCCTGGTGTTGTTCTTTGCAATTCAATGACGGTAAACACAGTGAACGACCGTGCGTAATGGCACTGCGCTCTGGTGCTACACTTGCAGATTTATCAGCATATCTTTCCTGCTGCCTTCAGATGCTGCAGGGATTTAATGAACTGAAGGAGAAGCTTCTCATATAGTACAAAGCAGCTGTGGATAACAGATACTGTAAGAATTACCCACCTTCATTTATAGATAAATACCGACTGATTTACTGACTTTCCTGCTTTAACCACATTAAATGTTATTTTCTGTGCCGATTTTGGTCGGAGTGTTTAATTGAAATTATTTGTATTTCAAGCATTAATCTGTTATTGCAGGATGTTTGCAACAAGTATTTAGTTTGCTCTTGTTGATAAAATCACCAAAGTGGCAGCATGTTGCGTCAGAAACAGACGGGGTTCTAAATACAGCAACTGGCTTTGCACTGCTTCATTTGGTTGTTGTGCTGGACATTGCACCTCCAGGAAATTAGGGTCCAGTATCTTCCTTGGTGTGCTTATTAGAAGACAGATCTGTCCTACCACCAGGTATGTCCGAAGAAGAATTTGAACTTGCACTGGCAGGCTTTATTGGTGTGGTGCTAAAGGATTGTTCTCTGCCAATTGAAAAGTCAGACAAAGTCCGATTTTGCTTTGAATGGTTAAAATTAAATGACAGACATTGCCTCTTTTGAATCTCTAACAATAATGACTAATAATAACAAAGGGAAGTTTCATGAAGTTTGATCTCATTTAATAGCTTCTTCTATGAGCTCAGAGTTGTTCTGTCTTGTTCTTCATGGATTTACTGTAATACGGGTCTTGTGCTGCATTTAAAGTGGAAACCTATTGAAAAAAAGTATTGCAGCTGCACATTCAACCTTTCCAACTACAAACAGATCTGTGATACCAACTGTCCCAAGCAGATAAGAAACAGACACAGTCCATGTGTTTATGTGTGTGTATAATTTGCATGTATTACAGGGCTCTGCTAACAAAATGGAATGATGGTGCGGCCGTACCACTGAACTACACTGTAGCACTATTATTCCGTTTCCATAACAAGGTGCTAAATACATATTGTTATGTAATTTTCTCATATAATATAAAAAATGGTACCTAATTTTAAATGAATAGGAACATTGTACTATTTAAAGAACTTTGGGGGGACATCTGTAGCATTGAATTCAGGCTTGTGTCTACCTTCTTAAGTACTATTTGTATGTGTGGACTAAGTACCCGTAGTTGCCCTTGCCATCCTCCTCCTTGACCTCCAGTGACACAGTGAAGGTGTAGAGATTGCCGTCAGGTGGACTGGACAGCGCCGTGTCCCTGATGTCTGCTGGCCGTGAGGAACGCCGAAAGGCTGTAGAGAAACTGTACAAGATGCGACTGACCTGGAGGGAAAAGGAACAGAAAATTTTTTTTTTTTTTTTAAAATACTTTGTCATTGGAGAGCAAACACAAGAAAATGAATAGAAAGTAGCAAATGGAAATTAGTAAATAGAATCAATATAAGCAAATAAAAATAGAACATGGACATCAAAGGATACTGTACTAATAAAGAAAAGAGTGGGATAGACTGGAAAATATTGGAAAAAATACAAAAGACAACAACAGTGCCCTCAGTTGGTTTTCCTGTGTCACTACTAATATAGTAGGACTGCAATACACCTCTGTCTGCAACAGTATACAGGTACATGTACTGTATACAGTACATAAAAAGAATAAATGTCTGTTCTCTAAGTTATGATGGAAGATATGGGTATTTATGGTAGTCCAGATTCAGATCCAGTCATCAGCTTGACAATTCTGCCGTTTAAGAAAAAAAATACACAAAAAATAGTTTAACTACACAACATAAAGTGAAGCATGTTACAACACTGAACAGCCAGTCATCCGAAGTGGTTCTGGTTCAAACACTCTGACCTAAAAAGATTTGTTATCAAAATAAGTGCCACTGTCACTCCCTTTGCACATAACAGGATGAAATGCTTCATGAAGGAATGAAAACTGTGTTTAGCTGCGATGTCTAATACTGCCTGTGTAACTCACAGCCTCTTTGATGTGGCAGGAGAAGACGTGAATCTGGAAGTCCTCAGAGCTCCGGTAACTCTCGGTAAAGGAGAAACAGTCGCTTTCCACAGAACCCTCCCGTCCACGAGCACAGAACAACACCTTGTAAATGGGGAAGGAGGCGATCTCTGTGCCTGAGGCCTGGTCCACGATCCTGGGGAGAGTTACAGTTAACGGTTAAAAATAACAAATATATGGCCTGAAGATCAGCTGACCTGTTATATTTCATTGCCAATAATCAATTTTGCCATTTATTAGCAAGTTTTAGCATGTTGCTTTTCTAGATCTCTTTATATAGACCTTCATAAGGTTTAACCTGCTCCTCGTATATAAATTTGAGACCTGAGAGAAACTTTATGCTCTTGTGTGTAAACATTAAATTGGTATCAGATATTGTTTTATAACTTAAGGTTCAACATAAGTTCTGTACAGTAATAGTCAACTCTATAAATGACATTTAAACTTTGTATTCATCCAAGTTTCCTCTTCGGTTAAGAGGTAAGTCTCCCACATCACTGACAGTTCGCGGTACAGATACTGCATGAATCTACACCAAACATTTTGAAAGTGGTAAAAAAGTCATGTCTCATTTCCTCTTTGCTGTATGTAAACATTTCATGTTCCCTTTTCATTTCATGACTCAGGATGATAATCAAGATTGTCGAGAAGTCTTACTCCTCCTCCTATTTATGTCACATCCACTTGATGTGCAATTTCACTTCTTTTGCTGGCTTGCAGGCATTAGGGGTAGTGGGCACTTTTAACATGCACATAAATTATGATTATATAGTATAGAACAAAACTGAGAACACCCCTGGTCGATATCACTAAAATGTTAAGTTATTACAAATCCTTTCCATTTAATACAATGGTATTTGTTTTTAGACAATACTCAAGAAGAATTAAGCCAATTCACTTGAAGGATCTCCCACCTCCATGTTTCACAGTCAACACTATGTAGTCACTGTAGTCCTGGCCAGGTCCACACCAAACATGCTAGACCCCATCTGATCCAAACAAATTTATTTTGGTTTCATCTGACCAAAGAATGTGCCGATATTCATGTGCTTCTTTTCATGTTATTTGGTAAAGTTTAATCTTGCAGTTTTGTGCTGTTTTGTAAGCAATGGTTTTCTTTTTGGACGTCGTCCATAGAGGTTGACTTCATGCAATGTCTGAGCAGTCACTGAAACACCAGTTTCCACAGATAATCCTTGTGCCAAGTCAGAAGCACTTGCCCGTCTGTTTTTCAATGCAAGGTTGTGTGAATAGCAAATTGTGCGTGCCGTCCTTTTTCAAGGACGGCCACTGCACCTTCTGTTATTGGTAGCTTGATCAGGTCTCCCTGTACCTCCTAACCATTGCTGTGTTTTAGTTTCTGTTCAGTAGCCTACCGTTGATCTTGTTCTCACATTCTGTTTTCTGACTTGTTCAGGCTATTCCTCACCATGTGGAGCCATGTTGTGTTGAACACAACCCAGGCCAAAACTGAGGAAGTTGTGGTTGTCACAGGTTCTTTTATAACCTTGTTTAGGCAGTTAGTCTTAATTGGATGTCCATAACCATTTTTGTTTCAGTGGTCACAGGTGTACTCACTTTTCTTGCACTGAGGTTGTACTTTGAGGCCCATATTTTAAATGTAGTCTATCTAACCTGTTTTTAATTACAAATAAGATCAAATATCCAATACTTCACCCTAAAATACTACAATTATTGCAAGATGATACAATTTTGAATCATTTAACATTTTAGTGATATTGCACAGGGGTGTACTCAGTTTTGTAATATACTGCATGTAACCAGTTTTGCTCGGTTGATCTCCTAGACTGTACATGATAGAACCTGTGATCTGTGGTGTGTCAAAGATCTGTGTTACCAAACACAAAGCGATGCAGTAGTCAGGTTCAGTGTCTTTATAGACATGTCCTGTGATTACCTTTGCTTAAGATTTTTAACTACCAAACTGCAGTTTAAATAATCTGTAAAACAACTGTTTCTTAACAAACAAATTTACTTTCCTTTTATTACAGACGATTCTATTTGAACCAAATCTCAATTTCTCTCTCTCCGTCTCTCACAGTCACACACATAGTCTCTGTCTTAATGCATGGCTTACCTGACAGAGCCATCTGGTCCACATGGGACATGCAGGGTGATGGGGATGGGGATCGCACTCTCAGCTCGCAGGGTGGCCATCGCCCTCTGTGCCTCTCCTTCATTGCGTGGGGCTTTGACCCAGGTACAACCCAGGTAGGACAGCTTGTTGAACTGGACGCTGTCTTCTTCCAGGACAGTGGGGCTGGATGGTGTCGGACATGCTGATGCCTCTGTGGACAGACAGAAAGTTTGTGAGAGGTTGTATTGTACTGATGTTTTTCTAAAAAACTGAAACCTGTTATTGGGGTTTCTGTCCAGACTCAAAGCTAAATGGAAGTCTACTTCTCGACTGGTTACTAAAATTTTAACAAAGATAAAATAATAATAGTTTATCAGCATTCAAAAACAACATATCTCATGAGTCTGGCATGTTATTAAAGCGTCATGAGAACTGGGAGCATGTCAGCATTTTGCCGAATTTCCTGGACTTTCACATCCTGTAGCCTGACAGCTTCAGACTGGTGCATTTAAGAAGAGTGAGAGACAAAGACAAAGACAAAAACACAAAAACACAACAGATTAGAAGTAAAGATGAAGAGAAGATGACAGCGAATGACACGGGAAGTTATGGGTTCTTCTTTAAAATTACCTTTGACCTGGAACTTTCACACTTGGCAAACAGGAAGCAGAACAATGAGAGCAGCAGCTGGACTTCCACCGTTGACTGCCTTTAGTTCTACACCACATTAACCATTTCCTCTTAGTTCAGTCAGCAGTAACGCAGCACCAAACATTGGCACCACTGAAGATGTGAAGTTAACGACGAGTCAATAAATAAAAACGAATGTTCGAAATGTAAAACCTGTTCTGTCTGGAATTTAAAATACTATTTTATGTGGTTAAACAAAGTTTGTCTATGCAAAATAAGTTTGTAGCAACTGACCATCCAAAGGAACTTCCATTTAGAATTAATGGTCATTATCATTGTCATGTATGAAACAACTCTGTTTAGTTATTAAAAAGGCAGAAGTGAAATTAAAATGTAGTTTCCAATGTTGATCTGGTTTGTTTTCCTACATTCAGCAGCTGCCAGAATAACCAGACCTGTTATACATCACATACAGTATATTTCTAAATAATTATATAGTGCTATGCAAAAGTTTGAACACATCTTGATTTTTTTACAGTTTGATGTGCTACAAACTCCACTGTTAACAATGTTGCTAACTCCACTATTTGACTGGGGGAAGAGACAAAAATGCACTTCCTTCCTTTGTGACACATGGTCTCCCAAGCAGTTACATTTCACCTGAAAGTGAGGAGCTTCATCTGAACAGCATAACACACATCTACATCATCCTCCACTGACTTCACCCGAAAATGCATAGAGAAAGAGGTACTTATCAGTTTCTACTCTGGTCTCCAAATGAAACTGGTTTTAAATCACACCGCAGACAAAGGGGTACAAGATATTTTAAACTCATTTCTAAACCAAAACCAGGGCTGAACAAAGATGGAAATGAAACCAAAAAACATAAGGACAGTCAAAATGCTACCTCAAAGTTTGCCAGGAGAGAATCAAATCACAAAAAATGTCTCATTCCAATACACAATTAACATGTGGTTGGTCAAGTGACTCCATAGATCCCAGATAATCAATATAATTGCAATGCACAATGGATGCAGTTTCAATAATAAAATGTTCTGGTGGGATTTGAACCTATAACTCGACCTGCACTGAGCTGCACAGAGCGCTGTATCTACCACTGTGTTGGTTGTTTGTGCACTCATGTCTGCTGAGCTGTCTGGGCTAGCCTGTCCTTACTGATACACAGAGCAGTTAAGTCAATGTCAGAGTTCAGATACCAGCCTTGCTAATCTGATTTTGGTATGTCGAAGGCATGCACACAGCTAAATCTTTTCAGGGCGTTCAGCTCTGTTTTAAACATTATTAATGCAAAGATGCACTTTGGGTTTTTTTTTTCCACACTCTAACATTAAATTCCAGTGAAAATGAAAAGTGAAGATTTATACATACTTATACATCTCTGAAACCTATATCCCATAATAACTTTAACAGAGAAAGGATAATGAAAGATTTTTGTTTCCAGACATTTTTCCATCATGGCCTCAGCCTTTAAGTCTTGCTTGAACTGATCCATCATGTCATCCATTTATTGCGACTCATTATCCCACATCCTAGATGATATACATCCAAACTCACTAAAATATGACAATTTAGATATACTTACTGTCAGAGTGACATTGGTCAGTTGTGATTATTATTACATTACAGTAAAAGTAGGATTAGGGATATTTTCAACTGCAGTGTGTACAGTGCCAAACAATAAAACTCTAAAAACTAAAAAGAAAAAACTAAAAACTATGGATTTTACTATCTTGAAGTAATACTGATGCACTAAGTATTATCCACTTGACATCCCAGTTGTGATGTATGGTTGGGTGAATGGAAGAACTGCTGCCTGCAAGTAGACACAATAACTGTAAATGGACCTGAGAGATCCAGAGTGTATACCTGGAGGTGGAGGCTCCACGACTTGGCTCTCTGGGTCCTTGTGCTTCTCCATCTTTTCCACGCTGCTCTTCTCCACCTTCACTTCATCATCATCATCATCCAACACTTCCTCCATTGCTTTCTCCAACTGCTCACTCCCGTTCCAAGACATCTGATGGAGAGAGGAAAAGACAAAAACGTTGAGGAAGGGGGCAAAGAGAAACAAAGAAAGGTAAAAATAGAGTGAGGAAAAGGATTCCTATAGATACAGAAGAAGAGAGAACGGAGCTTCTTGGACTGAGTAAATACTTTAGCTAAACTAATTACAGAAGAGAGAAAAAAGCCTCGTCCTTCACCTTGTTTCACTTGCTGTCAAATCCTATGTGGGCATGAATATTATATGTTATATTGTTCAAATCGGATGTAAAAGTCTGTTGCTGTGTGGTTCTGACCTTGAGTCTTGGTTTGCCCTCAGAGCCTTGTGGTGACCCAGCGGCGCTAGACTGTACCAGAACAAACTCCTCACTGGTGACGGTGGCCACGGACTCTGTAGAGCTGCTGACTTTGCCCAGTGAGGAGCTGTCATCCATGGTTGGCTGGTTTACTCAGGGTTGGCTGGGGAGACCAGGATTAAAGCTCTCCCCTTCCCTCTCCTGTCCACCCAGCTCTGTAGTACAGCCTGCATACACAACAAAGGGGATGGCATTAGATTGTGCAGATGTTTTCCGGTATGTTGGTGTACATTTAAAGCACCACACTGTAAAGACAGAACTGCTTTAAGAGACATTTCCATGACAGATTAGGGAGTCTGTAAAAATTCTTCTCCGTAATAATAGTCAGTTGTAGAATTACTTGATTATTGAAGTCGTAGACAGTGCTTTCTATACACTTAGATATCAGCTTAGGACCTGAGATGTTTTTCCTATTAAATAAATAAATAAATCCGCCTTTATTACGCCACATTGTACAGCAACATCAAACCACAACACACCCTACTACCAAACACCAACACACCAAAGACGTGCCAGACACCAGCCAAACAACTTCCTGATTTGGTTTTGTAGGCCACATTTTTATACGTAACAAGTCTGGGCCAATACTTGTTCAATCACCGAACAAACCACCTTTGATTTCATTATACCAGCCAAGAAGTAAGAACAATTTGTAAACCCAACCAGAAATCTTCTGTTGCACAACTCCTAGAAATGTTGTCAGTGCTTGAGAGTGTGATTAAGTGTCATTGAGATCACTCAGGCATTTGCCAGTTGCATGTCACAGTCTCTAACAGGTTCAAGCTGGCAACTAAATGTGGTCAGTGAACTTCCCTTCGTTGCAGATGTGGATGGCTCTATTTGCAACATTATTGCTAATGCTTTACCTGATAAGTCATCCATAATTGAGTGTGTGTGCGTGTGTGACAGGTCTGTATGGGCTATGAAGCCAATAGACTCTTATGAATGTCCGTAAGAGTAAACACGTATTTGGTTTGATATCGTGCCTTGTTTTTATGGTAATGAAGACATTAACTTAACTTCTGTTTCAACATCAACAAAGCAGCACTGGCCATGAGAACAAAAACAGTAGTGGTATGACACCGCAGCATAAAAAGACAAACACCAAGCAGAAGTTTGTCTGCATCAGACCATTGTCTCTACATGTTACATCTAGCTGGCTCATTCATTTTGCCATGAGCTGGACTACACCACAAACAAACATGTCTTCATTCTAAGCTAGTTGATACCTGGCTATAAGCACGTAAGCAAGAATATTTTTAACATATGAATAAGAAGGGTTTTTTTTAACAGCTTTAAAACACTGTTTAACTAAAGATAGAGAACTGGTAGCTATATTAATCAGTGATCAGAAACAAGTGAAGCCTGGCAGACCTACTGCTTTCAGCTTTCACAAACCATAAATACTTCCCTCTAAGCACATTTACAAATGTACTGTAACTACAGTGAATATAGTATTGAGATGGTGTAGCAATATGTCAAAGTGTACCCATATGTAACACAAATACACCCACAGTGCACCCACTTCTATTTCTTTTATACATTTATTCAATTTGAATTAATTTAGTGTGTTCTATTTCATTAAAAGATGTCAAATATCTGCCTACCTTGCTCTTTTCAGAGTGCTACTTATCTTCAAAAAGTTGTTACCCAAAACCAGGTATTGCAAAAGGGAAGAGAGTTATCTTATAATCAGTATTGTCTTACATTTAGGACAATACATTAAACACAGTGCATTATGCATGAATACTGTACAGTCCTAGCAGCAAACAAACAGCTCTTGAGTCGGCAGCGTTTATGATGAGACTGTGGAGGAGCACCCATAAAAATACCCGCATGGTTTGAGAACAAATGCATAAGGGAGGCATTCATTCACACACAGGGACGTGATTACATGCATGCAAACGGCATTCATACAGTCTTAACCCAGGCAAATTATATTCACACAAACACATGTGCACATGGACATACATGAGGAAAGCAACAGATTCACGTGGTCCAATCACACTTATTCAATTACACAGATCAGCGTGATGCAGACAAGCAACACTCCCACTGATTCACTTAAACAAGGAATTGCAAGGAGAGAGAACCCAGATCAAAAACACAGATACTGACAGAGAATGCTGGGAAACTAATGTAATGTAGAACAAAAGTCTGCCATCGGTTCTGTTGGAGCTCCTTGTCTCTCCTTGTTGAGTCAGACTGGACGTGAAGCATGTGGTAAACACACTCCAGCCAAACTGGACTGGCTATTAATCATAGTCACTTAATGTTGACTGTGCAAGTACAGTACAGAACATCCTATAATCTCCCTCTTTCTCTTTCGCTCTCTCACACACACAAACAGAGTATTTTGTGTAAGAGATAGGTAAACTACAGCTGCACCTGCTAAACTATTTTTTTTTTTACCAGCAACAAGAAAGAAAACAAACAAAGACCAAACATGGCTTTTCAAATGTTATCATGTCCAAACTATTGCCATAAAATGTGGTAGGTGACTCTGATTTATCCATTAAAGACAAATTTTACTTTATGATGTGGTCATTTCATTTCACTGTAATTACATACATACAACAGTTTTTAAAGATTAAACTGTTTCTAGCTATGGATGCTCTTGCTGTCGTGTAGTCGGACAATCTCTTCCTCTTTGGCTGCAACTCAACTGTAAACATGGTAGCAAATTTGCACCCAGTCATTAAAAGCCTGCTCCTCCAGTATGGTCCCAGTTGGCAGCCTAGCTACCCAACCACTGCCTGCATGGAAACTGTGACTGGCCGGTGGTGTAGACAGTGCCGCACAACACCCAGAGACACTGGGCTAACCAGCCACATTACGTCTGTAAGGGTGTGTGTGTGTCTACAGGCTGAGTTGCCCTGCTGTTTTGTTACGGATACAACAGTGTCAACAGACACAATGAACACTGTAAAGCTTGTCAAGCATACTAAAATGCTGAAGATTTGATGGTTCCAGGTTTTTAAATGTGAGAATTTGCTGCTTATCTTGGTCTTAAATTATAGTTAACTGAATATTTTTGGGTTCTGGGCTGTAATCCAGACAAAATAATATATTTGAAGAAGTCACATTGTGTTCTAAGATATTATAATAGACATTTTTCACTGTTTTGTGATGTTTTATAGGCAATTAATCTATTAAATCGAGAAAATAATCAGAAGATGAATCGATTTTAAAAATAATCATTAGTTGCAGATCTAAAAGCTTGTTATGACAGAACTCTAAACTTTATGGACCTGGACACCACATAGGAGGAATAACATAAGGACAACAAAGGAAGAACAAAACCCAATCTGTAATCAAATTCTATGATATAAGTTTTATATATATATATGTATATTTATGTATGTATGTATGTACGTCCCTGTATTCAAGATGAATGAGTGAAAACAAACCTTTGACATTTCACAGGAGGGCTGGGTGATAAGGCAAACTGTTCCTATTGGCCACCATTCCCTCAACCAAAGACAGGCATCAATTTGGCCTTGTGTTTCTTCTGGTTGACTATAATGATGACAACAAGTCAACCTGCTTTATGACACTAAGAACACAGCTAAGGCTGCCCAACCTGCTGACGGCAGCTTTCTTGTGTCAATTCAAAAAGATAATAAATGGGACACAAGCACACTGAACAGACTTGTCACTGCAACATAGCAAACCTGTTCAATGGGTATTGATGCAATAACACTGTTAGGGTTAGGCAGTGTCTAACTTCACTAACTTTTTGAGACAATGTCAATTTAAAAAGCATAATCAATGTGCAGTCTTTGGTCTTTGCCTGTTCTCAGATTTTGTCCCTGCTGGCCACTGTACTCTCTGACTGTGAGGCAATCAAATCATAGTTTATCAAACGGGCTAATAATTAATGGCAATCACTACACTGGTGTCTAGATGACTAGAAAACCCCTCTATTCAGAAGCATCCATCACACATCATGTTACAAGCAACCTCAGCCAGCTCTAACATGTGCACCAGACTGAGCCAGGTGATTCCACGCAGCCCCGCTGATTCACTGGAACTGAAACCGGCTCCGAGGCTTATTGGTGAACACAAAAAGGTGTTTGCCTTCTAGGGATACCTAATACCAGCCATTTAATCACGTCCCATTTGGTCCAACGCCACAGTCCTCCAGGTTATTTTCATCATCAAGTACACGGTATCATCTGTTTTGTCTGTTTATGGTAGTTTCATTTAAATACCTACATGAATAGTGCACTGTTTCAACTTGAAGTACACTGTTGTGACAACCTGTTGCAACAACATTACACTGCATACAACAAGACTAGGCGGAGATCATGCAGGTCAGTGAATCAGATGGATAAATTAGAAATATGAGCCAAAAAAGTCCTGATATACTGGTTAGTTTTCTAGCTGGCTGTGTAATGCTACTTCTTAATGACAAAGAAGTACCTCTCCATCAAGACACACGACAGAAGGCTTAATACAACCACAATCTATTGTGGGTCAACCACGCATACAGAACTTTTTAGCTATTAAACTATTACCTGTGTTTCTCTGTGTCATTCAACACTGCCAAGACAGGTGAGGGAAACTATTCATTTTATCATTAGTTCATCAGCTACTTTACATTTCAAATATGATCAAACATATGGTTAGTTATGATTTTGGATTGTAGGTATTATCATATCTTGCTCTTGTAAACAATGTGTCTCTTCCTAATATTAAAAGCTGAGTTTAAATACTGTGAGTCATATCATGTCGATCACTTCCTAAAAGCACCAAGTGTCATCCCCAAAATATTGTCACACATAATCCATTTCAAGGTCAAACATATTGTGATATTTTTTGCTTATATTATTCTGGTTTGTGAATTTTAAGTGTCAAGTCTCCCCTTCAGTTGATCGACAAAGACACAGGCTGTAGTGATGATTCTGGAGCTGATCCACAGAAAAAGAGGAACAAATGCTGTGACACTATGACAACAGCTGCAGGGATGTTACTGAGCTATAAGAACATTTTCCACTTTACAACTGCAAGCCCTCAAATGAAATAAAACTCAATTTGATAGAATATCTCTAACAAAAGCTCCATGAGCCCATTGACACAGTCACTAACACAGTGTACAAGTAAATGGACCAATTCCAAAAAAAGTGTCACCTGATGACATCATTAATTCAAGTGATGATGCTCTGATTTCCAGGCGAGGAGACAGTTGTCAGTGTTTGTAAATGCTGGTTTGAATGTCTAAAACTCCATTAAATCTGTGTTGGGGCACACTGACGAGGGCTGGACTTGATATTCAGGTCCTCACTTTCTTTTACAGGTGTGTGGTGGAGAGCATCCTCACATCCAGCATCACAGTGTGGTATGGCAACTGCTCCGCTGCCAGTAGACAAGCACTGCAGCAGGTGGTACTGCCTGTGCAGAAGATTATCAGGAACAGTCTGCCTGCCATCAGTGACATTTACAGCAGCAGGTGCTGCTCCATCAGACTAAGGAACAGTTTTTTTTTCCCTGAGGCAGTGAGGCTGATAAACTCTGCCTCTGTAACACTTCTCCCAGCTTCAAATTCCCCCCAAACAAAATGAACATTGCAGTCACTTTAAATATACTGTCACTTTACTATATGACTACTGCTTACACTGCTGTGTAGTATCCTGTGTCCTGCCTACACTCAGCCTTCTTACTACTGCTGCTATGACTTTCATACTTTAGTACTTTTTTTAAGCTGTAACTTATACTTTTAATTACTATAATATTCATTATTATTTTTCAGTCTTTATTCTGTACTTGTGCAATTTTAACGTGTGTTGTTTCTTGTTTGTTTTTTATATCTTATTGCACAAGCACCTGAGAAATCTTCCTTTACGTTCACATGAGTCGGAATGACAATAAAAACCTTGAAATCTTTCTCCATTAATTCATGCTGTGTGATATTATTGCAGCTCTCACTGGAGGCCTGGACCAGATTTCACAGTCTATCACAGCATCAGCAGCAGGCTAGTTTTATCCCTTGAAGCAGCTGTTTAACGGCCATTTACTGGATTAACTGAATTAGGACACATATTATGTAAGAAATGCCTTTTCGAGCTGGTCATATATACACAACTGGGCAGGTCTGTAAAGGAAACGAGTGCAGCTAATGAAGACACATAATTCACACACACATAGGGAGAGACAAGCAAGGCAAAATTAGCTAGCGCCAAGCTAACTTATCCCTATAGTCACCAGGCTTTTCCTCTCACCGCGACCACAATAAGGCTGACCTGTGGACAAGCAGCTAGCTGTAAACAGGTGAGTGCAGGCTAAACAGGAAGTACCTACGAGTGCCAGGCTAGACCTCAGGGCTAAAGCTAACCAGCTCGAAGTCCAAAACAGTTGGACCACTATTTGACTGTTTGGAGGAGCGACCTCACACAGCAACACCCCGTCCGCCTCCGGAGGAAAATGACAAGAAAGAAAAAGGGAAAAACAACACCTCTGTTTGCGCTGCGTGTACGCGAGGCACTGAAATGAACACAGTAGTTGATAAAACAAGCTGTCAACTTACTTGTTTAAAGCGATGTAGAGTTGCTTGCTAGCTGTCAGAAGAGTTGCAGCGAAGATCGTATGTGTTTAAGAAGATGAATCACTCGGTACTTTAGTGACACGCTTTCCGGTGTGGAATGTTAGCGTAATGTCACGCATGCGCGGTCCTCCTGCAAGTTAGTCCAGTTTACACATTTACATTCACTCAACAGTCATTTCTATTGAGCATTTCTATTAGCATATTATTATAGTATATACGTATAGCTATAAAGGCCTTTATTTATTATAAATTAAATTATATTATATATTTTATGTATTATTATTATTATTATTATTATTATTATTATTATTATTATTATTATTATTATTATTATTATTGTATACATATACACATACATGTATATTTTATCATGTATAAAAATATGTATTACTGTGCGGTCAAGTTTTATTTTTTAATTCTCTCTCCTTCTATTTCAGGTGATTAAATAGAGAAGACAATAGAAAAGTGTCACTTTTTTCCTAACTTGACACTCCATTAGGAAAGAACACAGGCAAAATGAATGCTTTGTTCTGAAAATTAATTTAAGCATCTGTGGGTAGTTTGTCTCATGACAATCATTAGCTGGTCAGAGCTCACATGGCCTTCATAAATCATAATTAAAATCATGACCTATGGAGAAAAAAAAAAGAAAAAAACCCTTCCCTTTAACATTGTGATGAAACTCAAATGAATATAACATGCAGACAGTCATCTGTGAAAAGTATTCCTAACTGAATAGACTTCATGTGCTTGTGTAAGTATGTGTAGTTTTGTCAATAATCACACAAAAAGCCATTTCAAGCAGTTACAAATCTTTAATTGTCAAAAGTTAACACTGTCAAATATTACTGTTTCATATTTATCATGTACGATTTCTGTTTCACCCACAATTCTAAAAATCTTTTTATTCTGTTTTTAAAGATAATTAGTTACATAAGTAGTAAAATAGATAGTTAATACAATGGCTAAATAAATGAATGATGACATTTATTCCTTATCTGTGACAATGAGAACAACATGGAGAAACATTGGTTTTATTCCACTGAATCGTCTTTCAGTGACAGTCCTGACATGATTTAGATCACTAAAATAAAACCTGTTGAGTTTTAGTGATGAACTTTTCCCAGTCCTCTGTACACTTGTTTGCCATTTGAAATCCATCCAAGGAAAACAATATATTCTGGTGTGAAATAGTCTTGAGAGGTTTGAAGGTGTACTGTGTAATGGCACTGCAGTATTTAATTATTCAATTAAATTGTAATTATGTTGTGCATTGCTGAAAAGAAGTTGGGAAGAGCATTTTTGAAGAATAACACTAGGCCTGTCTGAAAATCCTGCAAAATTATCCAACATTATCACACCGTGCACTGCTTTTTCAGCATCACTGAGTCCTGCTGTTCACAGACAAATAAGACAAATATAACAGGAAATACTATTGTGTATCGCAAGCAATGCTGGGTAGGTGTCATGTAGAAAATGAGCACTGTGAAACAGTTTAATTCACATAAATGTGGACTTTGACTTTCTCACTATATGAAAAAAAAAACAACTTGAAAAGAAAAACATGGTTATTTGCATTTCAAAGTATCAACATGAGAGTAGTACAGGAGTATAGGAGGAGTGTGTAGACAAAATAGCACAAACTAGTAAATCACACTCCTTCATTCAAAATAAATCATGTTCAAATCCTTCAAGAACACAACGGGATCAAGAGATGCGTTCATTGCTTTCTGATTAATATTTACATTTCAGACTTTTTGCATTACTGTCAGTAGAGAGAAGTTCACTCAGTTCATTTCAGGCCTGCCGATGTTGCCTTGTAGGACTCAGGCATCTTTGCTCCTTTACAAGTTTACACATTAGGAGAGAAACAAGGAGTTCAGTGCTGGACCTGGCAACCTAAGAGGCTTTAAGCAATCCACAATCCAGCCTTAAATGCTTGCAGGTCTATCTACATGTGCAGCTTCTTACTATCTCACTGGGTATGCACCGTGCTTGCGATATTCCACTGATAAAGTTACATGATGAGATGAAATCTGCTGAAAGGAGATGACTGGAGATGAAGAGCTGCAGTAGTTTGCCAAACACCTTGCATAGAGAAAGCTTCAGTTGTCCAACCTCTTCCTGTAGCTCTAGCATGCTTCCAGAGATCCAGAAAACTACAGAGGGGGTGTTGACTTTTTCTTCTTTTACCCTTGTAACTGTTGCAAACCCATTCTCATTCACCCGTTCTGCAAACCATGACAAAAAATTGCTTCATCATACTACTTTTTTGTCTTTTTTTGGCAGTTATAGATAGATAATAGTAAGGGAAAATCATAATTTATCTAAGATAGCCCTCAGTCAGTAAAGACACAGTTAACAGTCAACAGACAGTGTACAAGTTTACAACCATACTCTCAATTTTTTTCTTCATCCAACAAACTTATAGCTACAGTTTTATCTAATGTCAATAACAGAATTACTGTATTTGTGAACATGAAAACTTTATGCGTATAAAGTGAATAGGTCTGAAAATAATCCCTGCTACACTTTAGTCTTCAGCAGTTGGCTTTTAATCCCCCCCAAACCCCAAACCCTAAATAAACGTGATTATGTACCAGTGGCCTTTTGTCCCCACTGACAGCTGCAGTAGGTGTCACTATCATTGTTGTGGGTCTTGTTAGTGGTGGTACAGATGTGTGTGCAAGTGAAGAGAGTGAGGAGTGTGTGTGTGTGTGTGTAGGTACGTATGGGTGGTGGTGTTGGGGGAGGGGGGCGGTTTGGGGTGGTCACACCTCGGTGCTGATGGCTCGGGTGTTGGTATAGAAATCGGGTGGCCTGCTACGCTGGGCATCCCTCAGCAAGGAGCCTCGGACGGCGGGCAGCGGCATCGCCAGCGCCTGGTTCTCATAGTGCGTGGGCATGTAGGTGATGCGCTCTCCGCCATTGCGCATCTCATCGGTGGTACGGATGTAAAAGGGGGAGTCGTAGGGGGAGCAGGTAGGGCAGTAGCTGCGCCCCCCCCTTGTAGGTTTTGAGGGGTTGGAGGATCCAGGCGGCTCTGGCGGTGACAGGGACAGTGGGGTGATGATCGACCCGTCCAGGCCGGGGACACTGCAGGCGTTGCAGGCAAAGTGTTGCTGAGAGATGGAGCCGCTGTCAGATCCATTCTTCTTACAGCAGTAGTACTACAAAGAGAATTTTTGGTATGGCAAAAGTGTAATTAAGGTCTCTTACTTAATTTCTTAAGGTCTCAAACACTGATACAAAGTATACAGCCTCACTGAGTTATTAGACAGGCTGCACTCCATACAAATATTTCATGAATTTAGAAGACTCAGTTTTCATCTTCTTGATATTAGAACAATTATCTGCCTTTTCTGTCTTTTGTAAGATAGTAGCCCCCATTTCTACGACATTCCTACAATATGATAAAATGCACCGAGAACTTATAGAATTTAGGTAGAAGTTTTTATTATTAAAACTACAAGAAAATAAGTCTTCAAGTTAGAATATGCAAATAAATTACTAACTTAGTTTAGATAGAGGTTTAGAATTGTGCACACACTCGTTTGTGAATTATTTTATTTGCTTTGCAAATCCAGTGCAGTAACTGCCTAATGTACTGTGAATTATAAAGTACAGAAAACTATAAGTTATATTTTAATAATTGAAATAACAAGAATTTCTTGGTGCCAGTATTGTCTAATTACAGTATCTTTATATCTTCAAATCTTTATATCTTTATATCTTGCAAATTGAAGAGATAAAAGTATGTTTAACAGCAATTACAGTCATGTCTCATATCTCTGTTAGTGTGGGATTTACACATTTATAAAACTGACACAATCACACATAAAGAGGCGTACCTGGAGTCTACAGTAACAGAGCACAGCTATGATACACAGAAGTATCACTGTGGCCAGTATTCCTCCGGTTATGACAACAGTTCCAGCTGTCATCCGACCAGCTCTCCATCAAACTCTGACACAGGAACAGGAAGGGACATCATCAACAAAAGCCTCCTCTCCACTCTAAAGATATGAAGTTTATTGAAATCACACAAACTGTAGGCCAGTATAGCTTTAAACAGAGATCAAGTATAATCTGATGGAAAATAGAGCCTCTAAATTGTATGTTAACAGACTAGAGCAAAAGTCAAAGGCTTTTCTACAATTACATGGAGAAAATCAGAAAGATGACATGCATATTGTACAGTAAATTAGTTAAATACAGACATTATAACAGTTAGTTTGTATAACTGAAATATTCCCCCTCTTCCACCAGCAGAAACAGACATTTAACTACAATCATAAATACTCATATATTTTATGTCAGTAGTTGTGATTATTATTATTATACTCACGTTCTGCAAAGTTGCTTAACACCTGAAAGCCGAGAGATAACAGAGGTGGTTATTTAAAGATTAGATAGATGGATGGATGGATGGATAGATGGATGGATGGATGGATGGATGGATGGATGGATGGATGGATGGATAGACTTACATCAGAAGAGTGTTCGAGGGGTGTAAAGGTTAACTGAAGTCAAATCAGAGGTCAAAGGTATGAAGTCACACCACTGGACAGACACATTGTATCTCTGAGGAAAAAAGAGAAGGAGGAGGGAAGGAAGGAAGCAGAACATGAGAACAGAAATTCAATCAGTTAAATTCATGAAGCTTTGAACCTTTTTCTCCACAAGGTGGCACCAAGAGAACGGAAAATCTCTCACAGACACACAAACCAAGCCAACCAACAAACCAAGGCTTTACAATCAGTACAGGAATACAACATCTTCTATCCTTAGACCCTTGATTCAGATAAAGAAAAACTCCCCCCAAAAGAACAGGGAAAAAATGGAAGAAACCTCAGGAAGAGCAACAGAAGAGGGATCCCTCTTCTAGGATGGACAGATATGCAATAGATGTGTGTACCAAAATAGACCCCAGGTGGCAAAATTACAGAAATATAGCATGGAAAAACAGGATGAAATAATTATAGAAGAATCTGATCAGGAGGACATTGAGCAACTTCCAGGTGCCACCAAAAACAGACAGGACCCGAAAGAGGAAGGAAGAGGAAAGGAGGAAACTAAGTAATCAACCAAAGAAAAGTAAAAAGGAAATGCTGGAAGGAAGAGAGGAAGAGAGGAAGAGAGGAAGTTAATGAAGTTTAATTTTCTGTAGGCTGTTTTCCTTTCATAGTCTACTGAGGTTATTATCATTATCTGCGCTAACTGTCCAGTCTTTCTGTTTATTACAGGCATCTTAAAATGTATTATTTCTAAAACATATCGCTTCCTTTTCAATAGGAAAGTGTAACCAGTGAGCTTGGAATAGAAAATGGATAGTCTTTACTAAACAGGTTGTAGGTCAGCTGTGCTATTGCATTCACACAGAAAATAAACCAACATTCATAATACTTTGCAGAGAATTACTTTGAACAACAAAGTTTCCAACTGCTGCACAACTTAAACATGTCCATCTCTTTCACTCACTCATACACACACAAACATACACTCACACACACACATACACGTGCGGCATTATGGGATAGCAGCTGTAAAAGTGATTTAGCAGCGAGGGGCTCTGTTGGTTAGGGGTTTTAATGCAGGCTGAGGCTTGTCCAGGTGAAGTGAAATCTATTCCTGCTGATAAAAACTCGTCAAACCAATGATTGGAGTGGACGGGGGAGGCATTTTTTTGCATAGGTTGGGGGTGTCAGGAAAGGGAGGAGGAAAGAAAGCACTGTATGTAAGGAGGAAGGTGGAAGAAAGACAGAAACAGTTTATGGAGGTTGGCATATAAATTCACATACAGCACATCTGCACCAAGAGCTGATTTCTCAGTCTGTCATTTATGATTAAGATGCTGCTTGACATGTGTTAGTGCGTGTGTTATGTTGTCATGAGAACTGTTTGTTCTGCACATGTGATGTGATAAATGAACTCAGTCAGTTTATCGTGGTGCAAGGTGTCAATAAAGTCCAGATTTAATAAGAAACCAGTTTATGAGATTGAGCCTGTTCATGTTGTTTACAGCAAGATACATTACATCACTTCCTGCCAGAGACAATGCCCTATATTTCATAGTGTATGATCTTGTCAGTTAACATACTATACACTGACATCCTTTGTTGTTGTGTACTACCAGGGAATAAATAATAAGCTTGAAACAATTACATCAATATCAATTTTTGATATTTTTTTTATTTTTTTACTTTGTACTGGTTTATTGCTATCTGTGATAAGAAATTTAAAGGGCTACTCCAGCAATTTAGTAGTGTGCTTCCACTTGCAATAGACAGAGTTTAAAAAGAGGGGTCAAAATCAAAGCAGTAAAGGTTCAGATATCTTGAATTTTAGTCCCTAGGCAGGATTAAGCTTAAAAATCACCGGATCCCAAACTTCCCATGATGCAATTCAATAGAATTTCATCAGGTTGGCACAGCTTGGTAGCCTACCTGTTAAGACGAATGCCACATAACACCAATGTTTATGGCTCTGTTCCAGCACCAAACCTTTATTGTATGTCATACTCGTATGTCTCTCTCCCCTTGCTTCCTATCGTCTCTCAACCTTCACTATCTGTTAAAGGCATAAAATGTCAAAAAATATATATTTATGAAAAAGAACAAATCTTTCATTAGGTCCTCCCTGCATGGTAAATGCCCCCAGTTTGTAACGTAGGCTCTCTGCAAAAAACATTGAAGTCTTCAATCCCAGAGTGAGATAACCATTGATTTAATCACCGCAATTATTCTCTCAAGCAGTGTCAAAGCCACAGAAGACATTATAAATTGTGCTCCACATGACTAGTAAACTGATCTTCATGTGTAAAATTGATGGTGAAGTGATCCTCTAACAATTTAGTAAGCCTGCACAACACTCAAAACACACAATTACGATGTAATATGTGGTACATTTTTATGAAATCTGGACAAAGCAACAAACTGACGTAGAAGCAGCGGAGGGAGATTAAAGAGAAGTGAGTTCAGCAAAAAATCAAAGAGCCAAACTGCGTTACACAATAACTCTTGAGATATGTTGAACATCTCTGTCTGATGATATGTAGTGGTGTAAGTGGATCTGAATGGGCTTCTTCATTAAAAACACAACGAGTTGAAAGTGCCTTTCAGACTCTCCACTGAGGAGAAGAAAAGCAGGCGGCGCTGCTCCCAGAGGCGGCGATCCGCACCGCTACACTGGCCCTGAGCTCATAAACCATGTTTCTGTCAGAAAGTACACTACCCTTCAATTATTTGTGGAGACCAAACGGGATGGCAGCTGACAGACTCCTCTTAACATCATTCATCATAACTTTCTCCAATGCGTGCAATCTCAGACTCTGTACACCAAACTATTTTTCATAATTAATGCCTGCCCTGTGACTTGTACGGCATGGAGGAAATGGAAATGGAGTCACCGCTGTCACCGTGTCATCCTTTACCCAGACACATAAAATCACACACAGATTTGTTTTCTCCTGTTTACATGTTGCTCTGCAAGCACTTTGAGAAAGACCTGCTGCTTCAGTTAATCCGAGTTCACTTCATTTGACAAACTGTAGAGGAAAATAAGATATCTGCATCAGCACACACACACACACACACACACGCATGCTGAGCACAGACGAAAAGAGAGCTGGATCAGTCACTATTGGGTCCAGATTAGAGTGGCCCTCAATCCCCCGTACTGCCTGAAGAGCCCTGTATACTGATAAGACTCTCTCTAACACACACACACACACACACACACACACACACACACACACACACACACACATACAGTGCTGTATTCACTCAGACAAACATGTACTCATGCATTACCAAAGAAATGAGGACATCCTAATAAAACATCCATTCGAACAGACAGCAGGGTCTTCACAGCACTTAGCAGCATTTCATCTACTAAATGAACCTCAACGCTCCCCATAAATTTCTAATCCACAATTCAACTCGATACTGTTGTGTAATGTACTGTATTTATAAAGTCTGATTAAGTCCTACACATTTGAAGCAGAAGAACTCATGTAATTGTTATTTCCAGGCCCAGGAGGACTTTTTATTTCCATCTAACTGACAAACCCATCTTAACTATCTTTTCAGCTAACTTGAACACTACTGGTGATGAAATCCAGCCAGAGACCATTTGGTATTTCACCTTGTAAGTTGGAACTTCTGGATTCAGCACATTTTAATAATACATTACTTTTGGACAAGTTGTTGGGGTTTTTTTTAAAGACTGTATCTGTAACATTTTGGCTTGTGGCAGAAAGTACATTTTTTTTATCCCACTATCACTGTTTAATTCTCCACTCTGACACCTGTCAGTCATCTTGGTCAGCTTATGTGTATCCTGAGGTTGTAAGCAGTGCTAATGTTTTTGAATGGTGAACTCTTACATCTGATTGCAACACATTACGCTATGTTACACCATACTAATGGCATATTATGTTACATTTATATGAAGGATTCATTAATAGCTTTTTTAAAAATCTGTATTTATTTTGTAAATTTTAAAAAAAATTGTGAAAATCATAGAATAAAACTTTCATTTACTTTACAACTCAAAAAGTTACAGAGACAATTAAAGTTAAAGTGTTAACTTTTTATTGGTTTGGGTTTTTTTTGTTTTAATTACTTGGAAGTAGCCTGCTTCCAGACTCCTGAATCACTGTCCGTGTTTCTAATTTGTTCAGTTTGAATGTGCTCATTCATGACTGTTTTCCTTGGTTGGAGAGACAATTGTCAAATCAGAGCTTTGTAGGTGGGAATAAGAATGGAGATGTCATTTTCCTACATAGTTCGCTAGCTACCTTTACAAAAATTAAATTGAAAAAATTTAAATTTTTTTTTAATAAAAAATAGCTACAGAAAAATGGCACAAAAAACATTGATAAATGATAGATGGCGTCTTTGCAGCTGCACAAGTCGCAGCTGTAAGTCAAATTACGGAAATAACAAGTATTAAATCAGCATATTTCTTTGATTTGTTGTGAGAAACATTAACTTCTCATACCAACTGTCAGTACAAATTGATGGATAGACAGATTGTTAGGGCAAAACGAAAAAATGGCTATATCAGAGTATAATGATATACAATTTTAGCATATTATGACGTGTCCTCGCCACAAAAGGACCCTATTTATTGCTAACTGCAGAGAATAGAACATTTTGACACTTGGGAGAACAAAATTCAAGTAAAAAAACAGAACTCGTAAAAATATTACGTTACATACTGTATAGGCTATGATAGACTGCATTATGCTGCACTACATATTTAGTTATACTGCACTGCATTACGTGTTATGCTATGCTATAATATCTTACATTTAACTGCTACATTACATTATGTTTTATGATATGAGTCATTATGTTTTGTTATGCTATACTGTAAATGCTACACTCTGTTACACTCCATTATGTTAGATTAAGCGATGGTATGATACACTGCACTCCAGTACATTGTGTTGATGTTTAAAAGCATTTACATCTGCAATCATTGGTCTTTACATTACTGTGGGTTTTATCAGCCTGTTGTATCAGTTTGTTGGCACTTCATTTCACCCACTTCTGTTAGTGCTTTCCTTTGTCTCTATCCTATGAGTTATATTGTCTGTCTTCGTGTTATTTAACTGCAGGTTTCCCAGACGCTGTCTTTGGCAAATCAGAGTAATGAGAATATCTACAAGCTACCTCACTGCCTCCCTCTCTCTCTGATGGAGTGTTCCCTCTGGAGTCTCGGCCATCAGTCTTCAGGAGCATCTGAAGGACCTTGACTACCCTGGAGGATTTTTACAAGATTGATTCTTTGGATCTTAAATTGCTCAGGCCAGCGTTCAGCCTGTGTGAGTCTCTGCCTCTTTCAACACACTACGAACGTCATCCAGCTTGTAACATAAATGCCACAGGTTTGACGTTCCAATGTTTCTTTCCCAATAAGGTATGTTTTAGCAAGACACAAACCTGCTCGCTCCTTGGAATAAATGACTACCTCTCAGTTGGATAAAAATCGATGAGGGATTGTGAACTTTCAGCGTGTCAAAGCCAGTCAAAAAACACCAAATCCTAAAAAATGCACTGTTGTTGAGCTCAAAGTGAGACTGGTTCAGTTGTTCACATTTTGGAGATAAAGATTTTCATCCAAGACTTGTGTCCTTGAGCTGTATCGGCCAAGAAACGTCCAAAATGCAAGTTTTCAAAAATAAATATTCTTACTTAGTTCTTAAAACATACAGGACAATTTTACATTTAAAAGCTCAGAAGTTCATGAATCCATTCAGGTAAAAAAAACCTCTTGAAGGTGTTCCTACAGTAACATGACTATTTCATAATGTTAAACATTTTGTCTGAAGGGTACAGAAGTGAGCTTGTGACAAAGCTACATAAAGCCAGTCTACATCTTGAGGGCAAATTATTTTGCTAGGGTTGGGTATGGTTAGATTTTAGCAATCCTGATGGAGAATATGCTGATCAATCTTGGCTCCCGTTCACATTTTAAATACTTGTGTTGACATTTGGGCAATGTAGATGAAAGCACAGCAGCAGAAGTTAATAAGCAGAGTCAAAAAATACATTCTTAATGAGTACCTATTTTTTCAGAGTCAGTTTTAATTAAGAACTGGTTCTTAGTAACCAACCCTCATTTGCAAGAAACATCCAGTGAGAATTGATTGGTACCAGGTACCAGATTAGTGAACACTAGAGAGTGTTTAAATCATGACTCTGAAACTTATGTTCAACTATTTAAACTAGTGTTATTAATTTAAAATGACAAATACTTAATTAACTGTATCATGTTATTCAGTCAATGCTAAATAAATAATTTCGGTCGATAGTTTAAAAAAAAAAAAAAAAGATTGACAGCAAGTTTTTGCAGTTTTAGAATCAGAAGCCAAACAAAGACAGCCCAGCACTGAATGTGGGCATTACATTCAGGTCTGGGAGGTGCTCATCTTGAAGTTCGAGTGAAGGAGAGAACTGTCAGTCATCGACTTCACTTTCAGTGCAATTTCATCCATGGCCTTGTCAGACAGACAGAAATGACAGAAATGGAAACTGTGGGCTGCCTTTACAAGGTTACTTTGCCTTGAATATTGACGCTCTGACACCCCCAAAATGTGGATGAGGTAAGTGGAAGACTAACAAACTTCCTTCTCCAGCTGTTTATCCTGTTCAGGGTTGCCCGGAGGAGAGGAACTGAAGTGCTTTGTTTAATGAAACCACATAGCACAAGACAGTGTTTGAAGATAAGTTTGAGAATGTGTATATCTCTATGTATGCTCATCTGTTCCATTAAACTCACCATACTTTACCTCTCTGTGATAGACATAAAGTATGGGAGGACACATTGTCACCTCTTTTTCACTGGTTTTCTTTTATTTATGACAAACTGGTGCTTTTTGGCTCTGAAAATGCTCTGATTAATTTGTGGCTTTTCTGTTTTCTTTTTCTTTTTTTCCTCTGATTTCTCTTTTTGGGAGGGGTGCCTGAGACAATTTGATTAACTGGATATAAATATTTTTAAATTGTCAACAAAAAACTCACCATACTTCTTGTAAACTCTTTTCTATTCTTTACAACTTCAGGTGTTGACCTCAGCAATGATTCATGTTAAATTTCAGCACATATTATTTTGGAAAACCACCATTTTGTAATCTCACGCCACAGTTCTATGGCTGCTGTTGTACAGAGAGAGAAAACAAGTTGCGCATCCAAACGGGATTCATGGTCACAGTTGAAATGTAATTTGTCTAATCCTGTTATCTGGCGTTCCAAAGGCTTTCCTCTATCTGCTTTCTCTTTCCGACGTCTCTGTTGCGGCCGGGTGTGGGCGTCTGTGTGTGTGTGTGCATGTGTGTACGTGTTTGTTTACATGCGTGGGTGTGAAGTAAACACAATTTAGGGCTTCGGTTTAGAAAATGTGGTATTTCTTCTTCATGAAGATTATTCACTGTAAAAGTAGAATCATGGGTAAAATGTCAAAACAAAAAGCACATAATCTGTTGAAGCTGCACCGGGAAACTTAATGTTGTACAGTGGTGGCTCCAAATTAAATCAAGGGATAACTGTTTGTAATATTTGATTTTAGTTTTTAATGTTGTAATGTGACAACAGCTGACTGTACACAGCTCCTTTGTGCTGGTGGTTGCAGAGAATTTCTGGGGAAATGTACATGCAGCAAGTTTCACTGGAAACATAAAATCAGTTAGAAAACTTTGGGTGGTCTACTCTGCTCTACAGGAATGTGAGCTGTCCTTGGTGCTGAAGAGATATTACTGGAAACACAGTCTGTACGTCTAAAACTGTATGTTTGTAATTGTGTCCATGTTGTTAATCCCACTATATCCCAATATATCTACATTGGATTGATTTAACTGTATGTTAAATTAATTGAGTTTAAATTTTAAATTTTTACTGGTGGAAATCTTGTCATCTTTAAAGAGTAACTAGATGCTCCCTTTCAGTCTCTTCCCACCACCGACAGACATTTAAAAGTCAACCAAAGTGCCAAAGTGGGGTGTTGGGTGGTGGAAGTGGTGGGTGGGGGGGTCATGGGGCCATTTGGCATGTGAACACTATGGAGAGTTATACGGAGATAAAGTTGCCTCCCCATTGGGCACGTGAACATTTTTTTGCCCACTTTGCTCAGACAACTTTATCTTTGGTATGATGTCATCAAACAGAGTGGAGACGTCTTTTCAGAAGCTGTTCAACCAGGAGAGGGCAGTTGTAACCCAGCTTTCTTGCTATTTTCGTGTTTAAGTAACTATTTAAAACTTGAATAGAAAACTGTGTTCCATGTTTAAAACATCTCCTGTAGGATTACTGTGGATTCACCATATTGCCATTCATCAATTAATTACTGTATATTGTATAATTAAAGGTTGAAAGGGGTTTTGCCACGCATTGAAAAGTGTTTTCAAATAAATCTGTTCAGATGTTTGATGCCAATAATTCTACAGTGCTACGAGAGCATACGTTTGTGGTACTAGTAGATCCAGAAGGACAAATCAAGATATAAGACTTAAATATATATACTGTATACCCACATCCAAGAAGTGATCTAACCTTTTGATCCTCATGCCAAAATTTACTACAAAATAAAAAACTGTCCATCACTATTTCACAAGACAACTACTTGCTTTTGACAGCATAAAGCTCCAAATGATAAGTAGATTAGCTTCCTGGATGCAAACACTTAGATGTGACCTTGAAAACCTTCCTCATGTACTGTGCGACCTACAGGAGCTCAACCAACCGTTAGTCCATCTTCCCTCTTAAGCTGTCGCAGCAGTTACGGCCCAGTGGGCAGAGATTGATGACACCGAACATTTTAGTTCAATTACTTGATTTTGCTCGAGGTCATTTGGGGCAAAGAACGCAATGAATGTGAGGAACCACTCCCCAGAATGATCCTCTTGGCCCTATAAAAGCACATGATCAATACAGGCGATAAAACGGCTTCGTCGCCGTGAAGATGGAGAGAGATAGGACGGCAGAGAGTTGGAACACAGTTTGAGTCTTTCACTCCATCCACTCTGGAGCATGTTCTGATGCCGTATACAGTGCTGGCAGATTTATGACTGGTGTACATTATGCTGTTATGCAGCTATACAGGCTACTGTACTCGAGTCTGCCAGCTCCTGATTCAGCCTTTCTACGCACTCGCTGTGACTCAAGATGTGGTGAGTACCTTTACTCACATGGGAAGTGAAAGATTCATTGGGTCCGTCTGTAATTTTTATACACATGTCAAATTCAATTTCACCCCTTTCCATAAAGGCCCATCAACAGATATCCAGGCAAGTGTGATGGCTATGAGTGTCTTAACTGACTTCTACTCGCTTTTATGGCTATAACAGCTATTACGACTACTGCTGTTACTGCCGATGTGACAACTGTACTCCTAGCACTACTACTATTTGGACTAATATTGCATTTCTACCATCAAAACTACTGATGTTTTTGCTTTATGATCACTGCTACTGTTCAAAAGTTTAAAAAAAAAAATTAAAATAATGTTTACAAATTTTGGAAATCTCAGAATTAATAGATGCAAACAGAGTTTTATTTCAACACTTACCATTTTTTAGATTTACTGCCAATATTTTAGACGTTTGTACCCCACTCAAAGGAAAACTGGGAATGGGGCTTTCATCGAATGTGCGCTTAAATACACTACTTAGAGATATTAGAGGCTTTTGTTTAACCTCACACAAGTGTTTCTCTATTCTTCTTCTAATATGTCTTAATTTGATTAACCTTGCTTTTCTAATAACACTACGTTGTTTTTAATCTTGCAACTCTCCTCTTATCTTAAAGTTTACAATTTCAGTAAAGTTATTATTTTATCCTGTGTGTTGTGTTTGTTTATATTCTTTTTTGTGAAAACGCTGTATTCAATGCATGAATTATGTAATATTAATACTTTTTAAAAAAAATCTCAATTATTGGAGAAAACACAACTGTGAAATTTGATAGAAAGTAGCTCAGGAAAACTAAAACAATCTATGACAGTAGGCAGTCTCATCTTAATAAATGGTTGATGGCAGCAAAGCGTGGTCAGACAACAGACACGACACAAAACGCATAATGACGCAGCATAATTATTTAACATTTTCTGAAAATCTATCCGATCCAATCACATCAGTGAAGGAGCTCCTGGCGTCTGGGAGTGCTTTCTGGTGACTCCATTAAAAGTCACAACAAGCACAAATCCTGCAGCAGAGAGCTTATAAACTACTGCAAGAAGGAGGATTTGACGACATGAATGTAAAGCAGACTGGTGCCAGAAAAGAGCACACAGCTCAGTCCATTTCCCCACGACAGCCTGCAGCAATGCTCTGCTAAACTGGAAGATACTGTAAAGCTGCACAAGTTGTTGTCCATAACTGCTGCCTACTTGTTTTTCTTTTGCAACAGCGGGTTCTTTCTGGTGTTCTTTTATCATTTACCATACCATAATATTATGCTAATTTGGGTTGACACTGAATATTTGTTCTGAACATCCTGTACATCCCTGTTCTTAAATGCAGACCAGCAACACAATGTGAGGAGGGCACTGTGTGATATTATTGTTTTGAGCTAACAAAACTTTGCAGAATAGTACAACTGGCTGCAACAGAGGAGACAACTTCAACTTCAATAAGAACAACTTAAGATAATGATTTGAAAGGTCAAAGGAGACATAAGATTGAAGAAGGATAGAATCATTACAATATCAGTTTTCACACATTAATTGTTCTCAACAACGCTAGAGCTACACTGGAGCTCCAATGATTAATTGTTTAATCAATTAATCGATCGACAGAAAATTAATCTGCAACTTTTTTGATAATCAAATAACTATTTTAGTCATATTTTAAGAAAAAATTGCTGGTTGCAGCTTCTCAAATGTGAGAATTTGAAGCTTTTATGTGTCATACATGATAGTAAACTGAATTTCTTTGGATTTTGGACTGTTAATCAGACAAAACAAAACATTTGAAGACGACATATTGGGCTCTAAGAAATTATAATGGGCATTTTTCACTATTTTCTGATATTTTATAAACAAAATGATTCAATGATTAAGCAAGAAAATAATCAGCAGAATAATCTATAATGAAAATAATCATTAATTGCTGCCCTACAGTAGACATAATCCATTTAACAACAATCTGTACCACTTTCTAATAAGGCATCCTCTATGGGGGATTTACATGCTGTAATTAATGACTATATTAATGGTTAAAAAATAATTTACTAATGCTTTATCAGTTAAAAGCCATTAATGAGAACAGCTTTTGTGTTGGCAGGTTCTGCAAAAGGGCTATAGATGACGTGGACCAAATTAACAAAATATTAACATTTAAAATTGCAGACTAGATGGATTAAAAACTCTTTATTAATGATTTATTAGAATTTATAACTACTGATCTGATGGCTTATTAGAAAGTGAGAAAGTCATGAGCATTTGTTAATGGATCACCAACATTTATAACTGCATTTTTACCAAATAGGAAGGATTAAGATCAGCCAGTGGTATTTTTTACAGACTGGCAACCCAAAAGTCATTCTTACTGAGGGCTCTAACTGACCTATAAAGCATTAGTAAATGATGTACTGATCATAAATAAAGCCATCAGTTACAACTTTTAAACCATTTATAAAGGGTGGTCCACTACACTAAAAAGCTGCACTTCAGAATTATACACTGAGCTCATTATAGTCCATTGGAAGTCTATCCCAGTATGCATTGGTTACAAGGCAAAGAGGCAACCTGAACAGGTTGTGGGTTATTCGTAGGGTGAACATGCCGACAGACAAACATACAGTCACAACCAAAGCTAGTTAAGACTGTACAAAATCAATCTGAAACAAAAAACTACAGCATCTAGCTATAAAGGGACATTTCTAATCACTGAGCCACTGACACTTCAAACTAGAAGGTTTGAATCGATTTTCCTGTTAATTTATGTCCAGTTCAGACAGATTCACAGTGAAGAACTTGAGCAGAGGAAGGACCTGACATGAAACATGCATACTACTCTGTGCCCCCCCCCCCCCCCGCTTTATGAGGTTTGCAGAGGTTTCATTATAACAGCTCAACTCCTCCCCTGCCGTCCTCCGATATGCCAGCTTCTCTTTCACACTTGGCAGCAGTGCAGCATCGTTGAACGCATACCCCGGTATAGGGCAGCGGGCAGCCAGAGAAGCTGTAATTACTGTACCTCCATTCTGCTGGTCAGCACGCCAGTCTCATAAAAGGAAATGAAATGGTCCAGCTTCTATCTTTGAGGCAGTAATGTACCACGAATATTACATTAGCATACATTCACATGGACATTTTATCTGTGACAGTTAATAAACTGAGGGAGCGTAGCCACAGATGGCAAAGCTAGCAATGAGGAAGGTAGGGCTACTGAGGTGCCTTGCTCAGGAGCAGAGGAGCGTATTCTCCCATAAGGAATTGAACCATTAACCTTACAACCATGTATTTGCATGAAGCTTGATGCATTTACCTACTGTGATCAACATTTTCAATCCACTGAAAGTTACTTGCTTTCATTCTAACTATACATACTATTGATGGTAACTTTTAAGCATATACAAATGATACTAATGACACAGCAGTTAATGTTAAGTAGTACAGCAGCTGTGATGTGATTCTCAAGATCTCCAAAGTCTAGACGTCAAACAAACTGCACAGTACTTCCACTTTTATGTTTTCATTTCTATCCAGGAAGACCTGACGTTGTACTGTAAATATAAAACATGACTGTCCTTATCAGTCAGTCAAAACTGAGTCCGTAAAGTCAAGTTTTTGTCAACCTTCAGTCCCTTCCGAGGCTTTCCCTCAACTGTCAGGACAGATAAATTGGAAGTAAACTGGCCTGAAGACTGTCTTCTTCGCCCCTAGCCTGACAGTGAGTGAGTAGGTATGAATTTCAGTGTGTTATTCAAGGCCGTTTCAACAATTGGCTGTTAAAAAAAAAACTGAACCTATGACCTTCAGCTTACAGGACAGTAACTAAATCCACTGTGCCATCCTGCCATCCTGCTGACAACCAGGCAGACACACACTGTAGAGGAAACGCTTGCAGGATAAACAAAGACTCAAATCTCTTCTCCTCCGCCTGCATTAGTTAAGTTGTGGCTCTCAGGTAAATAGACTTTCACTGATTATTACACACGAGTCACCTCTGTTTTTCAAAAATAAACATCAGTAAAACTTAGGAGATAATTTAACAAATCTGACAGTTTTTGAAGACATGTCCATAATCACTGAAATATAGATGGCATCACTGAAATAAAGATGGCAAGTAGAAACAATAGCTGCTTACTTTCCAGGTGCCATCTTCAGGCAAAGGAAAAGAGACGCAACTTGTGACATGATTTAAATTTCTACTTCGGTGTAAGCTGGAGGGAATAGATAAATAAAAAAATAAATGTCTTTGAGGAAAAGACACAACCTCCTCACACACACATTTCATCAGAAGACCATCAGTTGCATTCACAGAAAACACCATCAGGAAATATATAGATTACAAGGTTTATGTGGTTTGAAGTAGTTTGATTTCTCAGTTTTACATGGATTCATTAAATACCTGGTTTGCATGCACTTTTGTTTCCTTTGTGAGCACATGATAGTTACCGTCTGGTGACCTCTGACATACTTTAAGTAACATGTGTAAGGCTTTTGCTTGCCCCGAAAAACTAAAAACTAATTATAACCACAGTATGATTAAAATGATCATATAAAATTGTATTTTTATGGTGTTATTGTGCATGTAAAGTTTTCCACAAAGTATTCACAACTGACCAAAAACACCCTCTCTAGTGAAATGCATGTCAGATGTCATCTTATATATCGTATATAAAATACAATAATTGATTCTGTTCGATTTCATGAGGTTTTTAAAGTGTGCCCTCATAAAATCCAATATCCAATATCCTTTAGAAATTACATACTTGTGAAACTTATGAAATATACTATATGAAATTTAGGTGTTTTGCAGTAAAAATCATCCAAAAAACATTAACTGTGCAAAAAGTGTTATGGGGAACAGTATACCATATCAGTTCATGTTTATGACTCTGTATATAACAGTGGATTAAGATAAGGATGATAGGTGAGAGACGCAGACTGGAGTAAATGAACCGGATCCTAAACGCTATGAATAAATGTATCATTTCAAGTTGAAATTCTCAGTCAGCGGGATTACAGCTAAACCTCAGCTGTGCATCATGTTTTATTCATATCTGAATATATATTTCAGCACATATTTCTTCCATGTTCACTTCAGGTTACAGGAATATTATCTGGGTCCTGTGACCTCTGACCTTTTTATTTTTCAGTATTGGAGCTCACTCTGCATATGAGCGTCAGTAAAATAACTCACCGCAAGTGTAAATGTTATATTTAAGCTTAAAGCGGTGCTTGTGTAAAAGAGCCGTTACTGGATCAGTTCCACATTTCAGTGATGAATAAAACAAAGTTGGGGAGCTGGTGGGTAGTGACAACAAAGGGCTGAAATTTCATAAAAGAAGATATTTTAAGACAAAAATGAGAAGCTCAAAGTATGACGAGTGAGAGAAAGTGTTTCCTCAGCACGAAAGGTTTAGGAAAGACTAAAGGAGGTAATTTAAAGTTGAAACTGGTGGTCAAATAAAAGGGTGTGATGGTCATGAGTGGCGGATATTGATCTTCAGCTCCGGTGACTTAGTTCAACTCCAAACTCGTAACAACAGGTTTCCTACTGGGAGGGGTGATTCTATTTATCTAACCAGGGCAACTGTGTCCGATTCATGCTTTTGTCACATTTCCAATTTGTGTTATGTTGCCATGTAGTGCTTTCATGTATTATTAATGTCTATGACAGGAAATCTATGGATGAGTTGAAAGATTTCATGTGGTTGTTGATTTGAGGGAAATGTCACTCTGATTTATAGTAATAAAAAAAGCAAAGAGTGTGTTTTTGTTCATCATTATCACTGTGTGTCTTTGTAAGAATTCAGAATATTGTATTTGTCTGTGTTTATGTCTCAGTGCATGTGCGTAAGTGTGCGAGTATGTAAATGTCAAAGAGTATTATATCATTTTAAGGGTGTCTTAGTGTGCGCGTATGTTTGTCGGTCGGATTATGTCTGGATTGTATGTGTATGTGTGTGTGTGTCTGTTTTTTCTTTTTTTTTTGATGAGTCACCACAGATACAGCAGCCAGCAGCAGTAGAGCTACGTTAGCAGATAACAGTGTTTCTGTTCCAGAGGCCTCCAGCTCTGCCAACAAGCCTTCCTCTGACTGGCCTCATCCTCACCCAGCCTGGCTGTGCTTCAGAGCAACGATCGCATCCACACGCCGCACATCATCTTCCACAACGCTACAGTGAGAGTTACAAGTTGTGATCCCAGCCAGCTAGTCATAAAAAAAATGAATACCTGCTCATATTCTTGAGCTTGCAGGATAGTCTCTTGTTGGTTCAAAGGGTTAAAATTGTGACTGTAACTTTGTTTGGGTCAAGCAACGGGGACCTTGCATCTACTAAAAGTGGCTCAGATTCTGATTTATTGTTTACAAGAGGGAATATTTACTGTACCAGCAGAATAAAAGAGTCTTTGAGGATTGTGCTGATCCTGTAGAGGGTCAAGAGGGGCCGGAGCCCATCCCAGCTCAGGCGACAGATGCAGTGGTGGAAAGTAACTACTGTAAGTACATTTGTTGAAGTACTGCACTTAAATACAATTTTAAGGTACTTTACTTGAGTGTTTCAATTTCTTGCTACTTTTTACTTCTACTGCACTACATTTCTGTGGAAAACATTGTACTTTTTACTTCACAACATTTATTTTACAGCTATAGTTACAAGAAGATATTAGGACTGCAACTAACAAACAATTATTTCCATTATCGTTCAATCTACAAATTACTTTATCAATTTCTCAAGTCAATTAATCCTTTAGTCTATGAAATGTAAAAAGTGATTTTACAATTGCATTTACATTGTCTCAGAGGCCACAGTTATGTCTTCAGTTTTCTTGTTCTGTCTATCAGTCTAAAATCTTAATATCTTAATATCTTAATATTTGGGAAGTTGGACCCTTCAAATGTTTAAGGATTAATGTGTTTTAATATTTAGATTATTAAAATAGTTGGCGATTCATTTTTTGACAATCGACTAATTGACTTATTGTTGCAGCTTTGTAAGATATATATAAAAACATATATGATAAGCCTATACATTGTAGTAGTATCTAGTTGGGGCCCCTGTCATTCTTCAGATGTTTATGGGTTTTTAGCAGTTCCACCAAAGACAGATTTTCCCTCTAATCTTCTTGAGTGATTTTATTTAAATAAGTCACACCCTCAGAGGTCAAATTATCCAATATTTCACACAGCAAAAAAGGTTTGAGAAAAGTCCAACAAATCTTCTTACCTACTCCAGTGTCATGACCTCATAGATTTATCAAGTGGCTCTTTGGAGAAGCCACAAAATATGAATACAGGAAGTCAACCAGGCTCAGCCAAAGACAGACTCTAATTGTTAATCATTATCATAATCATCATAAGAGACTGGAGACTTTTTGGTGTTTGTGATGGGGGCAGCTTTTAATGGAACGAAGGGGTTCCTCATCCTTTGTTTAATACATCCATTGGTAAAAGTGGCCGAGTGTTCTTCCAGACACTCTGAAGATCCAAATCTACTCTAACATTTTAGCTGGTATACCTTAAGATGAGCTGGTCTGACTGACTGAATCTGGAAGTAGACATTGGAGTTCAGTTTCTTGTCCTGCTAATGCTGCAGTGCAGTTTTGGACACAGCTCGTCTCACCTTTAATGTGTGACTATAGTAGAGTCGACTTGCAATTGTACGGCAAGAAATACCGATCCAGCAAGCCAGAAAAACCTTGAGGGCTTTTCAATAATTCACACACCACTCCTGAAACACTGAAACACTTTCCCTTTCCCTGGGCAGTTTTAGACTCTCCCTACCCACCCCAACGCCAACCCAACAAACACACGCACACACAGACACATATATGCACTTCTATCACAACTTAAAACACTCCTCCATGAATACTGTCCCAGAAAATACATTGAGTGGATTGTCAGCAGGAGGAACCGAGACATGACTTTACAACCAAAGGTAGGCTAAGTACAGTGGTCTGCCTTCAGAAAGCAAGACAGACTGAATGTATGGAGCACAGGCCTTTCCCGTGGTAAGAATGGCTTTACTTTGAGGTTTAAGTCCTTTAGAGATGATGTTGGAGCCTCTGTTTTGGCAATAATTTGATAACAGTATGCCTTGGGTCACAAAAAATGCCACCTAACCTTCAGATCTTTATGTCAGTCCTGACTGGATGTGATACAAAAATGTTTAACATCAAAATTCAACCATATGTGTTTGACAGAATGACATCATTTCTACCACTGTGTCTTGCTCTTCAATTTGAGGTTCTTTAATGTATTTTTTAGTTGTCCGACCATGACTTAGATACTTCAAAATGTTGGAGGAACATTTATCCATGGAAGCTATAAAACTTTTAAAATACTGACATTTACACAAGGCCAGTGAATGGTGTCTGCATTAGCCAATAGATTCGTTTTTTAGCATCACTGGGGCAACTTTTCCAGTGCTTAATAACATACAAGTTCCGCAGGCTGGTATGGGTGTATGTGACCAATGTATCGCTGCTGTCAGGTGAAACCACAACACCGAATAATGACAGTTTGTCTGAGAGGTTTGGACGGTCCAAAGAGGGTCAAATCTTCTCAGTATTCCAAAAACGTGAAAATCAGATAAGTTTGTGATAGAAACGATCTCCAAGCAGCTTTAACGATGAGTCATGAGGATTTGTCGGGGTTAATAAGGCTGCTTAGGCTAACTGTTTCCTAAATGAAGCGAGGTTAATGAAATATTTAATTTCCCAGCCAGACTGGCTGTTACAGAACAACTTAGCTCTGGCAGACCAAACGTTGCTAGCAGCTAGTTGTAATTTCCCACAGTGTTTTGAACTGTTGGCACAGCACACCATTATACAACCTGTGTATTAAATACATTTTGTCTGTTGCTGCTGTGTTAGCTGTGACAGCCCCGACTGCAGACTCCTCTGGGAAATCAGCCCACTTCCTGTTGTATCACAGCTACTGGAGGTGGAGGAATTAAGAAGCGTGTGTGTGTGTGTGTGTGTGTGTGTGTGTGTGTGTGTGTGTGTGTGTGTGTGGTAGGGTAGAGACAGGGGGATATAGAGAGGCTGTTCTACAGTTATTTAGTCAAGCTGTATTTTCCAGCCTCCCTCTGTGAGAAATGGGTCAGAGCAGCACGGCACCTGCTGCTGGGTATTGATGTGGGAGATCAATGCACACCACATACTGTACTTATGCTGCCATGTGCACAAAGTAAAGGCATATCTAACTATGGTTTTGCCAATTTGTTCATTATATAAAGGGGGGGGGGGGGGGGGGGGTTTAACAAAGGGTTAAGTCACCAACCATTTTATTGCACAGGCCATCCCAAGTGATTAGACAGATTTTAAACACAATGTAATTATCTAAATTGGTAATTTACAAAAAAATAACATTCAAGATTAGAGAAGTTTAAGTTGTTTTTGATTTCTTATTGCAAAATGTCCACTGTATCTATAAAAAAAGAATCCTTCTTACGGCCAGCAATAATGAAAGTAACCAATACACAGCAATTACCTCATTTAAAAAGCAAAATGAACAAAACAATTTTGGTGAGACAAACCTTGGTGATTTTGATATATCATTATTGTACAGTGGGATTAGATGTCACCTAAGATTTAAAGTCATTACGGTGAAATTTAAGAATATCTTTCACTTTTCCACAGTGGCTGAGTGAAATGAAGATTTTTCTTAAGTCTAGCATCTCTTACATAAAACAATTATCCATTAATTATATCCAGATTATCAATAAATATTCAGTCTAAAATATTGAGAAACACTTTAAACCAAACCATTTTCTACACCAGCAGCCCCAGTGGGAATTGAATCTCTCTACCCCTGCAGTGTGAGTGCTTTGTTCAACCCACCGAGACCTTCACCTACTGCTCTCTTTCCATCCAAAGTATACCCATGATGTAATTATAATACAGGTGACCCCAGTAGGGACCCCCGCTGTAGCCTCTGCCAGTCACCGCCTTCCTCTGCTCATCATCTTTTCAATTAGAGAAGATGCTGTCTCCCAAATGCCAGCAGCAGCAGCAGCAGCAGGCCACCCAGTCCAGACTGAACCAGTGTGAAAGAAGATCATAGCAGAAGCAAAATGGCAAAACCCCAAGAGTCCAGCTACTGCTGAGCTGCTCCACTGTCACCTCATCTCCTCTGGCAGCTTTAAAGGCACATTTCACGTTAAATTACAAGTGGAAAGATAGCTGGAGTCACAGATTTTTGGCAATGTGACATTTTTGACACTGTAACTGAATGGGGGTTACTCCTTCACACTGAGCGTGACTGTCAGAGATACAACTACAGCCACTGACATTTGAATCCAGAATCTGAAAACGCTCAAATATAGCAAACCATCAGAAAATCTGATCCACTTAACCCTCTTTTATCAGTACACATACCTGATCTGGTTACATGGTCCGTTTGTTCAACTCGGGCTAATCCTGTGGAGTTTGACCATGAAAAGACACCAGCATCCTTATCGCAGCAGGAGGAGAGCAGAGAAGCGCTGTGCATGGGACTGCGGCGGAACTTCTCCAAGGATGACCCGGGGTCCAGAACGCACAACGCCGAGAGGAAAACCCAACACTCCCGCCGTGGGACCAACAGACTAGAGGTCAGAGGGACGCCTGCAGAGAAAGCCACTAACAGCAGATACCGAAAAACGGAGCATAATCACGGCGCAGCAACTAGAGCTAACGAACAGGTAAGGACGGGGACAACGATTCGGGATAAGCGCTTTTTACGCGTAAAAACGCGTTAACCTTCACTCACAGCAGTGGTTGACTCAAGACTCCAAGAGGGTAAAGAACCACCAGGAAGCTTGAAAACAGAGAGAAATTCAAACGGACACATCCAACAAGTGAGGGACGAGAAGGCGAAATGACGGAGTCCGATACTGGGCGGTCTGGGAGGAGAGGAGCCGCCCCACATAACACACCAGCCTACCTCTCTGGCGAAGGACCAATACTCTAATGCTTACGGCACATTTCAAAGGGATACTGTAAAATATCTGCGGAAGGTTGCAATTAGAGGAAATGATAAGATGTCTTAAAAAGTAGGCTTTACTGAGGTCATACTTGCCAATTAAGTATGCTTAACAGAATCTAGGGATACTATCACACATACCAAATCATAAATCACAATATGACTTCTTGTAATTCCCCATTTGGCATTACAGTGGCCCCTAGAAACAAGCGATTTAGATGATAAATGCCAAAAAAAGTACAATAACACTGTAGCCTATGTGTTTCTTCAAATCTTCTATCAGGTGATTATATTATATAAGGTGATAATAAAGTAACTATTGATCACTACAGACACATAAACTGTGAATAGGGAATATAACCTGAATATTACAGTTTGTTCAGAATCTTCATATAAGAGAAGGAATCAATGAGGGATTTGCTATGCAACAGTAAATAAATGCTACAGTAAACCCCCAAACAGAGACCACTGAGCTACAGTAATTGATTTGCCCTCAATCACTGGTCCCTTAATCTACTTACTGTTGGCAACCAAGTCAACGCAAATATCGACAGAGAAGGCAGGACTGGCTGACCAAAGAGGGCTGAGCTGTGCTTCAAAACATGGACATGAGTTGTGTTGCTGAATCCCAGAACCAGCTGGGATGATGAGGATGGTGGGAGTCAGGGAATTCATTAGGTATCTGGTTTCTGATTTGGGATTCAGATTAATGACATATCATATGCTATAGTATTAAAAAGCTTCAACAAAGAAGAACAGACTGAGTGAGTGAGAGCAAACAAATCTTTAGTAAGATTTGTTGTAAATTAAGTGCGAAAAGTCATAATAGTGGTTTCATTTACAGCTATTTTTTTGCAGCACATCTCATGTAGAGGCTCTGTGCAAACCAAACCTTCGGAAGTCTTTTAAAACTTTTTGCTAATAAGAAAATCAGTGCTCTGTTTATGTGAGAGTCAATGCATAGCACATATCCCAGCACCAATACAGAAAGTGCAGATTTACCAATTTAAGGCAATGCTTTGACACTTAAAACTGCGATGATTTTAAAATGCTTTACTACTACGATCTCATGATGTGATTTTTTTTCTCTCATCTGTTAAAAGGAATTATTTTATATGGTGACAGAGCAGAGCAGAGCAGCAGCCTTCAACCTTACCTCAATAATTTAACTGGTGTCCATCCAAGTTTCCTTTTTGAAATTGAAATAAGAAGAAGAAGTACTTTATTGATCCCTGTGGGGAAATCGATCCTCAGCATTTGACCCACCCTACACACACACACACACACACACTAGGAGGAGTCGGCAGCCACAGTGCAGCCCAGGGACCAACTCCAGTTCTTTTGCCATTGCCAGTGGTCAGGGTCACTGACAGGAGTATTAACCCTTACATACATGTCTTTGATGGTGGGAGGAAACTGGAGCACCTAGCAGAAACCAATGCAAACACAGGGGAGAACATGCAAACTCCACACAGAAAAGACCTGGGATGGCTGGGGGTTCGAACCCAGGACCTTCTTGCTGTGAGGCAACATTGTGAACAGACAGACAGAAATAAGAAAATAAGTCTTAGCTATCACTCTAATTTCACTGTAATTGTTTGAAAAGGTGTGGACAGCAATAGGACAAGAATACTATAAGTTTTATTCCAAAACAAGAAAAAAAAAAGTTCAAAAAAAGTACCATTCACATGAAAGAAAATTAAAGGACTTTGTGACAACTTTCTTCCAGTGGCAAAAAGTGTTGTCAAACCTTCCCTTATATCTGTTCTAAGGCTGAGGGTCTTATGCCCTTAAAGTGTCCACAGACAGAAATTCTAGTGTTCATCTGTCTGACACTTTGTGCTCTGTGACATTGACAGCAATCTGGCCACTGACCAAGCCAAATAAATCCCTCTTAACACATCAAATGATTGAAAAACACTGAAAATTCTTGCATCACAGACCGATCACGCAGAGTATGGCCTGTTTACTTTTATATACAGTAAGAAAAAGTTTATTATTGCAGGTATAAGTAACATTTCTGGCAGTGAGTCTGTGGTTGTGTGCCGTGAATGTTGAAAATGAAGGAGACAACTTTCCCTGAAACAGCAGCTTCTGTTCATGATAGTTCGAAGAGATAAAGCTGCAGGGAGTGCTGGTTGTACAGCTCAGTACTTCATCTGTGTTCATTCAGCTAGAAAACTGCCTCCACTGCTGCAGAAAGTGATTTTACCCCTAGCTGCCCAAAATACAGGCAAAGATTGGGTCGATAAGAAGAACTAGGCCTTTTTATCTTGAAAATTGGTCAGTGGTACAAAAACAGCTGGAAACACCTCGGGAGAAAAGTGAACACAACACACTGTCCTGTTTTCTTCTTCAAAAAGTAGTGCAGTCCCCCAGCCATTTTATTGGTGCTGCTCAGTATACTCTGGTTGTCCTGGCCAGCTCCCAGAGTTTAACTGGATGAATGTGAATCAGAGGAGAGTGCTTTATCTGTCCCTGAATACATGAGTAAAAAGAAAAAGAAACTGTTGTAATGGGTGATGCAGTGGGAGCCCAACTTAAGGCATGGTCCTTACATGCCAGTAAGGAAACACACTTATTTCTTGCAGAGAGTAAATTGATACCACTCCCACATCTGTTTGCTAAATTTGAGGCTATTGCCAGGCACTGGTTATCTTAGCTTAGCATAAAGAGTAGAAACAGGGAAACATCTAAAGTAGCCTAACTTTGTCCAAAGGTAACAAAAATCACCTACCAGCAACACATTATTTCTTGTTTGTTTAATCCAAACATAAAATGGAGTGTAAAAACAAGCTGTGGAAAACATTGACATTTCTATAATCAAGAAATTAAAGATGCTTGCTCAATTATGCATGATTGTTTCATCGACGCAATTTCAAGCTTTTTATGGATGTGGTTTAAATCTGACCTGAAATTTTTCTTCTGTTGATAAGACTTTAAAAAAAACCCAGAAAATATTGGATTTGAGCTCAGACCCCACCTGTAAATTCACACTACACATACACACAGACTAACTAGGTAGTCCAGCTCATCTGCAATGCAGGAGAACATCCACAGCACAGAACCAGTTGGAGCAGAGGTCATTACCAGCAAGAAGAGTTTGATTTACCTTACTATTTCTGGGTACGGTACAGTGAGCTGCTCATGTGTGATTCTAGATTTGGGCTTCAAACTGCTAGGTCAGTCAGTCCTCCAGCAGCAACACTCTTACGGTATTACATTTTATTCAGACTGGTACAGGCTTATTCTTCAGTTACTGGATCACAGATGCTGCATTCAAGGCATAGGTGACACTGGTTTTGAAAATAATTTAATAGAATTGTCAAGAAAATACAAGGATAGGTTATTTTTAACTATATAAATTGGAAGAAATGGTGTAAAAAAATTCCTCACACAAAGGCAGAAGTCAAGTTGAAGTGATGGTTTGGCACCTGCTGTTTCAACGACAGGTGGGGTAGCAGGTTAATACTTTATGATGAGTATTAATGAGACAGACTTCAACCATTTATTTTAATGAGAGCCTAAACCAATGAGATGAACATTGGCTTGTTGTCTTGTTCGATCAGTCTGCCAGACAAGCTATCCATTACAGTGATTAGCTCAAGCCAGAGGTTTGACTCCCACTGTCAAGTTCAATATGGAGACAGATGGAAAGAAACAGGAGACGCTGTTCCATGAAGGACAGTGTGAAATCCTTTACTGTTCAGAAAGCGACATTTTAATGTTTTGTTTGAATTAAACAGAGAAAGAACTGGTAGCATGAGCAGTGATAGCCGCATGGTTGGACAAAGAAAAGAGCACAGCCTTCCAAAACTACATCGAAAGAAAATCTGAAGTCACACCACAGTCATTTGATTGAAAGGTCAAGGTCCAGTGATGAGATGCCACAGTAATGACAACTGGGCTCCAGAGGTGGAGCCTCTATGCAATAAAATTAACAAAGAAGAGCTGCTGACCCTGTTTGCATATGACATATAAAATGCATATGAAGAAACAACCATAAAACTAAATAGATGTGCATGTATGCACACATAGCCTTCAAATGGCCAGCTGATTTGATGTGAGAGGGAGCAGTATCTCTATGGCAACCTGGGGCTCTCTGGTGAGTAAGAGGTCACTGTGTGTGTGTGTGTGTGTGTGTGTGTGTGTGTGTGTGTGTGTGTGTGTGTGTGTGTCTGTGTGTAGGAGAAAACAAAGATAATGCTATTTCCTGTGCTGGGAGGCAGCTCTGACTTGATGCTTATCTGGACTTGCCCATCCCTGGTATTTTAGTGTACTGACTGTTGTGTCTCTGGCCACGTCCCCACTAATGTGAATAAAGATCAGTTTGCATGTCAATTTTTCCATCCAAACAAACTTTTTCAGATAGCTTTCTAAAAGTTTCTGCCATTCACACTGAAAAATATACAATACAAAATGATTAAATATCTTCTATTGGGCATGTGCAGGTTACTAGAGGTAGATGTTTCACTCCATGTCAACTGCCTTAGTATGGAAGGCTAACTTTGAGAAATTAACTATTTAAAATATTTGAAATTAACTATTTGACTATTTAAACAAAATGTATGTCACATCTGACTTGGATTTACACCTTAGTCACTAACAGAAATATTTAAATTGAGTGATCAGATATATTTCACTCTGCTTTTTCAAAGGTAGGAAATTGTAGAAAGGCCTTGAGCTTCCTGTGTTAGTCATGGAGTTGCCCTACACTTGCTTCTACCACTAAGCAAAGTGCCTCACCAATAAGGGGTAACATGTTCATCCTCTTTTACACTCAGCTTTTTTCAGTGAGCTTCAATTTGGTCAGCCTAAAAATGAGTCATGTCTTTACTGTTATCTTTTCTAGAGAACATGTAATCGTATGAGAAATTGTGCAAAGCAAGGGGAAAACAAATACAAAGAGGATATTAAACTAAACTGGGAGATGGGTTAATGCATGACATTGGGCAAAAGTGAGGTTCGATCTAGCCATAACCAGAAAACCCACCAACAACTTCACAAGAACCAATTATTTTCATTTCTGCTCTCACAACATTTTTAGTAAGCAAGTTCTGAAGATAGGTGCTGACAATATGTTCCATAGGGATTTCTTCAAATTGTCACGTTGTGCTATATGCAGTACTTTAATTTTCAAGGGGTCAATATCACTTTAAAATATAACTTAATAAATACAATTATTACTGGTGAGGGAGGGAGCAGAAAGAGAAACAAAGCATGGAGAAGAGCAGAAGAAAAAACAGGAGATGAACAGAGGGCAGAGGAAGAAAGATGGGGATGAAATTGAAGAGGAGAGAGGAGGTGAGAAGAAGAGGAGAGGCATGTGGGTGATGATTGATCATGACTAAGCATTATGTTGCTGGCTGTAAGTGACTCCATTCATCAGGTGACCTGCTGCTCTGTCTGCTCTTCATTCATCGCTACTTTCTCACCCAACTGATGACAGACATCAGTTTAAGATGATTGCATATAGCCAGTTAACATTAATATCTATCTATACTAACTGAAGTGAAGATATGCAACTTTTCAAATCACAACAAATAATACTACATGATCAGTCAATAGCAACTAGAAGTGCTACAGGGCACTTTTCCAGGGAACACTTTCTCTCTGTTAAGTGAAATGTTCCAAATACAACCATAACATCCTGGCAAGAACTGTTCTTAAAGCTCCAAAAGGAAATATTTTTACTGATATTACTGCCATTGAGTAGAAGTAACTAATACAGTTATGAAAGAATGTCCATTCATTGATTGATCCATCCATTTTACACTCTGGGTCGAGGACATTGTGGCGGGAGACTAATAAGCAGGGTAGTCCAGACGTCCTTCTCCCTAGCCATATCCTCCTGGTTGGACGTGCCCAGAATACCTCTATGGGAAGGTGTCAAGAAAGCATCCTAGTCAGATACTCAAACCACATCCTCTGGCTCCTTCATCACAATGGAGTGGCAAGTCCAACTCCAAGCTCCTTCTTGAGGCTACTCTTCCTGTTTTCAAGTATTATCCAAGACACCACCTGCATGATAATAGCTGAGAAAGGTGGTGGCTCAAAATCTTTGCCTTCAAGCTTAACTGCTACTTCACCACGACAGTGGCAGAATGCCTACATCACAGCTGATACCACACCAATACACTGTCAATATCACACTCCCTCCATCTTATTCTTTGGTGTGAAAATGACTCTGATATACACACTCTCAACTCCCTTAGCTGGGGCAGCAATATGCTCCCAACCCAATCAAATATTTTCCAGCAGAGTACCACCTCTTAAGACCTAGAGGTGCTGGTTCTTATCCCAACTTTGTCACACTTGGCTGCAAATGGCCCAAGTGTTTTTGCAACAAAGGTCTCTAGCTGGTGTCAAACCACAGACTAAGCTACCCTTAGGCAACCAGGACACCCCCAACTACCTCAGTATGTGCTGGATGTCACAGTCCAATGACAATATGTCAGCAAAGAGGAAAGATGAATGTGTAACCTTGCAGAGTTTCTCAGCATGGTTGTGCTAAGAAAACCCTCTACAGGCAGCCTCCCCAAACAGTAGTGGTGGCTAGAGACGTGAAAAGGACAGGGTCCCTAAGAGGCTTTCAAACAACTAAATCTGGCCATCATGTTCAATGGGGCGCCTGACCAAACTGGAACTACTGCTTCCAGGAATTTTAGCTGGGCCTCTGTCGTAGTGAATGAGTACTTTTACTCTTGCTACTATACGAACACCGTCTTTATAGAGTATCTGTAGGCTTCACATTTATAATGCATGATTCTGCAGCACATAATTTATATCCAGTGCCAACATTACACAGTGCCAATGGAGAAGGCAGTGTGTCTCTTATGCAATGAGGTGGAAAGCAAGGGTGTGGAGGTTGGGGTGGTGGGTGGATTGGTATATAATGCATCTGACTTCCATGCAAGAGACCAGACTTCATGTCCCAGCACAGACCAGCAATAAATCCCACCATAACTGTAACCAAGTGTTTTAGTTGTTGAACTTTACCATATATATCAACCACAAAATACTTTGACCATTCTATAGTAACCATGTGTTGAAATAAAAACAAAATAACTCCAGTACTAAACATTGATAGCATTTTTTTTTTTAGAAATTCCACTTTTGACCACATTTATTTTTCACGACTCTACAGTTGTCATGATGTATATATTGGTTTGTCGCTCCACTATCCCAGGGGAACTGTCTTTAGTGAAAAAAGCTGCAAACTGTATCTTTATGTAATGAATGACTCAACTGAGGGGTTGCTATGAGTCCCACCACTGACAGTTAGTGCTCTGTGGCTCTGTAAGCCTGAACACTGCTGGTCTGTTTTGTAACGTTGACCCTGTTCATCCCCGATATGTTGTATAGCTGACTGTCTTTTGTTGAACAAATCCTGTCTACTGCACCAAAGGGACTGATTGTGGAGTGAGTAGAGAGGGTTTAACTACAGAGATGCACAGTACTTATTTGAGGGCAAACACTCCTTACAGGAACATTCAACATATATACAGTAGTACTTTCTACCTTGCCTAGTATAATTCATAACCTTTTAAAGACTGAAAGACTTTCAGTATAGACTGAAGTGTTTGTTCGAATAGAGAGGAATAACAAAAGGAGAATGGATGAGGTGAGGAAAAGATGGCAATAAGGGAGGAAAGATAAGACAAGAGACAGAGAAAATGAGGGAGAGAGGTCCATGGGGACAAACAATACAGTGATGGTGCATATTGTCTCTGTTGTCACTGAGCATGGCATTTTGATGCATTGCACTGCTGGACCAAAGACAATTCTGCGAATGCGGACAGCCTGGTGTTTCTGCATATCGATTATTTGTGGCTGCCATAAATACGGTTTAATGGAACTGTCAGTGTGTGCCATCGCATATTAACTGAGCCTGGGGCTCAGCTGCAGCTGGATGCTGCTGGCAAACAATGCTGGCCACATCTGCATCCAGGTGGAGAACAGCAGGAAGTATAGCAAGCAGTCTAACTTGAATATGGACAACAGCTGTGTAAACAAGACTGGTATTTTTAAAAATACTCTCACATTTTTTAATTTCAACAGTGAACCCATATATTCCATCATGCTGAATACTAGAATAATATAGCTGCTTTGGAATTGGCTCTAATCTTTTACCAGAGTACAAGCTTTTTGATGATCTGTTGATCCCTGAGCAATTACGAATGACAGCAGATGGGACTGAAGGTGGGGGTGGGGTATTGTTATTGATCAACAGTATCTATAACAGTATCAATCCCCACAAATATAAATACAGATGCAAATATAAATTAATAAATAATAATAATAAATTAGTAAATTGTGAAAAAATTAAATTGCCTAAATATCAGTCAAATGTAGATGTACATAAAGCTGATGGTGCTGGCATATATTTTTGAATCACCAACATGTGACTAACTAGTGAAAGTGGTTCATACTCCTTAAAACGAGATCTGTTCTATGGCATTCACTTCACATAGTTTAAACTGGGACACCACGTTTTTCATGTGAAGTCATAAGGGGGAAGGTTGAGGACAAGGGTGAAGAGATGAGCTCTTCATCCCTCTTCTCTGCCTCCAGCCATCAGTCCTTCCCTCAGTCCAGTTCTGTCCCTCCAACAAACAGCTCTCCTCTGCGCCCAGGGTCTCTTCAAGGCCTCCATTAATTCACAGAGCCATAAATTCTCACACTCAGACTGGCAGGCAGCAGGGCAAGGAGTTTAACGGGAATGTCAGCACAGCAGGTGGCAAATGAAAATTTAAAAATGTATGAAATAAATAATATAAATAAGTAATGGATTCTACAGCCAGTGCTGTCAGTTATTACCTAGATACAGTAACCATAGTGTCAACATTGACAATGATGGCTAACTAACACATCTGTAGTAGAAGCTAAACACAAAATCATCAGATGGATCAATGATGGTCCCTTCAGTTAAAAAGACAAAAATTGCTTATTGTTCTGTTGAGATTTCTAGAAACACTATCAGCAAGTATGTCAAGAGAGTTATCTTTATAGTTTAAGTTATAGTTAAAACCATATAGTAACAGTTCTGTATGGCTTCCATTAGCTCATTAGGGTCCTGATGTCCTGTGTTTGTCATGTGGGTTAACCAAGCAGGTAGTTCCAGGTCTGAAAAGTGAAGCCAATGCGGAAGTGCTTTAAACCTGCATTCTCTCTAACGGCCAGTAGGGGACGACTCCACAGGCTCCAAAAAGAAGTTGGTTTGTATAGAAGTCTATGGGAAGTCTATAGTTTAAAGTCTTCTTCAATACAGCATGATGTTCATTTTGTAAATTATGGCCAAATTTAGAGTAAAACTGATGAAAAAGCAGGGTATGCTTTAAGGCGTGGCTACCTTGTGATTGACAAGTTGCTACCACAGCTGTGTGTCTGTGTGTGGGGGCGACAGTATGTTTTCATCTGTGTAATTTTTTATAGCGGGAAGTGGCTTTTTTGGCTTTATGCACCACTGAGCAACTTTCATAGGAATGAACGGGGCCCCGCATCCAATGCTGTATCCAGTTCTCTTTATACATCCATGGCTCAAGCACCGTACTCATGAGAGTGGTAGACATGAAAGTAGTATCTATCCTCTCATCTAAAGCTCAACAAGAAAGCGAATAACCAAATTTCCCCAGATTTCTTTGAAGTTGAGGGGGATGTCATTGTTTCTGATATGAGCCTATGGAGCTCTTTCAGACTATTCTTTTGATCAAGAGCTCCACAAATGGTCTTGCCTCAACAAGGCAAATTCACACACATGTACATGCACTGATTATTAAAGTACTGTGTGGAGTAAGTAACAAGGAAATTGTTAACTAAGCGTGTCATGTGTATGTGTATAGTAGAAAAGCTTAATTTCCTCCCCCATATGGGGTAAAATTTGTTTCACACAGAACGCAGATGGAGGATTTAAGTTGTGGTTTAACAAAGTGTGGAAAAAATTTCAGGCCTTTATGCAGAAAGTAATCTGAAATATGGTATTCACAAAAAAAAGCATTTCTTTAAATACAGCTGAAATATTTCATCCACACATATGTAACTATTGTCTGTCTCTATTGTCTAAAATTGAGGAACTAACTCTAAGACATATGAATAGTAAAGGTCAGTTCTCTTTGTTCTATGGTTTACTGTTAAACTCAAATGATTTGTCCTCCAGAAAGCTAGAGGCATAGAGAGTAGACATGAAGGAGGATATTCATGAAGGAGATGGGGGAACTGCATGTCTTAAGGCCCAGACACAGTCTATTAATACAAAATTGAAGTTATTACAATACAAGTGGCTAATGCGAACTTTCCTGAAGTTTTGGACACTTGTGTGAAATGCAGGGAGGAAAAGGCTTCACTAATATATTGTCTATGGGATTGTACGAAACTACAGCAATTCTTGAAGAGTGTGGTTGAATGTATCAGCTTGATAACTGGAAAGGAAAATTACTCGTTGACTTTGGACTTTCACAAGCCAGAAGGATAATTGCACTCTTATACAAGAGCAAGGACATACCTTCTGTGGGTATATAGACAAAGGAACTGGCAGCCAGTCTAGCCTTGGAGAAACTGACTTATATCATAGAAAGGAAGGACAAGACCTTTGCACGCTTATGGAGTCCTTATATGAAGTTTTTGGAAACTCATAATTTTGAACATTTTTGAACTGTCTAGAGACTATGCAGCGCTGTATTTGTCTATTGTCATTTACTTTCGTTTCGAATTGTTTTACTTTCTTTTTTAATTTAATTTTCACAAGAGTCGGCTGGGGGGGTGAATGCACACATTTTTGTTTTTGTATCATGTTGTTGTTCAAGCTGAATGTGGCAAAACTCAATAAATAAAAAAGAAAAGCTTTCATATAAGTGCTGCTTCTGCTAGTGTGTGTGCAAGTAGAAGAACCAGAGGCCTTAGGGATTAGCAGGAGGATGAAGCTTTGTCCAATTGTCTTCAAATTAATTCAGTTGATAAGAATTTTGACACTGGGATAAAAATAAAGGCGGCTCTCTTTCAGAAATCATCTTTCAGCGGATGAGTGTGACTTAATACATGCTCATTTACACACAGCGTATGAATTCCCACGTGTACAGCTGCTCACACACAAACCTATGCAAGTACTACACATCCCATTAGTAAGCACACACGGACACACTTATAGTACACACACACAAACATCCAGAATCAATCACCATGTAAAGGCAGACAGAAATACAAAAACACCGAGTGAAAATTTCAACGCACATGGAGCTGAACTGGAGGGAAGACAATAAAAAGAACAATAGAGGGAGGAAGGTGGGATGGTTTGAAGGAAGGAGGGAGAGCAGATTATGCAGCTAATTGTTCCTGTGCATTTTGGTGAGGAGGCTGATTCAGTAAGCTTTCTGAAAATCCACAACCAAGAAAAATATAAACATAACACTGTGAAAATCCCTCACTGAAAAAGAAGTGAAAAGACTGGAGCAGGTCTACTGGCCATATGAGATACATTTAATGTTTCTAACCTTTAAATTCCTGTGATTTGGCAACATATGACACTGTAGCACCAACAAAAAGGACTCGACTGATCATGTTTTCTGAAGGCTGACACTGATACAATTATCTGTAGACATCATAGACAAATGTTTCATAAGAACTAATTCAGTTTAATTCTCATCCTTTTATCCATTCTAAAATAAACGTCATCTTTTTGACATATTTCAGGTGTAGAAAGACACCCTCTGGTGGCCATATTTAAAGTCTTTGTCTTCCATCAGCAGACTGTCTCAACACAAGTGAGCAGACATGGTTAATTTCTGTCTGACTGAACTGATCATGTCATTACCGATCACTGAGGCGACTGAAAGTGTGATTAGACAGCTTTTGAAGGTCATATTACGTCACAAACATGTCCGGAAAAAATGAGTCATACATTTTAATAAGTTTATGTAAGTCTGAATATTGCAATTTCTTGAAGATACAAATGGACAAGAGATGGCAACAACAGGTGATGCAAATTTTCTTGATTTTGACACTGGTAAGTATTAAATCAACAATATTATCGATACAATCTGAAAAAATCTTGGTTTTCAGAACACAAATAGATTTACAGACACACCACAACAAGCTTTAAGGAAGCTCTTTGTTTTCTAGTCTGGTTGGTAGATAGTCAGACATTACTACTATTACTATTACTGCTCTGGCATTAACCCAATGCCCAAAACATGGATGTACAGTAAATGTAAAAAAAAAACCTAACACATCTAAATTATCAATTGCATCCACCATCTTCTCAGATAATGTGCAAACCAAAGCCTGTCATACAAAAACAATCTCCTTTTGACTTTGTTTTAAGGTCTCGACTGTAAATCAGAGCCATCAGATCTTCATGCTTCATTCAGCACACAGATGCTCTGCTGCTGTTTGCTGCTAATTCAGCTGCAACCACATTACTCTCCTCCTTAATAAGGTTTACTGTGTGTCTGCCTTACCGAGCCTCACCCTCCTCCACCCACACACACACACACACCACATACACTAATACAGCCTGTAACAAGCAACGGCTTGCAGTGCGTGTGCCTTTGTGAACGCTTTTTGTTGTGTATTGGTGTTGAAAAATGAGACTGGTGTGTGTGATTATGCGCCTGCTTGTTAGAGACTGCCACTGTGTGTCTGCTTGAAAAATCAGGACAAGTTATGCAAACTAGAGAAATGAAAACAAGGACAGGTGTGGTATACATATGTGTATGTACAATATGTAAATGTAGGTTATAAGATGTCAATGTACACCTGCTTCACAAAAGCAGGAGGTGTATGTGTGTATATGTGTGTGTGTGTGTTTGTATGTACAGGATGTAGGTTAATGCTCTCTGCTGTGTAGCTTTTTTCTTGTACGAGGAGGAGCTATTCTCATTAGGAGCCTTTTAAAAAGCTAATTGGCTGAGCCAGTAAAGGTCAGGGAGCCCAGCAGGACGCAGACTAATGATCCAGCACACAGCACATACTGCTTTAACCTTTATGCATCCAGACGCATTTTTGGTTACTGAGCTCTAGTTTGGAGTTTTAGCGTTTCCACTCTTATCAGAAAATGAAATGAAGACCCCTCTGACAAAACAGCACCAGACACAGCTGCCGAAACCAGATGGTTTCTGAAAAGGGAAAGGACAACAGGAAATTATGAGACATGTAATCCAACTGAATCTAGTAAACCAGACATGATGCATATTGAACTACAACTAACCTTATCCTTTTGAAGTCGCACGAGCCAGCTTCACATGCTAGCTGCTGTGAATTAGTGACAGAGGAGACACCTTGAAAACTGAACATAAATACCAACAGATCCAAGTCCATGAACGCACACGAGTTTAAAACCTTTTATGATATTACTTGGTAAGATTTTGCCCAGAACAAAACACCAAGCTACCTAAAAAGCATCACTTCATACATTACATCACACGATAAAACGCAACATCTTCTGTTGAAATCTCTTCTTAAAACTCATTTTAAGTGTTGTAATTGTTTTAAATTGTTTTATTTGTTTTACCTTTTACACATTGGATTTTATTGTTTTTTAATGTTTTATTTTACTGTAAAGCACTAGAACTTTTTTTTTTTAAATGTGCTATATAAATAAGTTAATATCATTACTGTTACAATTCTGTAGTGTTATCTCTACTCTCCCACTACAGTACTGTGTGTAAGCTGTGTTGTTGGTATGCTGATTGGTGGCATCATCATTATAATTTCATAACCATTAGAATTACTACATATGCTCTGATTGTTTTGACAGAAGGAGGTTTTGGAATTGCAGAGAGGACTTGAATCTATATTGGGTTGTGTGGGCGGCTCTGCTAAATAACACAAACACAGTGTAGCTCTGTAACTGTCAGCTCTGCTCAGTGATGTGCTTTGACTCACGGCAACGAGCATCATTGAGTTTAGAGATTGCCTCCTTGTTTTGTTTTATTCATTGTTTCTGCACGCTGATCTTGTCTCTTTAGTCATTCATATTCCCTCTGAGACAAGTCGCATACTGCCTCATTGGAAGAGTTGAGTCACGCGAGTCAAACGCAGGAAAACATTTGTATGAAATAGAAGTTTGAGTCTGCAGGATGATGCAAAGTATAAATTAATTGGGGCCTGGCTGAGGGATACATTGACGTCATTCTGATGAGGTAGGTGGGAGCAGGGCGGAGAGCACTACAGCTGCAGAATTACTGGACCAACAATACTGAAATAACAACTGTCATGATCCTGTCACAGACTGGCTCTTTCTTCCTTGGTTGCCATCCTCCACCAGTCCACCAGATGCCCTCAGACTTTTTCCGTTTGTTGAACTGGACTGAGTGGGAGTGGGCCCTTATACAGGAATTTGAAGTTTGCTTTCACACTTCAAAGAAGTTGTGGAATATGACTGAGGAGTTTGACACATCTAGTTAGACTCCCAAGATGCAGCAAGTTATACACTAGGCAGTTCATTCCACGTCTTCATTTCAGAGCATTTAACAGATGTTTATATCCAGAGACTGACAGGTTCATCATCCTCAACACAGTATGAAAAAGGAGTTTGTTAACATTTGTTTCTGTAGATTTGAATAATTTGCATTTACAGCCTTTATCTGCTGTGTTTGAAGAACTGCATCATCATGAAATTGAAAATAAGAGGGGTTGCAGGTTATAGTGTACTTGTATATTTAAGTTTATTCATGTATATTCTAAGATGGACTTGCTGGATATGTACGAGGATTGTGTTTCTGGGTTTCTGTTTGCCCTTTGTTTTTCCTCCTGTCTCCCCGGCCTGCTTTTCCCTGCACACCTGCCCTGCTCCCTTTGACTTCTGCAGCCAATCTGCTCCTTTTCCACCTGCACCTCATCCCCTTGTCTGTTTAGTTTGTATTTCAGTCCTGTGTTTCAGTTCAGTGTTGTTGGATACTCTGCTCTGCTTTGTTCTGTGTTGTTCAGTTTTGCTCTGCACTGTCTGTAATAAAGATGTATTCTTCAACTTCCTTCTGTCTGCAGTCTCCTGCATTTGGGTCCATCTGCTCTGCTACTCCTGACAATTATATTAATTATGTAGTCATATTCATATTTTTGTTCAATATTTTGGCTGTAATTATTTTCCTTCACACAACGAAAAAGAGTGTTATAATTTTCATATCCATGCTAGAGAATAAAGCAAAAAGAAAAGGATTTGCTTTAATTTATTCCATTGTGTTTTAAAACTAGTCTACATATTTATGAGACATTCCACTGAAGAAACAGTGAAAAGCAACATCCAACCATCAGAGTCCACTACTAAGAATCACATGACACAAGTTGAAATACCAAAACATTTTATCAAATAATATTTATTTTTTGAAATGAAATTACATTTGTCATGACTTGCACGTTTTAACAGTTTTGGAAATGTTTTAACCTTGTCCAGAACAGCAATATTAACATGTACAAGGAAATGAAACTATTTAACACATCACAGACATCTTGATGGCTTCTGAGAAAATGATAAGATGCTACATCCAAAGAAAAAAAAAGTTCCTTAAAACAAAAAGCATTCACAAAGTTACTCACATTTAAAAAAGAACAGCCATCCATTTCTTATAATTTCTGAGTCGTCCAAGACCAAACTTTAGGGAAAGTGCTATAATGACACCAATATCAAACACAGCCTAACATACTATGTAAATAATCTACATTATATTAAAATGACATGAAAATCAACTCCTTATAAAAATGCTTTTAGCCCCTTTAAGTCAGTACATAACTCAAGTCCTTGTTGACAAAATGATTTCTCAAAAACTGGATTCTCAAAGACTGTCCAGATGTGTCATCAGTAATGTAGTTGTTAAAGAATAGATATTCCCTCCTTTGTGTTTTGATTCATTCAGGTGGTTGGGGGTTGATTTAGTGTGGATGTAGGGGTCATGAACTACCTGGCCCCAAACAGAGGAAACAAGATGCCTGAGTTTCGCAGGTGGAGCGGAGAAACCGGTACACCTGGAAACCAGAATCGAACATTTTATTAATATCAATATTAACATAAACATACCACTCCTCTAAATATTACAACCACATAAATAGTTACAGATTCATAGAAATAAATACTTTACCTCTACATTATCAGTGTTAGTCTAAAAAAGCTTCCACATGGAGAGCCCGCCATAGCATTACCTGCCTAACACCTAATGGGCCATTTTAAGTCCCAGGCTAAGAGTGAGTTTCATGACGTACCTGTTGTTTTGCTCAGAGCTCTGTTGAACCTGCATCCACACCTGACAGTGATGTCATGGTGCTGAACACACTGAGGACATTTCTACATTACAGCAACAAAGTGAGAACCTCAACCACTGGAGGTAAGCAAAAACAAGACTCCAAGCAGGTGTTAAGTTACTCTTCAAACATTCATAATGATAAAAAACCCCCCAAAAACAAAGAATTGTAATTTTCAGTTCTGTTTCATACTCTGCAAAGACTCCACACAGTGTTTCCTCTGAGGAGCTGTTCAACCAGCTGAGTACTGACCACTATTATGTAACACAAATCTGCTGAGCAGTCCAACTCAGCTATAGACGATCAAAGATATACGCAACATGGGACAAGTGCCTCCTTTACGTTTGTGAGTTATAGTGTAGATTTTTTTTTTAAATATATTAAAGTCAAGTTTCTGCAACATCAGGTTTCTGAAAGAAGCACAAGTCTCAGGGCAAGCAGGTAGTCAAAATACAAAGAGTATGAGGGGGAAGAAATGTCTTTAACTACACTGAATATTGTCAGCAGATTGTCAGATTCTACTTTTTTTGCACTCACACATGTTCAGATACACATAAACTCAAAAATCATATCTTCTTATCTGTCATGTAAACATTCTTGTCTTTATCTTGTTTGTTTTTATCAGTCATTCATGTAGCTGTGCAAAGCATTTTGTGATACTATAGTTCCCTATTTGTAGATAAATTGGCCTTGACCCACTCTGTGCAAAGGGTTTTACTTTTTTTCATTAACACTGTGCAAGTGAAAGTATTGTGCAGCAGCAGTGTATCGATATCAGGACAAATGCAATGAAAGCAGCTTGTTGGGTCAAATAGCTCTGGTAACAGGTCTAATTGAATCTGTGTCAGGTTCTCAGTGCAGGTACATCCACCACTGCAGACAGCAGGATGGAAATCAATACGTCCTCTCTGCATCCATGGATACACTCTAATTTCATTGAAGGCTTGTGTGTATATGAGTGTGTATGTGTGTGTGTATATGTGTGTGTGTGTGTGGTTCAGAGAGGGAGAGGCACAGCGAGTGTATTTATGTGCAGGTTAATGAAGGGCATTGTATAATTGTATTAGAAAATGAGAGTGTGTGTGTGTAAGAGAGAAAACGAGTCTTTGTGTGTGTATAGCCTTTTTACCACACTGTTAAATTCCCCAGTTAGGAGAACATGATAAATACTCTTACAAATGATGACAGCTCAGTGTGATGGCTTGTACATAGCAGAAATATAAACATTTGATTTTAAGTGCAGTAGTTGACTGCAACAGGATGTAAGAACATTTAGCTAAACATAACCCCTCAGAATTACTCCTTTTAACTGATTGGTCAACTAAATAGAAAGCAGATGCAAATTTGTAGTTCCACATTTATTATGCACTTTTTAAATTCATATTGTAGAGAAATATTGAAAAACAATAGTTACCATTCAACGTGTATTTCTGAATCGACTGTGATCTGCAAGCACCAGGCAGCACATGATTGTTAATAGTATAGTGTCCTCTAAAGTTCAGACTTTAATGTCTTAATAACTCTGACATTCCGTCCTGTGTGCCGCACAATTTCGCCAGGCATTAACAAATGTGGCCTCAAATAATTAATCACAGTTAAATTCTTCTGTGAAACAAATTTACAAAGAAGAAATTACATTTGCTGAAATAGCTTCACAATAACTCACTTATCACTCCACAATAAAAAGGCAAAGTATTTATTTATATGAATCTGTTGCAGTTACTGACTTCGAATCCTTACGCATTAACAATTTTCTTCACGTTAGGTCATGACTTACGTGCATGTGTGTGTGTGAACGCACCATGAGAACAGTCCTGGATTTGCCCCAGGTCAGGGGTGTGAAGGCTCAGGGTCCTCAGGATTGGAGGTGGCTTGACCAAGGAAGAGGAAGCGACCATGGGCCTGTGCTGCACCTCTTTGGGTGTTGGACTGCAGGAATCAGTGCTGCATGAAGTTGGTGGAGGGGTCAAGCTCAATGTCTGAAAACAGAGTAAAGCATCTTTAGTGACAATGACATTAGTCATTTCTAGTTGACATTGTGGGTGTATGTGATGTGTTGTTGTGTGTAGCTTTGTATTTTGTATTATGTGTCCTGTGTGTTTTCTGCTTTGTACTGTTTGTTATTGTGCTGTTGTGTTTTAATTGTGACCCGCCTGGAGGACTGCAGAACATTAGCTATAAGCTAACTCTGGTGTACTGGTACAGTACATCAAATGGTTATATTTATGTTTAACACTGTACATGGTGTTAAATAAGACAATAAAACTAAAAAAAATCACTTATTATTCTGTTTTGCAGAGCTTTACAAACATGTTAAATCCAAAGTAACTTTGCTTCCATAAAACCAAACACAACTCAAGTTTCCTCACTTCAAGATCAGCTTTACAGTGAGCGGGGATTTGCTTGGTCTGGATCAGATCTGGAGGGGCAAGAGGGCTGGAGGTGGGACTGGTAGGGTGGTTCAAGGCCCAGTCCAATTCACTACAACTGAGGGTTTGGTCATGTAGCAGAGCACTGAAGGGGTTGGCGTCCTTACCCTGAACAAGACACAGCAACAAACATGACTTTTGTAGCGCTTGATCACACTATTCTCTTGTTTTTGTAATACATAACATTTTTGTCCACATATACAGTACCAGTCAAAAGTTTCTTCTGACTGATATTGTGGATAAACATTTATTTTCCCCTTTAATCTTTTATTTACAGTAAATGATGTTATCCTAGTGAAAAGCACTGAAGCAGAATCAGCAATCCAAACACACAATCTGAGTTAGATTCCACAGGAGGGTTTAAAAACACATTAATACATCAGTTTTAACCCTGTTTAAGCAACAACTACAATGATTGATTATGTTAATTGCAGTACAATCATATTCAACTAAACAAAACCCAGATAACTCTGCAAGATTTCTGCTTTCACCTGTTGCTGTTTACAGATGTTTAATAAACAAAGCAAACAACATGTTGCAGTACCATCCAGAAGCAGAAAGCTTCTGCAGTATGTTAAATTTAAGTTATTGAATAAATGCAATGAAGGCAGCGGTGGTGTGTGTGGTCATACCTGGATGTGGGAGCTGACCTCTTTGTCCTCAATGAACTCCAGAGCCGGCACCTCTTCCTCTTCAACCTGACACATCAAGAAACTTCCTGTTTCCTTCAGATACATAGTTCATTAACAACTGCAACTGTACGGTGATCTTAAGTTGTATGTGATGCAGATTGATTTATCTGTTCATAAAGTTACATATAGAAACCTAACTGTAAATTATTTTTGTTATTAATATGACAAACTGAGTGATTATAGCTGGAAGAATTGCATTTATGAACTTAAAAAGTCTGGCACCACAACCTATAGAGAAGACGCCTATTTATCTATGTTATAGATTTATGTCCATGTTAACTGTGTGGGACATACTACAGGGTTTCCTGAGTAGTTTATAGTGGAGATAGGCCACCTCTCCTGAATTAAAGACTGCCTCACCTTCCATCAGAGGAAAATAATACTTATGAACTAAAATTTGAATCTTTAGGGGAAATGAGCAGATGTGCTAATAACACTGCAGATGTCAAATAGTCAATAAAGCAACGTTTTTAAGAGCTTAATTTAATAGATGAACTATTTACAAAAGGAGGAATAACATCAGGATCTGTCATACTTTGCAGGTCTCAGTATTAAGGGATCACCTTACCCATCACATGTTCTCATCACAGTATTATTATATTTATTATTATTATTATTATTATTATGTTATTCTGAGCAGCATGTTGCAATGTTGAGTTAAAAGACAGAAAACATTCAGAATGTTTTCCCCAGTCTGGGGAGTAGGAGATATGTGAGGAGCACAAGTTGGATGATAAAGACAGTGTTGAAGTTTGTTCACACATTTCATATACAGCATGGATCTGGTTAATGTCAAGTTGGATATTTACTAGCTGGGATCCTCATCTGCTCCATGTTGATAGGATCAATTCCTCTCATCAGAAGATTATTTTAGAGACACACTTTGCCATTCCACCTAGTCTGTGAAACCTTTCCAGTACCTAACTGTCAAAGTAGTGACACATTTTAACTTCACAATCTATGAACCATATCTCCACAACTTGTAAATAAGACAGCTGGGAAAGCACCAGTGACTAAACTAGACTGCCTGACTCCAGTCTTCCAGCTAAGCCGGCTAAACACTCTCAAACATGATACAGCAACAAGCATATTTCAAAAATTGTTGTGAAAAGAGGAGGTTGCTTTATTCATCGGGGTTTACTTATTATTCAGTTTGTTTCCTTTATCCTTTTATTCTTCTGCCACTGTTATTCAGTCTAGTTGTATCTGTGCTTGTTAAAGTTTTTTTATTTCATAATTTTACTTTAACTTTTTATTAAACAATAAACAAAACCTCTAGAGTGTTTTTAATGCAGTCATAGACAGTAACACTGTAAAATTCCCTTTCCTTTATGTTCAGTGTAACAACCGTCCACTCATTAACATAAGAAAGAGACAATCTTGTAATCCAATATCCATTAAACAGCCCACTGATTGGCTGTCATCTTATTTATTGGCCAACAACAAGCTGTGACCTTCCAGCAGTGTGACTATACATTAAGCAGAGTTGGACTGCAACCCCCCCTTCTGCAAAAGAATGTGCATTTCATCTGAGTGTTGACAATGAATGTGTGTGTGTTGTGTGTGTGTGTGTGTTGAGGGTGCTTGGTGCTGCAGTGGGCCTGAAGCAGTGGCAGTATGGCTAGTAAGATAAGAGCTACAGACATCAGAGAATAAAGGCTTGGTTACAGCAACATTAAAAGATTGGGTGAGAAAGAGGGCGTGAGAGAGGGAGGGTGAGTACAGACAAAGAGAGTGTACTCACAGATAAGAAGCAATTGAGGGATTTAACTGCAAATCCACCACAAACAACAAGTAACCCCATACTGGACATATTTTAGCTATACAGCAACCTAAAGATATTTACATAGAACAGCAGCAGCTAGCTTGGTGTATGTGGGGGGGGTGTGTTACTGTGTGTGTTAAGACTACAGTACCTTCAGTGTGGCTGACATGGACTGTTCATGTTTGTCTACTGCTGGCTTGGGACAGGAAGTGGTCTCTCCTTCTACCTCTGGCAGGTCAACCATCCCCTCCCCCAGGTAGAGACTCACTGGGTTGACCTTAACACACAGCTGAGCAAGAAAAGTGTTACGTAGAGAAAGGTGTGTAGATCAAGTGCAGTATCAATTGTATTTCAACATTATACTTATACCATGGCCACATACAAAAGGCTAAAAGGGCTGTCATCCATTTTTAAACATTTGTCAGTCTGACTCATAGTTCACCAGTGGATTAACTCATGACTTATCAGCCTAAAAGAAAAGTATTCATGATATGGCTAACTATCATTATTACTGCTGTTGACCAAATAGATGTTTAAGGTGTGCTGTTATATCTTCCATATGTTTTAAAACACACTTGCCAGCCAATCAAAAACTGGCATTGATCATGGCCATGGTGCAAATACACGTATGTTTGTGTGAGTGGCTCACCGCTGCACTGGCCAAGGGGCTGCAGGCTGTCCCGTGGCCCTGGTTCAGCAGGACAGTGTGGATGTAGATGTCGTTATCGGTGTGTGTATCACACAGGTAGACATGTAGCGTGTCTCCAGTGTAACAATCCAGAGCACCCACCAGGGTGCGGTCAGAGCACAACTTCTGGAAAGAAGCTGAGGCCTCAGCAGTCCAGCTGCCCTGCAGGACAGAAATCACATAAACGCTCTTATTCATAAAACTGAAAGGTTCTTATCCATAAAACTGAAAGGTAATAGCATTTAACTGTGTAACATCTGCAGTTGGACTGTTTGTATTTATTCACATTTGCAAAAGCAAAAATGTGACTGCAAGTAATAAGATCAAAGCAAAAAACACTTTCACGTATGACTTTCAATGATATACCACTTGAACGAATTGAATGAATAATTTGTCATGCCTCCATTTGAACTCCAAGCTTGTTTACAATAACTACTGTTCTACTCTAGCTCTATCCAGAAGAGTAATATTTCTGAACTATTAAGCTTGTTCTCTTCAAAGCCTTGGGAAACTAACGGCTTCATAAAAGGTTTGTTAAGAGACATAATATATCTGGTAACAAGGGTTAGTTCAACATTGTCTACTGTATATATACAGGATGGAAGCTGGACACAGCTGACACTGTGGTATTAACAAGAAGGGTGCAGAACTTCGCAGGAAAGCTCACATTTGACAGGTAACTGTGACAATATCAGCACTGACGCTATCAGACTCACAGTGGTAGGTTTAATTCCAGCGAGCGATGACGGGACAGCTTGTGCTGGGAGAATCGAATAACATGACCTGAGAGCAGAGAGATGAATTGTAGAGAGTACAGCAAAACACACTGACCAGCTGAGATGCAGCATTCATACTGTTTAAATGCTTAAAGGTTCTATATGTGAGCTGTGGTTGGGGAGCAATGCAACAGCTATCTTCTGCTATCATGCTTGAGCTTGTTTGGAATGGGTGACCCGTCATTGCGGGGGTGTTTTGTTGTGAAATGTGCAGTGGTTGATGGAGGCTACTAGCTGTTTCATTGGCTGGAGTGCTTATATCTGCAGGGTAATTTCTATTAGGATAGCACTGTTTTTGTTTTGTTGTTATGCCGGTCGTTTGTTGATGTTAGCGGGAGAGAGGCAAGGCACTTGGGAGCGCGCAAAAACGTCACTTCCGTTGGATTTTTGGCTGTTACAGACAACCGAAAAAATCTCTCATTCACTCATTGGCAATAAAAAAAACGATTAATACATGTAAATTGCTTCACAATTCTACATATAGAACCTTTAAATGTTTTAGATGCCCCTACTTGAGGAACTTGAGGTTGGCGCTGTGCACCACTGTGATATCGCCAAAATCGACATAGTACACTTCGACCTGAGTGGAGCTGATGACCTGGTGGATCACCACCCGGTAGAACCACATTCCCTTGGGTGACACGCAGCAGACCTGACCCCGTCTGACAAATTGCTCAGGGAGGCGGTAGCGCTCTGACACTTCAGGACAGGTGTAACATCGTCTAGAGGAAAACAGAGGAGAGGATCAGAGAAAGAAGAGGTGAGACGAGATGTGATTGCTCATAGGGAAGCATCAGGAAGCTCCCAGTGGACTGTTTATTTGTACATTGTGTTGAAACTATATTAATTAACTTTTGTTTTGTATGGTTTGTGTATAGCCAGTATAGTTTGTGATGTTTTATAACATTTCTTCTAAACCTCCAACAGATCCAGCTTTAAACTTAGTTTAATGCTCTCTTCCAGACAAATCGGAAAAATATTTGACCTGCTCAAAAGCTCTTTAACCTTTTGTTCCACTTAAGACTCACTTAAAATGGTGTCCAGCTGATACATTCGGTTATCTGGCGGTCACACTTGCATGAGTAACTTGAAAAGCTAATTTTAGGGATTTTATACAGTTTCTTTTTAGCTACTTAGAAAAAATCTGGAAGTCACGTTAGCCACAAATATGTCTAGCTTAATCATTAAGTGTATTTTGATTTATGTAATGTTGAACCACACGTTTGGAAAAAAAAACAAAAAAAAAAACATACACGCTCCTCACCTCATCTCAATCATCATGTCCTCCATAGCTCGTGCCTCCTCACTCTCACTGAAGCGGATGTAGAAATGTCCTGGTGACTCCACCTGTCCCACCAGGACCTCTACCAACTCCCGAGCACAACGCCGGGTCGGCGGTTTAAGACGCTGACTCTGCAGGGCGTCCAGGGGCACAGCAGAGCTACAATGTACCTGAATGGCAGGATACATCTCAGACATCTACAGACAGACACAGAAAGAGAAAAGTGAGAGTGGTGAGCAGGACATTTTCAATTTTATTCCTACTACAGATGTCTGGTTTTTGCCTTTTACTTCGATGCTGTGATGCTCTGATTACCTGACAGAATCTCCAGTAAGATTCCTACACACTATACAATATTTTAACAGTTGAGGTTGTTCGAAGTGCCTTGTATGATGAAATAACATTACAAAAAAGATATTGCCTAACCATTTCTTGGGACTTGGAATTGTTACTGGTCTCTAGCTCCTCATTCTGGTCAACTGCTGAGACATTATCATCATCGTCTCCTTCCAGTTTGTCTTCCCAAGAAGACTCTCCGCAGCTAAAGTAGTAGCTCATAATTGGCATCTTCACACGATCACCAAAACTCACAGACTCCCCTGAATCTATGAAATAAAGAAAGCAAGAAAGTCAAAAGTAACTGTTCACCTACAGTATACATTAAGAATGTTTTATATCTCAGACATCATTATTTTTTTTACAGTTTTTTGAAGAACAGAAAGCAAGACTAGTAACATGCAGGGCGAAACCAAGAAAGAAATACAAACTGGTGTTCTAGTGAGGTACTGCTGGTGGCAAAGTAACTCCTGTATACAAAGGGGAAAAGTTAACCAGCAGTAAGTGTAATCCCCAAATTACTTGTCTACCTCCATCATTTTTCCAGCTTTATTCCAAGCGCTTGGTTATCCACATGAAATGTCAAGAGTCTGATTATATAATTGAAAAGTGCATCTCTAATTTCCACAGAAATACAGTATAAAATACCTGACATCAGCAATTAATGTGATATTGACTGGTGGTATTTCAATACATGCACATAAACACCTGTTTGCGATCTGTCACTGTCCTGCATGTCCATGACTATCCAGTGGTGGCCATCGTTATCCCCTGCAGGTTTCAGGTGAAAGATGTCATTCATGGCGCCGACCATTTCAGTGACACTGACAAAACCGCTCTGTAGTAGCGGCAGCTCCTCGCCAAAAAGCCTCTGCGATGCAAAAAATAACACAGGTACAATTGCAGACAAGACCCCCACCCATCTTTCATTATTAACAACAACAGGGGCAGACAGACTGATTGTCTGTGTGTGTATGAATGTGTAAGAGTGAGTGAGTGGTTTACTTTCTTTCTTTACTTACTAGAGTCTGAAAACACTGAATCCATCCCTCACATGCACTGCTTCACTATCATTTCTTACCTTGTACTCTGCAGGCAGATCGTGCACCGATAATCCACCACTGGTTTGACCTACAACCTGAAAATATAAAGGGTTTCATTACAAGACTCCATGTATTCAACTATATTCGACTATTCACTTCTAGTCACATGTCTTGGTTACCTTCTCTATCAAAGTAAATATTGCTATGAAAGCAAAGCATATTTGAGACTTGTGCTTACTAGTCACACTTGGACAAACTATTAGGAAGTCTGACCTTTCGTAACTTGTCTTTCAGCTCCTGACTAATGGTGCCAGCAACTCCATTCTCAAGGATTTGCTGGCGAAGCTCCTCCTCCAGCTGATGTAGAATTGAAGTAGATAAAACAAAGACATTGTAAATAACTGTCCAATGCTTAACAAGCTTCATGTGACCAAAACAAAAACAACAAAAAAAGTCTTCAGATTGGTAGCTGCAACACAAAATTGCAGATGCAACAAAGACACTACACAGAGTTATCTTCTATCTCTATGCTGTGTATCCAGTTTAAGTAACAACCATGAAATAATGGAATTTTGGATACATTTTCCTTTATTTCTCCTTTTCCTCATTTCACATTCTCTTGTCTTCTATTGAAGGATTGGTTCACATCTCAAGTCTATTTTTAAAAGAACACTTGCATGCCATATACACATATAAACATACCAAATGTACAAGGAAAGGGTTACTGGTCATTGTCATACATCCTCCTCAAGTGTTGTTTTAAGACAGACTTGAAAAAAATATCCTATCCTTTACTCAGGATGTCCATATTTCAGGTGCAGGTACTATGTCTCTTTGTTTTACATGTGAACAAACCTTCAGGACACGTTTCTGAAAGAGCTGACGTTCCTGGCAGAGCTCTGGTTCTGCTTCATGCTTCTTCTCAACCATCTCTGGCTCACTATTGACAATAAATGCCGGCTCTTTCTGGAGAGGGCCCAATGTTGTCTTTATAGTGGGTTCACTCAGAGGATTCTGCTTCAATGGGACTTCAGCTTGAGTAAAGCACAACGGTGTTTCAAAAGGTCAGACTATAACTAAAAATAACAAGGCTACAAAACATGTGGAGCCCATGCTCAGCTCTTTTCTGTGCAAAACTCATGTTAAAATCATTTAATATACAGATTTTGAAAAGTGTATTGGTTTGTCAATACTGACCTAATAACCTCATCTACATGCCACATTCCAGCCAAGATATTCAAAACATGTAAATGCATCAATGTCTCCAAACACTGATGCATCTCCCGTCTATATAAAACCCGCCACTCTATTAACATACCTGGGGGTTTTGTTGGTGTCTGAGCTCTGGTGTCTGGTCCTTTGGAGACTGACTTGTCAGTTCTGGTTGATACAGGCTTTATTGGTCCAGTCCTCCGTGGTGTGTTGGACAGTCTGAGCAGGGGCCTAGGCAGCATGTGCTCCCTCAGGGTCAGAATTGAGCCAAGCCTGCTCTGCTGGATAAGGACCAGGTCCGCTGCTGCTTCCAGCATCTCTCCAGTGGAGAAGAAGCCATAGTTGTGTACACGCAGTGGGTGGCCAAAGCAGCGAAGGAAGCAAGCCTCCAGGTCAGACAACCTGAGAGGGCCCTGGGACAATGGTTGCATCATTACTCCAAACAAAATTACATTTTACAATAACACAGCTACATTTACACATATACTTTTTTAGAAAAATAAAAATATAAAAAAAACATAAAAGAAAAGTTAGTCAAGCCTCCGGTTCTCTGATTTTGAATGGTGTGTTTGAATAAGGCACTGTAAAACTCATGTAAACAGTCTTAACACCATGAAGCTGAAAAAAATTCATATTTGTCCCATTTCAAGGGAAAAGGAGGTTTGGCTCAGCTAACTTTAATCACACAGCTGAAAAACTCCAAGTCTCCAACTGACTCAAACAGACCAAGTCATTCTGGAGGATAGACAATGTTTTTGGTGAATAACAATTAATGTAACAAAAAATCTCTACAGAGTACCTTAAAGTCATACCTGGGAGAGCAAGAGGCGCAGCTGTGCTCTCAGCTGGGCAGGGAGGGCTGGAGGAGCACGGCCTCGTCTGGGAAGGATCAGTGAGGGTGAAAAGTGAGAGAAGCGGGGCGAGAAGTAGTTGACACCTCCCCGCCTGGTCTTCTTGTCAGCCTTAGATATGCGCTGCTTGGCTACCAGATCCTCTATGTTTCGGGTGGACTCGTCACTAACAGCTGCGATGGCAGAGAAGAAGGTGAGAGCATGAAATATTAGAACTTGTTCAGGTGTTTGAAAGGCAATATATATTAAGACTTCTACATCAAACGTTAGCTTTAGTGTTATTTCAAATGCTGAACCGAAACATTACTAAAATACAAAGCACATGAAAAAAAGACCCTTTAAGACTGTGCTGCCATCTGCTCTGAGGTGAACTGACACCACGTCAGGCATCTCCTTCACCATATCCAGGATGTTTCTGAAGCCCAGGGGTTTCAGGGGCATGGGGTGTCCCAACATGCCAACATAGTCCCGCCTGAGCTGGTCAGGGTCCAAGCCCATCTTAGATGAAATGAGTAAGGAGCGAACATCCTTCTTCAGCTTTGCCAAAACGTCTTCCTGGTTCATCTTGCCTGCTGATATCTGTAGAACACAGGGACGAGACAAATGGATCAAAACATCCTGAAGAGAGCCAGAACACAACCACCAGCTGGTACTGTGGTTCAGGAAGGTAGACAAGTCTCTGCAATAAACAAGCTACCTGCAAGTCCCATATTCCTTTAAAGGGCATGACTGGCCAGTAATTAAGTATGTGAATATTAACAAGCTCAACACAAAATTGTATGGTCAACTTTGGTTCACCGTACACATTAAATATGTCCTTAAACTGAACCAAATTCGCGTAAAAGCGTTAAAGTTTAGCGGTGGAAGAGGTTAAATTAAGATCTTGAGAAAAATATGGTGATGAAGTCAGACATTGAGGGCAGGCTTCAACTTGAACCATCCGCCATATTTTGTTGTCTTTGCACTTCGAGTATGCTAAACTAATTTCACTATTTATGACATTAACGTTATAGGCCTAATACACCTTCTTGAAGTAACATGCTTACACTATAAACAGTTAACAACAGGGGTAACTAGTTAGCCTGCCCATTCAATTGTAAAAGTTATCGATAGCCTTCCTCCACCTTGCCGACCACATCTTACACTTAATAGGATGCAGCTGCAGCAATTTTGAGTATTCTACTGTAACGTATACAAAGAATAATGACAGAACAGTCTTGTCATGCTATCAAATGGTTCAAATACGAACTTGGGCATAATTTAGACGAAACTCCAGTATCTTTACCGCTTCCTCCCAGCTAGCTTAACGTCAGCAGACCGCGTTGAACGTTACACGTTGTTGGGTTGCAGCGCAACCGGAAAAAGAAAACACCGCGCACGTTGTCGTCAATGTCGCTGCTCAGATGTAGTTTAAAAATAATCGAAAACACAAGGAGTTTGCTTCCAGATAGCTAGCGTTACCTAAATTAAAATACACCGGCAAACTAACTTCACTACCTGTAGCAGTAATTTTACGTTACCGTAGCAACGCAATCAGCTCGAATATATAAAGGTGACTAGCACAGAACCCGTCTAACGTTTGGCTCATTACGCCTTTGTATCATGGCGACGTACAGCAACACTGATGTGATAGAGCTGGACATACTGCAAAAAAGTAAAATTGTCAATGTAATATTTTAAAGCCTTGAAAAACAGGCTTTACATAAGGACTTTTTAATTTATACCAACCTCTCTTTCATAAAAGCCAGGATTTGCACAGATCATCACAACCATTATATCTATATAGGCTAATTATATTTTTTATTTTGAGATAAAATATAATTTCAGTTAAATACAAATTGTGAGTTGTTTTCCTGTTTTGTCTCTTTCCCAGCACGAAAACAGGAAAGTCCAATTATGTGCTATATGTAAGGATTGCGAAGCAATTTGGATGTATTAATGCTTTCTATTGTCAATGAGTGAACAGATTGTAATGTAACTTAAAGCTGCAGTGTGAGAGTTTTGTCTCCCCCCTTCTGGCAGTGACAGTAATTACAAAAACACTGTAGACACGTGCTTATGTCATAGGCTCCACTGTAGCTTATTCCGTTGCTACTGTCACAGCTATAAAACGGTGGATAAATTGTCACACAACCCCCGCAAAATGTCTCATAGAATCAGAATTTGATCCCTTTGGACTGATAACATTTGGAAAGTCTAGAGCTGCACAATTAAATTATTTTATCCCCATTCAAGCTAGCAGAGAGCTAACTGGAGGTTAGCTGGCTTGGTCGGCGCAAGTTTCTAGTGCACATGCTTTGCCCGTAGAACATGCGCAGTATTCATCCAGTCAGCACACGAATGTCAAAACCGAAACCAAATTAAAAACTCTGTACTGTGAAATATTGAGAGATTTATTTGGTGGTGATATGCTTAATCAGCATTGTATGAACTCGTTTGGCAAGGGCTTGAATGTAACGGACGTTCGTTTAAAAGTTCCACACTGCAGGTTTGAAAAATGAGACCTTCCCTTACTTTCTCAGTTGCCTGTAACAGCCTGTGGACTGATTTCTATGTGAAGGACTCGGGCCAGTTTTTCCCACAAAAATCCAAAGGATATGACGTTTATGTGTGTTCTTGAGTAGCCTGCCTCTCCCCGGCACCAGCAGGGTGCAACACTAGCTAACGTTAGCTAATGGAGTCCGCTAACATCAACAAATGACCCACATCAACACAGAGTCAGGTAAGCTTTAACTGGCTAATGTTAGCACCACTGCTCGCTCGCGCTGATGGAGTGTGAGCAGCGTGAATGTGAATAAATGTGAATAAACACACACACACACACACACACACACATACACACAAATACTTATAGTTAGCAGCTCCGGGACACCCCAGCAGCCTACGGTTGAGACACAAACTACACAACCGCAATGCCCAGGGGTTGTCTCCAGCATGGTTGCATGTCAAATGCCAAAGATACATAATGTTTTAAAAAGACTTGGGACTCCCACAGCAGACAAGTGGGCCACAGGATTCCTTCTCAGTTTAATTAAGGCTGCATTTAGGGAGGATAATATGTGTCTTTTCCTGTAAAAACACAAAAAAACTATGTCAGCTCTTTGGAAATTAGGCAGAGGTCATATCTGAGTCTGCACATTCCCATGTAAGACACACTGTGACTCCCTGAGATAATCTGAATGACACTAGTTTTAACAAAGAAGGAAGGAACACAATCCAAACAAACAGGAAATTAATGTCATACCAACAAAAGCTCACACAGAGAGGGGGTGGTACAGTAGGTGGCATTCCACTGCTCTCCTATACTCCCACATTCAAACAGTCAGCCTGATCTACCATCCATGTAGTCTGTGTCATTGCCACAGTGAATGACAGCACAATTGACTCCAGTTACAGCCCATGGAAGCAGCTGACACCAGTAAAAGACACAAAAGCCAACATCCCAACAACCATTCCTCATATGCTCTTCAGTGCAGAGCCTCCAGCCACTATGGAGAAATCCACCAATGTCCATACCAGTCACCCTCCGAGATCCAGAATGGCGCCAAGGAAGGACAGAGAGAAGAGTCAACATCCAAAGGCTTCTAAGGCAGGCCGGCTCCCTGAGGCATCATCAGCGAGGAAGGAGAGGGTAAAGAAGGAGAAGCCAGAGACAAATGACGTGACAATGGAGCAGGAGACAGAAGTGAAGGCGATATCCACTGTGGTGGACATAGACAGTGTGAGAGAGCAGGTAAATGAGGAGAACCTGGGGCTCCTGGAAGCAGCGGAGGAGGAGGATGGTGAGTCAAAGCTTGAAGAATGGCCTGGTGCTTTATAGTGTGGGAGAGAGCTTAACAGTGTCTTTATTTCTGTAACGAGAAGTTTACTTATTCAAAGTTATTAGTTCTAAAAATCCAGAAAGATGTAAGTCTGTGACCCAAAACTTTCTTTATGTTGAATTTGTTGAAGCACACATTCTGGAAAACAATTTATAGATTGTCACAGATAAACAAATAATATAAAAAATATATAAACATTCAGGAACCGGATGAAAAAGTTGTACATTTTCTTCAAAAACAAGGACAAGGAAGCTTGGGAGCTGTTTATAATTGGGACTAAAATGCTAAATGACTCACTCATTCTGTGTAAAGTTGGTTGGAGGTCAACATTTTACATACTGTGGATTTCTGCAGGTCTAAAGCGCAAGAACCTGGGAGCTTTTGAGTGGCTGCTGATGGTCTTCGTCTTGACTCTGATTCTCCTCTTCCTCCCTCTCACCATCTGGTTCTGTGTCAAAGTATGAACTACATTAAAGACCAAACAGAAACCAAATTTGTACATTAATCTACTTCACAAAAATCAGTCAGCTCTTAAATGGAAATATGTCATAGATTAGATGGGGGAGAAATACATGCTTCAGATACATGCTGTTTATGATGGAAAACTGAAGGTACGGAGATCAGCTGATCCAGTCTGACCTCATGACAGGTTTATTACTAGAAAGGAATTTTACATTTATCAATCCCAGAAATATTTCAGCTGCTAAAACAAACCATTAGCTAACATTTTCATGTGACCAAGTGATGAAAATAATGCGTCTGAATAGTCTGATTCATAGGTGGAAAGATCTGTTAACAGACTTTAATCACTCAGGTTTCAGTGGAGACTTTAATTGTCTTTTGGCAGTCAAAAGAGTGTTAAAGAGTCTCTCCCATTTAGACAAGAAGTGTGGATATTGGAAATGTTTAGCATGAAAATGGGACATTATAGAGAGAATCAGCGAGTCAGCACTTCAACTTCATTATTTTTGATTCTAATCCAACGTGCACAGTACATAGTGTGAAGGAAAAAAAAGTGTAATTGCCTCATGTGTCATAAGACATTATATTTCATACAATCTTACAACACTGTATGTTAAAAAGCAGGTCCACTTGTATGTGTATGTCATGATGATGGCTGTCATTTTGACTGACAGGTAGTGAGGGAGCACGAGAGAGCAGTGATCTTCAGACTGGGTCACTTACTGCGGGGAAGACCCAGAGGACCAGGTTGGCTGTAGTTACTGTAATCTTTTAGGCTCATCTGTTGGCAGTGATTTAAAAACTATAGTTTATTATTTTGATTACATTAAGGGTGTGCCATAATAGTTGCCTTGCCATTTCTGAAAATATGTGTCAGCGTTTGAATTACTGTTGGTTTCTGTTGGTTAATGATCATAAAGCTATGGAGCCATGTAAAAATTTGGACACCCCACAATTAGTTTTTGCTTAAAACGATGTTAAAAATGAAAGTGATACATTTTTTAAGTCTGAGATCTTCACATTTTCAATCACACAAAAGTCATACTGTAGTAAAAATGATTTAAAACCTTAATTTGTCAGCAACATGTTCTCAGATCAAATTATCCCCCCACCTCTCTGCAGGCCTTCTTTTCTACCTCCCACTCCTTGATGTGTGCCACAAAGTGGACATCCGACTGAAAATGCTGAAGGTTCCTACCCACACGGTACAGAAAAATAAGCAAACACACACCTGAAATATTAACAGTTACTTCCATGAATGAAACGAAATGAAATGATTCATGATACATTTACTTTTTATATACACCGTAATGGTAAATCTTTCATAATTAACATCCATTAAGACACCCCCCCCCACACACAGTTTCACCACTGAACTAATTTATGAGACAGTGACATGGGTTTAATTGCATTACACTGCTGGCTGATTATCTTTTTTTTTATATATCTGTACCCAGGTGGTGACAAAGGACTTGGTGAGGCCGGAGCTGAGTGTAGTATGTTATTACCAGATAGAAAACGTGGCTCTGTGCAGCACAGCGTTGTCCAGTCTGACCACAATGCTGCAGACTCTGGTCCAGTCAGTGGTCAGAGACATTCTCGCCCAACACACTCTCAGCCACATCCTGCTGCACAGGGGGCAGATCGGTCAGCAGATACAGACAGCCGTTGACTCTGTGGCTTGCCGCTGGGGCATCAGGGTGGAGAGAACAGACATGTAAGACTGAGGATAAAAGAAAAGTCCAATCAGATCCTCTAACACAGTTATTTTATCATCAAGTGTTGGAACTTTTTTTTTTTTACTAACCTTGTCTATTTCAGTGAGTGATTCAATACAGTTATCAATACACATGGACAAATGTGCCAAGAGTTGAGTGAGCATTCATGTAAGCCCAATTCAAATGTTAAATATTACATCCTGTGGCAGCAATGCATTCTGGTCTACCTTGTATTATTGTGAGTGTAGAAACTGATCTTGCTGCTTCTTTATGCTGGATCCTGTACATTTGTTGAACACTTCTGCAAAACAGTAGATCCAGGAAGAATCTCTTGCAATTTGATTCCGAGGTCGGAGATAAAAACCTGACACTCATTTCTTTTAGCCGATGATTTTAACGGCTGCAGAAAATGAAGGTGATTTTTGTCAAAGCATATCAGCTCAAAAGAAAAGTAAGCTGATTTGTACAATACACGATGGTGGCACTGCTTCCATGAAGGATTTTGTTCCTCTGCATACAGTGATTTTGCCAGGTAAAGAGCAAAGAGGGACTCTTTTGTCTCTGCTCAGACAAGCAAAAGTGAAATCTTTAATGAAGTGGCAATAGAGTGAATGACCACTGTGTGATATCAAGTCAATACACATCAAATATTTTAACAGTTCTATCTTGCCGCCATCTAGACGAGCTAAAGTTAACAACTGTCCAGTGCAGGAGTTGGTGCAACCATAAAAGAAGGAAATTCCTCAGAAAATGAACCTTGATCCCAGCTGACCTCTCAGTAGGTGCATGTAGAGATTTGTAGCACGCTGTGATCTTCCTGCTGACCAGGCTTGGCTGTGCTTGTGTTTGATTTTCTGTCAGAGATGAGCTCAGTTTTCCTGTGGAGTTACAGCAGAGTCTGGCTGCTGAGGCTGAGGCCAAGAGACAACAGCAGGTCAGGGTAAGTAACCATATTAAACTTTTATAATGTTATGTTTAAAATTTAAATCCAGCAATTAAAGCCTCTACTGTGTGTTTACGGTTTGAACTTTTCTGACTTTGGCAACTTTTAGTGGCAGTATCAAAACAGAGCCAGCCAGTTCCAGTGCCTAGCAGCAGTGCTCAATACACCATGTTTTCCATATCCATTTAAAACCACATTGCTACATTTTTTCCAACCCTAAGCATAACCTTTCTCTGGTTATTTAGCCTTACCAACAGAAGTTAACCTCTTCCAGTAGATAACTTGAGGATTCTCAGCAGTGTTTGTAAAGTTTCAAGCAGCAGTTATTCTCTCCTCCAGGTAAAAGCAGCTGAAGGAGAGAGAGCTGCTTGGGAGGGGTTCAGGTCTTCCCTCCGTCTCCTCCATCCTGCCCTGGTTCTTCCATTCCCCCCAGATCTCCTCAACATGAACCCTGACTTTTCATCTCTCCCACCACCTCCTCCTCCCCCTCTTTTGGAAGGAGAGGGACAGTTGGCAGAAAGGGAGAGGGAGACGGACTCACCCATGATGTGACAGACTTTATTGAGATAAAATGTTGGTGAATATTAATTATTTCTAAATGACATGGAAAGTGAGATTGACCTAATAATTCTTATTAGTTTCATTAAAGACTTTTGTAAACAATTTGAGACATGAGTTCATAATAAATGTTTTGAATGAATTAGGGTAGTTTAGACTTGTGAGCTTTTGCACTGAAAGGTCTGAGAACTTGTGCTGTAGGTAAACTGGGTTTGTGTAACAATTTGACAACTTCTATGTCTTGAAAAGTTTGTGGGAAAAGGTAAAATGCGATAAAATCTTCCAACTTCAGTCTACAATAAAGGTCAAGTACAGTCTGACATTTTAAAATGTAGTGTCTACAGATATTTTAATTTTTGGAAGGAAACAAGAAGCGGTTTGCTTTTACACTCAAATACAAAATACACACAAGATAAAACAGTCAAGCACTCTGAACAGGGACAACCTCCTGACACTATTTAATACTTAGATGTCAGCACTGGTTAATGATTTTTTTTACTCCTGTGTGCTATGCTACTTTGAACACAGTACATGTGCACAAAAAGTCATTATACTGGTGATTTTTTTCTGGTGTTATGAGTGTGACTGTGATTGAGTGCATGCGAGGAGTTTCTCTCTGACCTTTGTTACAACAGAGAACACACAAGAAACATAAAACCCTAAAAGTTATTCTAAAAGAAGTTCTCCCAACATTAAATACAAAGTTGTAACAACAGCTGTTGTAAGATCAGCGTTTCTTGGTCTTTTTGGTGCTGCTTGATGATTTGGCTTCAGAGCTGGTTTTCTTTGGAGGAGCCGGGTCTGTTACTGGTGGTGGGGAAGGTGGTGGTGTTTTCTTTTTCTCTGCAACACAAACAGTGTGTGTCTATGCTTAAACAGTGTGTTATTGTCTCTCCTTCTCAGTTAAAAGTTAAAACAGTTAGTTATTTGCTCGATACCTTCACTACTTTTGGGCTCCAGGCTGGACTGATCGTGCAGTTGTTTCTCCAGGTCTTTAATCTTCTCCAGTGCTGCCTGGAGGGCCTCCTCAGCCTTCAGAGCTCGCTGCTCAGCACTCTGGACCTGCAACTCTGACTCACTGACAAACACATGCAGATAATAAATCTGGCCTAGACGCCCTTTGCAAATCCACAGGTCAATAGGGGCCCATTCACTTTCTGAGCTACTGCACTCAGCTGAAGTGTGGACACGTGTACCAATTATCAACCAACAATGTTTGATGGTTACTAAAGCATTTTTTTTCCCTTGTTACCCTCCTGATGTGATTTTGTTTAATAAACTCCACTAGAGTCTGCCAGATGTGAGAGTTTCTTTTTGACTAACTATGAAAGGCAAAACAAAAGCACATATTTTCAGCCATGGTAGTGATTGCTGCTCATACTAGCTACCCAATTCTTATTCCACATAAAGTGGAAAAATCATCACTGTCTGTGTGGCAGAAGAGAGCAAACAGGCAGCGAGTGTTGAGAACAGTACATGAAAAATCTTTTAAAAACTGGATATAAAATGTATCACTATTGTTTTGGAGCAGAAAAAACATCCACAGTTTGGAAAAAATAGATTATTATACTAACAGCTTAATAGTACATATTGCTACATAATATTCCATAAATGCACGTTCTACTCAACCACAACAAGGTAAACTTACTGCAGTTCCTGCTGCAGTAATCCTACTGTGGTCAGATCACTAAAAGCTTTCTGGGCTTCATCTGTTGCTGGAGACACAACCAACTCCTCAGTCTGACAGAAAGAGACAGAAACACAGACACGCCTTTTCAGTTCTACACAAAAGTGAAGGCATGGCACTAATGCTCCCAGGGTTTACAACTGGATAAAGATTAGGCTAAAAGAGCTGAGAAACACCACCATTTCAAAAATTACTTATAAGAACAACCTTTTATGAGATAATGGTAAGAAAACAAACAAGAAAAAAAAGAAAATTATAGGAAATGTAATTGAAATGTTTCTTTTGGACAAATTAAATGATTAATGTGGACTACAGGCTTGAATTATAACTGAAGCGGACTGCATGGAAAAATTATGTTTGTTTTTAGTTGCATATGTGCATGTTATATTTTTCTGTACAATGGAATCACTATTCTCAACAACAGCCAAGGGAGCTTTTTACTGTACATGTACTTTATGTTTGTCTTGTACCTGAATATGGATTTGAAAATACGAGTATAATATAAGCATGCTAACACGATTCATGCAGATATTTCAAAAGTGTGTGATGTAATTGTCTAACCCCATTCAGGCGCACACTGCTCTCTCCCAGCTTTCTTTGCGTGATGTTTCCATCATAGTCAATCAGATTCACCACTGGGCTCTCGCAAACCGTTAGCTCCCCCTGCAGGCCAACAGCAACACTTTTCAATTTTCAGACTCATTTGTAAAATTCACTAATGTCTGCAACACAAATTTCCAAATTCCATGATACTCCAAAGATTTCCTGACCTGAGGGAACAATGAATATAACATAGAGAAATAAAGTATTCTGCATCTTATGTCTTTTATCACAAACAGGTCTAAAATCTGTTTATCTGTTTTTTGTTTTGTCTAATGTGCAAATTAAAATTTATCCAATAACACTTAATTGAAACTGTATGAATACCTGACAAATCTCTTTTTGTTCTTCTTCTCCAATAGTGCTCTGTAAAGAAAGAAGAGTACTATCACTGTCCTCATCATTATCCTCATAATTAGGATTAATTCTGTATAAGCAGTTATGAATACCTTATCTGTCACACATGAACATTATAAGACATTATAATTCAGGTTTATTTACACAATAAATGGAAACCAAAAAAGTGCTAGTCAGGAAAATAAGAGTCTAAATAAATGTAATTGTTCAGCCTGCATAATAGTTACTCATGGTCAAATTATAATTATTTATAGACAACTGATGAGTCTTAATGATTTAAATGTTTGGATAACGTTGTGCATGAACAGTAAACACAGTGCATCACATTGAAACTAAAGCAGAGTGTAAATATTACAGAGTGTTGTTCAGCTTCTCACTCTGACTTTTGAGCTGTAAATGTCACTGACCTCCTTCAGTTCTGCTTCAATCTCATCTTTGACCTCTTTGGCCTCATTGTCTGCTACAGGCTCAGCTGAAACCTCTTTGTTCACCTGAAAATGCACGCGCACATACAAATAGCCATCATCAAAGTGCGCAAAAAATATATGCCTTTGATGTTCCTCTCATTAAGCTCACTTTTCAAATCAATTATTTTCCAGATTTCAAACTTTGTCTTGAGGTGATCACAACTTAAATAGGTAACTGATGCTAAAGTCAGGCCTTCAAGTATGTTATTTGATCAATCACAATTGCATTTTCTGACATCGGCTCTACTTAGTTGTCACCAGCCTTTCAAGAATTTAGAAGAAGTGATAATGTTACAATTTCACAGAAACTACTATTTGTTATCAAATGTTAGTCACAATAAATAGCTAATTAAGTGAAAATGTATAAGCAACCACTGTCACTCTTCATCAGCAGTCATCAAAATTAATCGAAATTCAAATTAGGTCTATCCATACTGCTTGTATTTGAGTTGAATCCTCACCAGAGACTCCAGGCTGTCTGTTGGAGAGACAGGCACATCACTGCTGGAAGTGGGGTCAGCCTGTCTGACACACAGCTCCACAGAGCCACCTTCCACTCCTGAGAGCAGGATTAAACTGGTCTCCACCCAATCAGTGCAGTCCCTCTGAGGACAGACACAGAAACTTACACAGAACACATTGCAAAGCTTACAATTACAGATCCTGTCTGTTGACACAGTTGACACTCATGCTGGATTTTTGCAATGATTTTACACATATCAGCTTGTTGTTTACCTGTAGCTTTCTGCACTCATCCATCTCATTTTCACCTTCAATTTGATGTGGGTTCTGCAGAATCTGCTCCTCCACAATCAGCTGGCATGAGCTAAAGTCAAAAACACACATTCATGATAAGTGAACCCCGGAGACAATCCTCCTGTCAGTCCCCTCCCAGACACACATCTTGTTTACTTTCAGTCTTTTAGCAACTAAACATGCTTTAGCCATAATTTCTTTTCTGTACATTTTTTGGTTATCACTGCACTCTGTAGTAAATTCTATTGTATTTATTGAATTATAACTTACTCATATTACCTGCATCTGAAATCTAAATTGTAAAAATGGATACGTCTGTTACCTGGTGATGTATTTGGAAAAAAAGCCAAGTTTCTCAGCCAGCACCTTGGCATCCTCATCCAGTTTCTGCAGTGAGATGTTTGTAATGTATTGGTGATCCTGTTCTTGGCTCTGGTCCTCACTATGGTCAGACACCATAAGGAGCAACAGATCTAACATCCAGCGAGTCTGAGCCATTTGAATGGAATTGACCTGGTAGGAGAGGAAACACTTAAACTCAAGACAGCACCTTTGTACATTACAGCATATTTTTTTTAACAACAGAAAGCCAAAAAGGCAATTCATATAAAAAATAATATATTTCAGAGTATCACTCTCCTCTCCCTCAACAACCACAATGTCCCCGATGAAGGCCCTGAAACCACAAGTGCTCTGGAGCTGCTTAGTAACCAAAGTATAAAAAAAACAGTAGCAGGGTGAAGCAAGGTGTTGGAAAACAAATAGGTTTTCTATAAAGACATCACTGTGAAAACCGAGGAGGCTGGAAGGGCCTGCAAAGATGTGGATTAAATGACAGAGATGATCCACAAGAGATATGTGGTTTAGAGCCTTTTCTACAGAGGGACATCAGTCAGTGAACATGACAGTTCAAAGATCAGAGCAGAAGGGAGGAAGATCGGGCATTGCAAAAACAGCAGAGAACTCTAATATTACAGAAACCTTTGTGGACACACTTGTTAATTGTTGATAAAATATTTTAGCAATAAATTGCTAACCAAACACATTCTTTAAATAGATAATAATAGTAAAAGATAGATAGTAATAGATTATAGTTTTTGCACCATTTAAAAAAAAAAAGTAAACTTCCATTGACAGTTTGGCTGAACCTTGTTGATGCTCACCTCCTCCATTAGTCTCTGGTTCTCACAGTCAGTGAAGTTGGACAGGCTGGTTATGAACTCCTGCACTTTGTCTAACATCTTTTCTGTCTCTGTACTGTTTCAAACACACACACAACAAAGTGTCTTAGACCATGACTACCAGACTATCAATTTCAGCATTAAAACATATGTAGTCTTAATTTCTCATTGAGTCTTGTCTTTTGATATGAATATACCTGTTAATGTGTATATAGAAGCTTCTAAGAAACTACTACTTTATTGGGATGTTATCCAACTTAATAAATGTATTTCAACAGGAAGTATTAATAAACAATCAGGGGATTTGAATGAGATTTGAAATCAAAATTGTGAGTGGATGGCAATTCTAAGACCATACTCATGATTTACATGAATCAGCAAATCTTTGTTTCTGTGTTGGTTACCTACACCTGGCACATTCTCAGAATAGGTCACTGATAAATGACAGGTGTTTGTGCGGCAACCACAGTATATGCATATTTGATAAACACAAACTTCGTCATACTGAAGAACTTTCTAAAGTTTTATTGTGGTGTGAACTTTTCTACAAAATGCTGATAAATGAAGCATCTGTTTTTCCATTAAATTCACAGTTTTTAAACTTACCAACCAATTATATTGAGACAGATTAGTGTCTACATTTTAGGATAAATAGTAATACCATTCAATGCAAAACTTACTAAAGGTTGAGCTTGTGTTTGTCCTTTTCATTTACTGTCTGCACAATGGAGATCTTCTGCAAAGCTTCTTCAGCCAAACTTTGCCAATTGTGCAGTCCCTTTTCCAGCCTCAGCCATTCAGAGACCAGCATCTTTTCTGGACAGCCAATCACTGCCCCAAGCTTGGCGACCCAGGACTCCATCAATCCGAGCAGTGACACGATCAGTCCGTGGATTCCTGAAACAGCATGGCTGGAATCAGTTCCAACAGATCAGTCCACATCCCAAGGATTTACTTTTTTAATCCCGACAATGAAGCCACTTTAAGCATGTTGCCATGCAATGTTTATGAATTAATTAATTTATAAATCATTAAGCCTTTAAACAGTTTCCTCCTGTCTTATTGACAAAGCTCATAACGAGGCAGATATATGAAGTCTCTGTAATTAGAGTGTATGTGTGTGTGTGTATAGAAGGTATTACTCGTGTTGTGGGGACATAGACCTTTTTTCGAAGTCACGTTGTGGGGACCCGTCTCCCTTTTGGAGACAAAAAGCAAGTCCCCATAATGTAAATTAAGACATTTTAGGGTGAAGTACTGGTGAAGGTTAAAGTTAGGGTTAGAGTAAATCTTGAGGAAATAAATATAAGTCAACGTAATGTCCTCTGAAGTGATGGAAACACAACTCTGTGTGTGTGTGTGTGTGTGTATGTCAGTGTTTGTTTCAGGCATCCATTAGGACTACAGTCAAGCAGAAACTAAATCAGTGTCAAGTGATAGTGTCTGTAAGCCTTGAAATCATACTCTTTAGCTCCTTTAAAATCTCTCACATGTTAAAAAATGTGAATATTTCGGCCCTCACCATTCTCTCCACTGACTTGCGAGTCCAGCTGTTTGTGATGCTCAGATATGACCCTGGCCAGCTCCATTAGGACCTGCTGGCCTCCAGGAGGTTCACCATCAGGGCCCAAGTGTCTTCTGAACAGCTGAAGGCTCATATCCAACCACCTTTCCTGAACATGGCCAAGTTCGCCTAATGTCTGCTGGCAGCAAAGCAACTCCTCACCTTGATAGTGCTCACACTGCAGGGCCAACATCTGCAGAGACAAGAACAACAAAAGACAATAAAGGATCATTTTCTGCTGTACTATATGACCCAACATATGCCACACACACTAGATATTTGGAATAAAATCTAAATGAAGGTTGGTTAAGTGTCCACTGTCTTATTCTACTGCTACACAAGGTGTAGATCACATTTTACCATTTCATGAGACAGCAGAATACTGTATCTTAAAAACATATGGAACTACTAGTTTTTCCTGAGCTGAAGCATGTTTGAGCATCAAGCCAAGAGTTCACTGCTCAGTTAAACCCTAACAAGACAATTTTTCATAGTTTATGCATTGTGGCAAGTGATAATAAGCACTGGAGATGAGGCTAATGAGAGATAAAGTGATGAGATGTTGCGATTATATCAGAAACATTACACAAATGAGACAAATCAAATACATCAGATAGATAACATCAATGAAGGCAATGAGAAAAAACACAGAGGAAGTAAATGCATTGTCTTACTTCTGACCACTGCTTCAAATCAGCATGAATCCCTTCCACTGAAGCTTTCTCATATTTTGGGTCAGTACACCTTGAAAAGGAGAAGGAGCATCATTGGCATACACAATCACACACACACACACACACACACACACACACACACACACACACACAATACAATACAATACACACACAGATCAATCTCCTCTTCTATAAATTGTTCTGAATGATAACCACCTACACCATACTGGGTGTTAAGTCCCAATAAGAATGCAAAATTAGGTTATTATAGTTTTCCAGGGACTGAAACATCTAAAGAACTTTTTTTTAAGTAATGAGATTTTGAGTTGACACTCTGTGTTTTAAATATGATCTCATGTGAAGTTTATTTTAACTTAGGGTGGCTTTTCATAATAGATAATCATAGTAAAATATTAAATGATCTCATGTGGTATTTCTACTCGTCTGTACTTGTTCTGTGTGGTGCAGAAGGCGAGCCACTTAGTGATGCCTTGCTGGATGGCACTGATCTGGTCACACTGAGCATGTTCAGTCTTCTTCAGCTGAGACATGAAAGCAGTCAGCTGTTCTCTCCAGTAGTCTGTAAGCTCCATGATGATATTCAGGTCCTCTGTGTCCTACAGCAGGATGGTCACTGTCATAGTCAGAGTCTAACAGAACCACCTGGGATATTTACAAAGAGGAGTTATGGGTTTTTACAAAAAGTGCATTTGTTACCTTTGAAGCGAGGTACATGCTGCAGTGCTCTGCTGTCTTAAACCAGCTCTGCCCATTGAAATGCAGCCGTTTGACCAGCTCCAGCTTCTTCACACTGATAACCTAACAATCGTAGAGAGATATATTGAAGCTTGTTTGGAGAAAATTGAATTAATATTGGTATCCTTCAGAAATTTTACCATTTTTATTGAGAACAGTTGAGTAGAAATTGTGTCCCAGCAACCCAAAAATACTGATGTAAAGTTAAAGTTAATACATACTACCAAACCCATTAAGAATGCTGTGCATATTATAAAATTTTACCCATTAACGGACAAATCTTTTTCATACTATCTGTTTCAACACTGAACATGGATACATGGAGTTTTCAGAAAATAAAACCCTAGCTATCCATATTAATAACTTTCTTATTCCTTCTGACAACCAAAATCGATTAATCTATTTTATTCATCCACCATAATAATACACACGTCACTGACATTCAAGGTGAGTACAGCTGTAAAAAACGAAACATAAAAATCATGGCTCACACACCTTGAGGGCAAGGCAGAAGGTGCGTTGGCTCCAGCAGTCTCTCTCCTCAGTCATCTGGAGCAACTGAGTCTCAAGGCGACCCCTCTGCAGCTCATACAGCTGATGGTAACCTTGAACCACACTGAAAAGAGCACATAGATCATGTGAGAGGGAACACCAGGTCACATTTTGTACTTTTGTACTGCCCATTTGCTGAACTACTGCTGTACTTAGGCTATATCTCAGAGTGAAATGTTATATTGTTGTTATATTTATTTGGTTCTCTTCAACATTTTTTGCAAAATGAATGAAGGATACAGTATAGAGTGTCTTTATCTATAGAGTAGTTATCCTTTATATATCATATCCATATATGTAATTGCCTCTGTTTCTCATGGATTTTTAATCAAGGTGCAAATATGAAATAATGAAATAAAATACTCATGGCAACCAGATAAATAATGTTCACGCTGCTGAAATTAGGAATGCATCAGCCTGTTGTAGAATTAGAGTTAGACTGAATGAACTCATGTTCAGTTCAGTCCTACAGGGGGCACTGACTCTGAGTTGGTGTGAGTCTGATCAAGGGCATCAGCCAGCTGCTGGTGAGCACGCTCCGCCTGGTGGGAAACAAAGGAATCATGGTCTCTGATCCTGGACAGTTCCCTGTGAGCAGGACACACACACACACACACACACATACATACATATTGCTATTATTTTAATTTCTTGCATTTATTATTTATTTATCATTTATTATCTTAAAATAGAATTATTCCATGAACATATTCCAATGTTTACTGCACACAGTTATATCATTCATCGTGACCCAGCAGCCTGACCCCTGACCTACGTGCTGAGCTGCTGGATTGACGTCTTGATGCGATGGATTTCCTCAGTTAGCCGGCGATCCAGAGCCCGCTGTGCCACTGCCTCGGTGTGCAGAGCCTTCAGACGGCGGGGGATTCGCTCAAGCAGGGACTGGTAGCGCTGTCTAGACACACAAACACAAGAGCTGCTGGGAAAAAAACGTTCTCTGCGGTCATTACTGGAAAATAGTTTCTGAAAATGTCACATTTTTCCCATACTATCTGTCAAAATATGATGCAGAATTAACTTGAGGCGCCAAAAAAGTAATAACAAAGCAGAATTGTGCTTCATTTGATATCAGTTCTTATTTACATCCATATTTCCATTATAGGCTTTTAAGTAGCTTCAAGCACATAAGGATTATGAGACTCCTTCAACAAGTGATAAGGTTTTGTTATTTTGGCATTGTCCTAATGTGTTGGCTGCTAACCTGAGTTTGGCAAGCAGCTGTCCTCTCTCGGCACATCCCACACTGACCTGCCTGATCAGTTCATGGAAAACAATGTTGTAGATGTTCTGCTCAGTCTGCACCAGCTCCAGCAAACCCTCCATCTGTAACCAATTTCATCACATTGTGTTTATAATTTCTACAGATAGCTGTACTTCTATAAGAATCACTTTATAATATCACTGAGCACTTCTGTTTTTCATATATAAACCTAACATCAACATGTTGTTAGGTTTATGACGTAAATATTACAAGCAAAAAGAAAAAAAACACTACACATTGTGATGTAGATTTTATATTTTTGCTAAGACATGAGCAGAGACAACTTGACCTGGGGTACATAAAAACCTCCCTTCCTTAATCTTACATATTTGATGATGATGTTCAGGATAGTGCTGGGTTTCTTTTCAAGTTTTAGGCTATTTACTGAATTAAAAGGTTTGCTGCTATGTTTACATGTTCTGTACATGAAAGCAGCACAATACTAGTATCAGCCATACGGACACATAGAAGCTTGTGTACTCTGTTTGTTTGTCTGTCTACCTGTGAGAGCTCAGTTAGCTCCTGACTCTGCTGATCCACTCCAGCCTTCTCCAGCATGTCGTCCATCATCCTCATCAGCTGAACAACTTCCAGTCTGCCACTGGGCTTCCTGGACACACAGAACATACACACACATTTGTATTACTATATATTTACTGACTTTTCATTTGCAACATTCATCCCTTACCCTACAAGCACTTTGCCTACCCCATGGAATACTATCAGGTTTATCTGTAAATAAGATTAATTCATATTTTCTACACTCACAGTGAAGGAAAGACACGTATCTTCTGCTCATCATCCTGCAGTTGCACTGTGAAGGCACTGAGAGAGAGAAGGAACATGAGAGGAACTTTTTTCCAATTCCAATTTGACAATGACAATATAAGGATGCCCGGTTAACATCAATAAAACAGAGCGTGATATATCTGTCAACATGAAGAAGGTGAACATATTGAAGTAGACTCACTCCTCAAAGAACTCCAGGCTCCGCAGCCCTTTGTTTTTCACAATGTGATATTCTTCTGGAATCAGACTCTCCGAGACACTCAAGTTCTGGGAGACAGAGAGGCTGTGACTACATGACACACTGTATACTTGTGCATGCAATAAACTTCAAACTACTATTGAATCATGGTGCATTTAAGACTGTGGAACTTTCTACTACTGAATACAAAAAACCCAACTACCATGGAAATGTCAGATTTCTCTCTAACTTTTTAAAACACATTTTCAAGGTTTCTGTATAGCAAAGTTGACTTTTGTGCATTTGGGAGACTAAACAATGACAAACATATGCTACTAAGAAACAAATCTAAATGGGTTGAGTAAGTTTAAGAAGATAATAAACTGAAAATAAAAATGTAAGGTGTTTTCTCAGGCATTCTATATTTTCGCCATGAAGGTTTAAAAGCTCAGAAAGCCAAAACAGTTCAGCTGAGCCGGTTTACCTGTGTGTCACCGATGCCACACCTGTCAGTCAGAGGTGGGAGGGCTGTTGTCTTCCTCTGGGTCACCATAGCATCACACAGGAATGAAATATCCCTGTATGAATACCGTCCACACACAAAAGAGGAAACACGCACATTTAGTCTCTTTAGATCATCTGCAGAAATCCAAATTTAAGACTTTTGAGACATTTAATGTTACCTTGATTATGGATTAACTATCAAATTAAGGAAACATGCCTCTTAAACAGTCTACTTTTGACAGACCCTAAAAATTTTTTCAGCTTGACCAGTGTTATGAACAGAGCAAAGTGAGAACCAGACTGTTTTTTTTTCCTCTATTAGTGTCAAGGTACATATGCATGCATGTGTATGTGTGCATGCAATTAATATTTTACAATTTATCAAAACACCACTGACTCTGAATCTTTGTAGAGACTTCATTATTACAACATTGTTCATGTAGTCTTGTTGGTCTAACTGACCTGCCAGCTCCAGTCAGGGATGTTGGCTGCTCCAGAAAGTATTTGTATTTCTTGCGTCCGAGTGGGTGATGCCAGACCGCATCTGGCCGTCTGATTCCGCACCCCTTTAAAATACGAATTCAGTTTAGGAACACTAGTGTCAAATTATTTCAGCCATACAGAAATAACTCTCTGCAATCAGTTTAAATATAAATGGGGTTGGAAGGTACCTTGCAGTGACGATGGTGTGCAGTGTGTCCCAGTGTTTTCCTGTTGCAGACAGTGGATGTAAGGCTGACCAGCAGTTCATCTGGGATGATCTGGTTGTGAACAAGATGTGGCTGTGTCTTTCTGCTATCCACTGGGACTTGAATATTCAGTTCTGCCACTGAGGAAAGATAGATTCAATTTAAACAAACCAGCAGGTGTATAACTCAAGCTCTGACCTTGTTATGATGAATGATAAGTATATATACAGTATGTGTCTTACAGTTTAATATTCCAAACATATTTTCCTTGCATTATGCACAAGGAGCATTGACATATGACATTTCAGGCTTCCCATATTTGATTGATACTCTGCCACGGATTGTGAGAAAAATCTTTCAAGTGCATCAGATGGAATATTTTTTGTTCCAGCTGGATAGAAAAGTCTTAGAGGAATCTGGAAAGCAGTAAATTATGTCAAATGACCTGCAAGGTTTTTCAAACCTTGAATAGAGTGACTTGTTTACTAGCTTTTTTCAAGGCTTTATATTCTCTTTAAACTCTTAAAAATTGCAGTAAAACACAATTACACAATTACATTTTGCATTTTTGAAAACATTTAACATTGAATGAGCTGTTTTGTTTTTAGTATTTTTTTTTTTTACTATTGTTTTACTTTATTTTCATAATATGGATGTTATTCGGTAAAATCTGGGGGGAAAGTGTGACCTGTATTTATGAGAAGAGCACACAGCCTCCACTTTGTAATTAGATAGATGTGATGTAGATTCATGTGACAACAGTAAAAGGACATACAAGACTACATTCTTCACATACAATTAAATTATCGAGGATAAAGACACAATAAAGCTTTTTTCCATTGTGGTCCTCTTAGGGGGAAAGGGGTAAGATGGCAGATATTCAAGTCAGGCAAAGAGTGGTTAAAACGCATGAAATAACAACACACAATCAAACAATTAGACAAAGACAACAAACAGAAGAATTATATAACAAGAAATAAAAACTTATGATTGACTTTTCATCAACCATTTCTTTACCAAGAGTTTAAAACCCCTCTCAGTCTGCTGTTGCTTCAGAGAACCTGGAGAACAACAGTGTATAAAAATATATTTTTGCGTGCAGAACTCTTGAATCTAAAAGGAATATGTAAAAAAAAAAAAAAAAAAAAAAAAAGAAGAAGAAGATGATGAATTTATGAGAGGCAGAACGTTTGGCAATTGTTTCTAACGGTGAAATGAAGTGTATCCAGCTGGTTATTTGTTTGTTAAGCTCAGTTAGCCTCCACCACTGACTGCACAGTGACTTCACCTCTGGTGTCCATCGCTGGCTCCGACCTCGATGAACTTGGCGCTGAACTGGCTCTCATTGACGCAGACATTCCCGGAGATAATACACGAAGGTTTTGCCAGAACAATTATGAAACAAACATAACAAAGTCATGTGGGCTAGAAGTTAGATTTATCAGCCAAAAAAAGAAAAAAAAGTTGGGGGAAATGTCTCTTCTACTCTCCCCTGAGCTTCAACTTCCTGGTCGCGTTGCCATGGAAACGCCTCGGGCTTCTCCAGTTCCGTGTACAATAAAGTTTGTTCATTAAATAATTAAACAGGACTATAATCAGTTCAGAAATGAGCACGACATGCATATTGCAGGGGGGAAAAAAGTACATGTATATGTAATTATAAAATGAATGTCTGTGTAAAATATTTGTAATCATAAATAATAGCCTATATTTTAATGCTAATCATGGAGGGACATCAATTATCGTCTTTGTATTGCTGTAACTACCTCCCTTATACATCCCCCAGTTCCTGTGTGGGCGGGTGTGTGTCGCCTGTTGCACGCCATGCACGCTGTAGTCTTTTTTTTTTTTTCTTCTTCTTTTTTTTTCCTCCCATCATGTGTGATGGAGGCTCTTGATGGTGCTCCAGCGGGGAAGAGAAGTGTGCGTGAAGTGGCTCCTGGAGTTGACAACAGATGAGACGCTGCAGGCAGGAGCAGCAGAAGCAAAGAGAGGGAGAGAGAGAGAGATATCAGTATCTGACAAGACCTCAACACAGCGAGCAGGATGATCTCCTGTCACGATTATGGATTTAATTCGGTATCATAGTTTTGAATTACTTGCCTGCACAATTCTCATCTCATCACTGTTGGTGATAGATGGTAAGTGACTGCTCTTCTATCCAGTTTGTAGAGTTTCATGTTTTTTCCCCCCGCATTGATCAGCTTTCAGTTATTATCAACCATGAATATATAGTTTATTCCCATTCTTTATGTCATCATATATTCCCCTAATTATAATATGCTATCTATTTATGTAGTATTAGGCTCTTCAGGCTTTTTGCATTTGACTCTCTACAAAACTGGAGTAATTTGTTTTTGCATCCCACATTCACCATGCAGGATGCTTTCTCTCAAGCCTGCAAGTGCATCACCAGACTTTTAAAACACTGCTGTTTGATTAAAATTTCCATCCAAATGTTTCCCTAAACTGTAAAAATAATTAGAACAGTGTCCAATTTGATACCAGCTTCTGTAATTTAATTTTGAGTGTAGTAATTGGCTTGCATTTTAACCAGTCCATGCTTTGAATTTCAATTACAAGACTGTGAGGTGACATCATTGCCTATCTCTGATTGCCGATCTCTACACATTTTCTAAGGACAGAAAAGCGCAAGATGACTAAAAGAGATCTAACAGTTGGGGGGCAGTGTAGTGACCCACGAGGGGGATGGAAGGATTTGGGGGCGGTGGGGGTGTGTGGACAAGTGATGGGACAAAAGGAGGACGCACTATATGTCTTTGAGGCGCTACAAAACACCCAATAACATGTCATGTTATCGCCACTGAGACAAACAGACACGCATACATGCATCGGTCTGGAGGAGATGTCAGGTGTCCCGCATGTGCCATTTGAGGGCCTCCAGATAGGACCTAACAAAGACCCTCAGAAGCAATTTGCATATGAAAAAGCTTTACATGCTGTGGGAGGGGATGTGTGGTCGGCTGGAGCTGGGCTCTGAATCCACTGAACTCTGCCTCAGGGGAATACTGGAAGACCAGTGGGCTCAGTAAAAAGCAAATCTTACGGGAACACATGATTTCCTCTAAATTACACATATGGATTATAAATAACTTCTTCTTCCATGATGTTTATAAGCTTGTAAGTCTTATAATATAGGCCTACACATTCCTCTGATCTGATCTGAATTTAATGGCTGATCCTTGTTGTAATGAGTTCTAATATATGCATATGGTCAGAGCATATAATAACAAAGATCTCCATCACACCCCCGGGTCCCTCACTCTGTACTTCAGTCATGCTGAGTCTAAGTCTAGACATGTATAAGCTGCTCCTGGAGAACCCTGCCAGCTGTCTGTGAAACTGATTGACCTCCACCAATGACAGAAGATTGGTGCCTGAGTTGGTGAAGCTGGAGTGTAATTGCGCTCTCCCACGTCTTTAAAATCTGCACTCAGCCTGATTGGGCTCTTGATGGCTGATTATTGTGCGTGATTGTCATCTGTGAGGAATATTATTCATCTCAACGTGGCTACTTTTGTGCTCCCCCAAATGCTTTATAATGATGAATCTTTCCTGCAAGTGTTGCCACATCCATCCAAAATCCATTGGATGGTGCAGTCGGATTATCATCCAATAGAAGCAACACTTGTTCAGCTGATTTTAAGCCTCCTTCGTGGGGCATCATGCCTCTGTGTCTCCCTTATGCACATTCCTTGGATTACAAGGATCATTGTCTCTGAGCTCTGGACCCATTTGTTCTGCCTGGGGAACGACAATTTTGAGATGCCTTGCTGGTAGCTATGTGTCTTTGATGTTTTCTTGCATACTGTATGTAAGAGCTGTAGGGGGCAAGTCTCAAGGTGGACATGATATATGATTTGAGAGTGAAGAGTGAAGAAAACAGCAATGTTTCAACAGAAGGTGGAGTTCCTCAGGAGGTCACATTGAAACTGTTTCTTAACCTCTTAAACCTTATCTGACCAACTGGTGGGTGCAGCTTCATGACATCATGATGTGCAGAAGCTGTTTAAACCCACTGAACTTTATTTTAAGTTGTAATGAGGATCCCAGAATTTTCAGAGATATCAAATATATATTACATGCCAAATATATTGTAATATTATGCACAAATCATCTAGAATATTTTCATTTCATGTGGTGATGTAGGCATAAAAAATATTGTGTTGGTTTGTTGGTGTTGGAATATTTTACTCAGTGTAAGCATGATAATAATTCAATGCAATGACACTCTATCATTAAGTTAGTGCAGCATGTATTGTATATGTGATATTGCTATTCAGAGTGGAATTGTTTTCCAAATGAAATAAACTTAAGAGGAAGTGTGAGAGGGAAATCAGAGTTTGAGAGGATAAGGAAATTGCTACATTTTTTAAAAGAATATTCTAAAACATGCAGTTGTTAATTGAGATTTGACTATAGACCAAATTACCATCCTGCAACTAGATTCCATTGCCTGAATGGGTGCTTGCGTAACTTCATTAAAATTCTACCATTTTCCACATTGTTCTGGACATGATTTAAAAGTTTGAGACATTTGTCTACTTTTACAAATGAAGTCTGACGTAATTCAACTCTTTTTAAATGTGGATCTCTTGGGTTTACAGGCTTACAGAATACATCTAAGAATACTTTTCAGTTTGCATTAATATGACAGATATGGTGCTTTTATATCTCTATGTGTTCCCACGCACATTAGGCCGTGTGGCAAACTCATTGGATCACCCACAGCTGCTGGTCTTTTCCTCATAGGTTCAAAGGTCAAAAGTCCTTAGCAGCCAGTTCACTTTACATTCATGAGCTGTATTCAATTCCATTCATTGGTTTTGTTACATTTGCAAAAAGAGACATACAAAATTTAGTATTTTTTCTAAATAATTTTGCTGCCAAGATAATTCTTAAACAAATGAACAATTAAATACAATTGAACAATTAAATAACAATACAAAAGTATGGATTACATGGAAATGTCAGACAAAACCCTCTGTTTTTGTAAATTTATTATTAACCACAACACACCCTCTAAGGAGACATGAAAGTTCATGAAATGCAGCAACGTTTTTTTGCAAATATTTCATAGAATGTAGATCTGGTCCAAGACCTCTGAATCGACCATGTCTCCTATTTGTTCAGCAACTCAAACAGAATAATAAATAACAACGAAAAATGAAGTGAAAGAAAATGGCACTTCAGTCTAATTATCAAGCTAATAAAATGTATGATCACACTAGAAGGAGAGCAAAATAAAAGAGCTAGGTTGGCAGTGTAATGTAACTTGACTGAGGTAATTTAACAATTCTATACATAATATTTGTTTATTAGGTATTGGATAGATTATTAAACAGATTCCTGATTCAGTCCGTAACACACAATTTCAGAAAAATTGCTATTCATTGTAGTTTCTGGGGAGGATCAAGTGCTGATCCTCTGATTAGTATGTATGGCAAGTGTTGACTGAAATTAAAAGACCTGAATACAGAGTTCTGGCAGTGTGTCATTAATGTCTGGCTGATTAAAACACAGAATAAAGAAAAAAAAATGCCTCAAATGACTGACTTCGGTCAGATGCAGTCACCATGGAAATAGATTGAATGGTGGAGCCAAACTGTGGAATGGGTTACCATGGAAGCCAGCCATGACGCCTTAAGAGGCCCTTAAATTTAAAGCTCTTGTACTGACAACTGCTAGACAGAAAGCTTTTATGTAATCAAAGAAAAGATAAAAGAGCTTCATGCCAGACATGATTAAACTAGAATAGCAATAGAGTGCATCGATGTACACAGATGCAAATAACTACAGTATGTAGTACATAGGAAAGGCGGTCATTGAAGAGACTGTTTTGAATGTAATCACTTTGTAATACCTTCTTGCAATAACACCGGGTTTGTTTGTCTGTACAGCATAAGCACCAAAAACAATGACATACAGTATACATTAATATTAATACTTTGAATGTAATCTGTTCATAGGTGCATCTCCTGACGGGCTGCCTCCAGATGTGGACCAGTGCACACCAAACCCTTGCCAAAACCAGGCACTATGTCGAATGCGTGGGGATGGCTACTCGTGCTTCTGTGTGCCGGGCTTCCAGGGTGCTCACTGTCAGATTGATGTGAATGAATGTGTTTCACAGCCCTGCAGGAACGGAGCCACCTGTATGGATAGAGTGGGCACGTATTCCTGTCTGTGTCCTCCTGGATTCACCGGTGAGTGAGGATGAATCTAGTGTTAAGATGTCCAGGGGATCCATGTTTAAGGGTTTCTCAGATATGTTAAATTACTAGCGAGAACTATAGAACTTAAATGTGTAAATGTCTCATCTCAGCATAAGAAGACAGAAGAAGAAATAATTTTAACATGAGTAAAAGATTGAATCGTGAGTCATTGTTGCTTAGAAGTGCAAAATTTATGTTAGCCTCAAACAACATGTCATTTTCTGTGTGCTCTATCCAACCTTTTTTTCATGTCACTCTGTCCCTGTGAGAGTTCACGAGAATGACATCTAATGTAACAATTATTTCGATCTCTTTTTCCAAAAAAAGGCATTTCATCTTCTTCAATGCACAGTAATATTTTAAACCTCACCAAATCTACCTGATTTAAAGGTTCCCTGTGGAGTTTTTAGACTCTAGTAGTGCGATAGCTTTTCTCATGCATGCAGGTGATGCGATACACAGTCCTACCAATCATTTCACACTATTCCACTGATCCACAGGTGGCTGTAACACAGCAATGCACCAACAAAGGCAGAGAGGAAGAAGATTTAAACTGCAGGATGTAAAGTAGTTTAAAAAAATCACTTTTTCAAATGTTCTGTAAGAAAGGAAATTGTCATTGTTTAAATCATTTGTTAGATTACAAGGATACATACATTAGTTTTTGTGAGTAACAGTGAATGTAAACTTAAGCTTGTTTACAGGAAAACTCCACAGGACACCTTTAATGAAGAGTGAACTAGCTAAACCATCACTGATGAACCAATCTGAAAGGAGGCAAAATGGAGTCAGCGATTCAAATGACTTACTGTGTTTGTTTTCCTGCATTCAGACAGCAAAAATGTCATCTTTTAAAGTTTTTTAAGACCTGATAAACTTTTATTGTCATCCCCACTTTGCATGGATAGATAGATATTTTTTCTTTTTGATAGTGCAGGGATACACTGAGGGAGATACTGAATACACTGTACTGTGTTCAGAGTCTACTTTAGAACAGTAAACAACTACAAAGGCCTTGCTGTGACATAAAAGTAAAGTAAATATCCCACACATGATCACAGTGACTCCGCATAAAAGCTTTATTCATTTTCACCCTCTGCCCTCAGTCTCTGCAGCAGCATCACCGGCCCTTTGACATCTCTACTGCTTTGATGTTCACAGGGGCCACTTGCGAGATCCAGATTGATGAGTGTCAATCACAGCCGTGTCTCAATGGCGGCAGTTGCCATGACTATGCTGGTGGCTTCAATTGCACCTGCCTGCCCGGTTTCCAGGGACACCAGTGCAAAATCAACATTGACGAGTGCCAAGAGCAGCCATGCCAAAATGGGGCTCTGTGTATAGATGGAGTGAATGAGTAAGTAGCCGAGCCCCAGTCACTGAAAAGAAGTTGCTCTTTCCAAGTTCAGAAAAATAGAAATTAGATTTATACATTTCAATTTTACACTTAAGAACACAAACTGAAGAAATACTGTAAATAATTGGAATCACGTGATTTCCGAATCATAACTATCTTTTTGTCTGATTTTCTCAGGTACAGCTGCGACTGCTCTCACACAGCCTTCACTGGCAGACACTGTGAGACGCCGCAGCCGTCGTGCCACTCTGAACCCTGCTTCAACAACGCCATCTGTAAGGACGATCAGGGTAACTACAGCTGTGAATGCTGGCCAGGTAAATGAAACATTCTGTCACACGGTTAACAGGGATATGTGTATGTATTGTTGAGTTACAGTTTCAGAGGAGATTTGAAAGGTAAAGAGAGACAGGGAAGAGAAACATAGAGATAAGAGTGAGAGATGGGAATCTAATTTGCAGAGAGAGAATAGAAATATGTGTGTTTACAGGTGTCAAATTGCATGTGAACACATCAGTAACACCAAACAGGCATTAATTAAAGCTATGATGGGGAAAACACAACGGAAATCTGACTTTTCAGGATGTTTTGACTCTTCCTAAGATGTGAAAAGACTCTTATACATTATTCCCTCCCAAAAGATTGTCTGCATCTTCGTTTCAGGGTTTGAGGGTCATCAGTGTGAGATAGACATCAATGAGTGTGCCAGCAGCCCCTGCATGCATGGAGGCCACTGCATTGAGAGGTCATGGCAGCACCTGTATGGCAGCGAGCCTCTGCTGCCTGAACACTATGACCAGCAGCGTGCAGCAGGTTACATCTGCAGCTGTCCTTCGGGGACAACAGGTAATGTTGAATTAATTATGTGTTACACAGGTCTGGTTATACACAATAGTAGTTAGTTTCCAATACATTCTGCAGGATGGAGAAGCTTATGTTATTCACACTGACACACACAAGACGCTAAAGTTGTCTTATCAGTAAATAGTGCGTATAGTCAGGTGAATGACCAGGTGCTGATTGAAGCAACAGCAGAGTTAGAGGGTATATTTAAATGAGAGTATTTTGCTATTTATCAAAATACATAAAAGTGTCCTCTATATATTACATACTTGTATATTAACAGTGTCAGTTCAGATAGTTTTAGTTTTACTTCAGGGAAGATTTAAAATATATCTGCCATTGAGACTGCAAATGGCACCCAACAGTGGAAGTGAACTGAATTTAGTTTGTGGTGCTCAAAGCATTAAAATATTTGAAAAACTAGTGTTATGAATTGCAAAGCACTGCAACAGCAATATATCAAGATTTTCCAGAAAGAGTGTACAGGTTACTTAGAATAATCCACAGACCTCTCTGTCAAGACTTGTATTGATATTTTTTACCCTCAAAATAATTCTCAATGAAAGCAGTCAGAAATGAGGGCTGCGGAGTCTGTTTTGTGATATTATAATAATAGTAATAATAACTTATCAAATTCAGCAAATTACAAAGTGCTTTACAAAGGACAGACATAAAAAAGGATGCCATAAAATACCAAATTCACATATACTATATGAACACATACATTCCCAAATCATTTATGACTCTGAGAACTGACCTTAGGCACTATGTATAGGATTTGAAAATTTCCGACTTTGGTGCTCCCTAGTGGTAGCATGAACAGTCACAACTGGCAATTCACAGACATTCACTGTCAGTTTTCACCAGGATTGCCTCTCTCTCTTTGTTTATATAAACAAAATCCATATGCCATCCCAATAATGAATGATGCTATAATCACATAAAAATTACACATAAAGTTTAGTTTTAATTTGAGTTATACTGTAATGCTGTTTGGATGTGTAATGCTCTAGGACTGAGCCTGGCTCCATTAACTACAAATGAGCAAAATGAGTGAGCAATTTGCATTGGAAACAGGTAATATTGTTCATAATAACGCATATAACATTTAAATATATATTCACAGCATATTGTTGGTGTAGCCATGTCCAGAGAAACTTCACACTGTAATTTGTATTAAATAATACTTTCCGGTTACAAAAGCAGACCCTGTCAGTCTTCCTGCTTACACAAGACTTGATCTAGCAGTGAAGGTAAGACTGTGAGCCGTTGCCGGCTGGAGTTGTGTTCTAAAAATTGACTCTCTGCCAGTTGCAGTGGCACTGACTCAGTAAGGTGGCCAAATAGCATTAGAGTAATCCCCAGGATCTGGCTTTGCCGGTCTCCTGACTGGAGCTATTCAACCCTACGTGGCTATAGAGAAGTAGACAAGGAGCAGACCTCCACTGGGATGGCCTGTATACACACAAACTAATATGGTGCACTTAGACAAGTTTGGGGCTATTCTGGGGGAAAGAGTGACGGCATGATGTGGACACACACACCATGGATTTGGGGGATTCTGTTGCTTGTAACAGGTAACAATGTAACACCTTTTTGTAATAGTAGATATTTTGTATTACAGTGTTACATAATAAGTCAAATTCTGATGTTATTTTTTCTTTTCTTTCTTCTAATATAAAACAAGTAAATTAGCTAACAACTGAAGTGCAGCGAAGCAGCAAACCACCTGTTTTTTGTTTTTTTTCTGTGGTGGTTTTGTGTTGTACTACAGGCCTTATAGCTGTTGCTCTCTGTACAAAATGTCTACTCAGTGTATCCTTTTTAGATTTGAGATCTAAAAATTTGCAGAAAATATCAAATGCTGATCACAACAACAGCATAACAACAACACATCAAACAGGCAAACAATGTTAAGAGGATAATGCAGTACACGGACAAGTCCAGTTACAAGTAAACACGTGGACTGCTCTAGTAATAGCCGGGTACACGGATATGTGCCTAAACCAGCGAAGAGAACGGTGTTTAATACCTGAAAGCTTTGCCTCTAGTAGGGATGAATTGATTGTGTCAGGTTAAAACAGTGGCTGAGAACAGAATCTGTGTCAGAGGAGGAACATAGTAGTCCGTTATATCCTGTCCAACGAAGAAAAAAAAAACTGGGCATGTCCAGATTTTTCTGCACTTGCCATTATTATGTAACTTGCCCACATAATAGTCAAATACAAGTGTATGAATGTGACTTGTTAAACTCACAAAAGGGGAATCTTTTTGCTTATAAGACTACTGAAGCGTGATGACAATAAGTGATGGCTAATTACATAACTGACATCTGTAATCATGTTTTAAGTTGTTTAATGACAACAACCACAAATGGTAATATGGTTTCTGACCTCTGTTGCTGGAAAAAAAAACACAGTGGTGATTTTATTTTATTCTTTCATGCTGACAGGTTCCCTCTGCCAGGAGGTGATAAACCAGTGTGACCCAAGTCCCTGCCATAATGGGGGCATGTGTGAAAGCCATGTTGGGGGCTACACTTGCCACTGCCTCAAAGAGAGTGGCGATGGTATCGTCTATGGAGGTATAAACTGTGATGTGAGGCTTGTGGGCTGTGATGGCCACGAATGCCAGAACCAAGGCTCCTGCTCTCCTTTCCTGTTGGATGGGACTCACGGCTACACCTGTTCCTGCTCGCCTGGGTACACTGGCAACCTCTGCAAGACCCCCACCACATTCTCCTTTGAACGCAGCGGCTACCTGCTGCTTCAGAATCCGCTTGTGGATGCCGAGGTCTCTTGCAACATCACCCTGAGCTTCAAGACTGTTTTGCCCAGGGCGGTGTTATTCCAGCGGAAAGGCAGGGGGCTGCTGCTGAGCCTGGAGCTGGAGGAAGGGCAGCTTCGCCTCACGCTGAGGAAGGAGGCTCCTACTGGGGCTGAACCAGAGAGCCCAACCCAGGTTCTGGAGCTTCCACACAATGTCACGGATGGAGAGTGGCATTCTGTCGAGGCTGTGCTCGGACACTGGGTGCTCAGCCTGAAACTCTTGGATGACGCTGGGAGCTGTGAGAGCCAGTCATGTCACAAGGTTGCCCCAGTCCAAAGCATCCTGACCGGGCTGGTGTCACCTCCTCAGAACACTTTTATTGGAGGAGTGCTTAAGGACTCAAATGGCCCCAGTGAGGACTCTCCACTTCCAGCATTCATTGGCTGCATGCAGGATGTGTTTGTGGACTGGCAACTCATCGTCCCTCAGGAGTGGCTGAGCGACTCTGCTGTTAATGTGTCCCCTGGCTGCAGCCACAGGGACCGCTGCCTGGACGTGCCTTGCCAAAACAGAGGACAGTGTGTCAACCTGTGGCAGAGCTACCAGTGCCGGTGTCCAAGGCCTTACGAGGGGCAGGACTGTGAAGAGGGTAAGTTAAATGTCAAATGGAGAAGTCAAATAGCTGCAATACAGTGTAAAAATGGGGTTAGATTTTGGTTTTCCTGTTCCTTTAAATGCACATACACTATGAAAAATAAACGAATATTTCCATTGCAGTAGGGAAACGTTTGGGATAAGCAGACACAACATCACCAGAGTCTTTAAACTTTAAGCTAACCTGATCAATTGGGTAGTAGTTCACTCCCACAAAATTTCTAAGTTGCATAATTAAATAACATCCTCCGTTGCTGATGTGTAACAGAAGTGAAGGGAGTAGAGATGAGGCCAATCAAAAGCCAAGTAAAGGACAGAGGCAGAGATCCTCTTATCTAACACACTGGATTAAGGATATAAGGGAGTCTATTTTGGAAATAGTCTGAACATGCAAGGCAATGGCACACTATTCAGTAGACTATGGAAAACTGTGATCAAAACATCAGATACTTAATGATAAAGAGAATGAATAAATGTAATTTTCACTAAAGTTTGCCCTGAAAGTGTTTAATAGTTCCGTTTTTAAACTAAGCTATCTATAGCCTCTTGAGTCTTATCAAAGCAGATTACTGATCACGGTGTCAGATGGGAGAATTTGGACGCACTTTTACTCACATGCTCATGAATGCACACACCTGTACACTTGAAATTTCCACTCCCATACACATGCAAGCTTTTATATGACCTGTCATGCTCTGTATGTCCTTTATGTGTTCTCAATGTCTCGCCTGCCGTATAAGGTGACCAACCCACAGCGGAAAGTGCTGACAGCGGACACAGAACATGCATGAGGGCTGGTGGCAGCTTAGATTTCCTCTCTCTGTTCCCGTTCTTCAAGAAAGCTCATCTGAATTTGCTTAAATTTCAGATTCTTGCTTGTTTGGTGATTCTATGTTTTCACTGCAAGCAAGTACAGACAGAGTTTGCGAACTGAAATCTATCATAATTCGATTTTAATAGTATTTATTGTTTCTATGTTTATTTCACACCCTTGTGCAGCAACTAAATAAATTAAAGGTACATAAAAGATATTCACAGATTTATGTGTGTGAATTCTTTTTGACATCAGTTACACTTTTTGTGTAACTGATGTTACACAAAAGTTTTTTTCCTCTACAACCAAAACACTGCAAATAAGTGATATTGTGGAGCTTATATAACATATAACCCTGTCTACAGTAATTCATCTTATAATGCATGCTGGTCAAGCTTTGAGGCACTTGAGAGTTAACACATGAAGATGTTTTCTCATGTTTTTCCTTGTTTGCAGAACACGTAACTGCACGCTTTGGGAACGAGGACTCTCACAGCTATGCTGCGTTCACTGTCATAGACGATTTGGATCATGACCTCTCCATCTCCCTCTTCCTGCGTACAAGGAGGCAAAATGGACTCCTCCTGGCCCTCGCCAACAGCAGCAGCCAGTACCTGCACATGTGGCTGGAGGACGGCAAGGTCACAGTTCAGCTCAATAACTTTGAGAGCCTGAAGTCGGAGAGTGTGATTGATGACGGCGAAGTCCACTTTGTGAGTGTAGAGGTGGTGGAGGAGCGCATGGCGCTGTACGTGGCAGCTCAGAAACAGGGTGATGTGGAGGTCAAGACAGTCAGTGTTCAAGCAGGAGATACTGTCTATGTTGGAGGTCTTTTGGAGATGGGGGCAACATCAGAGTTTGGTGGATATTTTAAAGGCTGTATCCAGGACCTGAGGATCAATGACAGGAGGCTGCAGTTCTTCGGGTTGGACACCTCAGTGAGATCTTGCCCTCTGAAGCTCATGGAAAATGTGACTGCTGGCTGCTCCGGTGACAACGCTTGCAGTGTGAGTGAACAACTTGTTTACACAAAGTGTTGGTGTCCTTCCAGTAACATTTGTCAGTCTTTTATTCTCATCATTAATCACCAGGGACAGTGTCTTTCTTTAGTGGAAAATAGATCAGAGTGTGCAGGAATTGATTAAAATTAATCTTAAAATGAATCACATCTATGAAAGTATTCACATCTTTAGTGTAAGGGGATCAAACAGATATTATGCAGAATTTGGTAAAAGTAAGCCCCTTTTATCTGTTTCTCATCTTCAGAGGAACCCATGTCTAAATGGGGGAATGTGTTACTCCATGTGGGACGACTTCATCTGCACCTGCCCGGCCAGCACAGCAGGGCGGCGCTGTGAAGAGGTCAGGTGGTGCGAGCTGTCACCGTGCCCCATAGATGCAGAGTGCAGGATAATGAACCAGGGATATGAATGTAAGTGAAGTCCAACATTTTAAGACTTACAGTACCAGTCAAAAGTTTGGAGACACTTTCCCATTCCCTTAAATGAGAAAATATGTCCAAACTTTTGATTGGTACTGTATGAGTAGAGTCTTTAAAGGCAAACCCAAAATGCATCACAAGTTAATTGAGACAACTCAAAATCAAGTCTTTCAGAGTAAGTTTCAAATCAAGTCATAAACCGCTATGTTTATAGTGTTTTTTTTACATGCAGTAGTGGACACCAAGTCCATACAATGTGTGTAGCTATGTACATGTGCTTGTCTGACACTGTCTTTTCATTGCTCTGCAATTATACAAGGCTAAAACTTGAGAAATTAATGTATTTGCTCAAGTATCAAGTGTCAAATAACTCAAGTCTCAAAGCAATTTTGCACGACAAATCCCCCATGCTCATTTGTGTGACTTGTGTCCAACAATTGTCTGCACCTTATAAGATACCTTCAATCAGAAAATGTTAGTTAAAAAACGATGTCACACATGGTATAATAACTGTTAGATGGTTAGATGGAGTGCCCCTGTAGCTTTGGGGCATGAACCGCAACATCCCCAGTTCAAGACCTGATGCATCTATCTCTCTCCCTCACTTCCTATCATTTCTCTATTGTCTGTAATGAAGGTGTAAAATGCCAGAAATCTTAAAGAAAACAAAAAAAAACTGTTAGATTAGGTAATAATAAGTTGCCAACTTGAGATAAAATATACCTCTAAAAGACTTCAAAATGTTATTCAAGCCAAGCTGTTAATGTCATATATTAATTACAGCATATTTTCATGTGATAATGTGAAGTATCACATCATCATATATTATTCATATACTTATTATTCACCCTTGTGAACTTTGTCAGTGTAGCAGTGTGATGATAATGCTTCATTATGTGATAATATGATACATTAATTTAATTTGTCAACTATTTTACATTTTGGTAAATTGTTACATGATCAGACAGTTAAAGGGAACCAGTTGCTACATATTATTTATAACGAACGGTGAGGTTGGATTTCCCCAAAGCATCGTAAAAATGAGCTAATTTTTGTGCTGTGTTATTAGTGGTCCATTTTGCTGCCTGTTTCTGCTGTTATCTTCTCTTTGATGTCATTTCTCAGTTACTTAAAAGCCCTTAAACCCAGACTATGGAGTTGTTTACTTCTTAGACTACAGTCTATGTGCGTTACCTAATCTTTGACCTTGTTTGTGGATTTGTGTCATCATTATGTTAGTCATCATGTAACAGAGTGATACAACATGCTTGCTTACATACCGGCCTCAATCTGCCCACACAGTATATGTGCTCCGTAAAGCAGGATTGGCCTGAGGCCAGATTATCCTTTTTTTGCTGGGATTATTGATGATTTGCTGTGTTGTCCATCTGTCCTGTAAATTACCCCACCTTCAGTGATTAACTCATTGAGGAACAAATACCTGCTCATTACAGATAAATTACCTCATGTAGTTGCCTACAATGATTTGAGTGTTATCATCAATCAGTCATCTTTAAATTAAGAATCAGTGCTCTTGCCTGATTCCCTTTTTGTATTATTGTGCATAAAGGCAGTAAAAATCAAAAACAGATGATGAGCCACACTCACAAAAAGGTTTCAATGGTGAGACAAAATAAGTGTGTTAATGTGTAAAGAAATATACCTTACAGATATCTCCTCCTGACCTCCTAGGTTACTCCAATGCAACTTTCCTGAATGACAGCACTGTGTTGTCCTACCGGGGAAACGGCCACATATTCCGCAATCTAACTAACCTTTCCCTAAACCTGCGCACACGGAGGCGTAATGCAGCCATCCTACACGCAGAGAAGGACTCAGCCTTCGTCACACTCTCTATCCAGGATGGTTTTCTCTTCATGGAGCTTCAGAGCACTCCTAGAGGTGAAGGAGAGGAGACGGAAGAAGAGCAGGCAGTGTCTACAGTCAGCCTGAGCAGCAGGAGCAGTGTCAGTGATGGTGAGTGGCACAGCGTCCATCTGTTCATGGCAGCACCCTGGGCGCCTACTTCTCGGTGGACTCTTGTGCTGGATGAAGAAATAGATGAAGCCAGCACCTCCAGGCACCAGGGGGGCAACTTGGATTTCCTCAAGCAAGGAGTGGACATATTCTTGGGGGGCCTGGCCCCGGATGCCGGGTGGTCTCTGACTGGGTGCCTGAGCACAGTAGAGGTGGGCAGCATTGCCCTGCCTTACTTCAGCTCCTCTGACGTGAACCTCCCACGCCTGCAGGAGGAGCAGTTCATTCAGACATCATGGCATCCACCGCTCCTTGGCTGCAGCGGGGCCCCCGTGTGTCAGCCGAACCCCTGCCAGAATGGAGGGGAGTGCCGGGACCTCTTCAACTCCTACAACTGCAGCTGTGCTGAGGGCTGGGCCGGGAGGCGCTGCAACTTCTTCACCGACACCTGCGCTTCTAATCCCTGTGTCCACGGCAATTGCAGCGTGAACGGTCTGACCTACGAGTGCACCTGTGAGTTCGGCTACGCAGGTGCGGACTGTGAGGAAGAGGTGGATATGTGCGAAAACCACCTGTGTGCCCATGGAGGCACCTGTCTGCACGGGCCAGACAGGTACGCCTGCCTCTGCCCTGAGAACTACACTGGACCCCTTTGCAAGTAAGTTCAGGTGTTTAATGCAAAAGGAAAAAAGTCCGACAATAGAATATAATAAAACTGCAAAGAATACTCCCTTATATAGAATCGTCCCTTAGGCTTGTGGAAAGTAAAGACAAGCAGTGGAAGATGAGACGATCCCAACATAAATATTTCATGCTCTAAATACGACTTTGCTCGTGTGTGAACGGTTTCAGGAGCCTCGTTAGTTAGTAAACACAAAATACACAAATAAATGCTCAGACAAATTGCATAGACAAGGGACCGCACCACAACACAAACAAAACCCTACACTGTAAATGTTTCCCCATCTCTGTCTCTGTTCAGCATTTCAACCACGCCTGCAGTGAGCGTCTCAGAAGTTGCATTTCTATTCTAGTGTCAGCCAGAAAAGGCCTCAGTCTGCTGTGGTGTCTCACAACACAAGGCTCTCTGGTTCAGCGCCAGTTTCTTTCCCCTGTCATCTACAGTTTGCCTCGGAGAACCAGCAGGGGAACGCCTCCAACCATTTATCCTGTAAACACACAGCCTCTTGCATTTTGCCTCTTTTGCACAAGGAAAAAGCCTTTGCAAGTGTCTCGCTAAGCAAGCCACCAGACAAGCTGCACATCTCCCTTTACTGCGAACATCTACGCTGTAAAGTTTTCATCAAAATGACTTCGTTTTGTTTGTGTCTCTTATTTGTGTCTCTTTCTACCCTCTTTCCCCATCTTCCTTTCTGTTCCTCTCTCCAGTGAACGCGTTGAAGAAATTCCATGGTACATTGTTGTCAGAAATGTGTAAGTAGTTTGTTTTTTTTTCTCCTATTTCTCAGGTGTTCCCTATTTGTTTCCTGTTAGATATTTGTCTCTCAATTGTCATGTACAATGTCTGCAGTTTTTTTTGTTCAACTGCGTGCAACAAAATGCCAAGCAAAGCTAATATTAACGCTCCCTGTGACGTTGTTTGTTTTAACATGAATGAGATACCCGCTGTTTCAAATGAGTGACAGCTGTAGTTCAAAATGACTCTCGGCATCTAAAGTAAAACTTCACCTATCAAAGTTGTGCGTTTGTCAAAATGAAAAAACACTGGTATTTTGTTACTACTGAGGGATGGATTTCAAGTTACCAGCAGATTTTGGAACAGAGCTGCTCCGCTCCAGGCAAAATTAAGTATAAAAGACTAGAGGTCATGGAGGAATGGTTGGCTTTTTCATTCCTGTACATGTGATTTGACACCTGCTGCTGGATAGTTGCCAGAGGTCATTAAACTTATTATCCTGGTCGGCTCCTAAGCCTCTTTGTCCCCCCTGTGGGGGAACAGCAGGAGGTCGAACAATACAGCTCCTGCCTGGCTGCTTCGTCTGCTTCCGGCTGTTGTAAAGACGACAAACTCTAATGCACACGACCCACTGAACCTCTAAATACCTCTGACACTACTGCCTCAAATAAAACTGAAATAACACGCACATTTTCCCTTTCTGTTTGTCTGTACCAGGAGGCCCAAGCTACCTGTTTCTGTGTGCGGCGATGATACCAGAAACTATACCTGCTTCAATGGAGGCAACTGCACTGACCGAGAGCTGTCCTGTGACTGTCCACCTGGCTTCATTGGACACCGGTATGATAGAAAAACAGGAAAAATCATTCCATGAAAACCTGTAAACAGGAAAAATGGATGCAAGAGAAAATGTACTGTCCATCCATCTCTGTTTCTGTGTCTGTAGGTGTGAGCAGGAGGTGGATGAGTGCAAGTCCAACCCGTGTCTGAATGGAGGCTACTGCCGCAACCTCATCAACAAGTTCATCTGCGTGTGCGACATGAGCTTCGCCGGGGACATGTGCCAGACGGATGTAAGCGACATTTACTTTTACGTGGCCGTACTGCTGTGGCAGAACCTCTTCCAGCTGCTCTCCTACCTCATCCTCAGGCTGGACGATGAGCCAGAGGTGGACTGGGGAGACAACGAGTGAGAGTGTGTGCATGTATGTGTGCGGGACTGTTTGTGAAAGAGTGGATGCAGAGTGGGATTTGAAGGTTCGTCAGTGCATGTGTGTGGGTGTTTCATTGTTTATAAAAGAGGGGAATAGCTAGTACTTCTCTATACAAAGCACAGGGAAATATTTAAAACCAACCTGCTGCACACATATTTCTCTAGTTGACTTTTTTTGTGTAGTTGTCGGGTTAACTGTACTGCAGAGCTGTTCCTGTGCCTTAAAATGAAGCACCTTATTTAATGTAGTTAGATAATAACTTAATTTACATATTTAAGTAGCTATGGATCAGAGCAGCAATAATCTCTGTACAGACAAAACAGTGAAAATAAAGTGATTGCAGGACTAGAACTAAGGATTATTTTCACTATTATTACAATTAATCTGTTCATTGTTTAGTCTATAAAATGTGAAAAATGTCCATCACAAGTTGCCAGAGCCCAAACGGATGACTTCAGACTGCTTATTTTGTCTGATAAGTCCAAAAAGATTATTAGAATTGATTGTTATCAACTTGTCAATTAATTACTAATTTCTACATTGCACAGGATAGTTATTGTGTTCTAAAGGGAGAGATAGTCTATATTCAATAATGCACTTTTTGGTGAAGTGAAGAACATTATAATATAAGTATTATTTATAATGTTTCTCATTGAAGATATCCTGTCAGTCTCGTCTGAGCTGGATTTTGGGAGCTCCATACGCCTAAATGTATGAACTATCAAAACAGTGTTGTAGTAACAAAAGCACCTAGAGGGGCTCGAAGACGACAGGATGTCTGACTTTGTTGTTGATGTGCGTTCAGATCACTGTGGTGACTGACTGACTGACTGGCTGCTGTGCATTGTTTTGTAACAAAGAAGAAGTTTCTGTCTCTAAACCTTCCTGTCAGAGGCGAAGATATTTTCAGCTTAAATTCTCTGCGGCTCCGCTTGAATGTTACCTATCAACAGTCACCGTGTGGTCAACCTTTAAAAATCATTGCAGTCGTCTGTCTTTCAGTCATGCTGAAGAATCCGTGGATGACTGTAACTTCTTGTTTGTCTGTCTTTCTCTGTCCTCATGTCCAGTGTCTGTTTAAATCCAGTCTGTCTTTGTTGTTGTCAAATAAAAAAAAATCTTTCTTATGAGCTTGATTCGTTGTCTGTCCTCTTTTCATCTAGTTTTTTTTTTCTTCCATCATCACACATTTGCTTAATTCTCTGTTTCATTCCTCCATTTTCACCTCCTGACAAACTTCAGTCGAACATTAACAAAACCCTTTCATTGATTTCCTAACCGTGTATCAGTGGGTGTGTGCGTGTGTGTGTAAAGAAGTGTAGTCAGGTGGCCACCGTGACGCCAAAAATAGACATTTAATCTCTCCTAACAAGATGTAGTGTGAGTATAGTCCAGAATAGTTCAAGTTCATAGACACGTGCAGAGCAAAGGCACAGAGCCTTACTTTTGTGTATTACTGGTAGGGGCCTGTTTTTCATGGTTTGGGCTAGCCAGCAGTTTGTGGAAGCCTTTTACCTCTTTAAAGTGAGATTCATAAAGAAATTAGTGCAAATTAGAAGAAGTTGACCTGGCTCAGCCCCCGGCCTGATTGCCTAACCAGTGCTCAACCTCACTAATGCTCTTGTAGCTGAATGGAAGCAAATCCCCGCAGCCAGGTTCCAAGATCTCGTGGAAAGCCCTTACAGACCAATGGAGGCTGTTACAGCAGCAGATTAATGCCCATGATTTTGAATGAGATTTTGAATAAACACATATGGGTACAATATTCAGGTATTCACATACTTCTGACCATGTAGTGTATGTGGCAATGGCACTCATCTCTTGTACACCTGCCTCCTCTGTTCCATCTTGCATTTTTCAAGTGTGTGCATATGTATTTGTGTGTGTGTGTGTGTGTGTGTGTGGCGTGTATCCTTTGCAGACACAGGTAATGCTGAGGAAAGTGGGGGGAGGAAATGGAAAGCAGTTTTTCAGTGTCGGCACTGATGTGGCCATCCTTTGAGAGAGGGAGAAATGTGCTGCGCCAGCGAAAAAGCAGCATCTGGTGCTGAAGTGCAGTTTCAGCAGAGAGCTGGTGGCATTCACAGAAGTTCGGTCTGCTTCACAGAAACATATGAGGGCAGCTTATCTGGCAGGCACACACACACACACACAGACACGCACGCACACATGCAGAGCAGGTTGATAGTGCTGACAGCAGGGAAGCATTGCTGCTGTCTCTGTGTGCGAAGCTGCTCTGCCGAGGCTTCAGGGTGGCCTTGCTGTGTACCTTAGAGACTGGTTAGTTAGACATATCCGTGTCTGTGTGTGTGGCAGTCGCTGACTGATGGCGGGTCCTGGCTGCAGGCTGCTCCGGCTCGCTTGTGTCACACTCGCTCTGACAGCCAACTGTGCTGCAGTGACAGGTAAGCACTTTCCAGGAGTCAACAAAGGACCTGTAGCGAGGGAAAGAAACTGTCATATCTGCAGCGTCGAGCATGAGTGCATAAGTTATTTTTTGCCTCAGGATACGGATGGTTGTATTTTTATTAGAATTATGTCTCCATGTTGATTGCTCAGTGTAAAGTTTGCTGACTTCTGAGATTTTTTTTCATAGAGTGACAAGTTCAGTAAGAAGCTTTAGTCATGAAGATACTGTCAACCAGAATTTTAAGTGTTATGGAGTGATACTTACAGCTGTTGTGCTGTTGGTAACCTGGTAGCAACCACTCAGACTGTCACGACTATCACACCAACCAGAACTACTGATGTAAGTGCATCTGCTCCTCCGTGTTCTGCTGCTGGTTAATGAATGTTAACCAATCACTCTCCTTCTGCACTGGAAGCTTTGACTCATTTTGATTCACTAGGTTTGACTGGTGAGGTCTGAAATCGCTGTGTTTGCATGTAGGGTGATTATGTTCCTGGTTGGTGATGAAGCTGTTTGTGTGTGTGAAGATCAAAGGGCCACAGGGATGTAAGTTAAAAATGAATGTTAGCAGGTTTCACAAGTCATTAAAACACCTGCATCCAAATCAGACACTTCATGTAAAGCAGCTTTTCTTCCTGCTTGAAAAGAATCATGTGTGTGACTGCATGAGCTATTTTTGGTGTGTGAGTGTGTTTCTGGGGGTGTTTGGACTGATGGGATCATCAGGCAGCATCTTGCCTGTGTGTATGTATGTGTGTAAATATGCATGTGTGTTTTGTGTGTGTGTGTGCGTGTGTGTGATCCTCCACAGATGGAGCGTGCTCCATACAGCTCGCGGGTGGCTGCCGTGCTGGCACCGTGTCTGGTTGGCTTGGCGATAGTGGTGATGCTGGCTCTGGCCCTGGCTGTAGCCAAACTGCGAGAGAGGCGGCAGACGGAGGGAGGTTTCGGTTCGAGGCAACTCGAGGCTCCTGGTGGTCGCTACCCACCTGCTGAGCTGGGAAACGCATCCATCAGCACTTTGGCAGCACGCGTGGAGCGCCTGGTGTAGTGTAAAGCAGTGAGGAGAGGGAAACTGTGTGTGAGTGCGTGAGTGAAAGAAACTGTGCGAGAGTGATATGAAACGATGAAATAAACAATGTATCTTGTGTGTGAGCATCTTAGAATACTTTCCAGTAATTCCAGTAAGCAGCCAACCTCTCTGACTCCTGTCTCCTTCCCACCTCCTTCCAGCTGACCTCAGAGGGTTTGACCTCTGACCTCTTACTGTCCATCAGTCTGGTTTCCATCGCCCTGCTGCTGGTTCTCATCCTGACATCTGTCGGCCTAGTGGTGGCGCTAAACCGCCGTGCCACCCACGGCACCTACAGTCCCAGTCGGCAGGAGAAGGAGGGATCTCGAGTGGAGATGTGGAGCATCACGCAGCCGCCACCTATGGAGAGGCTCATATGAGAGGGAGGTGGGAACTGTGTTTGCATGCACTGACATACATCTGATAACAGAGGACCATGCTGGATTAAAACATCATAAAAGAAGAGATATCCATCTGAACTGTGCAGCAGAATATCTGCAGCCTGCTTATAAACACGTTTGTCACCTCTCAGTTCCTCCATCCTATAATTACAGCTGTCATTCTTCATTTGCATAAACACATGCTGGAAGACCTGATGAGATCTCACGACACCGTTTTTGTGTTTTTGCATCCCAGTGCCTCATCTATCTTTCTACCCTGTGCTGCACCTTGCTTTAGCCTCCAGCAGTACATCCATCTAAATACAAAGATTTGAGCTCAGAATGTATTGAGTTTGTTGCATCTTTGTGCCTGATCCATATTTGTAGAACTGATGTACCAGCGAGCACCCCAAAAAAATGTAACCAGACTTTGGGACAAACAAATAGTCCTTTTAATTTAAATTCCTTAAGTTTCATCCATGTGTATTTATTATAGGACAATGCCTTTCTAATTCTTTGTTTATTACATGTCTATATGCTGAATGTTGCTGTCATCATTGATTCTTTTGAACGTTCTCACTTTCCGTAGCTCCTCACAGACAGAATTATGTCCTTCAAGAGTCCGATTTAAGGATTAGTTGCACTAGTCAAGAATAGTTGCTTTGCTTCCTCTGGGCCGACTTGAATGTTGTTAAAAACTAGAAATGTCTAGACAGCTGTGTCATTTTAAGTGTATGCACTGTAATGATTATTTTGTATATTAAACTGTGATTTTTATTTCTACCTTCAATTGTTGGCAACTGTACATAGAAAATGTGCTGTTTAATTAAAGTGAATTTATTTGTCTCGATTCATTTTATATCTACAAAGTTTCATGTGTCTATTTAGGAACAGTTTGGTGCCACTGTAAGAAAGAATTTATATTTTTACTTTAGTGTTTGTCTAATCAGTAAACCAATACACTGACACACACACACACACACACACACACACACACTCAATATGTTGTATGTAAAATACATTCTGTCTTAATAGAGAAATGTGGTTATAAATGAGGCCAGAGATGTATAAGCATGAAACAGTATAATTTATTTTCAGTTCACAGTGCATACATTGTGTGCAGTTGTACCAAGTTACTCATCAATAGCACATTAGATTGACCTCAGTTGTTTTAAGACAGCTGTTTACTCTGCAATGAGAACATGCAAGTGTGCACAGAATCAGAAAATCAGTAAATGGCATATCGAAGAGTTAATCATCATTACAATACCCAAACAAGAGACTGAGAGCAAAAAAAATTGATTAAGGTAACTTCTCCTATACTGTAACTACACTTAAAATATGTCTGATTTCATAAATGAGTGGTTTAGAGGGCAGTGATGTTAATCCTCTTTGTAAAGTTGAACCTGTGTTTTCTGTAAAATCTGCTACATAATCTCTGTCACCTCTCACTCCAAACTTGCAATTTCAGGACTATCATACTTAATATATATATATGTTTATTAATTACTTTACGCTGTATTAATAGCAGAGTACCGTCTTACACTGAGGGTTGGGTATTCTTAGCTATCACAAACCTTCAGACATTGAAATGTAAATCCCCTGACAATAACTTCTTCATTGTTTTACATTAGTGTAAACGGGATCAGTCTAAAGCGTTTTTTTTGTTTTTTTTGTTTTTTAATCACCCTCAACAGCAGCTGACTGCTCAAGTATTTCTCCTCTACAGACCTCTGCAGTTACATTTACAGTAGCTGGTAACCAAAAAAGTAGAAATGTTTTCTCCTGCATAAAATGCAAGGCAAATGACATCTAACACTACAATATCCAAATGCAAGGCAGAATGAGTGTATTGTACCAGACCCCATGTAATTTCCATCATTCTTCGTTTGATGGAAGTGCTAAATACTGAAATAATAATACAAGAAAAAAACATCTGAAAAACTAAACAAAGCAAAATCAATAGCATACAATACATACAGGTACTGTACATACATGCAGATATGACAGTAAGCACTGTACCATGTACAAGCAAGCATCAGTCTGCTTAAATTGATTAGAAGGTGTCAAATGCTTCTTAACATGAATGGCTACATGGGACATTTGTTAATATTCTCTCTCTATATTTTTCTTTTTCAAAAAAATAAAATCTAAAACATTCAAATATTAGGTGTCATTTTTACAACATACAACACCAATCATATATTATCCATGTAAAATATACTCAAGCCAGCAAAAATACATGTCTATTCAGTTGAAAATAATTTCTCATCAATATGAAATCAACTAGAGAATCTCCTCTGAGAAACATTTTTTTAATGCAGTTAGCTCAGGATGAGGGCGTCTTTTTTAAAAAAAAAAAAAAAAAAGAAAGAGAGAAAACAAAAAGAAAAAGAGCACAAACTATACAAGTAATCACCTAATAAAAGACTCAAATTAAGTACCTATTTAACAAAAAGACAAATAACCCAGAGATCTTCTCTTAAATACAGGCAGGAGGATTCCCGCTGACCACCACAGCAAAGGAAACACTGACTCCAGCTGGACTTCAGCCGAGCTCAATAACAAAACAGCTACGAAAACAACGTTAGAACCCAAGTTCAGTTCAGGTCAGTTTCTGTTTTTCAGGACACAAATGTTTTTGTGTCTGTTTATCATATAAATACCAACGTTTGTAGGGCCTAACTGTGATTTAAGGTGGTCTGAAACATTGCATACTCCTCCTCTCTATAATACTGTACCTTGTTCTGATTATATCGGGTGGTACGCTTACTGTATAAGGCACACCATACACTCTGTCATTAACACTCACAGACACACTTCATCTCACACACAGTTAAATAGTCTTTGATATTTATTTATTTATTTTTTTATTTGGGGACACATGTGGCTTACTCCCTTTAGAAACTAATTTGATTGTGATTGTTTATTTTTCAAGTAGAATCAATGCATTATAAAGTAATTAGTAGTAAAAAAAATTACCTTTTTGAATTTTAAATATTTGCATAGTAAATATGTTTTTTGTGTTCACAATGAATAGGGCCAGTAAAGAAATTATTCTGGAGTCTGTTTTTTAATTTTTCCTTTTTTGGAATTACTAGGACTGATTCCTGGGCTTTTAGAAGCACGCCAAAGACTTTATGAGCAAATCGTTAACGCAGAGCAGCACTCAAAAAGTAGAGAAAAAGCTGCTATTAAACTGCCACACCGACTGGCGTCTGGCATAAATCTTAAGAACAACGAACCATAAATGTAATAATCCCAACACAAGAACACATGAAAAAGCTTTCCTCTTTTCTCTGGGTATGTGGCGACGCAGAGAATGATGGGAACCACGATCCGATCTCTGGACGCAGCGTTTCTCTCCACAGGAGAGTCCATTATAGAAACACTTTTGACTCTGTACACATTGCATCCATGTAGCTACTCTCTGAGGAGAACCGTATTGCTGCGTTTACAGTACAATCATCAACCACTGCATTACATGACAGTGTGTGACTCTAACCTAGAAGGGCAGAGATTGCATTTCCTCTTGTGAGACAAAGACAAGCAAAGAAAGGGAGACAGGCAGAAAGAGTTATAAAAGTCTGGTGATATCCTATATTTTTCTTAATGACAAATAATCCCATGAAAAGACCTAAACCAACAATTAATTTTCTTTACTAACAGGTAATCCACGGCTGAAACTAGTCCAGAAGAAATGCACTACGCATTGTTTGAGTAACGTTTGGAAAAAAATAGCGTCCAGCAGTTTTAGGAAATGATTTTGCCTTTTTCAAAACTAAAAAAACTACGATTTTTAAAGATTTTTGTCTACAGTAAAATGAGCTTGGACCCAAATGCCACAAAAGTCTGAACACATTCAGAGACGGAATAATGTAGTTTTTTTTTTGTTTCGGTCTTCATGTAATTTGTTGACAATAAGAAACATATAGTACAGAGGAATGCCAGCCTCATACTTTAAAGTTCACCTTTTCCACCTCCGCTCCAAACCTCATGAGCTCTGCAACAACTGGCCGCCATTTTTTAAAAGGTCAAAAGAGTGAAAAATGTCCTGAAAGTACTAAATGGTAGAAAATTAGAAAAAAAGAGACAACATGAGCGGGAGAGTGATGATGTTGGAAAAAGAGAGAAAATAAAAAAATGGAGATTGGGCACTGGCATCAGATCATCCACATTAACATTTTTCTGTATTTGCTCCTCTTCAGAGTGACAGACGTGTCCTGAGGAACACAGGAAGAGGAGCCAGACAGAGAGAGGTTTTCTACATGCACATCTCATTATCTGGAATGCAATTAAAAACAGCAGCTTAAAGCACATCATAAATATTAACTATTCTATGGATCCAGAGAAATACAGTGCTGTTTAAGTACTACTAACTGTTGCATTTAAGATCTGACACTATCAGTGATTCGGATTACAAAGTACCTGTTATGGTATCTATTGATTAAGACACCAGAGTATTAAAAAACAAATCACATGTCCATTTAAGGCATGGTGATAAAAAAAAAATATATTACACAGTGTATAATTAGTTTCAAAGGCCCAAGTGGACTTTGTGTCCGAAAAATCCTGTCTCATTTTGTTGCTTTTGCTCAAATAGTCTTAGTGCCAAGTAGTAACGACTGAGAACTATTTGTTAATCTACGAGTGCAAATTCAATTTGATCATGTGAAATGTTTGGAACACTGACATGATGGTGTGATGAGGAGATATCGTCCCTTCTTCATCCTAACAAAGTACTGAGTTTTCTTTTTCTAAATTCCTTTCGGGAAGGTGAAAAATTCCTCCATTATCGGTTGGCTACTTATATTTCCCCCAAAATATTATTCATGGGTCTTTTTTTGGGGCATTCAGTTGTGAATACGTTACGAGATGAGAAATACATCAAGTGAAAATGTAGGTGTTGTCACGAAATTTAGAACAATTACAGACAGAAATACATGTTGCAAAAATCTTTCTCTTATCAAGTAATTGTTGTTTGTTATTGAGCACAAAAAGTTGTATTTCCATAAATCTTCCACTGCAGTAAGATTTTTTATCTTTACTTGTTTCATTTTTTTCAAGTGTTTTCTAAAATAAAGTTTTATTTTTCTTCATTTTAAAGTAAAGACCTGCCTTATTTTTTTGTCAAAAGATACAGACGTTCATTTCAAGGAGAGTTCTACTGGAAAAAAAGATGACATATTCATACTACATTGGCAGCTTTTTTTTTTTTTAACTTCTTTTAAGAAAATAAGGTTTTTAAGCCTCAATTATAGACAGAAATTATTTGATAAGAAGAAGATCTGTTTTGCAGTGCACCAATTCTTCCTGTTTTTGTCCTACTGGCTGTGGCTCTCTGTTCGTGGCGACCTGTATGACATCAAATTTGTAACGTTTCCTGATGGTTGAGTGTTGAGATAGAAAAGGTCTGAATTGACGTCTATGACTAATTGTAATAGAATTACAGTGAATAGATTTCAGTAGAACCTATGGCATTTTACAGACACAGAGTCTTTGACATCCTTAAGACTCGTCTGTGGCTTTGCCCTGGACCTGGTGTTGACTGTTGTTGCAGTGAACCTGTGAGAGCTGCAGGCTGGTGTGAAGCACTGAGCCTAGGCAACACATGGACTCAATCTCCTCTAGGAGGCCAGGATCCTGAACCACAGCCGCCCCAGAGCCTTTACCCTGACCCAGACACAGGCCGAGCCCCAGAAGCCCCTCCTTGGACACCTCTTTCTCCCACGGGACCTGCATAGCTGACTGGCTGTTCCTCGACGGGCTCCCCTGACCCTCCATGTGGCCCTTGCTGCCCTGCCTCTGAAGAGCCTTTTCCTGGTAGTGCCTCACTGTCTCCTTGGAAAGCACCTTCCTCCTCAGGATGCTGGTGGAGGCAGTCTGGTTCTGGGCCTGAGGAGGAGGCTCGGTGCTGGCTTGGGGGTCTGAAATGGTCCGAGGCCGGCTCGCTGGTAGAGAATAGTTTGGGTGAGAAACGGTTACTGGGGAACTGTAGGTGTGAGAGAGAGTGGGAGACGGCTGCGTGGGTGTAACTCTATGAGACAGTGAGGGCGAGTAGGAGTAGCGGTCTCCTGGTTTTCGCCCTGGAGGTAGAGCGTGAGGGTCAAGATGTGACTGCTTCTCGAAGGCATCAGTGTCCTTGGCTGGTGCCGTAGCTGTGATGACGGGCATTGGAGGAGCTGCTGCAGGTTTCTTTGACACCTTCAGGTTGCTCTTGTTGGGCTGTCGGCGTGGGGACGGAGGAAGGTGTTTCCCGTGGACTGCACTGTCATCTTGGCCCATGTTCCAGCCTCCCTGATCCCCGCCTGCACCACAGCCACTGTCATCTGCAGGTTTAGACTCGCTGGAAGGTGTTGCCTTGCTCTGGAAATGAAGAAACAGTGAATAACCATAAAAAACAATTACTTTTATGAAGAGTGTCATCACATATCTGCTCATTATATCACTCAAGCAACATGTGTGCATCAAAGTTTGGTTTAGTCTCAATCTACTTAATGGGTGAAGAAGCTGTAAAGAGTTCACTAAATAGTCACATTTGTTCTTTATTGATGATGCTTGTTGTTACTATTCACTTCTAGATGTTGACCTTTGACCCATATGAACTCAGAGTGGTTAGTGACATGTTTGACTTGGCTAAAACCAGAGTAAGTCACTTTTTTATTAGTTTCTGTCAGTTGAGCCAAAAACCTCACAGATTTCACTGATTAGTTAGATTAATGCTATGTACTGAACAGTTATATTTGACACCTTGAGCATTGTGAAATATCACTAAATATTTCTAAATTTTTACATGTAATTAACCCAAGAATTTTGAGGATGATTATTCATGTCAGATATTTCTTAATTTCTAAATAGGACTGGTAATCCTAAAAAAGAGTGTGTGCAATAAAGCCACATTTGCAGCTAATAATAGACTTTGAGTAGCAGATAAATGGAAGCACTTGTGGTAAAAAAAAAAAGAGTTTTTGGCTTGGGACTAAAAGGGTTATTAGATATAATTGTAAAGATACTGTGTAAAAAAGCAAAGCATACTGTAAAGTGGAAGTAAACTATTTGAAAGAGCCCAATATAATGTTTTAAGACCTTTTTAAGACATGAGTGACATCCAGATTTCATAACTTTCTATCTTTAACCATCTATCAACAACAATCTATCCTCATATTTCTGAACATAGTTGGAGACTTAAATCTTCTCTACCCTCTTGATCCCATATTTAAATGACAGCTCTTCCAATGATTTAGTCTTGCTCCCTCTGTCTTTCTTACCGGGACTTTGTAGTCTAAATCATCCATGGATCTGAAGAAGTCCAGGCTCTTGGCAGCGCTGAGTTTGCCTTGCTCCATTGTTGTGGTGTTGAGAGAGTCCAGGATCTCCTCCAGCAGGTTCATCTGGCCTGAGCGGGCTGGTTCAATGTCGAGTTCAAGCGAGTAAGAGTCATCGCTGTCCTCGATGTATGAAGGAACATCCCCGCTGTCCTCTGAGGAGATCCTGCGTTTGGAAGAGACAGCAGTGCTTAACAGTCCTTACATCTGAGTGAGAACATTATTAAATGTCATGTTTAACATAAAAACTTTTTAGAGAACATCAAGATGGGAATTGTATTACTGGACAACAGGTCAACATTTAGACTGTGAGATTCTTTGGAAATAAGCAGTTACAGTGTATGGTTGACACGTCTTATGCTGTTACTAAACATGTCCACTTGGGGGCAGTATTATCATGAGTAAAAAACATGGAATCTGCTTGGAAAAGCACTTTTCTCTTGTCAACTTTGTTAAAAATAAAATGTATCAGTCAACCTGCAGACGTTATCATATCTTGACATACATACTTGAAACAACATGAAAATAGCTATAGGTCATAAAAACAGGAGTACTTACTTGCTCGCACTGTCCAGCTCATCATCATCGAGCCCGTAGCCAAGATCCCGAGGGCCCATGCTCACGGGAAACTTGTTTAAGTTGTGCTGTTAATGAGAATAACACAGCAATTGGATGTAGTTAGACACAAAGAATAAAATGATAAAGCAAAATAAGTGGACCCAGGAGGAGGGGGGGGGTGGTCTCAGCTTAAAGATGCAAGTCTCCTGTTATAAATCTTGAGTCTAAACAAAATATAGTGTTCTGCTGAAATACAGCTTTTCATAAAACTACGACTTTGGACCCAAAAGACAAAAGCTGCAGGTCTGGTGGGTCCCAATAAGATAGGAATACTAGCTTGTTTTAATGGGCCTGGACCCTAAGGGTTGAGACTAAATTTGTCAAATTTGGGTCTAGGGATAAAAATCTTTAAGATCCCCTGAAGTATTTTATCAAACTCAGCATTCTATGTGAACTACAAGGCACTTAACCACTACGAGCAAGGATATGGGAAACTGCATTAATCATTTGCATTACGACACCAATGCACGTGATTGTATTTGTCAGTGTAGCGTGTTGAATGATCAGTGTGTACTGTAGTTGTCTGACACAGTGGGTTTAATAAGCCACCTGTGTACCATGTTTAATGGGCGGGTTAAAGAAGAGACATAAGCTTTACAGAGCGGGGCAGGACTCTCCCCATGGGAGCACAAATCTGCCCCAGGCCACTTATTAACATGCCTTCCACTAAGACGCACATGTTCCTCTCTCACTGCGTGTGCATGTTCGCTTATGTTAGCACTATCTCTCACTTTCTAATTGACACTCTCTTCATTTTGTCTATTTATCTTCTTACATATTGCTGCTCACCTCCTTAATATCTCAAATTGTCCTTCAGTGGGTTTTTTCAACACACAAGTACAGTACTCATGGGGTACAGTTAACATGCTAGCACTGTTAACAATCCATATGTGCGTTAGCAGCAGGAAGTTACTCTTACAAAATGGGGGGTGGGGGGGCACCGCAATGTTTTCCCTGTTTTTTTTGTTTTTTTTTTACACTCCACCTTTTATTTTTCTCTACATGCTTCTCTGTAAACTTAGCCACGTTATCAAAGCCCATCACTGAGGAAAAGGTCTCTCACAACCCTAAAAGTGAGCAGAGAAGACAGCGAGTGTTTAAGAAGCACAGAGAGTAGTGTTTGTGCTTTCAGAGACAGGAAGGTGGAAGAATAGTCAGAAACACAAATGAACACAAAACCAAAAGAATGATGGAAGGAAAGTAATGAATGAATGATGAAAAGGAAGGAAGGAAATATTGAAAGGTGAGGAAAGATTCCTCAAAGCCCCAAAGAATGATGGGAATAGAGGGGAGGGTGGGGTGTCAGTATTGGAACCGTGAACCAAGCCGGTCTTGATTAGCCGACGCAGTGCCAGCCAGACAGGCGGAATGTAACGTGTGGCTGGCCTGGCCTCATTTAGGGCCTGTGTTCGGCCAGGGAAGACACACACACTCAGTCGCATACACACCCTATTACAAAAACACAAAGAGTTAAAGTGCCATTTTCTCCATAAAAGTCAGCGGAGGAGATGTGTGCAGTAGCCACTTAAGCCTCTCAGCCATCGGGCTAAACACGAACACATGTGGTGGCACTGCTGATTGGCCAACCCGCTCCCCTTCCATGGTAGCTTGGAGCTATAATGAAAGAGATTTCAGAGGGGCTCGGGCCTGGGATCCCTAAACAGCCTTTAATGGATTCCTGTGTCAGGGCAGTAAATCTGGGACCAGGCTGACATGCCAGCCAGCCAAAGCGGGCCGACAGAGCGGAGATGCACCTGTGAGACACTTGGGGAGGGTGGGCTTTGGACAGAAATACTTGCACACAAACACTATAAACACATGCAATGTATGTTCATGGTGCGTGCAGTTATTTAGACTGTTCATTTGAGCAACAGAGCTGTGTTTAGGGAAGCAGGGCCTCTCTCTGCGTCTAGGTGTTTATTAAAGCAAGGTGAACCCAAACACAACCAGACACAGGTCATGAAGCCTGGCCCTCTGATCTCTGTTACAGCTTTGGTGCCGTCTACCCAAAAGGAAGTTCCATAGGGAGCAGTAAATGGATGGTACCTCACTTCACGGCTTTATCAATTTGTCATTCCCTCTCTTCACTGTGACCCTTTAGCGCGGCAGTTAAGATTAAACTATTTACAACAACTGAGCATTTTACGATAGCGAAGCGCCACATTTGGCACAGGAGTTGGTTTATGATACTTTTTCAGAATGGCAAACATATTGTATTAATTTTACTTGTAATGTGAGATACAAAGTGTGCTTTTCTCCGTTACGTTACTTGAATATAATATTACTGTTGCTCAAGACCTGTCGATGTGAGATTTGTGAAATTTGTCGTACTGTGTGTCAATGTAAAAAAAACAACAATAAAACAAAAATATTTTTTTGAGGACACTTCAAATTTTAGACATTCACAATGAGATATTCTCAACCAGTGCAAACGGGTCCCGTGTTGAAGCTATGACAGCTCAGCCACCATCCCGTACCTCCCCAGGCCTGACAGGACAGCGGAAAGCATGAAATAGCAGAACAACAGATTATCATACTGCTCCTTCATTAGCTTCACGCTGTCGGCTAATGAGAAGCTGAAAGTTGAAAATGAAAAAAAAAGTGACTCTCCCCGCCATGCCTTCCTGTCTCCCATTTCCTCCCTCCATCACTCAGCTGTCAGTGACAGATGTCACCATTTCAGTCGGTCTGGTTCTTGCTTCCTTCCTCTCCACTACGTCGCCACAAGTGAGACTGCACAGAACGCTGAGACCGAGAGCGAACCAGTCAGGGGAAGATACAGCAGAGCAAAAGGAGTCATGAAAATAATAAAAATGGTCCGGTTATTTCAGTAAAACTAGCTCAAACCAGTATTTTGGAAGAGGGAGAGAAGCCTCTTGTGTTTCTTAAATCAAGGGAAAAAAAATTGACATCTCTTGCACTCTTTTCTTCTCTGAGGGAAACATTTCTTTATTATTTTTATGTTATTTTGTTATTTTAATGCTTTGATCTGATTTCCTGAGTACTTGGCTAAAGAAGTAAAGGAATCTTGATTACCTTTAGTTCAGGCTTCAGACGAAAAAATAAAACACACACTATATCTTCAGTGCAGATTACATGCCTTTACAGTCCGGGACTGCCAGTAAATGAGGGTAGAACTGTAAACATGACTAAGTAATCTTCTACCCTAAACCTTTATACCCTGAGCCTCCTAATACAATAAGCAAAGGTATTAAATATATCTAAGGGGCCTCAAAAAAGTCTTCAGATTTGATACAACAAATTATATTTCATTTCTGTGGTTATGAGAGGAAAATAGTCATCACCATCCATTTTAGTAGCTGCATTTGGAGAAACAAACTTTCCTTTCCTCTTCCCTTCCTTCCCTGCATGAATGGTTATGAGGAACAACTATGCCTCTCTGTGACAGGGCCAAACGCTAGTGGACTTTAATAGCCAGTATTACATTATACATTTCATATGGTATTTCTGAGTGGGCACTGATCTCATAGCTTGGCAGAGTCTATAAAGAGATGCCGGTAAAATGCAAACAAACCTTGGGGAGAATCAGAGCCTTTGCAGAAGTACGGCCAAGTCTGTGTCTGCCTGTTTAAGAGCTGCTCACTCGAAAGGGGGGGAAAAAAACAGCGTTTGAGGCGAGATCTACTGCTCATCTGTCCAACTGGCTGTTGCTGAAAGCCCACTTCCTTTTCGCTTAAAACAGGAGCCATATGAAAGAAGGGAAATGTGCATTATGCTCATTCTACTTGACTAAACTAAACTCATCCAGTAAAATCACCAGGTGTCTTTCTGTGAATGGCTGCAGTGCAGTACTTTGAATGTGCCAGGAGATGGCACTTTGGTTTCAGTGAGGAAGCCAGTTGGGTGTCTGAAGTGGGGCGAAACTCAGTGAAGTAGAGGCTACAACACATACAAATAATCGCGTGAACACACAGCCGCTCACATAGCTACTGTATGGACAGCGCCACTGTATTTAAAGTTCATTGTGAGGCGTCTTAACAGTCAACCAGCAATATTTATCCTCAATATTAATTGTACACTGAACATTATGAGCATATTTGAGCCGTTTTCAATTTAGAAACATATCAAAAATGTCATTATTATGAATTATAACCAACATATGCCGTATGCGCTATAATCTACCTTACACGAATATACTTTTAAAAAGTTATTAGCTATTATGTTTACATTGCTTGTGCATACAGTCCATGTTATAGCATTTTCAGTCATATACTGAATAGAATGCACACTCATTGGCTATATAATGTGTTATGCGCAATACTTCAAGTTAAGTGTTGTTGTATTAAAAATACATATTAGTGTAAGCGTGTTTAACTCCGAGACAAGTGATAGTTCTTCATCCTGAAATCATCATCGCACAAACACAGACACTTCACAAGTCATGTGTACAGTGTACATATGTGTCCACTGGCCATGAACACATGAGCTGTCTCCCACTGATGGAACACACAAAAACACATCCAACCATGGATTCTCTCTCTCTCTCACACACACACACACACACACACACACACACACACACACACACACACACACACACACACACACACACACACACACACACACACACACACTGCAGCCTTTACACACTGAAGTATCCATGTGACTTTGTTCCTCTGATTTACATCTGTGTTAGCTCCCTATTTCCCCTCCACCCTGAGCTGTGTGGTGTTTTCCGGGCTGGCATATCTCCTGCCCCACCAGGTGAAGAGCCCAGAGCCTGGGGCTGAGCCCAGCCACAAGCCTGCTGGCTGTCATTGTCCATTACACTGTCCCAACCTCTACACTCCTCTGCTCTCTTTACAGCTGTCACTCTGTTGCCTCCAACCTGAGGCAAACTGCTAAATGCATGCATGTTTGTGTACATGCACACACATACATGCTCATGTAAAAGAAAATGCTTGGGTAAAGATACACTTTATACAGTATCTGCAGACGCTTACAGCACAATATCGCAGCGGCACACACATAAACAAACACCAACTACACTAAATCTGTAACAGAATCTCAAAACCAGATGTGGCACTCACACACAAACCCATTCAGAAGCCAGAACAATAGTTGTTGTTTGTTGTATCAGACAAGAAGTCAGCAGTCCAATTCAGTCTTGTTTTTTGTCACACGAAAGGATTACTCCTCCGTTCTTAATCAACAAGCTCACCAAACACTACAAATCACCCACATTGCCGGATACAGCTGAAATATGTATGCATATGACAGCAGCACTTTCACTTTGGTACATGTGTTGGCTGATCAAATAGAATATGAATTTCATTACTCTCATTACTTTGCTATGATTAATTAAAGGAGCTACTCCCTGATCATTCATTTCATTTCAAGGACAGACATGGAGGGGTTTTCTGAAAATGAATGATAAAAATGTATCAGCCTTTTTCTTTTCATAGAGTATGGAATTTCTTTAATCAGATCACATTTTTTGAGATTATGACAGCACAAAATATTTCTGAATTTATGCAGCAGGTGAATAAGCCTTTGTTGGTCACTTGGTCAAAGGAATGGACACGCGGAGAGGATACCGGGAGGAGGTGTAGCCAAGGATATAATACAAAAAAATATGTCAATATGTTATTTGGTTTGTCTTATAGTAAATAATGAGGTGAGCTTAGTGTTGAATATCTTTAAATAAGCAGAATCATTGCTCTTGCTTCAATATATTTCCACCTTCATTAAAAAGAAGACAAGTAATATTTCTTTCTTATTTTAAATATTTGAACATTTTAAAGTTGAACTTAAAGATTGTTAATGCCAGGATGAGACGAAGTGGATTGTATGGACAGAGGCGAGACCTTGGTATGTCTACAGACAGGGAGTGAGACCATATTTTATAGAAAATGCGGGTAGGTTTAGGCACAGCTCTATAGGAGCCTGTGTGTGGGCAGGTGTGTGGATAAAGGTACGTTTTTCTATTTTTTTCATTATACTTAACCTTCATTTAACCAGGTTAGTCCCACAGAGATCAATTTCTTGTGCACCTGGTCAAGACAGCTGTGGGCAGAACAACAGTATCGAGATTTCATAGGAGGCAATCTCAGATAAAAAAAACAAAAGAAAGGTGAGAGACGCAGCGAGGTAAGACGCAGTAAGAACAATAGCTATGACTTCCTATAACTGCAATGTAATTACGGTGTGCTTTAAGCAGCCAGTTAAAAGTAAAAGTACAAAAGGTAGCAACTTAAACCTAAAAGTATCTTTATTTTATTATATTCTTGCCAAATGATTTTCCAGATTTTTTCTTCCTGAATTTAGCATAAACATTTTTTATGGGAATGAGTTAATTTTCTTGTATAATTACTCTGCTTTAATTTTTGTGTAATGACAGAAAACAAACTAATGGGACTATTCTGAAAACCAACAAAACACTGAAAGCATCAAACATTTCCAGAAGAATGTCCTGACAAATGTTTTGGAGAGTTTCAATCTTTCAGGGGTTATTGCACACTGACAGGCCATAAATTATCAGGGCTTTCTAGGCTTCTCAATTTTCAGTCTTAGCTTCAGTTGACAGAAAAGAATCTTGGGTTGTCAGACTTTTTAGACACAAAACCCAGGAGGGTTTGGAAAGGGGTTTTTAATGTGTATGGGCCGGGCGAATATACTGATATACCAGAGTTATAAACTATAATGTTTATAAAAAGTAATGGAAGGAAGGCAAAGTTAAAAAAAGCAGAATGGCAAGAGCATTGTGTATAGAGAATCAAATGGACTATATACAAACACAAACACACACACAAAACCAGTGCTCTGGGACATGCTATCCTGTGTCCTGTGTGTGCCTCTTCCAGTGGTCTCCAGGGACCCGTTACTGTGGCAGTGAACAGGCCTCAATGGCAGGGACAGGGGTGTGAGCGTGTGTGTGTATATCCTGAATATGGTGTGCCCGTGTTTGTGGGTGTGTGCACACATCAATTGCATGTTAACTGTTAATCTGTGTGTGTGTGTGTGTGTTCATGTGTGTGTTGGCCCAGCTTTGTGTGTGCATTAGCTGGGGGAGGGTGTCCGAGGAGGCTTTTAGAAAAGCCCTAATTGCCGTTCCTCTCCTCTCCCCGGCCGTCACACCTTCCTCTGCGCTAAGGCTTTCCAGCCTCATCACACACACAGGAAACACAACGCTAATTAGAGACAGCACAACCTCTCCTAATCACACTCTTACATGACTGTGACCAAAATGTCAGCGTGTGCATGCAGGCAGGGTTTTTTTTTTGTGTGTGTGTGTGTGTGTTTTTTTTTAAGCTGAATTGGGAGTCTACTTTTTTTTTTTTATTTAGCAGTAAGAGGTGGAAGAGCTCCAGCTGTGAGTACAGAGGTAAAGATATGAGGTGGGAGATATAACTAGTATCCCTGAGGCTGTGTGCATGTGTTCAGTACTGTACAGAAGTGTGCAATTTTAATTACTTGAAACTAAACTTTCAAAGCTAAGAGATATATGTGAACATTTACATTTATAGCACACTACAATGTTCGGATTTTTCAAATGTTAACTCTCCTGATGAATTTATTGATGAATGCGTAGTTTGTGAGCGCGCATGTGCTTGCACATCGCATGCCAGTTCTGCACACAACAAAGAAGAAGAAAAAAAAAAAAACGTGCTACCCACTTATGGTGCAAAAGCAAATTCTTCAGAGGAAATGCTGACCAGCAGATGAGTTGCTTCTACTGTCCGTGCTGTTCAGAGAAAAATACTGAATGTACAACATGAGTGCGTTGAAAGGAAAAAAAAAATGCTTATCATTACATTTGGCACCCTGACAAACTAATGTGCTTCCAAGAGTTGTTACAAGGGAGAGAGAGGGAGAGAGAGAGAGAGCGAGTAGGGGGAGAAAGGGGGAGAGACAGGAGAGGGATGGAGATAAAAGAGAAAGAGAGAGTGATGTGGAGATGGAGAAAAGAAAGGAATGAGAAGAAAAAGTGGACGGAAGGAGTACAGAAGTGGAACACTGCATCCATGTCGATCAAGTGAAAACTGAGCTCTGGTATGATCAGTGTAGCTGTAGTTAACTCATTTACTGATGTGCGTGCGTGTGTGTGTGTGTGTGTGTGTGTATCATACCCGTCTCATCTTCTGCAGTCTCCTTGGAGACAGGCTCTTGGTGCTGGTGGGAGACCCTGCACAGATAGTCATCCCCTCTTCTTCTTCTTCCTGATAGGAAGAAATGATGAATATAAATCTTAGATATTTTGTGTTATACATGAATTAAACTATCATCATAACTAAAATATCAGTGAGTTTTACGAATCCTGTATGTTTGCATAAATGTGAAAGGTCCAAACCGCAACACATGTGATGCATTTCTACCATATAAAAGTTCATCCAATAGGTTTCTGAACTGAAGAAATGCTGCTATTTGTCCAGTTTGCTGCTATTTCTCAGTGACATTTATGAAAGTTTAAGTGGGAGTGTCAATATTTTTCTTATTGTCAAAAAAAAATCCCATGAAAAAACAAAACCAACAATAAAATAATCCGACTAACAAGTGTTGCCTGTGTTGCTAAAGTCTGCCAAACCCACCGTTGCACTGGGTGTCATTTTTATTACAACAAATATGGGCACTGTAGTTTACTTTGAGTAGTTTACACACACATGTACATACATCCCATAAATGCTCATTACGCACCAAATCCGCAGCTGAAAATAGTCCCCAACAAATACGCTATTTACTCATATTTGAATAATGCTTGCTAAAAACTACAGTGCCCAGCTGTTTTAGGAAATTAGTCTCAAGAGTCACAGACATGGTAGTGAATCATAAAGTATTAAGAGATGCATTGTTATTTTTGGTCTTCATGGGATTTTTTTTTTTGACAATAACAGAAATTAGCCTTAAAACTTTTTCTCTAGCAGGTTATAACAACAATAATCAGTTGAATGTCAATATGTTTGTCCTTTTAGTGTCCTAGTGTAGATGTCTACAGCTGGCAGAAACATAAAAGCTTTGCAGAATAAGTGTGCTCCTAAGAACTAGAATTAATTTGTCTTCTGAAAGCCTTGGAAATCTGTTTAACTTCAGAATCAAATAGATTTAAGCATTTCTATTTGCCACTCCTGGCTGTGCACGCGTGTTTGTGTGTGCATACACTTTGCAGAACACTGCAAACTCCTCTTGTTCATCATCAGTGCCATCTCTCCTCAATTTCCCACTGACAGATCAAACTGCTATTGCCTTATCAAATCCATCAGGCTTATGGAAACATACACCTCGTTACATTAGCTTTGAGGAAATCACAGGCTTACTGATGAAATATGCAGACAATAAAAGAGAAAGAGGGGCCAGGGCTCGGATGACATGACAGGCCATAGCCAGAGGGGCGTTGGTTAAAAATGTACAGCCCTGAACAAAGCGCTAAGCAGGCTTCAACAGTCATTAAAGGCCCCTGCATCAGAATCACACACTCCATGTAAAGCAGCTTTCCTGTCTGTTTCTATGAGGGGGGCGTGTGTCTCTCCGTGTGCCTCAGAACAGAGTTATGTGTACATGTGTGTATGCGCTCTTCTACGAGTGTGTGCACGTGAGTCAGAGAGGTGTGAAGGTCTGCGCCGCTCACCCTCGCTTTAAGTCTGCCCTTAATGTCCCGGATGCCCCTCTTGGCATGACTCTTGGCCTAGGAGGAAAAACAAAACACACATGCGCACATACGCACACCCACAGATTATTAATCAAAACATGTTGCATTAACATTCTGTTCTGGTTTCATGTAACATCAAGAAAGGCTTTGATCCCTGTGGCAAAAACACAGAGACAAAAGGCTGGATAAGAGAGCTTCGCACACTAACAGGAGGCAATAACATGAAAGGGAACCCTGACCACCTATTGTACAGCACATAACGACACAGTGCTGCTCATCAAACATAGTCTAGTCAAGAACAATTCTCCCATTCCCTCCACAGCCAATTTCAAACAGGCAAGAGTTGCTAATTTCTCATATATGCAAGCGTGCAACGTGTCATCATCGGAGCTCTATTTCAATGAATTTTCAAGACTTGATGATTCGAGTTACGGTGTGTACATATTGAACAAGGAAGTGCATCAAGCTACACTGATGTAGACGCCTATTAACGCAGTTTTGCAGAGGAACGTACCTTTATCACAGCGGTGTTGATGAGTGCTCCTCCTCTCTGTTATAGACACAGAAAATTATTAGTCAGTCACTTAGAGGCGTTTTGAGTGAGTTTAAACACATATATATACACATTTCAACCCCATAATTTGTGTCATATTAATTACTGACATATGCACACAGGATCATTATCATTTATCTACTTTACTATAACATTTCTGTTGTCCAAATTAATGACATAGAGGAAACTGTTACGAGGATCTAAGAAAAATATTTATTGAAGTTTTTATTTGACATATATAATGAGATTTTACACATAAAGAATAACAGATGAACACAATTCATTACATTGATCATCTGTTTGATTATTGCATTCATTTGCCATAGAGGGATGCACAGTATATCAGTGTTTAAAAAGAATATCAAAATTTCAAAACACATGATGCGACCCCAGCGCACAAGCCTAACTTTCGTTGTCAAACTCCCTCTACAGCTGTAAACAGTATTGTAATACAACTTCAGTAAATTAGCGGTGACACCAGACAAAGTATCATATCGCTGAGCCATGATAAACTGCATGATTCATAGCATTCAGGAGGTTTTTATTTAGAAGCAGACTAAGACAGCGATGGAAGGGACCGTGCGTGATTGATTTCTACTTTGAGCTCTGCAGACTGACATTATGGTACCCAATATCTCTCTGTGTCTGTCTTCTTTTTCTCTCCGACTTACTGCATCTCTCCCAGTTCCTTTGGCGTCTCACTCTTTTTCTCTCTCTGTTTGGTCTTTAGTGTAAGCACAAAGCGTCGGCTAAACGGCTAAACAGAGTAAATGGCAGACAGCATTTCAGAAGTCGGCAGAGGGAGAGGAGGAGAGGGGCCGAGGTGAAGGCCCCTCTTATAGATCCCTGTCAGTCAGGAAATGTGAACTTTAACAAACCTTTGAAGAGCACTCTAGAGAACTAATTCAGCCTTAGCTGACGGCGGGGGGAGAGAGGGGAGGGTGAGGGAGAGATACTCAGTGAGTGAGAAAGAGAGAAAGACAGAGGGGGGTCTGTGACAGAGATGAAAAGAGAGAGAGAGAGAGAGAGAGAGGGAGATAAAGAGAGATAGATAGTGAGGAAACGGAGAGGAGGAAAGAGACGGAAAGGAGATGAAGAAGGAGGGAGAGATCTATGTTCTTGGGTCGGTTCAACGAAGTAACGCCTGTGCTTGCTGCCAGATCAACATGTCATGTCGGAGGACGTCTTGTCACGTCAAATCACTCCTGTCTCCCTCCCTGTCTGTCTCCACTGTCCTGCTGCACGCGCCGCTTCACACACCAAACTGCACTCGAGCTGGATCTGTACATTCAAGCAGCCCTTCACTCCAAAGGCAACACCACGACTTCAAACATTTAGTCGTGTCAATCACGCTTTCAATTAAATATAACTCGGGAGTAAAATGAGTGAAACATTAAAAAAAGCCATAGATAAAAGCATTCAGTTATGATACACAGGACATTCTGTGAATACCTTTACAGTGTGCATCCATTGCTGATAAGACCTCGAGTTACCTGAAGGGATGTATAAAACACAGGGAATATGAATTAATCATTTTGCACTCAGTAGCATTGCATTAACATTGCAAAAGCAAAGCTAACTATGTATATTACACTGTGACACAGTCCTATAGAAAGATACGCACACACACATTATTGAGCCTTTCAAATTTAAGACAGGTTGATAAAATTTAAAAAATGAAAGCTCTGTGATATATCTTTGGATTACACATATCTTTATTCTGTAAAAATTGCAAAATTAAAAAGATATTTTCTTCTTTTGTTCCTTTATAATAAAAAATAAATAAGGAATAGGATTAACTGTTGATTGTAAAATTAGTGTATAAAGGGAAATAAAGGAATTATAAGTGCAGGATGGAGGACTGTATAAAAGTTGTGATTTTCTCACAGATTTCAGAGGAATGACAGATGACAATGTAGGTTTGGGTCAGGATCATAATTGATAAGCTCACTAATATGATGAATGTTTAGCTGGTACATCTGGCTTTTTTTTTTTTCCCCTCCATGTAAATACGACTCAAACCTGAGGTGTTAGGATCGAAATGACATAATTTGTCTGAGCGTTCCTGTGGGATTTGTTTCACACTCAAACTTCTGATGTCTCGGGCACAGTCTCTACCTGTTATGACACTCATTGCTGACAAAACATTATTAATTCTTTCATCAGTCTTCTTTTGCCACATCCAACCAGATTTACAAGTAACCTTTTTTATCAGCTCCAATAGAAGATTTTTTTGTAACACATGACATTGTAGACGCATGTCAAATATAACAAATTAAACCGATTCACAATGGAAGGTGGAGCCTGAAAAGACCCACTTCAAGGCATAATTCAAAGCTTGATGTTGTCTTTTGTGTCAATCATAATTACATTATATTCTTCCAAAACTAACACAGTTCATCGGTGCATTAATATAAGTGCTTTATATGGTCGCATGTGAGTTCACAACTCACAGCTTCTTCAAGAATGACTCAACCAATGGGCAGTTTTAAAATGTTTTAAAATTCACGTATTGTAAATGTATTCAAAAATGTTACAGTATATGATTTTAAACCCTTCTGATCCATGTATCACTTTTGTTTTATCTACTTTGTACCTCTAGATGTTTTAAAGTTTTGAGACTAGTTCGATTTTATGTGTCCATTGAAAGGTTTTGAATGTCTTCTGTTTTTTTTTTTTTTTTTTAATTTTTATGACTTTAAAAGGTTTTGTTTTGTTCACTCTTCTTACATCTTACTTTGGCACAATACCTTCTGCCTTTTGCATGAAATATGGCAAATCAATATAATCTGACTAATTGATGAACAGGTCTGGCACTACTCACTTCCACAGAAGCCCCCCTCTGTGATCTCTTCTTCAAACACGTCGGTGAAGCCGCGGCCTGCGTTCAATTTGGCCAGCCGTCCGTCGATGAACTACAACCATAAATTACAACTTGCTTATTAAAGAGGGGAGGAGGGGGAGAATGTGGACACACTTAAACAGACAGACACACACACACACACACACACACACACACATACATAGACACAGATTCAAACACTCAGGCAAAAGTGGGTGTTATTAATCCTACCTGACGGAAACTACATCCCAAGATTAGGTGGTTTGCAGGTAATAGGGATTTGGTAATGTGTAGCAGGTGAGGGATTAGGGCAGCAGACTACATGCTGCACACTGTCTGAGACATGAGGAAGTTTCATTTCCTCCCTTTGTAACATGGAGCGCATAAAACTCCATCTCATAAATATGGGCCTAACAGCCAAGACGGCTACAGCTACACATTTCACGCAAGCACACAAACGCACGTAAATATGTTACACAAGTAAAAGTAAACACACATGTAAATTGACACATACGTAAATGATACAATAACAGCATTCTTTGAACATTAAAGCATGATAAATATCTTGTGAGTTTTAGTAATAACCGTTATAAAAGCAGGGATGAGGTGAGGAGGACGAAGAAAAAACAAACTGATGTCTTTAATGGTTACAAACACATTAAAAGGTTTGTTTTTCATTATAAGAACTTTTGCTTTCCTCCGAGTTTATAGGCTCAGTGATCTGACTGACTGCTGATCTTGTATGTTGTCCATGTAGTTTTTGTATGTATGTATGTATGTACATATGTAATGTATGTACATGTGTACGTTTGTATGTATTTATGTATGTGCAGTATATTTATTTTTAATTTTTTTTAATTTAACCTTTATCTTACCAGACAAGACATTAAGAAGATTCTTATTTACAATGATGACCTGGCAAATGCCAGAAGACATTTGAAAGAGTGAAGGAGAGTAGGGGACAAAAAACAAACAAACAAGCAAAAAAAAAAACAACAAAAAAAAGAAGAATGTCTAATTAATCAAACAGAAGAAAAACATTTACAAGTATCATTAAGATATCCAGAAGTAGGCCCTTAAAGGCAGTGAAAGAAATAAACTTATCCAGTTTTAGTGTTTTTTTGTAACAAATTCCAATCATTAGCAGCAGCAGACTGGAATGACAACAGGCCAAAGGATGTGTTGGATTTAGGAGCATTTACTCTGATGTAAGAGGAAGGCCGCATATTGTACATGGCCACAAATATTGGTTGCAATATATATATGTGTACTAACCATAAAAAATCTTTGATTTCAACAAAACAATTATAGGAATGGAGATCACTTAGTCACACACATGGTGCACTGTTTTCTGTTAACTAAATACAACCACATTGACCTCGAATTGCTGTTAGTTTCCTGCCCCATCGTGAGTAATGTAAGCAAATGTCTGCAAGGATATAATTCTTTCTGGTGACATTCTGGGGCTAATCTTGGGCAGGTGTAAAAACACGTGCAGCGGCAATATTCTTTATTAATTCTCAAGGTGTTATGCCACAGACCAGCCCTATAACCCCGAATGTCTGTCTGTCACTGACTGACTGATTCACTGAGTGATGAAGTTACACCATTGGTCGGTATTGGCTGTTGCTCTTTCAAAATGAACTGGCGCAATTTCAATTTCGTTCTCAGGGGGTGTTTACAGTGGAGCTCCTAGCACAGTGAGCGCAGTCCTGAAATAGGTTTTAAAGGACTAGTGTGTGGGATTTAGTGGCATCTAGTAGTAAGGTTGCAGATTGCAACCAAATGAATACCCCTCCCATCCTCCTCCCCTTCCAAGCGTGTATGAGAACCTAGGGTGGCCACGAAACTTGCGAAAAATGCAAAAGGCCCTCTTTAGAGCCGGTGTTTGGGTTGTCCTTTCAGGGCTACTGTAGAAACATGGCGGGCAACATGGCGGGCTCTGTGAAAGATGACCCGCTCCCTTAGTAGATATAAAGGGCTCATTCTAAGTTAACGAAAACACAACAATTCTTATTTTCAGGTGATTATACACCAATTAAAACATATTGAATGTTATATTCCATTTCTGCCAAGTCCGTTCAACTAGATGCCACTTAATTCTACACACTGCACCTTTAAAAACACACATTTACGACCGAAGCGTCTCACATGGAGGCGCCGACACTGACAGGAGTACCAACCTGTGGATACGAAGAGATGCGACAGATCAATTTTGCCAGCCAGCATGATGGTTAGCAGCTAGTTAGCATGGCTAGCATTGTTAGCATAGCCGTGCCATGCTGTGTGCAGCCCAAATATAAATATAAAAATAAGGTGTAGCTGTGCAGGTGACAGGTGTGTTCACGGTGTTTGTTGGCTCTGACAGACGTCACGCCGTGGATATAAAGTCACACAGCTGACACACTGTTAGCCTAGAATGCTAATCCTACGTAAATATATGGATGAGACCTCAGACATCCTTAGATAGAAACAGATGAAAGAGCAGGGGGAGTTAACAGATAATTAGAATAGTTATAATTAAAATTAGCTCTCTTTAACATCCCAAGATATGTGTGGAAAGTATGATTCTTTCAACTGCATTTATACCAATTCCAGAAAAACATACTTTCTACAGTTTTTTTTGACAATTTCTAATATTTAGATTAAAAGTTTAGATTAAAATCTCACTTTTCAACCTTTTTAGGGTTTACTTAAAGGTAAAGGTAGGAGGGAAAAGCAGCAAACAATCACCAGTAGTGTCACTCAAAATAATTAGCATATAAAGGGAAATAAGCATTTAGATTTGAAACTGGAATTTATTTCAGCTGATGATTGCATTAATTAACAACCAACACCTCCTACCTTTCAAGCGCTGTATTTTCTAGAAAAACAAATATAGCACACTTTTCTTTGACATAAACATATTGTCGCATCATTTTTAACTGTGGCAGTCCTACTCCCACCTCTGCAAGTGTGTCCAAAGTGTAACAACAGTGTAGGTTGTTTTAGTGTGCGTGTCCTAAGGGACAGCCTGCTAACTAGCGACCAACACGGACACCCACTCCTCCGGTCAGAAGAGCTGGAAACTCATCATTAGATCATTTTAATGAGAGGTGAGACTGCAGGTTCCAACCACTGCTCCCCTACTTGGCTGGCCCAATTAGTGCAGATAATCAACCCAAATCATCACCAAGCCAAAGCCTCCACTTATATCCCCCCCTCTCCCTGCACACACCCCGGCCAGATTACCTGCCTCACTGTGGGCCTTAATTAGATATTACTCAACAATGGCAGACTGTGATCACCACACATGCACACCAACACTTAAACAACACTCACTCATGCACATGTGCAAGCGCATGAGCACATACACATAACACACAACACAAGGGCTCATTTCCTTTGTTTGGAGAGTTAAATCACAAAAAATAGAAAAAGAGAACTCTCAAAGATGAAGAAAATAATTTCAGGTTAGGACCGAATCGGGATTTCCTTCACCCAATCAAAAAGGAGATGTATTAAATAATTCAGATTTTGTCCATGTTTGTGAATCCAGTAATATGTTTGTCCATGAACATTCAGCCAAATTACATCTGTAAATATAGTCAAGTCAGAACATGCAGAACAGATTCAGGCACGCCGAGTTCCACTCTTGGACGCAAACTCTGCCCCATCTCTTCATGTTTGCATGTCATCTTGTTTCCTGTTGCTGTTGTAGCTGTAGACAGTAGAGAGGGAGAGTTATCCCATCTGGCTACCAGCATACTGACTCACTCACAAGTCGGTCACAGTGGTCTACACTTATTTAAACTCTGGAATAGTGGAACCAGAAATTGGGTTTAGGTCTCTACAGGGGATCATTGGCTGAGAAATACCATACATATGGACCTTAAAGGAAATTCAATTTATTTTTTCAACCTGGCAATTTTGGCCCATAAACTGTAGAAACTCAGATATGGTGTACAGTAAATGAAGTCAACCATAGTTTTCTGAGGGGATGTTCTGATGTTCTGGGTTTGCAGCTCGCCACCATCTTTGCTAGTTACTAGCACACGGAAATCCAAATTTGCCCAAAGGGGATGAAGTCTAGGGAACGAGTGGTAAACACTATGGAAACTGGAAAGGCTGAGACACATGTTCATCAAGCCTAAACAAAATCTCTACCAAGATATGTATAAGAGTAAATGAAATGAGGTGTTGACACCATTGTGTCTCCAAGAAAAAACTGACTTTGCAATTTAAGAGAGAAAATGCAATTTATTTAACTGAGTTCTGTATAATAAGAGCTTTTTGGAGCCAGTGTTAAGCAGTCATTGGTGTTTTAAGGTACTTCTATATTTGCTTCCACTTTGGCCATGGTGGTGGCAGGTAGTTTTATCTATCATTCCTATTGGTTGTAATTTCCAGCTTACTTCAAATGCAATGATATGGGGTCTTCTGGACTCAATGGAGTGGAAGTACCAACAACATGACCAGTCTTAAAATTGAATTATTTGGTTATGAAGGACACAACTTTCCCTCTCTTGGAAAATGGTTCACTAATCACATTTATGTACACGGAGAACGACGGATGATTATTGATTGATGGGACATATATTGTCAACAAAGGCTCCTGACAGTAAATTATTTATGAGTGCCCCCCAACAGACTCAGTAAGCCTGTGTAGGGCTTAGTTTTGTCAATAAGAGGAGGAGAGTTCATTGAATCAGTCTCTGCTGGCACAGTACACACATGGCAGTGTGTGAGTATTTAAATGTGTAGGAGCTGAGGATGGTTGATAGGAAGCAGGTTAATGTCAACAGGCTTTCCCCTGCATTCTTTGGGGAGATTTCTCCCACTTGTTCTGGTCTGAACGGAGATTGGCTTGTGGACCGAGCAGAGAGCAAAGACTTCAGGAACAGAAGTGTGTTCACATGTAAACATCTGACATATTAAGAGGTGTGTATGTATTTAGGTTTGATTCAGCATCTATATTTCATAGAGACATGAGATGAAATAACTTCTGTTTCTGCTTTTTGTCACCTAGGCACATACTTCTGAGGTATTCAGCTGCTCAGATCTGTGTGAATGAGAGAAATGCAAATATTTTGCATAAGACTGGTTTGAGGCACATTTATATTGCAGTAATCGTGCAGGTGTGTTTATCCAAAACAATGCACAAATAATACATTGTTACAATAAAAACCTTTATTGTTAGCCTTCGGTGTCATGTGGTAGCACAATGGTCTCTCTGTCCACTACAGCAGGTCATATATCTCCCAAAGTATTTAATATTTAGCTGAATTTTCATCAACAACTCCACGCTGTTTCCTTATAAAACTGGAATTACTTTTAGCTGATCACAGAGCAAAAGAGCTGCTTTATGAGAAAAGAAAACACAATCACAATTTAAAGTAACTGTAGAAAAGCAATTTCCTGCTGAGATGGTAACACCTCAAACTCAGGTAACGCATGTGTGCTTCAGCGTGGTGTAATGTGTGTTGCGTGTGGTCTCCCAGCCCCGATAATATGGTTTGAATTTGGCTCATGTTTGACCAATTGGTGCTAACATAGAGCTGACAGTGAAAAGTCCCACACCTTGGCCATTGTTTGCAACTGAAATAATGAACATCATCCCTGAACATATTCTATTAGACATATTGTTTCAGTCACTGATTATTGGTTGCTTGATAATTGAACGACCCAACTTGTTTGTTTATACTACTAAACTCAAAAAGTGGCAGCTATGTCGCCCTGAGGTTTCCCTCTGTCAACAACCCCTTTGAGAAATAAACTGTTCATTGTAGCTGGAGAATAGGGAAAATAAATAAAAACAAACAAAATAACTTTTTTTATTATACTACTAATGGTCTATTTTAGATGTCGATTTTAATCTATTTTTTAGACAATACATAGCAACCACAGTTTATAAATCACTGGCAAAATGCTATTTATGTTTTTAAATTAAGAGAAATACTGAGGATACAGCAGTCTTACTTACTGGTCTAAATATAATAAATCGACTGACAATAAAGACAATATATTGGATTATAGATATAGCACATAACAGCACAAACAGCTTAAAATATAATAACAGATGGTACAGTATAAAAATAATCAATAAGAGAAGAATGAGCAGAGGTACTGGAAAATATCCAAGCATCCTTAGCCGCAGTGTTAGTACTTATTCATGTGAAAATTTATATGTGTATGTGTGTGGTCACACCAGTTGAGTTTGCGTGTTCGTGAGCGGATATGGGTCATGGCCAGAGCAGAGCTCGGGCAGACCACTGGCCTCTCTCACTCCAGTAGAAAGAGGAGTGGAGGAGATAAGCTCACCTCATCCCCCGTGCTAGAGAAAAGATAAGGGCCTGTTTCCCAATGCTACCACTGAGGCAGGAGCCAGCCGGGAGGATGCTTTGAACTGCTGCTCTGCTATCTGCTCTGCCTGGGAAAATTATAGATGGGGCAGAGTGTCCAGAGAAACAAAAGGCTGATTGAGGGCTGCTGTGCTGTACTCTCGGGGGTAAATCACACTACTGTCACGGGTCAGAGAGCACAAAGAAAAATTCAAGTGGTGAGAGGACATTTTCTTTGGAGCCAGAGGTGTCTTCCCACTCGGCTCTGGCTCAGCTAAGTTTAGTGTTGCTAAAGGGGATTTGGGGGAAAAACATATTAAGTATACATGAGTGATTGTAAGGAAAACTCCTGTAACCACACATGAATAAAGGATACCTGCTCACACACACATATACTGTTCATTCCACATAAATACACACATGACCACAGAGGAGTTGACAATATCTACCAGTAGTGAATTTTCAATTTTCTGAAGACTGAATTAAAATTCTGGTCACATCTTTTGCTTCACAGGTTCACCTGTGCATACATCTTAATAAAGCCCCTTTCACACATGCAGTCTATCCCTGAAATGTTCAGGAACATTTCCTGCATGGGGTCATGTTTGAATGGGAGCAGGAATCAATATTTAGAAAAATCTGTAGCGCCAATTTCCAACCTTAAGACTTAGTAATATTTCAGGGAAATGCCGGAACAGCTTTGTGGTGAATAAATCCAGTAACACTGCAGGGACAAGCACGTAAAGGGTTGCGTCCGTTTGACGAAAGACGCTTTCATGTGGAGCAAGACTCCGCTGATGACATATTTGAATCTGCGACTTGTTTACGATTGCCTTGCCAATTCTTTCGCATCTGATTTGATAACTAACAAGCAATGCAAGTTATTTTGTTTGCAAACAAGCTTTTTTTTCCAAGAACGGCTGGTAACTGGACAGATTTATGATAAGGGAGTTCCTCTTAGTCCGTTCAGAGCGGTTAGCATCCATAAGTGTTGCATGACCACCATCTGCTGGATTGTTCATTGCCCTATTTATTCCGGCATTGACATAGCATGTGTGAAAAGGCGCAAGACATAAATGTTCCTCAATGTAGCTGCATGTGCGAATAGTGAAAATATCTTTATACTATAAAAATCCTTTTAATGGGCTTATCTTGTCATGGCTGTGTTTGTGCACCAGGAAAAATTGAGGAAACAAAGACACATTAAAATGTGTGTGCAGAGATCACCATAGTTAACGTTTTCTAGGGGTCAATAACCGTCTACAATACCAGTCCTCTCTTTTTTCTCCATTTCTCATCACTCTGAACAACTGAACTGTCAAGATACTAAATGCTAACTTTACCAAGTCGACAGTTTGCTGAGCACAAGAGGTGTCAAGAGACAACTTTCATCTGTAAAAATGAAGACTTTCACCCTTCTAAATAAAGGATCTCCTCAAAAAAAACAAAAAAAACTGACATTGATGGAAGAGGACAGAGTAACCTACCAAGTAAGCACTCAGTCATCTTTTTCTATTTGTGCTTGCCTATAGCTTTCAGGATAGAGCTGTGCATCTGTCAACGTACCCACGTAAGTGACAGCAGATGTTTAGCCAACTATAATTATGATCTGAGGATGAGTAAAGGTCCTGTTTTTACACAGAAGGTTGAATATCATGTCCAGAATTTACCCATTTTCTAGGGTCAAATCAGTTTTACTGGTTACAGTGTGCCAAAATGAGTAGTAACTGTGGTTAATAGAAACTCAGACACTCACACAATCTCTCTCTCTCTCACACACACACAGACACACACACACACACACACACACACACACACACACAGACACAGACACACACACAGACAGGCAGCTGTTTGTACCTGTTTGAAGAGCTGCAGGTTGACAGCCATGGATAGGAAGTTCCTCATGGTGCTCGAGCGATGGTTCGCAAAGCTCTCCTCACAGAATGTGATCGGCTCCCCCTGAGGAGTCCACAGAGACATCATTGGCAAAAATTAAAATAAACAATTAATATTAATTAATTTTGGCTCACTATTCTTTGTACCAATCTGTTTTTAACCATGTTTACTTAGTTCAGAAATGCACACCAGGAAGGAAGGCAGATGTGGTTGGTGCCTTGAAATGCAGGGGGTCTAAACTAAACAATATTGTTTGTAATAAAATAAATAACTAAGTAATTCACACCATGTATATTATCATTATGCACTGTAAAAACTCTTCCCTAATAAGTAACTATTTCAAAAGATTTCTTCATTAGTGAACTAAGTGGGCCTGAAAACAGAAATGTCTAAAAAGGGGACAGGAAGGAAAGAGGAAGAAGGGAAAAAAAGGAGGAAGAGTAAAGTAAAAAGAAAAAGAAACAGTCCCCTTTAAAACAGTTCCCCTGGCAGAGCGCACCCGATCTCCCTCAGACCAGAAGACAGTGTCCCAGTAAACTCCACAGTACTCCACATGAGCACATTATCACATTATTACTATTTCTTACATCATGTCTGTTGGCCTGTGAGCTATAGACACGGAGGATGACAACAGAACCACTGCAGGCCAATCACACTCAGCCCCACGGTCATTTCCAATTCATGCTTTCTCATAATTAACATAATTCTCACATATTTCAATGATGCTCTAAATTCTTTTGGTGTAAAACAATGTGCTTTGTCTGTTTCTGGCTCTTAGCATAGTGCGGCACATAAAAACAACTTAACAACACTGGAGACTAACCCCATTCAGGGATGGGCGGATGATACCAGTGGCCCAAATTACATCACAGGAATACTGCTCCCCTTACATCACTAAAAGTTTTTAAGGCGTATTCTCTCGTAAAAGCCCAAGTTGAAAGTAGCTTCAGTTGTAGTTTAATCATCTTTCCAGTCTCCATCTGGTTGCTACAGCCTCGGACCATACTGCAGCTAGCAAAACTGAATAGCATGCTGAGACTAACAACTAACTGCTACTACAAAAAACTTTCCAAGAGAACTTTAAGACTTGGTCTGTGTACACATCAGTATCCAACAAAACCCTTTGGTTCACACAGGCCTGCACTGAATGCCAACTGCCGCTGCTGCTACTGGAATCTCCAAACGTCCACCAAATTGTTAACATTTTAACAGGGTTGCCAACATCACCTAGCACAACAAAGACGACATTAACTTCCAGTTCAAGTACAAAAACCAATGACTTATAGGTCCAATATATAGAATTTATACAATTCCAAATGAATACCCCTCCCGGTACCCTCCCCTTCCAAGTGTGTAGGAGAACCTACGGTGGCCGCAAAACTTAAAGATGCGAAAGGCCCTTTCTAGAGCCAGTGTTTGTGTTTGTTCGCTGTAGAAACATGGAGGTGCAACATGGCGGCCTCCATGGAAGAGGACCCGCTCTCTATGTACATATATAGAGCTCATTCTAAGGTAAAGAAAACACAGCAATTCTTATTTTCATGGGACTATAGACTACTTAAAACATACTTACAAATATTATATTCCATTTCTGCAAAGTCTGTTCTGCTAGATGCCACTAAATTCTACACACTGGACCTTTAACTGAATTTAGCCAATAAAGCTATAGTAGCACTTACAAAGTATGAACACAATATAACTCTAACACATTTACTGAAACAGCGAAGGGTTTATAGCCTTGCTTAAGGGAAGGGTCCTTTTACAGTAAATGCTGAGTGGTGGGGGAGCACTACTTGTTAACTTGCTCCACTAACACTGTAGTACTGCCATGTTAATATTGCATTTCAAATGTTTCATGGACATATGGACCTGCAAATTCAGGGTTCAAATTCATACATGCATACATGTTTTGTTTTGTTTTACATAAGGACTTAATCATTTGCAATATGTATCATGGACCATCCTTCATATATGTGAAACTCATGAAACTCATCTGTGGACGCTGCATGACCTATGTGCTAGAAATCATTGTACATTTTGGCAAATGTGTCGCTATTTTCATCTGCATAGTAAGTGAGTAATGTTTGATAGCTGTTAATAAGTTTTTGAAGAATAAGCTATCAAAGAATGTAAATTATTGTTTAAATATTGTTACATATGGACTGATTAATCAGATAAAATACAGGCTTTTCTTTTAAAAGGACCAGGAGAAGCTCCTTTCCGTTTAAGGAGACTGAAATACCAAATATTCTGTAGAATAACAGTGATCACTGAAGTAACAACTATTCATTTATTCAGCTGTTTTTAGATGCACTTCGATATAGACTTAAATGAACTTGAGCATGACTCGTACCGCGCAGGTTATATGTATTTGCAGTACACAAGACTGTTAAGTTTGGTGTCTAAAACTGTCAGTACAACTTTCAAACATGTGATGGCACCCCGACCTCCCACACCCAGAGTTCTCACATCTGGTTGGATGCTTTGAACTGGTTACATGCCTGCTTGAGTAGAACTTCTGCTAATTCTGCCCCTAAATAGTACAGAGCACGCAGTCTGGAATATGCACACCCACCTACCCAGCTTGGCTTCATCAATGGTGGTGAAAACTAATTTGAATTGCTATTTCAGGTTCATTTTCCAGACACGTGCGCTGCTCTGAGCTGGTGAGAGGCACCTGGGGGAACGTCGACGTGTACTGAAATTGATGACCTAAGAAATGCTGTTCTAATCAGCTGATTGCTTTTCAACTCATTATCATTTTCCAGTATTGTTTCATTTACAACTCAGCAAGACTCCCACCAAGCATCCACACCCCTCCTTCTGTCAAGGCATATGGGCCCGTGAACCAAGGCGCTCGGATCAGTGCTGTCTAGGAAGAGCTTTTCCTCAGCTCAGAACAATGAGCAAAGTGATACTCCACAGATATCAGAGCATGGGGTATATCACCAGTACCTTCATGTAGGCAGATGTGTAGTTTGTACATGTATGTTAACTCCAAGGCTTTTATACAGATCCTGTCTAAAAGAAAACACTGAGAGCATGATTGAACTGAGAAATTACTGCATGCTGTGCACATGTACACAAACACACACATACACTGAGTCTCAGTGCTTATGTCAGAGGGGAGGCAGTTTGTTCGTATACTGTCTGTATACAGAGAAAAGAGAGACAGCATCAATAATGTAGCATCTTGACTCCGGGAGTCCACAAAGTCCAATTAATCTCAAAGCCAAAGGAACAAAGGCTTCGCTATTTGACAAACAGGACATGCTGTAGTTTGCTCTGCCCTGACTCAGACTTGATAAGCAGAAAAGATCCAGAAAAGAAATGTTAGGGGGGCTTAGTAAAGGAGAGTAAAACACCAAAGGTGGCTATAAGGGATCTTCAAAGGGAACGTCCTGACTATTTTCAGCTCCTCTGACATTTCACTGCCTCAGACAGGCCCACCTTAGCTCTGCACTCCATCTGAAAACACACCTTTTACCTTCAGTCAAAACTGCCCCAGTCTTACCAGACTCCAGTGAAATTTGACTCAGTTCACCTAAACTGAGATCGCTACAGCGTGCTACACATTCTGAAGAGCATATATATATATATATATATATATATATATATATACATATATTATATTCTTGTCTGTGAATACTTCTGCTTGTGAATGAAAATGCAGTCTGTGGGCTTTATACTCAATATTTTATCAATAAGTTGTCTAGTTATTCATATGCAATTTGTTGAAAAATGGTAATTATCAATCAGTCTTACAGGAACTCTCCTTCCTTTTGGGAATTATGCTTGTTTTGTGCCATTGTGTCCACATGGAAAAAAAACAGAGCCCTCTCATTCATATGAATAGGGTCAGTCTGGCTGTGCAGTGGGTGTGCCAGAACAGAGGGCTCAGGCAAAAAAATATGAAACAGGTTCAACATTTGCTGCAGCACAAACAAAGCCTCATGGCAAGGTGCTACACTGGACAATCATCACATACATGCAAGCGCACATTCCCGTTGGATTACTTTAAAAAAATGTCTTAATTCTCACAATCTTTACCTCACAATCATCTTGACAAAAGATAAAATAGCTGCCACTCTGACAACGTTCCAGAGTTGTTAAGTCCTGTCTGTGAATATTATAAACTGTTGTGGTGACTTTTTTAAAAAAATTTGTCCATGTTTTGAGAAATCATTGTCTGAAATTTCCGCACCTGCCCTGAAACAAGGAGGTAAATGGTTTCTAGAAAGACACGTTTCTACTAAACTTCTTAAATTAAATTATTCAATCGTGTGAGCAGCACAAACAAAATCCCAATTTCCTCCATTGTATTTGGGTGTACGCTGAAATCGCAGAGACAAATATCGCAAAACCTGAACAAATAAAACAAAAACTATTTGCATGGCTAGATAACACCAGCAAGAAATGGGTAAATGTGTTTCTTTGCACATTTGTACTTTGTAATTTGGGTGTGATGACCGTTTAAACAAGGTTAGCTCAAATACTGGATCTATCTCACACTGGGTTTCATTGCAAACAAGCATATAAGGTATTCTAAAACTGATTTAAGCCCTAATATGACATAGAAAAGTTATTCCACAGGATGAATAGTAGTGATTAATGGCATTGGAGGCTTACAGGTCTATATCTGAGGGCATCTCGGTAGGATCCAAACAGAGCGGCCTGTGCTCTCAGGAAGGCCCTCGCCACACCACTTCCTGTTGCTGTTGACTGCTTCTTCAGCTTGCTCTTCAGAGAGGACACCTGGTGGAGAACATAAAAGAGAGAATGTGGGAGAGAAAGAGAGAGACACAGAGTCAGAAAGAGAGAGAGAGATAGGAGGGAGGGAGGAAAAGGAGCGATGGAGGGGTAAAAGTTAAATTATCACCTCTGAAATTGGTGGAGGAAACAGCTAGCCTATTCTGGGTGTGAAGTATCACATTTGCAGGTCATCTCAAAAAAGGAAAGAAAAGAAAGGGAAAAAGCTTCAGCCTTCCCTCTAAGCTTATCTGTTGTGCTGCTGGGAGCACCTGCTGCTTTGCTAATTGAGCAGAGGACGGGGGGCAGCGAGAGGGAGGGGACAGAAGAGAGGAAATAGAAACTCGCATCCTTGCTCTTCCTCTCTCACCCTCTCTCTCCAGGATGCCACCCCCGCTCTCCTCCCCATCACCTTTTTTGCTTTTCGCCTCTCCCTCCATTTCTTACTCTCCTACTTGTTCTTTCCAGTCCTCCTGTTTCTCCCCTCCCCCTGTTGGCTCTCCCAGACTCCCTCTAGAAAGGGACTCTTGACATAAAATGTCTTTAATTATTTTCCCCTCTCCTGGCTCTGTCTCCAGGACTCCAGGCGAGAGTGGAGGAGCAGCAGGCCCGAGCTTGTTTTAGGATGACAAAAGATTCACCCCGGCCACTGGGCCCTGGGGAGTCTGGGAAGGAAGTTGTCAAGAGGCTCTCCTCACCTGCTCAGCAGTAGTCTGACTGTGGTGGCAGAGCGAAGAGGCAGAGATAGCGAGGGACTGCTGCTCTCTGTGTGGGCTGTGCCAACTTAGCACAAAAGCACAACGTTTGATTGAGTTGCACAGGAGGTCTAGATTACTGTAATGCAGTTTGGTGTGGGCTGTTAGCAAAAGCACGGGCTAGAAGCATGATTTTAAAAGTAAAAAACCTACAAGTTTAACATTTAACCTCTATTGATAAAAAGTAGATTAATTGTAATTCTTCACTGAGAACTTTGCATTGTTTTATTTCACATTCTATAGTGTATACCAACACATAATAGACTACAAATGCTCGGATCAATGCTTAGTCGTTCTATCCAGAACTCAGAGAAGGGTCGCCTACAGAACTGTGGCTGGTAAGGATTTGGTGTATTGCTCACGGGCACTACAGCAGAGCAGATTAAACCAACGCTCTCTGGGTACACCACTCTGCTGCTTGAATACGGGATGAGAAAACTGACTACACATGCAGACCTGAAAAAGTGTGTGTGAAACAACAGTAAATTAACATTTTTAGTTAGCAGTCTGCCTTTTACATTTAACAGTGTGCTACATATTTTACCAGTCCATTCAATCACCCCTTAATACAGTGCAACATTTTGTGGTGTAGACTCTTTACACATTTATAATTATTTCCATATATCAGTATTATTAGTCTTAATGCTGCCATTGATAGCAGCAGTATTTGCAGGCAGGAAAAGAAAGAAGAGATAAAAGCAGAACATTTGATGTTCTGTCTACCATTAAATTACCCCATGCTCTTCTGCATTATAATACAATTTTGATCAGGTCTATTTCAATCAGAGGTGGCCAAATATATCATGCTGTGAAGCTGTAGCGATACGGGGATATTGCGGTCTGGTGTCTGCAATTAGCCTATCAGGAAAACTTCAGGGAGGAGAAGCAAAGCGTTTGCAAAAGCTCATACAGAGGACAGGCAGAAAGAAACAGAGAGAGAAAGAAAGGGAACCAACAGAGAGAGAGACGGAGAGAGTGGCAGTCTTAAACTGGGACAAAGACAAAACGAACAGTGTTGATTCCTCTCCCCTGGGCTTTCTCACTCTCCACAACATCCCCGTGCTGCCATTGCAAATGCTCCAAGGCATCAAACAGAAAGTTTATCACGGTTAAATTAACAAGTGTCATCTCCATATTCACTCACTGTGCTAAATGCTTTTATGTTTATGTAAAGCCCTTTCTAGAATTAATATTTCATGTTTATGTGCATTTTCACTGATTTTTTTCATCCTTGCAAATCATTAAACTGTCTTTTTTTTCGAGGGGAGAATCAAAGCGAACACAATGTCAGTCTAACTGGGGGAGGCATACCCCAAAGACTGTCAGAGAAGATGGGATAGCTGAGTTTACTCTGCACACAGAGTTCTGTACAGCAGCTTTGAACGGGTGAGAGCACTGCAGTGGCAAACACTTTTTAATGAGGTGGGGACACAATCACTTGTGTTTTGTTTCTCAGTGCTGGAGAAAAATGGGTGATAAAGCGATAAGTTCAAAGTTTCACATTTATTCATGAGATTAGGCATGATGAAAAATATTTTTCTTAAGTCACATGTGGAGATTAATTAAATTATCACATATCACAAATATATTAGCAAGTGCATGACAAATACCAGAATATAGGTTTTGCTAAGAGAAAAGCAAAGCACAGTCAACAGTGCCTTCCTTCACATATCAGACACAAAAAATAAATGTGTGTTTAGTAATTGGATTTTGAATATGGCGCCTACGCCACAATCATCAGGTATGCCTCCACGGTAATGGTTCTGTCAAACTAATTAACTTCTACAGTTTGAGTGAAGCTAACGAGATGCGTACAGGCATCAGAGGAAGGCCAGGCTCTACAGGTGATAACCCTATTTGGCAGTGACATTTTTTAGTGTAAAGTCACAGTGGCGGTGATGAGATCAAAGGCAGAGAGTCCCCCATTGGGTCCAATTAGAACTATAGCATTGTACAGGGAAGGGGTGGCAGGAGGAGAGAGGGGAGTGGGTGGTTAGGGGAAGAGAAAGAAAAAAAAACTGTTGAGTTATGATATTCATAATCTATGCAGAGAGGCCTTTCCAGTACAGGTCTTCTCCCCATAGCTGTGATCTTTTCAATTTACATCAAGGGAAGATGGTCGGGGATGAAAGCGGGGCATCCAAGGCGCACAGCCCACAGAGGGCAGACATGGGGCCTCATTAAGGCCCAGCCCAGCCAGCCCCAAACAGGGTTTGAAGTGCGTCACATAAAGAGCATGGGGTCAAAGGTCAGACATAGAACAGATCTCCATTTAACTCTCCAGCTGGAGATGGTAATTAGCAGGTGCAATGATGATCCCTGCCTGACTGTAAGGGATGATACCACTGTAGGTGACACCAGGCATCTGTGTGAGTGTGTGTGTGTGTGTGTGTGTGTGTGTGTGAGTGTGTGTCTGTGCATGTGTACGCTGAGACAACACGGCGCCTCGATTGCATTGATACGTTCACAAACATCTGGGATACAAACTCATATCACACTATAATGCATGTGTATACATAAACTGCAGGTACTATATACAGAACCAGTCAACAAACTTTCTCATTGAAGTGAATGGGAAGGTGTGTCCAAACTTCTGACGGGTACTCTGTAATACATTTACACCTATACAAGCTTTTGGAGAATCTCAGAATGAAAACCTTTTGTTATGGTGAGCTTTGACACATCTCACTGTTTGTAGGAGATGAAGCAGACTACAACTGCCACTGTACCTTTCTAAAACTTAACCTGACAAAATGTTTCATCCTTTTATTTTTTACATGACAACAAGTAACATTTCTATACAATGATGCCACTTTAAATGCCTTTTATAGTAAGACAAAAAAACATATGAAACCTGTTTACTGCTGTTAACGAACTATTAGACAATTCATTAACTTCTACTGTCAGTTAATAACCAATAAACAAAACATTGAAAGAACCTTTTAAGAGCCTGGCTAACAATATTACATTTACTATTTAAGAAATTAAAAAATGGGTAAATGAAAGAAAAGGAAGTTGCACACAAACCTCTAAATATATATTTAGAATTTTCCACTAAATTTTCACTAGAGCATTAAAAAAAACCCTCCCAAATAACGACCCTGACACTTGTCTGTTGTTAAAAAAATAAAAAATAAAAAGTTGGGTTTTCTTCTCACAAAAAAAGAATGTTTTGTTTAAGATTCTGTCCAGGGAAAGAAAGCCATGGGGACGCAATTAAAGAACTACAAAGAAAAAAAATAGTTATGAAAATCTCCCACTTTCTTTTGATGTGCTGCAGTCTGAACTGTACACACACACACACACACACACACACACACACACACACACAAGTGCATGCAAACACACACACACACACACACACACAAATCTGAACAAAGACACACAGGGAACCGGCAAGTGTTCTCACACATGCACACAAATGCATATACACAATGAGCGTGCAACTCTTTAAAATTCATTAATTCATTCAATTTAAAATAAATATGACATATTTTATGATATTTTTAAAATAACCTCTGGTTTCAGACTTACACAGAAACTGCACAATAACGGGGATATTACTTAGGCTGATGGGGTGGAGTTAAATATCATTTCTCATATTTTATCACATAAGATCACTAACTACTAGCCTTTGGTAGGATAGCAAAAATAACTGTTGAATATTAAATTAGCAAAGTGACTAGATAAAATAAATATGAAAAAAGACAAGAATAGTTCAACCATTAATGCATGTAGGGAGACATTTAATTATTAGTCATACAGTATGTTGATCTGCTGTTAAGTTCATGCAATACAATACATTACTCAGGCAAAATGAAAAAGAGTGAGAAAGCAAGGGGGAGAAGGGGTCTGTGTGAGTGTGTGTGTGTGTGTGTATGTGTGTGTGTGTGTGTTTTAATAGGGCTATCTCATTGCCATGAGATTCTCCCCGGTGTGGGGTTACTTTGTCAAGCTGACCTCTTATAGCAGCTGAGCGGCTGAGTTTTGCATACATAATTAACTACAGCTAAATGTCATCTCTCACTTCAATAACTAACGCAGTGGGTGATGCTGCTCTCCCTTTTTGACTTCTAATCCAGAGCGAACCGCCGGCAGAACGACTATGTGAAAATGAAGTGCAGCTTTTAAACTCCGCATGAGTAAATGAAGGGCTGGTAACACTGCAGAGAAGAAGAAGTGTGTGCACAGTTCAGAGTCATTTAAAACAATCGTAACCTGGAATATAATGTTTCAAATGAACAGATGTTGACATTTTGCAGTTGGTAAAATGAGAGACTCTACAACAAGAACAACAACAACAAAAAAAAAAAAATCAAATACTTTGTTTGGAGCTTGTTGTTGGACGCTGAGGATCGTTAGTAGTGTATAGTATGTAACTGAGGTGGAGCAACCACATTCCCAGCATTGAGCTAACATGTAGTTAGTACAGCATGTGAGGGGGGCTTTACTGTAGGCGGCTCCGCTATACTGAGGAGACAACAGTGAAATAAGACACGTCTAAGCTGAAAATGGGGGAATCTGGTGGACAAACTCAAAATCTGTGAGTAGCAAAAGTTTACTCCTGAACTAGATCTCTCATTAATTCTTAGTCATTGATGAACATTCCTGGCCGACAATGTGTAGATGTCTGTGTGTGTGTGTGTGTGTGTGTGTGTGTGTCTGTGCATCTGCATGTGTGTGTGTGTGTGTGTGTGTGTGTGTGTTTGCCTGCTGTCAGCTGTACTGTGTTGTAGATGATGATGTAGATGTTGTTTTCTGCGAGCGTCGGAAACTGAACACCAAATTAAAGCCGCGATGTTTGATTAAGTGTGCCAGGTGATCTCAGGAGAGGCGTGCAGACACAACCTCAACCCCCTCATTCATTTGTAAACCTCCAAATGCAGGCTTGAAATACAGGAAGTAGGAGTGTACGCTGTAAATTTCCCCCTTGATTGGGAATACAAATGATCAAATGTATGAAGGCTAGGAATGTATGGGTACACGGTGTCAGCAAAGTAGCGAGAGGCAGAGAGGAGGAGAATAGAAGGAATTAGGCTGTGATGTGAGAGAGAGCATCTGAAAATAAAGATGTAAGCTGCATTGTAGCACCTCACCTTGAATAGGTGGCACAGAAAGAATAATACATGAAAAAATTCTTCCGTCATTGGTTTGAGATCAATTGCTGGGATCAAATAAAAATCTGATTCAGTCACATATTGTTTGTTTTCAGAATTAACAGACTCCTAATTTGCTATTCTTGGATACTTTTAATGACTAGCGCGGTAAACAGCTCAACCAACCAAAAGCCAATTATAACTTTATCAGCACAATGTCTGCGCCGAAGAGGAACTGTGTATCTCAGAAAAAGAAACGAAAATACCTTGATCTTCCAAGGAAAATCTACTGCTTTTTTATTGAATATTTCCTTTCAGTGTGCTTGTCAACACATTGATTTTACTGACACAAGCACAGTCTCCCTGAGATTAATATGGTTTATTACTGCATATAAAATATTGAAACTTTCAGTTTAACTCAAGAAATCTTATAATGTGAAAAATCCTGCTAAAAATATACGATGTAAAATAAAAATACATATGTATATATTTCTATAATAATATCATAATGTTTTTTCTAAAATAAGTCACAAAAGAAAAACAAAAAGTAAATAAAGCAACAAAAAAAGTTCTTGATCTGCATTATTTTTCATACAAAAGGTACTATAAATATACAGGTTAAAAATTAAAATGTTCAGATTGACTTTCAATAAATATAAGAGCATGTTACAACAAAAAAATGAAGGAGAAAAAAAATCGAGAGATTGATGTCAATTTATACTGTCAGAACGAGACAAATCCAGAACAAAAGCCCGATCAGTCTTAGCCCTTTGATATGCCTTTCCAATTTCAAGAAACGTCAAAAAGTATTTTCACACAATTGTTGCATCCTCTTTTGACCCGTCACCAATCACTCTCTTATTCAGATCTTTCCTTTTTTTTTTGCCAAACGGAACCGCTACTGGCATGGTAGCATTTGTAATAGTCAATAAATCTAAAATATTATGTGTGAAATTGCGGGAAAAGACCATTAAGGGGCGGGCACTAGTGGAGCCGGTGTAGGGGTCCTGTCTGAAAGGGGGCGGCTAATTCAGGACAACTGTGAACTCTGAACCTGCTAAAAGCACGGCCACTGGTCAGCCGAGCCACGTAATAGAGTCCACATGTGCTCACAGCCTGCGTTGCCGTAATTAGAGGGATCTCGAAAGGTTTGCTTAAATCAACATCAGAGTGCTTTGTTTTCCCTCTTAGTTAGACTTGAAATATGCACTAAAATTGCCTGTGGCCTTTACCTTTTAATCCATTTCATGCTTTATATATTCATACAAAGTGATGCTGGGCTTTTTAAGTGAGAATAATCATTACTTCATAGGTCTCAGGGCTTCGGTTTCACACTGAATAAAGTCTGAGTGTTAAGTAGCCAGTGTAACAGTGAGAATTAGAGAGAAATGAAGGGTGGTTTTAATAGCTCAGAAACAACGCGTGGCAGCTCAGCCCAGGCAGAGAATCACTCAGCATTAATCAAGATTTCAGGCCTCTGTTTGACTGCACAATGCCTCAAACATCTCTTTGTGTGCAAACACAAACATCAAATGCCATGTGGCATGTCCTCATCACTAACAAGCAAACTAACAAGAGACCTGGAATTCCACTCAATTAGTACCTGCTCGCTTCCTTATTAATCTACTAGCCCCGGTGAAAAGATAAGAGGAGACAGGGAAAAAATGAATAGGAATAAAAACAACAACAACAATTTGTTACAATAAATATATTAATGCTGGTGTAGTTTCAGTTTCAGGTGGTGTAATTTGACATGATATGCGGGCTATGTTCTGTCATTAGTCAGGAAAAATGGTGAGTAGGGGATCAAAGCAAAAAGGCTCTGAGCCTGCCACTTAATTTATCACACGGCAAAGACAAAGGCTTTTCTCTCTGCTTCTGTCGCTTTTCAAAAGCCCTGACTCCTTTTTATGACAAACTCAGTTTGCAATTTAATTTAGGGCTTGAGTCCCTGGGTGCAGAAAGCAAGCAGGCAGGAAGTGAGAAGAAGGTAGTGTAGCCAGACAGGCACACAGGCAAAGAAGCATGAGAAGCAAACAGCGGGTGCAAGAAACGTCCAGGCTGGCGGTAAGTACTGTGAGAGAGACAAGAAGGCAGACAGGTGTCATGAAGCTGGAGCAGCCAGGCAGTAAGGCAGGCAATAAGGCCGGAAAGAAAACAGGGGGAAAAAAAGTAGGCAGGAAATTGTATAAAATGTACAGGTAGTAAAGAGGTATTCATGCACACTAGCAGTCGTAGTACGTTGAGCAGTGCTAATTCAGGAGAACCAGAAAAGTGTGGGAGTGTGAGCACTCCTGGAGTCTGCTGGGCAGTGGATTGAATTATATACTGCTGGTACAGCAGGAGTCCGGTAGGCGGTGGAATCTGAGTATATACTGTTAGCAGCGTGGGTAATAGTGCATCCGCAGCCTCAGCGGGGCCTCGGTACCTCACAGAGGAGCTTTAATACACACCGCCTGAAAAACAGCTAAACAAACAGATTCCTGCTTCGACAAAGACAGGGAAGACAAGCATGTGTATTGTTTGTGTGCGTGCGTGTGTATGTGTGTGTGTGTGTGTGTGTGTGAGAGAGAGAATGTGTATAAATGTGCAAGTGACCCTGACGCCGGTCAGTGCTACAGGAAGCATCACCACGGCGTCAGTGCTCCATTAATTAAAGAGACGATGCGCTGGCAGGTGGCTTCACTGCCCACACTGGTAATTGGCCCCCTTCTTCCCACTCTCTCCCCCTAGAAAATCACCCATCTCTGCCTTTTCTTTTCTTTTCTCTGCCTTGTTCCCTCCTCCTATCTCTCGTTCTCAGAAACGTGCCAGTGGGCAGGCAGAAATGCAAGACTTTGTGAAATAATGATTAGAATGGATGGAGATGAAGGGATGGGAGTTGCACATTTTCCCACAAGCCTCTGATGGTCGGGGAATGCTGTTCTCCTTCAAGCGTCATGCGACGCGACGGGAGTTTACTTTAGACAGCCACAATCTAAGGAGCCAGTGCTGCAGTCATTAATGATGTGGGGATGGGACAGAGCTATACTTTGACAAGTTTCTTCATGTGTATGTGTTTGTCTGTGTGTGTGTGTGTGTGTGTGTTTTTGTGTGCGCGTGGGTGCAAGTGTATCTGAGTGAGTATATGAGAAGGCAGGAAAATGTGTGTTTATGCAAGTGAGACTCGGCATAAAAGAGGAAAAAATGAACCTTCTGTGTGTCATGTGTAATGAGACGATAAAGGTTGAGAAGCTCTGAAAGGTGTGTGTGTGTGTGTGTGTGTGTCGTACCACGTCACTGGGAAGGTTGTGCAGGTCATCAAAGGGACTCTCCAAGGTGTTTGTGTCCACATTCAGAATGACCACATCCTCCAGCGACCGACTACGAACTCTCTGAAAGAGGAAATGTCCAGTATCATCATCAGTGCTGTCACAGTAATTCAAAACAAATCTGATCACTATTTCACAATATTGCACAAATCTCCACCTTTAAATATCTTAAAATGTTGAATTTAAATTATTGAGATATTAACAAGTAAAAATATGTTCTGTTTTTGTATAATGAATTTGATGCTGATTCTTGACTAAAATGAGAACCAGCAATATTTCATACAATATTTAAGTTTTCATACAGTATTTGTTTTTTTGGTATATTATACCCCATAGCAATTCATCCATTTTTAAAATCCTGTATGTTTGATATATGTTGAAAAATAAAGACAATATCATCTGATGATTAATTAATAAAACATTAATCCAAGTTAATATTTTAAATGTTAAGTTTTGCCCAGGTGTTTGACTGCACAGCAAAGAAAGTCATTGCTGCCCTGAAGCCCCGGGAAAGAGAAAACACAGCGGTCATCACACTTCTTTACGATTAATGATGAAAAATAGCATGTAGGAAAAAAAAAAAAAATATTAGAACATCTTTACTGTAACACACACCCGCTCAAAAAAATGAAGAATGGCACTGAGAGGGAACATTTTGGATAGCGAAAACATTTTCCTCAGCACCAAAACCTCATGCATCAACAACAACACAGTGATGCTGTGCTGTGCTGTGTGCATCCTGATGGCGACAAATTCAACAATTATTTCAGTGTGGAGCAGGATGCAGGCAGGTGTGGGGGGGGTGGGGGGTGGGGGGGGAGGAGGCAGCATAGTGTGTGAATTTCTAGTTTGTCACTTTTGTGACAGCCTGTGCAGTGGAGGCTCACATGCTGATCTGGACTAATTATGTAGTGGCGGAAAGGGGGTCTGTCTCGGATGCAGAGTGTGATAAATACTGCCACTGCCGCAACTGTCAGACAAATATCACGCACACACACACACACACACACACACACACACGTACAATTACACGCGCACACAGACAAACACTTACATACTAACACATACACACAAGTGCAAATGTGCGCGTGTTTGCAACTTGCATTCACACAAAACAGCAGTGCTGGTGACGGCTTGCCCCCCAACCAACACACAGGTTTTCAACAATGAAGTAGAAAAGCTCTTTGTTTGCAGATGCTTTTTCTGCCTTTCTCTCTCTGTCTTTTGTACTTCTGGTTAAGAATGCACACAAGCAAGAGAGGGAGATAAAGAGGAAAACACAGTCAGTCAGTTTTTTTGATTCAGTGTGTTGGAGGTGTCAAAATTTGCCTTGTAGAAATTTCAAATATTTTACATCGAAATTAAGAGCACGATTTACTAAACCGGGTATGGCATCAGCTGACCATATACACGGAGGCAAAAAACTATGACGATGTACAGTATAATTTACTGCATCCTCACTTAATGTAAGTTGTTTTATTTAAAGAAAATTCACTGGATCACAGGACCCCTCATATTCATAATATATTGTATATCTGATGCAAATTAGAGAACATCAACATTTAACTTTTTGCAGCGGCATATATAATTATGCATATACAGTATAACAATGCATAATTATAAACATCCACTTTCGTACGCGTACACATACTGACGGATTAAGTAACATACCTCCAGCAGACTAAGGTGAACTCCCACAAAGTATGGCATGGGGGCACTGTGGATGGAGAGATGAAAACAAATCTGTTAGCAATCAATATCAGATGGTTACATGCAGGAAATAAAAACTTTTGTAGGCTACACCCTTATAGCACATTTTACAAATCTACCTGAAAAAGTTAAAAAGCTTAATGGCTGCTGAGGGTAAAATTATTCAATTACTATTACTACTACTATTACTATTGATAATCTTTCAAGTTATTTATCAAAAAATATCAAAAAACAACAGCTTATTAAATGTTTCCTCTGTTTTATATAAATGTAAATTGTCCTTAGGGTTTATGAGTTTGTGAAAGACATGACCTGTGATATAACTTGTGACTGCAATTTGTCATTTTTAACATCTCACAAACTAAATCATTGATTTAAAAAAAAACAACCCAAAAACAATCAGCACACCATTCAGCAATGACAAAAAACAGTAAAAAATCTAATAAAGATACCAGCTATATTAAAAGTAAAATATATTTTACCAGCTGCTAGAAATTCTGTAACAAATGTTGAAATGCAACAGATGTGCATTAGATGTATTGAAAATATACAGAACTGTATATTTTGATTTGGCTGTGCATGTCATAACAAACATAAGCAAAAAAAAAACGATCATCATCAATATGTTGTTTTTAAACCCAATTATATTACAGTGTTTGAAGGGCAGGGCTGCTGAACATTATTTCCCAGAGAACCAGCATCACTCTCAAAATGGGAAACACTATTAGATTAACTGGTGTGTGTAGCAAGGAAACTGATCTGGTGCTACCACACAGACAAGTTCTGTCTTAATTCTGCCTCCAATGAGTAGTTTTAGTTTTCAGTCACTGATTTGTGCTTTAAACTGTTAATGAATTACAATTTAAAGTATTTCCATACATTCAGTCAAAAACAAGATCATCTACCAGTAAGCATTAATCTATCAGGAAAAATGTATAAATACTAATGGTTCTTACTACTACAACCTAAAGTATTATGAAGACAAAAACAATTAATAACAACAATGAATCATTCTGCAGGACATTTAAAAGGAGTTTTTCCTCTTGCAAAATGGATGATCAGTGACTATTTTTCTACTGGTAGTTTCAGAAAGTAATGAACTTGGGATACTAAAAAACTAAAAAGCTTAAGTGTCATATGTTTTCTTTTTACATAAAACCCAATGTTTTGTATGGTTATTATCATGTCATTCTTATTTTATGTTCTATTTATCTTCATATTGAAAATTCATGTTGAATCATAAAGTATGTTTCTTCTTTAATGATTGTCAGCCCATCCCACCAAGATGCATAAAATCAAAAGTCAAATAATATAAACCATTTTTATGATGACATTTACAGAGGCAGCAATAATTGGATAGATTTGGGTCAGAGTATTCCTGGCCAGAATGATTCAGAAGCCACAGGCTTGTAATCAACTTAGTGCAAAAGAAAAACAAACAGCAGGCCTGTAAGGTCTGCGTCGCTGTTTTCTCCGTTTCATGAATATACAGTACTCACTTCCACCAACATTTACACAGATAGAGACATGCTGCACAAATACACACACCAGCATATTCAGCGACTCAAATGTACTGTACATACACACACATATCATCTAATATAATTAAGTTATCTAGTGCATGGAGGACACCCCTGTGATTAAATAAGATAATGATGAGTCTTCACAGAGTGTTGAAAATCACATTTTACTGTCAGTGATGAATAGCTTCTTAAAGCTGATGTGTCCCTCATGGTAAAGCACTGTACTGTATGAGCTATCAGCACTGATTCGACAAAAAACAGCTCCTTTTACGTAAGCCGACTTCCCCGCTGTGTGTTTTTTTTTTTTTTCCTTTAAATATGTACAGATCTGAAGTTGACCTGAACACATGTAGATTTGAAGATGAGATGTTACTTCTGCTCTCCATTCAGTTTCGCTCAAGTCCATTCAGATTTGTTGGACTTATGTTGGATGGGTGGTAATGAACCCCTGAGAGGGCTAAGATGATGAGAGAGTGGTGCTAGCACTGGCATGAAATATGGAGCAAGGTGATCCGGGGCCGTTCATTATGTTGAGGGGCCACACAGGAGAAGGAGACGCACCATGAGAGGAATTGTGAGAACAACTCGAAGAGCGGGTGGGAAAATGTGTGAACATGTGTGTCTGCACTTTTACACCGAGGTTTTAGCGGCAGAGCTCGGTGCATAACCGGAACACATGGCATAATGTGTGTGTTTACGTGTCAACGTGTCAGGTGTGTGTGTAAGTGTGCATGTGTGTGTGTCAGGAGGTGGCTGGAAAATTAGAGGAAGGAAGAGAGAAAGTGGCAGAAGAGAAGAAGGGGAGGTGTAAACATTTATTACGATGATAGTGACGTGTGTGTGTGTGTGTGTTCATACTGTATATGTCAATGTGTACTTGTACGTGTGTGTGTGTGTGTTTCAGAGGTGGTCGGCCTTACCAGCAGTAGTCCAGAAGATGCGGGGGCAGTACAGGGATGAAGATGTGCTGCCAGTACAAAGGAAAGAGCAAAGCAGCCGCACCATGGACACATGCAGTTAACTACAGAGAGAGAAAAAGACGGGAGGACAAACTCAGCATAACTTATCATGGCGACACAAAAACTAAGAAAAGACAAAAATGCCTTTCCACACTGTATGTTCACTGGTCGTTTCACATTTTTAAACTCAAAGTTTGTTTGATTTCACTTTCAAGAACTGCGCCAAAGAAAGAACAGCATCAAGAAGAAAAAAGAATAAAATAAATTTGAACTAAATACGTTGCTTTTCTTCTTTCTAATAAATTTCCATAACTTATTCAACTATATTTCTACACTGCTAGGCTCTACAGATAAGCAAAACCCTCTTTCCATCCAAACAATATCCCGTTAATATCCTGTGTAAAAAAAAAAAAAAAAAAAGAAGTGTGATCAAGGTTACTGCTGTTGTGAAGGTTTTTGTTGATGTGTCGATATACTACATGTTTGATTTCAAGGAGTTACCCTTTAATATGGATCACAATCAAACAATGTCAGCAAGAACATTGTACACTGACATGTCTGGTGCTGCTGTGATGAACACACAACTTGCAAGCTATTGTTGAAGGAAAAGAGAAGAAGAGTGAAAAGCTGGAGATCAACCAGCTGACAGCAGCCTGTCTTTAACCTCATAACAGGAGCACAGCAAAGGAGAGAAAAAGGAAAAGAGGTGAGAAGAAAAAGTATTAAACGTCAGCAGTTGCTTTTGGTGGGTTATCTCTGCATGAGTTCTGACACTATTGTGCATGATTTTAGGAAGTGTATGATTAATCGTTAATTAATTTAATGTGCAGAATTGAGCCAATTTTGAACACAAGAAATTAAACAAAGCTCGGTGTTCATAATAAACTGCTTTTCAATTCAATGTCAAAGTAAGAATTGTGCTCCGACCTGCACAAATACAATAAAAGGAGCCAAAAAGATTACTGACAGTAACCATAAAAATCTAAATTATCTCAACCACTATGACTAGGATATTAGGGTGAAAAATATGGAATAATTAACCTCTTTTTTTTTTAACAAATAATGAGAAGAAATCACATGAAGATGACATCCCTTTTCAAAGGAGCTCACTACATTGTCAAACTACCACTGCACATAAAATTAAAGTCATTGTCTTCCATTGTCTTAAAGCCAGCATCCCCCTCTTGACATCCCATCTCATGAAAACTCAGCTATAGTAATGACCTGCAACACACGCACACACACGCACGCATACACACACACACACACACGGCAGGAGAAAGAGGCGTTAGCTCATCCCCCAGATTAAAATAACATGATTAAATATGGAAAGAGAACAGAGGTCTGAGGGGCTCCTGCGGGACTTCATTAGGGCAAATTGCCAAAGAATGAAACATGAGTTAGCCAAGAGAGACTGCGGGCTAGGCCAATACCGCCGGGACCCCGGAGCAGCAGCCGCTGTTATACTGCTGCAGCTTCACAGTCAATGTGTGAAGCGGACACACACTATCACACACACAACTACCAGGAGACCCCCTGCTCACTGACACACAAAGTGTCACAATTGACCGGCCAAAAGCGGGCGAGCTTGGCGGCTGAAAACCACCGCTGCCAGAGAAAGAGAAAGAGGGCCCCACCCCTCACAATCTACCCTAACATCAAGCCTGGACATCTGAAAAGCTCACAACAGAAAGTGTGTGTGTGTGTGTGTCTGTTTGTGTGTGTGTTTGTGTGTCAGTTCATGTGCCTCCCTCCCTGCATGTTTGTTTTAACTGCATTCATTTTTCATATCGGCTGGAAAAAAAAGCAATGATCTTTTTTTATTGTCTCCGTGAAATCTCTCACACACCCAGTCCCACAATAGTTAGGACTTAATCAACATTTAATTGGTGTCTTGCTCTGTGTATCTGAATATGCATATTTCCACTGCCTGCCGTCTTCAAATAAAACACAACAATGCCACGCTCCTGTCAGGATTAATTCCCTGGCAAACAGTTTGTTTTTTTGTTAATTCTGAGAGTAAATCAATGCTATGAATATTAATGTGTGAAAGTGAAGCACTTGGTGGAAGAGCTACTATCAAAATCATCACACCCTTCTCCCTTTTCCAAAGCGATGACGGTAAGGGGCCATTAAATTGTGATGAAGAGAGGTCAGCAATCTGGCTGTGGGTATACATACACACATACATACACATGTGACACGCGTGCACACACACACACACACACACACACTAAGCGGAGAGCCAACAGGCGAGTGTATTCCTCCTCTGGGAGTGCGAGACAAGCCCCAGCCATTCGCTGGTACCAGGAGGTAATGGCACAGAACACCTCGCTAACCAACTCCAATTATCTCCACCAGGCCTCAAGGTGAGCCCCCCAACTGGCATGATTTACTCTCAGGTTGAAAGGGAAAACAGGAGTCTCTCTCTCTGCTTCTCTTCTTCTCAGGCCGGGTGGCTGTCTTGGGGGAGTTGCCTGAGAGTGGAGGGGGGTTACTGAAACTAAGATAATGATTTATAAAGCAAATCTAGATTTTTGTTTTCTTTTATTTGCTATCTCCAAAGCGATGGATGTGGCAGTGAGCCCGAGATAAGGTAACTTGGTGAGAACTCCAGAGGAATAGTTCACATATTTGCCTCTCTAATTCACCTTAATACAAATCCCTGTGTCCTTGTTCAGATTTTACAGGGAATGAGGCAAAAAGTAAAAAGAAGATAAATTGGAGAAAAGAGAATTCGCACCCCTCTTTTTTTTTTCTTCATTTAGAAAGGGGGGGCTTCACATGAGAGTGGGTCATAAGAGGCTAAGGCTGATAAAATATTTGCCAGGCTGATAAATAATAGATGAGTGGAGCCAAATGGCTTACACGCTCCACAAAAGACCTGGGTGCTTAATATTCCATTCAATGGAGAATCACAGATACAGTCCCCAAGAACAAATACAGGATTAGGTGCTGGGTCCAGTCCTCAGGGACCAGGGCTCTGCCCGGTAATGAGGGGCTGCCTGCCTCTCACACTGTGTGTGTGTGTGTGTGTGTGTGTGTGTGTGTGTATGTGTGTGTGTTCCCTTCCCTCTGAGAGAAGCTAACCGATTATACAGCGACAGCCTGCTTCAAAAAGCAGTCAAGGTCTTTGGTTCTGCCCTGAGAGCTTTCTTAGTGCGCTGTAGCTGAGACAGAAAGTGTCCACACTAACACTGGTTTTTCCAGATCCATTGAATGGGACTAAATAAAAGGAGAGACAGAAAGAGAGAGAGAGACAGAGAGATATAAATACAAGAAAGAGAGGGAGTCAAAGTGGGAGAAGAAGGAAGAATGAATTTGCATTGCAGCTTTGAAGTAGGTAGCATTCCACCTAAGCTAGAGGTCACACGCCAGTGTTGTCAATTACAGTGTCTAGGTGTGAGTCACTTGCTGTTTTCCAAGTCTATACCTCTAACTAATTGTATACAGAATGTAATATATATTGAATGTCTCAGTAGGCTGTTCTTGCAGTTAGTATACAAAAAATAACATACTAACAGGAAATGATGCAATACACGCAAAGACAAACATTAATCAAACTGTGACTTTGGAACGTCACTAACAAGTAAATCTCACAAGTTGACATCAAAATGCTTTTGCACAGATTTAACAGCTGTTTTACCACTTCACCATGTGCAATTTGTTTTAATATTTTCTAGTTGTGAGCAGCTGAAGTTTTTCTTCAGTTCTTGATGAACTGAAGAAGCCTTTCAGGTGAGAGGAGAAACATCTTCAAGAATCTAAAGCAAGTCCAGCTGTCCTTGACTTAGCCCTTCTGGATATCGAAATTCAAGCATTTTTTAGTATGCATAATGACTTTAATACTTAATTTGGTCACTTTTCAGGTGTGACCACACTACATACCAAAAATCCTGCTTAGAATAAATAGGTGGTATGGAACCGGGATGCACCAAAAAGCAGAATTATGACACAACTGGCAAAGAAATTGTTAATTACAGGTGGGCAGCTACCCTAACTCATCTGGCAGCTCACAAGCCATCAAACAGCTCTCTTTATTTATAGATTGTGTTATTCAAAATACCTGCATGAGTAGCTACATAACCCTTCAACAGTGAGATTTCCTTAAAGAGCTGGAGCCACCGGGGACTTCAGATCTTCTCAACACTGCAGATTCTGTCAGTAAGTGGTGTGTTTTCCACCCACTCCATTCCTCTTTACCTGAATAACTGGACATGTTTAAGTGAAAAGGGAAAAAAAAAAGGCTACTGTGGGGGCCAACAAACACAGCTTTCACAGATTTAACATCTTTCACATATAAAAGGGTAATACAGTGGAGATTAAGCCATTTTTCTAGAACCAAAACTCATTCCCTCTGCTTACATAGTCTTAGTTGAAAGAACTTATTGCAAATGTTAAATTAAAGTGAGTGCAGAGTGCGAGACAAATAGCTCCTGCTGCAGGCGATGTAATTCAATTTGACAGGAGGAATGGTATCAACAGTCGCTCTTGACCTCCTCACACCAGCCTCAAACGCTCATTTCCCCTCTACTAGATTTTCCTTGCAACTCTGTCCCCACCCACTCTCCAAATTCAATCCTCCCTCCTCCGTTCCGTGCCTCATTTTCATCCCATTTCTTCATTTCTTATTCTGTTTTCCTCCTCTCCTCCTGCTGTCCTTCTGTCCGTTGCCACCTCTCCCTCGTTTCTCAGGCTGGTTTATCGCGGTGTTAGCCTTTCCTTCTCCCCTCCTCTGCATAGAGTAAGTCACCAATTACCCACGCTTTTGCTTTTCCCTCTGTTGACAAACACCGGTGTCAGGCCCGGCACGACGCAGGTGTGCCATGAACAAGTAGGTGGCACGGGGAGAGAGAGAGATAGGGCACACAGGACGCCGTGGGTAACAGCTAACGCCAGGCCTCCCACACATGCACACGCAATCACTGACTCTCTTGCAGGAAGACATAAGGCATAAGGCACAAACACCTGTGAGTGCAGAAGACAGATGCATGCAAAAAAAAGGACACAGACACCCACGACATGCACATATGCACATTCGTGGTCACGGCGGCACGACACACACACACGTTAACTCAAACACATGGCATGAGGCTGAGATAAGTCTATTGAGGGCAAGGAGGGGAAGGAGGGGGGGAGAGGATGTCCCGATGTTCTGCAGATGCCCGACAACAGAAAGACACATTAAGACACCCAGTAAGAGGGAAGCAAAGTCAAGAGAGAAAGAGAGGTGTAGCCAGAGTGAGTGAGAGACAGATGGACAGAAAATCATATGTCAGAGAAGAAGAATAACTAAGATAGAGAGAAAGTAGAGAGACAGAAAGAAGTCAGGAAAAGAGAGGAGAGGAACAACAGAGGAAAAAGCAGGAAACAGAGAGACAGCTGGCACTCTAGGGCATGGTGGATGGATAGCTCCTTGTTAGCATAGGCCTGACAGGCTGATGAGACGGCTGCTGTCAGCCGGTGCTAGGGCCAGGCTGTGTGAATTTGGGCGATAGGCCGGGCAGAGGCTGGGCTCGAGAGCTGGGGGGCCTCGGCAGATGAAAGACGTGGAGGGTGGTGGGGCAGCGGTGGTGGTGGTGGGGGTCCTCCCAACTGACTAGTTAGAGGAAGGGCCGATGCAGTCCTATTATACGGCCCTATGACAAGGCTGCACGCTCGGCTGGCTCCCGCCCCTGCGCCACCGCCGACCGGCCTTTTAAAACAGTGGTACCATTCACCTCCGGTCACGAAACAGCAATAAGTCAACTGACGCATTGTTGTAAGATCATGATTTATTCCTTTGCTGTTGGCTGCTTGCGAGACGCGCCAGCCATGTACCGACAGACTGACACACTGGGTTCACCGGAGGCTTTAACACAGGCAGTACCTAGAGCAGGCAGAATAAATGCAGTATATATCTGTGTGTGTGTGTGTGTGTGTGTGTGTGTGTGTCTTTCTCTCCCTCTTTCCACTTTCTATTCCCTGTTTCTCTCTGCTTGGCTGAGAGGCTGGACAGGCGGAGGTGGTGAAAAGCAGCTGGATGGTACTAACGATGTTACTAACAATACCTTCTCTCATACATCCTCTATCTGTGGCAAGCAGACTATAGAAATATTACCTGTCCATCCAGTGACTGCTAACACTCACTTTAACAAACATTTTGACAAACTCTGACGTTAATTATATATTTCTCGTACTTTAAATTATTTGATCACATGACAGTGGTGTGGATAATGAGCCGGGCTCTTTGCAGTTAAGTATGTAGAATCATAGCAGTCATTTCCACTTGAACCAGGAGGTCAATCTACCCAACAGCGAAAAATAACGCATCACAGGAGCGGTAATAACACTAGGCCTGATAGTAATCCCAGTGGAGATGTGAAAATACCTTTGTACTACACTGCTTGACATATACAGCTACCAAACCAAAACACCCCTCCCTGAGGAAGATGGATGGATAGACAGATGAGTGGATGAAGGATTGCAGAAGATGAAAGGCTTACAGAGGTAAAGGTCTGACGTGGAAGCTCTTAAAATATCCTGTCGGCATATATTTGTTAAAAAAAAAAAAAAAAAACAAGGCAACATTTGTCTCCGTGCTGCAGAAAACTGTAAATCACAGACAAAAATCACCCCCCTCCCCTTGCTAAAAAGAAAAACACCTTCACCCTTGAGTCTGATAATTTACATCGTGTAACCCTTGTGTCACAGCACAGTTTGTTGCCTAGATCCTGAGCGGAGGTGCTGCTGGTCTGAGGAGCGGAGAGGAGACAGGTGAAATTCTCTGAGGGCTAGGTAATTTTTTTTTTTTTTTTTTACAGCTTCTCCTGATTATGGTTCCTGTGGGAGACCTTGGGTACCATTCCCTCCAGCACCCATCACCACCGCAGGCCCCTCCGGCTGTACAGTGTTCTGAGTGTTCTGCAGCCTTGTAGATACAGAGGCAGGACCAGCTACACTAAAGATACAGATAGGATTTGGATGACATCACTTCCCTCTCCCATCTCATCTGTCATAAACATTTGGCTCTGCCTCATCAGCCACAAAGATAAGAGCGGGAGGATGGAATGAGGAACAGAGGAAGGAAGAGGGGGAGAAAGACACACAGAGATTTCCTCCCTCATAGAGACAGACAGAAGTGGCTTTAAATTATGTGAGAGATTTAAGACATGTAATAACGGATAATTTAAGACTTTTCACCCCAATAATATTTTGCAGTTATAAGACAAACAGTCAAATATAATCCAACGTTAGCGTGAATTACGCAGCTTGTCAAAGCATGGTGATAGTGTGGCTGTCTGACTGCAGGATGCCCGGGCGGGGAGGGGGTGTGTGGGGGCAGACAGATCAGTTGAACTCACTCTGCACAAGTAGCATAGCCATGTCAGATAAATATTCTCAACGTACTACTTAGGGTTTGATATCCTGCTGGAATATTGATGAAGAAACTCATGTTCAATCAAGGAAAGAGTTCCAACATTTGAGCTAAATCGGTATCTGAATTCCATATGAAGCCATAAATGGTAACAGTGACTCTTTTTGATTGTAAATTAGCAATTTTCTTCTTGTACAATATCATTTTTTGGATGCAAGTGAGATACCCTACAAGGAACCTACATTATCTAACATCACAGCATAATATGTTATGATTGAAAGCTTCACCTTAACTTGAATTAACTGTATAGGAAACTTATGTGAGCACAGACGACAACGTTTTGAAAACCTATTTTACCCTTAACTGAGAGAATGACTTGGAGGGAATGGACTCACAGTGCTAAGCTTGCTTGAGGTAATGATGATGCGCCGTTCGTGCAGCATACTGGCATAGAGCTGAAGCATGTTGTTGACATCCACAGCCACAAAGTACTCTGTCAGGTTCCTCTGGAAATAGACAAGAACAGAAGGATATGCAGGTATATAACAAACTGTCCTTGCACAACTTGCTTATAGTAAAAGTGTCAACGCCACAGACAGTAAAAGTGCCAGAGTGTGCCATAAAGAGAGACATACAGTGCTGGCTGAAAAAGGACTTGGACTTCCATCTCTGCACACACTGCCGTAAAATTAAACGGATAAGAAATACAGATTTAAAGAGGTTAAGAGCTTTGTGCCTTTAATCTATCCGATTTAGTCACTTTTTTCACAACAGATGTCAAAGTTTTGTAAATTTGCCTGATTAATAGTTTTCATCTAGTGTCCCATGCTGAAAAAGACAAGAGATGCTTGACTTGAACTACATTTTGAATACAAAATCAACAAAAGACGTGTTCAATTTGAATCCTCTAATCCCCGTGGCAGTCACTGAACTTCGGCATTAAAGGTATAAGCATCACAGGAGATAAAGCTGAAACAAGAGGATGGTGCAATAATTTCAAAAGGTGACAAGTGTATCTGATTAAATACGATTAGAGGCAGAGATGTTTTCAGAAGAGAGGGATATCTCTTTATCTCCTTCTGTCTCTTTTTTCTTTTCTTTTTCCATGAATACTTACGCTCTCAGGGATAGTTGGCAGTCCATTGATATCCGGGGCGATGAAGTAGGAGTGCTGCGAAAACACAAACATGCAGGAGAAAGAAGAGGGAAGGTCACAAGTGAAGCATACCACTCACACAGAAGAGAATGAGGGGAACATGGGGGAAAAGGGCCGTTCACTTTGTTCTATGATTTATGGCTCATCTTCAGCTCTGTCTATATGAATTGCTGAGCTGGTGTCTGAACTGTGGCAATGCTTTTATCAGGCCTACAGAACAGAGAAAGCTCAATAGCAGCTGAGCTCCCCATAGACACAGACTGGGGTGATGTCTCCGGTGGAAAACTGAGTCTTTATTTAAGCATTAAAAAGGCTTGCGGAGCACCAACAGACAGACAAAAGTATATGTGCACATGAGCACACGTGTGCATCCACACAGATACACACACATACACACATACACACACACACAGGTTGTTTAGAGGATCACAGGGCTGCCTGTCTCACTTTGGGAGAGCAGGGCAGGTTCAGTGTTCAGATCAAAGGGGCCTGAGAGAAGTGCTGTTTGGAGACAGGTAGACAAACCACCAGCTGAAACACACAATTGTGTCTCTCACACACACTCCCCTGTATCCTTAGTACACCTGCGTTTCTCTAGGCCTTCACTCGACCATCTGTTGCAGGTCTTCCCTTAAATCCACTGTAACGTCTACAGTGGATTTTTTCACACTGTGAGCACAGAATTTAAAGTGCAATAAAAATTCGTTTTGTTTACTAGGACTGCACAGGTTCTTAACTAGTGACCACAATTTACTTGTTAATTCAAAGTAAATAATGAAAAAATAACGTCAGATTATTACACAGTGTGTGTAAGAATTTATTTGTGGACCCTGTGGCAGGAAGAAGAGCATCCAACACTTGAGAGTTGGTTGCAAAACAGCATTGCATTCATGACCGAAGTCTGATAAGAAATTATTTTTTGTAGTTGTTTTGTAGTTTTCAGTCAATCTGCACAGTAATACATTACATCACAAACAACATGCTTAAGAGTGTGCAAACGCAAGGAGAGCCATTCAAAATCAGCAGCCTCACTGAAACCACCAAGAAAGAAAAATACCTCTGATTAGAGAGATATAAGAACATAGAGAAAAGAAAAAGCCCATCAGAATCAGACAGAGAAGATCCAGAAATGCACAAATCGACTAGAAAAAAACACCCCAAACACATCAGCTTTATGTGTCTAACAGGTTTGTGACAATTCGATTAACACCCAAACCAACTCACTTGATTCAGTGCCATTTTGAACAATGCTGGATTAACCCTTACCTTAGACATCATCAAACTAGCAGACAACATTCTCCAAATAACTACAATGTCTGGCTGTGCGTAGATTTTACTACACACAGCACATAAAGTGCTGCTAATTTATATTTTTCTAGAGCCTGACAAATTTCTTTAAATTTTATATTCTTTCAGCAGTGGGAAATTTCGACCTACTGCCTGAAATGTGGTAAATTTTCATTAGCATCAGTAAAAAGACTGAGGGGGACAGTGTTTGAGCAAAGAAAACACTACCAGACTGTAATGATTAAACAATGGCAGCATATAACCACTTAGTTTTCATCTGTGGTTGACATTGGAACGATGAGTTTAATGTAAAACAAACTAAAATATTTCACTCCCTAAGCGCATGTGTATTAAGTGTGAAAAATTTGAAAACAATTATCATGAGTAAACAATCGCCATATTCCCAGAGGAGGGTCATTGTAGTCGAGCAAAAGCTTGGAGGAGATAAAGATGCAGCGCAAACAAACACTAAACTGGAACCAACATCCAAGGCTTTTGTGTTTTTTAATTGTTTTTTTTTTTTTTCCTGGGCAAAAGATATATACGAGTATGAATATATGATTTGTCAACTCCTACGCCCCTTCTTTACGGTGAATGTTTCAATTACTGCAGCCATATTGTTTATGTATATTTGCACAGCTGCCACTAAAAGTTTATAAATGTATCTAAAAATAATTTTCGGTGGAAGGTCCAATTAAACAGGTCTATAGTTTCCTTAAGTTATTAGACTGGAGAAGAGGTTTTCTTCAACCCCATCTTTAATGTGTTTATTTTAATGTATATCAGCTGGTGACAAGAGTGAATTCTGATGCTCTGCACCACTGAATCCCCTATTTCATGGGATACTTCTGTTTACTTTTTAGTTTATACAGTAGCTAAGAATCAGGGGGAGGCTAGTGAGCATCAGAGCTAATGGTTTACTGTGAGACCACAACCACTACTGCATAAATTACTACAAAAGATACTAGATAGTGAAATATATAACCCATCATTAGTGGGTCATATAGTGATTCTTTAGGAACACAAATACATAGTTATTGATTCAAAAAAAGTGATAGAAAAGTATATTTGCATTTGAAAAGTGGAAGGATTAACATGTTTACTGAAGTCAAGCTTTTCATTGTAAATCCTACTTATATTTGCCTGCGTTGTGAAATACTCCTCAGAGATCTTTTTTAAAACATCATTAGCTACATTTTCTAATCAGCATGAGTTAAAAGGGGCTTTCTGGCTTTGCTCATAGTACTGCTTAGCTTGTGTTTTAAAACCATTAAAATAGAACATTGACTCATTAGAATATATATTTGAACAACTGTTGAATTATAATGAACATAATGAATAATATAATTGTATAATAATGTAATGAATAATAATGAGTGAATGACTGCTGTTATGGCATTAAACTCATCCTGAGCTGTTGCATTAAGCTGAATGGTCAAGTGTTGTTGAAAATCATTATTTCATGTTTAATAAATAATAGTTGTGAAGGGAAACCTATTTATAACCTATTTATGGTAAAGAATGGAGCTGCCACAAACAATTATTTTCATTATCGATTCATCTTCCGATTATTTTTGGGATTAATCAATGAATTGTTTTGGTCTACAAAAAGCTCATCATAATTTCCTACAGCCCAAGGTACTGTCATCAAATGACTTATTTTGTCCAACCAACAATCCAAAACTCAAAAATATTCAATTTACTTGAAAGTAAGATGAGGAAAAACAGCAAATTCTCAAATTTGAGAACCTGAAACCATTAAATGTTTGGTCTTTTTTATTTAAAAAATGACTTAAAAACGACTCAGTTAATCAACTAATCATTGCAGCTCTAGTAAAGAAAACCAGTAATAGGACAATTAAAACTAAATGAACCAAAAACATTAATTATGAGAGAAGATCTGGGACTCTGGGCAATACATCTGAGGTTATGGACAACCCTAGCCATAAATACAGTTAGTACAGGATATATCTCTCTGTATGTCTGGCTTTCTTTGCTTGTGTTCTGTGCGCTAAATAATGTTTCCCTGTTGGTCTACAAATTCATGGCATTGTGATAATCACAAGCCATGCTCCTCAACTCAACCCAGGCTTTCATTGGCTGTTTGCTTGCTTATCTGCTTTTTTCTTCTTCTTTCGAAGACATGTTTATATAGAAACATTGAAAGTGGGTTAACTGGAAAGGCATCAAGGAGATTTTTTGAGCACAATTGCCTTTGCTTTAAACATAAAGAGAGAAAAAAAAAACTTTTGATATTCAGAGAGAGAATATAGAAGTGTGGAATGGCATTAATCATTTACAAAGTTTGATTGTTTTCCAGAGGAGAAGAAACATACACCAAGGCCCAGGATAGTTTGTTTTTGTTATATTTAAAAAGATAGCGCAGCTTATTTGGCCAAATTGGAAAGCCGTGACTCCCATGCGATTAGTACAGCAGCGGTTTCATATTTCACAGCAGCCTCCTTTTCCTCCTCCCTTTCTGCCGTTCACTCATTCCCCTCCACTCACCGGCTCCTTGCTTCGCCGATCTCTCAGTACTTGCCCAGTGGCAATATACAACTGCTCATTCTTGCACAATGAGAAAGAGAGAGAGAGAGAGAGAGAGAGAGAGAGAGAGAGAGAGAGAGAGAGAGAGAGAGAGAGCAAAACAGGGTTCACACATGAAAGGGGACAATGATCCTTCTTCTTGGCTGCCATGATAAAACAAAAAAAACACACTTTTAGGGAATAATTCTGCTTCATCAATTAAATATCAAACTGGTGGCTTCTCCAGAAAAGAGATGACGCTATCACCTCTGTTCTCCAGGGCTTCTTTCCCAATGAAGCTCTGAGATTCACATGAAAAGATTTTGTTCACATAGAGAGCTGATAAAAAAAAAAAAAAAAAAAAGAAACAAACTGACACTGAGAAAAAATAAATCACAAGGAATCTGAACTGACCTTGTTAACCTTCGTAGAGATATATTGATTACCTCATCTTAGTCTTGTTATGTTGTAAATTCATCTGTGTAAATAGATGCATATCCTTCTGAGACCTATGCCGCAGAAAAGCCCCAGAGTTGCTTGTTTAATTGGTCCAAAAAAAAAAAAAAAAGGAGCGGTGGTCCTCAAGGACAAAGGCTAACACTGAAACTCTTTGGATCCCATTAAGGTGTGGAGTCTAAGCAACTAAGAAATAGAGATATTAGTGAACAAAATACTGTAAGGTTTAGCAGTCCCATTGAAAATTATTACATGCTACTTTTATAGGCCAGGCTTACAGTATGGGAATGAAAACTGTTAGAGAGTGTTTTATGTATGAGCTAGAAAGGCACGAGGAGAGATTGTGTCAGAGTTAACACAAACACGGGCTGACTTTGAGGGACCGGGGCTCGTTAAGCCATTTCAGTTTTTGATAAGCGGGAGACATGACGAGTTGTGAAAGGACCCTTCAAGTTTAAACATGTCCAGCTCAGGCTTATCACACAAAAAACCTGTTAGCGCCACTTCTTGTTTCCAAACAGAGTGTCAGTCCTGGGCCCTCTGTGTCTCTCTGTTTCTACCTAGTGTATCTTAACCTCCTCCTGCTCTCCACTTTTCTGTCTGCTGTGTTGTTCCCTCATTTATCTCCTCTGTCTCAGCCTCGATACTTTGCCCATCTCTCCCTGTTTCTGCCTGTCTGCCCTATTTTCTTTCTGTCTGTTTTTATGCCATCTTTGGCTCCTGCTCTCTTCTTTGTGTCAATTTCATTTAAGTTCTCATTATTCCTCCTTCTTTGTCTCCACTTTTTTTTCTATTATATATTTTGTCTTTTGCGTCTCTCGCTCTACTTTAAACTACTTCAGCCAACTGTTATCGTCTCCTCTTCTTTTCTGCAGTCTCCTTCCTGACGCAACACACTACCACGGTAACCTACCTGTCCTTCTCTCCCTCTTTCTGTCTCTACTCTCAGAAATCTTACCTCTGATAAGGGGGAATATGAGATCTATACCTACCACACTCAGGTTGACTGGCGTGAAGGGCTTTGGCACAGGCAGATCATACAGAGAATTCAGCATGTCATTCAAGTCATTTTCCTAGGGGGGGGGGAGAGAAACAAACAACAAAACAAAAAGACATGAAAACATAGGACACATACATTTTATTTACTTGTTTTGCTGATGCCATGAGTTATGTGTCAATCTAACAACAGTGCTGGGACAGGCGCTGCTGCTGCAGACCAGAGGGCGATCCTGCAGCAAAGCCTGAAGGGCTCCAAAACATCCGACTGACATATGTTTAACGAGCAATGGTGAGGTTAAAAGACGGCTGAGTGTAGGGCTGCAGACGCTTATTATCCAGCAGCGTTGATTTACGGCCGAGAGCAGGCTGTCAGTAATTAAGCAGGGGTCCCCACTCCAAAGACCGGGGCTTTAAGAAGCCGTCAGAGAGCTAGCTTGACCACAGAACAGGCCCCGAGATTATTCTTCCAGCATTTATGAGCTCCACGACAAGACTGCTATTTACACTCTCGGGCCTCTAGCTGGAGAACTGAGTGGGACAACACTCTGCAACTTGTACTTAAACCAAACTAAACTACTGTGAGCACAGAGGTCGGGCATTGTTGTTTGTTTTCACTTCTTTTTTCTGTTTGCCCTCTCTGAGAACTTTGTTTTGGTTGTGGCTATGAGCCGCTGCTTGTTTCAGGAAATGTGCATGCGTGTGTATGTATGTGCATGTGCGAGCCGGGGAGAAATAGAAACCTGAGAGGAATGGGCGGAAATATACAGTAAGAGTAGAAGAAGGGTGGGAGGGAGGGGTGTTAGGGAGTGTGCAATCGAACAGCCTCCTGTCATGAGAGGCTCAATGCTCACACGCATGGTCAGCAACACGGCCTGGGGAAACAGTTCATTTACCCCTCGCCTTAAACCCTCATCGCTCTTCTGTCTTCCCTCGTCTGTCAACATCTCCCTCTCGCCTGGAACGGACAGCGGGGTAAATAGAAACCAAATCATGCACACTAACACTTCAGTCACCCAGGATTTCCAGCAATCTTTCTGTCTCTCTCTTCCTCACTCTTTTCTCACACACAAACTGTCCTCTTCTCTATATTACAGTAGATTATCTTGCAGAATTTTTATCAATTATGCTAAATCTTTATGTGATGTGTTAGTGATTATCTACTTTAGCAAAGGCTCTTGGTCCTGATCACTCCTCCCTGAGGGTTTTGGAAGAAGCAGTGACTACATGACAATTGAAAGCGGCCCCAGAGCTCTGTGTATCTCTCCCCTTGCTCCGTCTCCCTCCCTCTTCCTTTCTCTTCAGTCTAAACATGGGAACATCACCTACACCCTCTGCGCTAGACGCTGCACATCTCCCCAGTTTGTTGCATATTTTACATTTCCCCTCCCTTTGCTAGTACAATGCAGCGAATAGTCAGGGGAAAAGACTTTTGTGAAGTGTGAGCATTTGTGTGTGTGTGTGTGTGTGTTTGTGTGGGTTTTTTTTTTTTTTTTTTTTTTTTCTTAACGATTTGTTTTCCAGTAAATCATCAGGAATAACTTCCAGTGTCAGATCAGCGTTTGGTCTGTGAAATGTCAACATTGTTGCTGCTAACAACAGGAGTCAAGTCGAGCCCAAGACAGTGAACAAAACTTGCACACAAAAGACAACACGCAGCATGCAGAAGAAGAACAGAATGGAGGAAATATCTTACCACAGTACAGTTTCAAATACACTAAACTGTGTGCTTGTTTCTCAGCCAAATCATACAACAACGTCTTATTTTCATACTATGTGCTTGTAATTCACTAAATGTACAGAAACATCTACATTATTGATGGTTGTTAAATGTCCAAAAGAACAAATGATTACCTGTTGTTTTGTTAGGTAGTCTGCGAGGGTATTTAGCAGCTTGTAGTAGATTTCAAACCATGGTAGATAACTGCAAGAGTCAGAGAAATAAAAAAGGTTCAACATTAACATTTCGTACATGCAAAAGTCATATAATTTTTTTATCATCATCTACAATAAACAGACAAGATGTCTTATTTATCACTCTCTCCATTTCAGCTGCATTTAGAGATACAACAAATGACTCAGTCTGCTGTTGTAACTCTATTTTTGCCAGTCGCAATGTCCATAAAAGGCCCATTAAAACCTTGCGATATTACTGCGTGTCCTATCAGTCGATGACCTATTGTTTAAAGATGTGTATACAGAACATTAAAAATGTATAGTGTTCCCAGCAAAAGCTACTCTAAAGCACAGAGTCATTGTTGTATTTCAAAAAAAAAAAGAAGAGGTAAATGCTATCTAGTCCTTATTATGAAATTCTTCGTACCCAGGGCCTCCACATGCTACAAATTCCTGTCATGTCTGCTCTTTGAGCCAATAGGAAGGAAGGTTAGCAGGAAAAAACAATGGATTTTAGATTCTTTAACAAAAAAAAAAGCACCAGGCCAACACAGTTTTCATGTGATGCAGAGGGATGCTATGGTTTACAAGCATGCTGCTCCCAGATGCACAGGCTTAACAAAAATGCAGCCTAAGATGCCTCCTGCCTCCCCCCCCTTTTCACCTCCACCACCCCCACCCCCCCCTCCTTCTGCCTCTCTCTATGCTTCTTTTTATGCCCCTCACATATTAGAAAAGCTTGGCCTTATGTAATTAATGTAAAATAAATAAATTCATTAACAAGCTCAAAATAATTTATACTGCAGTGTTTGTGTTAAAGCTAATCACTAAGCACACCCACCACAAGCTAAAAGCATCTGCAGCATGGCTTTCTTTACCAAGTTGACATATTCTTGGCCAAGTCGACTTGCTTTCTAGGTGGAAGATGGCCAACATTTTCTTTTGGCATAAAAGCTGTGAGGGCTCAGTTCATTTAATGTTATGCAATCAATTTGTAAAAACATGGTGTTCTATCAAGGTATTGAATTTTTATTTAGTTTTGGTTTTTAACATGCATTTTTGAACATTGCATGAATAATGATTCTAGATAAGGACTTCTTAGCATTGAGATGAAATAAACAGAAATTCCCATTAATGCTTCATTGACTTGCCTGGATGCAGGGGTTGAAAAATTAATTAGTGGCCAAATGAACCAATCTATCAAAAGTGGACTCTTATTTGCTCTTCAATTTCAGTTAGCATTTGTTCATGTTTAAAAGTGAACATAGTTTTAAATGCATGTCATTAAAACAATAATTCCATTCAATTTAAAAAAAAATCTGACAAAGAGCCAAAATGTGTATTTTTTTTTGGTTATATTATAATACATTTGTAAGAGTGGGGCTTTGAGTGTGTGAGTTTATAAGTCCTGTTCAAGCAGTTGGCTATAGACTCAGGAGTTTCCAGGCCATGGGTCACTGGCTGCTCTGTAGACTGGAATTAACCGACAACAAGAAAACAATAAAGTGGACCTAATGCAAATTTTCATATCGCTAAATCCACAAGGGGCCAATGACAGGCCGGGTTCCCGGAGAAGTGCAGCCAAGCGCACCAATCAGAGAGGCAGAGTGACCATTAGTCTGAAACAATCAGCCAATATTTTGATGTCTGCATGAAGATTTGCCGCAATCAGGTCACACTCGCAGGAAGGCCTGAATCAAAGACGCTTATGTTAATTCACATGCTGACCGGATATCAACCTGAAGACCTATTTCTGCCACATCAAACATACAACACAAATATCTGCATATGGGGTCAGTTTACATTTAACCATTACAGAAAAAGTTCAGTCTGGTATAATGACTAAGGGGGAGAACAAAGCCTTTTCATTATCTGCCTCCTCTACGCCTTGTTTAAAAATCCAGGCTTCTGGACATTAATCCCTCATTTTTCACTGTTGGAGGGGATGTAAATAGGACTCTGGCTGTCAGAGCAGCCGTCAGGCCTCACAGATCTCACAGTCATTACACTCCTACAACAAGGTGCTATAAATCCTTTGTTTTAGAGGAAAACACATGATCACCAGTGAAAGCAGCCAACAGCAAATTATCAATATTCCTCTAACATCTTCATGCAATAGGAAATATATATATATATATATTGCTTTATTCAAATGCAATAGACTGAATATAACTTAAAGATGTATTGTTTTGTCCCACTTATCCCACCCCTCCTGCTTTGCTCTCTCTGTTGATGCAAAGTTTAAGTTTGGAAAGCTTAGAGAGATACTCCTACTCGTCACAGTTCATTGCTCAGATCTGTTTGTGCTGCGCAAATCCTCCGATAGAGAGAGAGGCATCCATCACTAGAGTGCTCAGTGCGTGGGGGCCCCGCAATCTCTCCTGCCATTTTAAACACATGTCTTCTCAAAGTGCCATGTACTCAAGGAATGAACCAGTTAATCTGCGGCCCACTCACAGCCCGTCGTGTTCTCCATCCCAGGCTCAGACCACCTAACAGCATGGAAATATTTAGCAGAAGACAGTGGCGTGGTGGTGCCTTTGGAACTTACAATTATGCTATTATGGATAAGAGCGCACACAAACACCAATACAGCTGCACTAAGCCTTTCGAAATTTCTTTTCACATGCATTGTATATATCCACAGTGAAAATCTATTGTAGAGTGAAATAACACAAACCATTCACAAAATCCCTAAATACTGTGGACACACACACTCCTACAATATATCAAATTCATCCCTAGTACCTGATTAAACCTTAACAGCGGAGCAATCATTTCAGCCCTTTTTGCAGCCATAAAGTACCTGTTGGGTGTTAAGCACGACATTTATTCCTGTTCCTTAGATGAGTCTTAGATCTCTTTTAACACACAGGCACCTGTAATCGTAAGTCATCTTACACTTTGTAGACGGCTCAGTGGAAGATTTCATTACACCTTTACTTTTCCAGGTCATGGGTTAAATACAGGGGAGGAAGTGTCCTCCGGCGACCCGCTAAGTGACCACTAACCAGAGAAATGCAGTCCCTAAAACATATCCTAAAGCCTTAGCCATCCAATAAAACTGAGGAAATCCACCTTTTTTCATCCCTTAACAATTTACATGTTCAAGAGATTTTTTTCCTAATGTGAGAGTCAGACAGAGAGAGTAGGTGAAGGAATAACAGCGTAGAAGAGAGAAATTTATTATTATTTGTTTTGGAGTTATTTCTTTTTTTTTTTCCTGAGGTTTGCCTGGAGGGAGCGGACCTTTTGGGCCACGGCTTTAGCAATGAGACTACAAAGGGCCGTCCACATAAAACTGTCCTACTCATTAAGGCACTTCCTCCTGTAAGCAGAGGTGACAATTTTACGGTCCCAGCACTTCAACAATCACAGAGACGCAAACTGTTTTAATTACTTTTATTTTATATCCATGGGAAATGAGAGATTAAATGAATATAAACTAGAGGGCCTGGGCCTTCCTGCTTGAGATTTTAACCAGACACATTTTAACTAATAATTCTTTAAGATAAACAACTTTAAGTATCTGTATTTTTTCTGTTCTTCTATGGTAATGGTTTTTTTTTAACAGGGGCAGTTTGTTGTCATTTTCTTAATACTGTCTTGCATAACTAATTTAGTAGATCTGAAAACAGTTTTAAGAATAATAAACAAACAAAAAAAAAAAAAAATCCCTTTTGACCAAGGACCTTGAATCCCTCATTTGACGTGGGAACTTCATTTTCACATTCCTACATTTCTTCAATTTCTAAAATGTTTTTTATGCTTAAGAATATTTTCCTAACACAGTGGGGGAGATTTAAGATAAGAAAAGAAAAAAAGATCAGTACAAAAAAAAAGATAGAAAAACATAACTGGGGAGCACACAAACAATTTCAAATCAACAGAAAAAAAAAAAAAAACTTTCTATACATTATTTTATTATAAATGAAGCAAGCCATGGAAACTACTCAGAATGCATAATGAATTTTATACATCATATGTCAAATGAATTAGCATGTCTAACTCAGCGAGAGGGACAGGGGAGCCTCTGCTAATTGGCAGCGAAGCTTCATGCATAATTATGGGCCAAGCGTCTTTGCTGTCGCACTGTGGCAGTAGCCGAATAAAGAGGAGAAAAAAGAGAGAGAGAGAGAGAGAGAGACAGAGACAGAGAAAAAGAGAGAGAGCGAGAGGAGAGAGAGAGAGAGGGAGAGAGAGAGAGAGAGAGAGAGAGAGAGAGAAAAGAAAAACAAAGGCCGTGGAAGCTGGCCGGGAAGGGTGGGTGGTGTGGGGAGGAGGGACACTGTTCCTCACAGCAGCTCATCAGGGCAGCGACAAACCCACGACTGTCCATCAACAGACACACACACATACACACACACACACACACACACACACACACACACACACACACACACACACACACACACACACACACAACTACATACAGAGGCGAGAGCAGCGCTTACAGGAGTGCTGCTTTACACTAATGGAGAAAAAGAAAAGCCTTTGTGCTCCTTCTCCAGTTTTTTGTTTGTTTAACTGCTTAATACATTCATTAAAATGCATTTATTTTGTACATTTTCCTCAGTTTATTCTAAAGTGCATAAGCCTGTCCACTGAGATTAGCACTGGAGTGCTCCTTCTTTGTAATGGTAAGGTAATTACATCTGTAAAAACACTGTGTCAACATGCAATTACATAAGAATTAAATGATAATAGCCTTTGTTGGAGAGTAATTATGCGAAGAAAATGCAATTTCCCTTGGTTTGGTGTCCTCATTTATGTATGCTGTGATAGGATAAATCCACCTATGAAATATCAAAAACGGCTAAACTTTTGGATAATTATAGGCACATCACTAACATATTTGTGTGGGCAGATGAGAATATAAATTTGTTATTCTGTCATAGTGCAGCTCAGTGTGAGAATGAATGGAAATACTGTCTCAAAACCTGCGTTCACTTCTAAGATCTTGTAATTTTTTTTTTTTCTTCTTTTCCATCACACTCAAGAAATAAATGCAGATATTTAAAAAATCCAGTTCTGAGAGTAGTCCATAGATAATTAGAAAATGGGTAGACCAGACCAAGTATTGATTATTTGAACAAGTCTTTTTACGGTTCTTCCCTTGTTTCTGATTCAGGGGGTAAAATGTGAAAGGCTGACTTTTAAATATTTGTATTTATTTATTTTGTGCACATCCAGTTGTGCTTTTGACATTTGTTTAATTTATGGAAGATTAGTAAGTTTATTACTTTAAAAATGATAAAGTTTATGATACCCAGAGTTCAAGTACTACAAGGATACAGTTTATTAGAACAAAGTGATCTAGAATGAGGAATAAAATTGAAACGTATGTACCTTGTAGTAGTGTTTGTTTCACAAAAACATAAACAAAAGTAAGTAAGCACGTGAATGTATAAGTATGAGTGTGAGTGTGTATGTGTTACCTGAGCAGACATATGCAGACCTGGCAGCCTTGAGTGAGTCGACAGAAACCAAACCTCTGTTTGCTGTCGATGTCCGTCAGCACAAAGGTGAAATTCTGCCCCACTTGACTCTGGGAAACCCTGGGAGAGAACATGAGGGATAAACACAAACACACACACTCACAAATGATCAAAAGCACATCAGGGTTTAACAATCAACTGAATACAATAGGGTGCAGTAAATCCATGAAGTCATGTACATTTAAAATACAATATAACACAATTTAGTCTAGCTGAACCAGAAACTCTTTTTTCTCAGTATAAATCTCTCCATGAGCTAAATCTCAAATCAAGGTCCTAATCTAATGTCACATATCTCTAGCATGGCTGCTTGAAAAAGTGTAAAAAAAAAAAAAGCTTTTATAACCCCAAGGTAAACTCCAGAGTAGATCAGTACACCCCTAAACCACTAGATGGCAGCAGCTCAGCTTCAGTAAAAAAAAAAACACACAGTCCACCCTCACACCCTACCTCTCTCTCTCTCTCTGTGTCCTTACAATGAGAATTTTAACATGTCATTTTCCTTGCTGCAAATGAAAGCCCATTGCTTTTCAGAAAGCTGCCGGCCTGATCGGACATATATAATATAGGGAAATGCATGTCCTTAGACTCTTTCACACACATGCAGTGATAAACATGCTATTGTGCAGTTTGCATCAAGTGGGCCGGTCAGTGATGACCTCATCAGCATCATCCTTAATTAAATTTGTTGGTATCGTTATCATCATCTTCATCATCATTAACATGTGACCTCACCATCACAGCATTTTCATTTCTGGGGATATTTTTGCTAACAGCTGTGCTGCTTGCTTGTCAGTACAAACTGTATGTAAGAAAATGTCACATTTGTTGGGGTTTAAGACCTAAAAGGCTCCTTTAAATCATATCCACGTGCAAACATGCAGACACACAAACTCATTATTACACTTTGACAATCAATAAATCGTCAAGTGACTGTCTCTACAAATTATGCTAATTTTATCATAACACAATTACGTGAAGCACAGAATACACATAATCTCCTTTATTTTTTTTTAATGCATGCATGTTTTAAAGCACGTGTCTGTAGGTGGGAGGAGAGCTAGGTGTAATATAATATTGTGCGTGTGTGTGTGTGTGTGAGTGCAGTGCTAAAAAAACAAGGAAGCAGAGAGGGAGAGGAATCGTACCTTTCCACGTCAAAGGGAAAGCAGAACTTTGGTATCGTCTGAAGGACCTCCTGAGAAACCAGAACAGAGAGAGGCAAACACCATTTATAGAGAAACACACATCACAGGGAAAACAAATAATAAGTGTGTATTTCAATATAAAAATCTCTTGGGCTTCCACTAAATGGGCACTATCAAGTGGCTGAACAAAATGAGGATTAATGTTAAACGCTGCTGATAGCAATCTGACAAAGTCCTCACATCCCGAACACTGCAGCCTAAATGCACTTAATCCAAATGAATGGGCAATATAAAGCACTTCATTTGGCAGAACAGAGTGGAAAGGTTCCCCTTTTTTTTTTCCAAGGATAGGGAGGGATCCTCGATCCACAGCTTGAATAATTAGCAGTTAATAAGTTCATCGATTATCGGGTGCCAAAGGGAGATGAAAAGATGAAGGAAGAGAGAGAAAGAGAGAGAGAGAGAGAGAGAGGACACAACACCAAGGCTATGGTGGCAGATTGTAGTGACAATGGGCTAAGCAGCTCTGAGGGGTTAAGAGGTAGGAGGGGGGGGGTGGGGGGGGGGGGGGTACAAGCCTTCAGGGCTTTACCTCCCAACACCTCCCTTGTGGGTTGGTGGGGGGGAGAGTATGGGGAGGGTCTGTATGCTCTTCAAGCGAGGTGGGAGGGGAGGGGAGGGGTGGGGGGCACCTTTCCACCAGCGGCATATGGATTTAGACAGGGAGCAGGAACAGAGCAGAGCACCATATGGGTGAGCCACTCCAGACCAGCCACGCAGCCACCGATGCACCAGGTCCCCGCTCTGTCTGTCGCTCTGTCTCCTCGTCTCTCTGGCTACTAACCTGGCCCAGAATAGGCGCAGGGCACCAGGTCTTCTTTGCCGTCTGTCCTTCTGCTCGTCTACCTTGCTCTCAGTTCTGGCCAGGCTCTGCCAAGCTCAGAGACTAATCCTGGGGACTGGGTGGCTGTCTGTGCTCTGGCCTCACTTACTTGCCCCTCTTTATCTTGGCTTGTGTGCCAAGCTCGGCCAGCTCGAGCCCGAGGTCTGTCTGTCTTCTGATCGGAGATGTCCGAGCTGAGAGTGATGATGCTGCTGCTCTACCATCTCTCTGTCAATCTCTCCCTCTCTCTCTCTCTCTGCCACCCCCGGAGACTGATCCGGACGACAGGTTTGGGTGTCTTCTGTCGCCGCTGCCTACTGTTGCTAAGACCTCGCCGTGGGGAGCAGTCACCGATTCCCCCCCCGCCCCTCCTTACCAAAACTTAAAGCTGCCACCCCAGCATAACACAACCACAGACAAGCAAGCAACAGCAACAATGAGCTATGACAGAAGGGGGATGAGGGTATGTGTGTGTGTGTGTGTTTGTGCATCTGAGTGTATGATGTATGTGAGTGCTTGCTTGCTTCAAGGACTTTGTGTATTCAATGTGAGAGGGTGGTTAAGCATGTACATTTGTATCAGTGTGTGTTTGTGTGTGTGTGTGTGTGTGTGTGTGTGTGGGTGGCTGAGCTTGACTCGCCTATATGTTAGTGTGTGTGCCCACATGAGGAGCGTACAGGAAGGGGCGGGGAGGCGAGGCGGGGTGGGTGGGAAGTGGCTGTTTTTACTTATCAGGATCTGTGATAAAATTGAGAACTCAACAAAGACAGAGGGCTCGGTGGCAGAGGAGGTCTCTGTCTCTGCTGTGGGAGTGTGTGTGTGAGTGTGTGTGTACGTGTGTGTGACTGTGTGTTGGCGTGTGCGGCTGTAAAACTGTCACACACATCAGAGCTGCCATCGCTGTATGCGTTTGCTACTATTATTAACCACTATGTACGCACACCAATATGTTCCAGAGAGCCCTCCCTGGCGCACTGCATATGGCACACAAACCCAAACAGACGCGCGTACACACACACATACACGGGGACTCGCTTTCCGTGCAAATAAAAACATTTGACTTGCCAGATTTGAGAGTTGTCACAGCCCCGCCCACATCAGGTATCTGCGTTTGAGTGACAGTCTCAGGGCTGCGGAGACTCTGATCTCAAACAGGACCAGTGGGAAGTGATGTGCTTGTATGTGTGTATAATGTGACATGGAAACAGCAGACATGTTCTATATATATACATTCTAAAGACCACGTATACGTATCAGTTCCCTTTCCTCAGGTATACTGCCATCATATACTCCAGAGACATCCGTAATCTTCTGTCTTTAGCCATGAAACGATCGACAGCTGATCCTTGTAAGACAGATCTTAAATCAGACAAGATCTACCTTCTTCTTTATCTACCAATGTATAGTAATACATTTGGGTATGCAACTTATGATTACGATTATTTTCATTATCAATATATCAGTCAGTTTATCAATTTGTTGTCATCAGAATTTCTTTGAGCCCAAGGTAATATCTTAAAATTGTTTATTTTTTCTGTCCAACAGTCCAAAACCCAAAAATATTCCATTTACAAAGATATAAAACTGAGAAAATCAGCAAATTTATCATTTGAGAAACTAGAACCAATGATTATTTGGCAAATTTTCTCAAAAAATGTCTATCTAAATTGATTAACTCTCTGTAAATAGATTTATAGACTAATCATTTTAACTTTAATATACCTGCATAAATATGACAACTACCCTTCTTTTCTGATTATGAGTGGAGACTAGCTATTTAATCATTAGGTGTAATGCTGTTTGCATAAAGAAAATCAAAAACTTTGAATGGAAACTGCTGAAAAGGGAGGGGGGGGGCACTTTTTGTCTTTACCTGACTGTTGTATTGTAAGTCATTATCACAAACGAATGATTTAGGCAAAAATATCTCTCAGTTTAAAAACACAGATTGTGTTAAAAGGTCAATTCTAGTTATTTATTTACTAAAACATTTTCTCACTTGGTTTTATTTGTCCAGGTTTTGAGATATCCCTGTCTGAGATTTCTGCCCCAGCCCAATACAACGGAGGTGAATGGAAATAATTTTTTAGTGCTCACTGAATCGAAAAATGACAAAATGACATTTAAAAGCACAATGTTTTTTCTGGAATCAGTGTGTATTCACATTCCTCAGTATTAAAATGTTTTCCTTGGGACTAATTCTTTGGCAGAAAGCAAGTCCAGATGCAAAGAGATGATGTGGTTGAATCTAGCATCGAAGAGACAAATATCTTAATATCTGTGTGAATAACACCAAAACTATCTGTATGGTTAGATACCACAATTGGTAAGTGAGCTAATATGTTTTTTTTGTGTGATTTGGCTGAGCTCAACAATGTCGCTGTTCCAGCAACTCTTTCCGTTTTAACCAAAGAAGCAGACTGCTCGTGTGTGATTCGCCACTGACGATCTTTCTTTTCCTCATCTGCGAGTCTGTTTTCTGTTTCCTACATGATACCTGTATTACTGGTAACTCTGTTTCCGCTTTCCTCCCTCAATGACTGGGCCCTATACAACAGGGATATCTAAACAGGAATGGCACAAAGGGGGGGGGGGGGGGGTGTTCTTCCACAGTTTCTTACTACAGTAAGCCCCCCACCACCACACATACACATACTCCCCCTGCTTGCCATTTTCCCAAGACAAAAGAAAAAGAGGCAGCTAATATATTTGCAGCTTTGCGAGGGGGGCGGGGGCTGGTGAGGGAGGAATCTGCTGCTAGCTTGGCAGACGCTGGTGTGTGTGTGTGTGTGTGTGTGTGTGTGTATGTGCTGTTTATCGTGAGTGGAGACAGGGGTATCACTCAGTGAGACAGAATGCTCTGGGTTCCCCCAGCGGACGATCCTGCTATCACTGCACCACAACACTACAACAGCACACAGCAGCACTGTGCAGCTTTGCGCCGTACCCCTGCAGAATAGCACGATACAGCAGGGAAGAGCAACAAACTTTGCTGCACAGGGCGACAGTCTTGCTTTTCTACTCTTAAAAATAGGCCTAAACTTCACTTTTATTCCTACTCTACCCCTGATTCTTTTAGAAGTAATTGTGGTTGGTTAAGCTATGTATGGTTGAGGCGTACAGCATTTACTGAGGGATTTCACACGTGACAGATCATACTGTGTGGGCTCGGCTTGACTGTCTCTAACACACATATACGTGCACCTCCCCTCTTGGCCGCTCAACATCAACTAAAAAGGGGAAAACCAGCTTTCAAGATCATAGCAAGTGGACAGAATGATGCGAACCAGTTTTTAAAAAAACATGACCTTTATAAACAGATTAAATACTAAACAGCATCAGCCATGGTGTTTGATTTCAAGTGTGAACTTCATGAGCAATATTCACTTTCCCACATGTTTGCAAACAGAGAGAGGTAGAGGAGTACTGTACAGAAACATGGGATGCAAAGAGGGATGGAATGAGAACAGAGTAAAATGGCAAAATGCTGGAAATAATAAATTATGAAGCAAAAAAAAAAAAAATCAAGAAAAAGAAAGATGGAGGTGGAAGGAGAGACTGACCCAGTGAATGTCACCAGAAACGGAAAGATGGAAGGTATTCGATGAACGGACACAACGGCAGAAGGAGGGAGGAAAGGAGGGAGGGAGGGAGGGAGTGAGGGAGAAAGAGAGAAGTAGCTCAGTTCATGCCCCTCTCCTCATGCAGCGAGGACTCCTCCCTGGGGGGACTCAGACTTTAAGCCCCTGCCCTGCTTTATATTCCCCTGGCTACTGCAGCCAGATCAATCTAGCTGGCTACCCAGTGTAACTCAACCTAGTTCAGTGCAGCCTGGCCCCCAGAGCCCTCTATACAGGCTGTAGTTTTAGAGGGAATGGAGGCTGGTGGCAGGCAAATTTGTAAACGTACCACTAGTATAGCAATATTAGAAGCAGACTTTACCATATCAGAGTTTTTGCATGTGTTAGCCCATTACTACGATTCACATATACTTTACATTACTGTAAGCTGTTTTCAAAGTGATGTTGTACTGTTTTAGATTTCTGAATGTGTGTTTTTTTTTTTACTGTATAATCCATCACAGTGAACATCTTGTCTGCTTTTATTTTTGTCAAAGTTAATTTATTATTTCCTGGTAATGTAACTGTAAGTGCAGACTGATTTGAAATGTCTGTGCTGCATTACCACACAAAATAACATAACTCAAAATAATGCAGCCAAGATGTTCACTGTGATGGATTACCTACCTCAAGTCCTCTATAAGTTGATTTTTCATAGCATATGGAAATGAATGGAAATCAATTAAAGCTGAGAAGGTAGCTAAATGCATTCAAAAATCAAAAACACAATGGTACGCTACACATCTGTGCATCTCCACGAGGATTCAGCTGTGGACTACGCTAAGTCCTGAAGCAGTGTGTCACACATGGTCAGCTAATGTGCACAAGTCATCAAGGGATTGGGGCATGAAACCAGCTCTGAATTATTTTATTCCTACGGGGGTAAAAACCCTCTCCTTAGCCATGTAATAGTTTCAACTCACAGTACGAAGCCATAGCATTAGCAGGGACTGAAGACAGCCAGAGACTGAAAACTCTCCTGCATTAAAACACTGCAGGAGGCTGCGTTGGTGGAGGCGTGTCGTTTAAGGTACCGGTGAGACGTTTAAAGTCTTATCAGGCATCAGAACAATGCACAACAGTTTGTAATACATAGACAGGAGTTCACAACTCTGTAAAGTTAACCTGGGAGCAACTGTTTTGTCTTTCGAGGTTGACGGTGGAAATTTGACATTCATGTTAGAAAGTAAAAGCAAAAGTTACGCCAGACTCAACCTCGTCGTTGGCCGACACTGCTCTGTTTAACTGAATAAACGAGAGGGCTGCGTTCTCTCACGCAGAGCTGATGTTGGTTTGAATGTGGCCTTACACGTTCACTCAGGGTTCAAACTCATGACCTTTAGGCTCATCTATGGTGAACCACTGTCAGTCCTGCCAGAAATTCTTGAAAGAAAAGGGCTGCAATAATTAAAATACTGTTAACTACTATACTAACTACTAATCAAGAAGCTATGTAAAAACAACTCTGCACATAATAAACGACGTTGGCTAAATAAATATTCTGTCAGGTTGTCAGTATGTGTTATCACCAGTGGTGGATTAAGTTAGTAAATGAATGAATTTATTTCAAAATAGAGGAGGATGACATAACATGGACGTGGAAGTTTACTACCTAAGAAGAAGTAAAAATCCTATGATAACCGGGATGCTTCTGCCTTTCTCCTTGACAATTGAGCATACTCCACCCGCTAAGGAAGGCCGGGAGATGCGCTTGAATACTTCGGAAAAAAGCGAGTAAGTGAATCTTGAGTAAAGTTCATTTTCTTCTTGTTCTCAAATTGCTCATTTTTATGCATACAGCAGTCCAACTCTACATGACATACAATGCTGAAATTCATACACCATACAACCCAGGACAATCCATTAATAATGTCATCCCAAACTATATATGAGGATGTCCGCTGGTGCACGCTCAGTTGGATTTAAATATATGCTTTAATTACACTTGGTGGTCTGAAGTTAAGAGAGACCATTTCCAGTTTGAATATGTTTGATAACTGCATAAAAGCAAATTTAAGCAAAGAAATCTCTTCCATATTTGTCAAACACACAGTATAGTGCAGTTTTCTGAGCAACAGTGGATTGCAGCAGGTAGGGACCCTGGTTATTCAGCCAGCGCTTCTACAGTATAATGACATAGTCAGCAGGGCCACAAACACATCAGTGCTGGAAACCACAGTGTCTCAACTCACCCTTCCTTCACCTCTTCCTCTTGTGCGCTCTTGTGCCCTCTTCATCACCTCCTCCCTTCCTTCTTTTCTCTATCTTTCCCTCCACCCCCCAACTCACTGTCCTCTTTCACCTCCCTCCTAAACCCCCTGTCGTCATCTTAGATTCCCCCCTTCCTGCAAACCCCACCTTTTCCTCACCCTTACCAACACCCCTCGTCCTCCCTTTCGCCCCCCTTTTCCCAATTAGTCTGTCTGTGTGCAGCTACCCAGCCGATCTCTGCCCATCCTGCCGGTGCTGGTTCGCTCACCCAGCCCCTCTGGCGAACATGACAAAGAGAGATCCTCAGTATTCAAACAGACACACTGCTTTCAAATGCCGAATGGCAGGGTCGACCTGGGTGCAGCTTTAAGCAAAATATTCAAATTCTCAGCCTTTCTTTTTTAAGAATTTGCATGGATATGCATTCATTTGCAATGTGTAAAGGCACAAGGACAGCTGAGCCTTGGTTTTAGAAAGACAGGAAAAAATAAATAATGCAGAATAAAAATGTATGATGGTATGAAACCTTGATTGGGTAGACTGGCAGATTAAAACTATTGTAGGTTCAAAATTGAGAAAAACACAAAAGTCACAAAGAAATGTCTCAAATACATTTTTAGTACAAAACAACTAATGAACTGTTGACTATTATCAGTGCTTTTAGGGGGAAAAGGGGGTGAGTTAGTGTGATCTAATATACTGTAAACAACAAACTTCCTGTACAACTTCCTGTTTCTACAGTTATCTCCAAATTGCACCAGATATTAATAGGTTACCAGATGTAAAGCTGTAATGAGAAGACATTAAGAAAGACAGAAATAAGGAACAGAAGAATAAATGAAGGATGAGCGAGAAGAGAGATGAAACTTGGAAAGTGTAAATGTTTATCACCTTAATAGGGCATTGAAATAAAAACATTACATTTGTTTCTTCCTATAGGTAGCATCTGTTATAATGAGCAATTTTTGTTCCTCTGAGGAAAAAAAAAAAGAGGGGCAAAATCGTAGTTCTTCAACTTCTGTCGATTTTCATACCTCCTATACTAGTACCCTTACATTCAAACACATTGTATGATCCATATAATTAACAAATAAATATGGAAAAGGAACCAGAGATTAATCTACTGTCATGTTATAGACCACAGCATATTAATCCAATGCTTTACAAGTATCAAAAAATCTATATCAGCATCTTTTACTTCCAATAATGTTAACCAGCCTGCTACATCTTCTTGGACGATGCTATTAATTTATAAGCTCATAAAATAACTGCAGGTATGATGGTTACTGGAATATTTTTGCATGAGTAATATTATGGTTTAAAATGCCAATGTAAACCAGTCTTTGACAATACAACATTGTTTTCAGAGTATGGCAGAAATGACAAAGCTACATGTTCATTTTCCTGTGAAAAAAATTTACAACATACTGTAAGAACCACACAGCTACTGAAGGTTATAAAGACAGGATAATGAGAGAGTGACAACCAGGGTTTAATCCCTGATTTAAGGACATATTTGTGTCTTGAGCAGGATACTGTAGGATTGCTGCTCTGTTGGTGACCTTGACCTCTGACCTTCCTGTTGAGGGGCCATAAATGAAGACTATTCTCTGGTGGAGATCAATGTAATAAATTCCTTATCTTCAATTAAAAGAAGAAGTGATTCCTGCATAAATAATTACAAGGCAGTCAACTGGAACCTTTTCAGTGCTATCTTGATTTGAAAATCAGGAAGTGAACAGATATTTACTTCAAGGGCTTCATGTTAAGTCTCTGCAATTGTTGTATTATTGACAACATGCGATGGCAACAGATGCCACTTGTGCACTTGTGTGAGCCCACCGTTACAATATATATTTTAGGGGTAACTCAACAAACATCATCTGTTGCAGAGGTAGGTGAAGACAAACTTAAAGATGCATAGTGAGAGAGAGAGAGAACAAGATAAAGGAAAAAGACAGAAAATGAGTGACGGACACAAAGACAGTGACAGACACACACAGACTGAGACGGGAGATGTCAGAGAAGCCAGATTTAGAGATAGAATAAAAAAAAAAAAAACCTACAGAATAGTGAGGAGAGGAGCAGAAGAACAATGGGCAAAGACACAGCCTCCTCTGGCCGCTACAGACCTCAGACCCTGCAGAGATTCCTTTCATTAGGCTTTAATAGTATGCTGCCGGCTTGCCATTCTGACCTGCGCTCTGTGCCGGTAATAAGAACGGCCTTCAGAGCCGGACCAAAGCAACAGAGCTGCTTGAGAGGGGGAAGGTGGAGAGAGGGGGGGGGGGGGGGGGGGGTGGAGAGAGGTGGAGGGGCACATGAGCATGAGCCGATGAGGTGCACTTTCAAATTGACACGGGGGCGTTACATTTTCACATTCTTGCTCGCTCTGCCCAGGCTGATAGGAGAGGGAGATGGGGGGGAAGAGGGAGTTTTGTCTTTCTAGATGTTTTTTTTTTTTTTCTTCATCCCCCTCCACAAGTTTCTGTTGCTAGTGACCCCTCTGGTGCACAGTCTCTGTGGTGAGGGAGGTTATTTTGGTTAACAATGGTCCCATGTTACCAGAGTTACCTTCTTCAGGAGGTGTTGAAGGTGGCAGATTGATCTTCTGGCTTCTTCAAACACTTGCCAACACCAGACAGGTATCTATGTATGTTTATATTCATATGTGTATGTGCCACCTCTATAGAGAGCAGAAACCCTGTTGGCTGAAAATAGTTGTCATTTTCAAATCTGTACTTTTGGATCCTTAAGGACCTCACAGATGTGTAAACCGAGGACAAAATGAAGGCCTCAGCTTGGGCTCAACAGCACGTATTTCCACCAACCTCAACACCTTACTTATATTCTCCCCTTGGATATAAATGTTACTGAGAAATTAGGGTCCAAGAAGCCATTGCATTTAACCGTGTACTTTTTAAAGTTTAACATAGAGGTAAAATGTTGCCTCAGTTTTCTTTTTATAACATATATAATGCACATTTAGAATGAATTCAATAATTCATGTTAACAAGAAGGATAACGTCCCCTTAACCTCCCACTGTCCAGCTCCAAACTCATTCCCCGTCTATCAGCTGTTAATGAGTCACCTCCAATATAACAACATTCCACTGGGGTAGTATACATGCCATCCATTGTACTGCACTCATTTATTTTCTGCTTTTTCCACAATGGATGTATTTATGTTATGGGGTGAGGGGGCATATTGCTCGGAGAATAAGTATGTGGCGTCAACAATAACAGTGTGCATTATTCCAGTGCTAATACCCTGTCCTGCTGATGTCCTTTCTACATATCACAGATGGGCTCAGACAGGGGAGAGCGGCAGTATTATGCCTCTGCCGTGATCTTCCACTGAATATATTACCATGTGATAGGGGGAGATGTCTCACTCCCTAACACACACACACACACACACACACGCACACACACACATACGCACACACACTTGTAGTGTTGGGCCAAGAGAGCTGCATATGCCCCAAACATACAAGCATGGGCTTCATTAATGAAGTGCCAGGAGGAGAGGGAGAGGGATAGAGAGAGAGCGCGCGCACGTGTGTGTGTTTGTGTGTGCGTGTGTGTGTGTACCAAGCAGCCGGGGGGGATTTCCTTCTTTAAGCTTTCAGCTCCCACTGGGCTTCGCTCGACTGTATGAACCCTGATGTGGGCCTGCCTCTAACACATGGCGTCACATACACACACACATGCACTTTCCTACACACACACATACACACAAAGAATGTATACATTGAGGCTCAGCAGGGGAGCAGCAGCGCAACACCGGCTCCTAAACATTTGGCTGTGGACGTCTCATTGACAGATGTACATGGAATCTAGCAGAGAGGGTCAGGTCCTTGCTGCACTCTCCTCTTCCTCTTCCTCCTTCTCCTTCCCCTTTCTCCATCCTCTCCCTTTACACAGCACCCTGTTTGTTCTGCCACTGCTTCCATCTCCGTGTCTGGCTGGTGGCTGCTGATTGTGCCATGGGGGTAGTTAAGAAAAAAATGCACGCCAATTAAGCCACATCGTTATATGTGTGAGAGTACTGTCCAGAGCCAGAGTAAGTCTGGCATCCAATACGGGTAAATACGAGTTTGCTTGTTGACAGGGACAACCTGTTTCCAAGAGTAGATATACTACTTCTTCCTCTGTGACTGCATCCATTATAGGTTGAGAGTTTGGCAGCATGTACAAATATAATGCATGTTTTTTTTTAATGGAATTGCTGTTGCGTGACATGATAACTCCAGTATAGAATCAAGACCTCAAAATGAAACAAGGTCGAACAATGTTTTACCACGTGACTAAATCTCCCTGTTCCCTATTCTTAAGTCTCTGTTCCCTTACTGTGGCCATGTGCACAAAAACAGTTTCAAACAAAGAGTGCTTTGAATGAAGCTTGACTACACTTGGGTTTAATTCTATAAACTCATTTTATCTGTAAGGTTGTTGTCTAGTGTTCAATATGAATATCCAAGTGCATTGCACTGTGCCAACACCAGTACTTAAGTTCTTAAATGTCAAAAAATTCAATCTTTTAAACATTATATTTCTGGTTTATTCTCATGAAAGTCTCTCTTTTCAATTGCCACTTTCAATATTGCACTTACATATCTCTGAGTCACTGACCAGGTAGGAACTACTTTAGCTCAAATCTTTTGAAACAATTCCTCCTGGAAGCAGAATGGCAGTGCAACCAAAGTGCGGCTAGCTTGTAAGACTTGTACGATGGCTACATCTGTAGTTCAATCCGCTTCTGTCCACTTGCGGCTTGGAAAACACGAGCAGCCGACAACACTTTACTCTATTGCCAAAACACACCACCACTTTCTTTTTGCCAGTCATTGGGCGCTGCTGGAGAAATGTGAGCAGCGAGGCATAAAAACACTTCCCCTTGCTCTCCTCTTCCCTCTCCACCGCCGTTATTCTCCCAGGAAGGCAGCCCAGAGGTCAGCACAATCAGGACCCATGAGCAACAAAGGGCCCTAGTTAGGCGTCCGGCTCAGTGCCCGAGCCAAAGGCCAGCTTAGTGGGGCGAGACTGTCCATTAGGCAAGACCCTGGAACACCCCAGGGATATGGGGTGAAAAGGGTTAGAGAGAAGAATAAAAACACTATCAACCCAGACACATACACACACATATTCTCAAAGACATACACAGATCATATGAGGCCTTGTTTGACACTTCTGTCAGGGTGCAGTGAAGGGGAAAGACGAAACCCTGTGACACACTGAGACATCACACACATACATGTCCACAAATACATGCACACACACATTTAGGCCTATACCCGTTCACACACATACACACAAACACAAAAAAAAGGTATGAATTTCCATCTTTTTCATCTCTTCGTTTCCCATACCCTGTGTCTCACTGTTACAGCTTCACAAAACTGGCTTGCAGCAGCAGCCAAAGAGCTGACAAAATACTCACAGTTCGCCACAAAACATCACTGATTTTCTGTCTCCTGTCTTTCTGGAAGATGGGTGGGGAAGTTGGCTTTGTCCTTTGAAAAAGCCTCTGGTCTGACAGAGGTGCTGTACTTTTCTCTCAAGCATCATCTCCTCCCCTGTTATCAACCATCTCCTTCCTTCCTCTGTCAACCGCACTCAGCTACACAAACTCTACCATGTGGTGCATTACTCTGTCATTGAAAGTATATCACCTATTATATCACTTAATGGTGGTGTTTCACATCTAAATCTGTCAGTTAATCAGGAAATGTAGACAACACCCTTATCGTTGGATTACAGACAACATTTGAGATCACACAAGTATTTTAGCGGAACTTGAAGCGGAAATGGTTACTCTTCATGTAATAGAAACATTCACTCATATGAAGGTGGTTATCTGCAACCAGCTTTGCGGTACTAAAACTTTGACTCTATCAACTCTTCTGTCTCACAAACTAACTCACTCTGATTTTCACTGTCCTCCGTCTTTTTTGCCATGTGTCCCATTTTGTGATTCCAAATGCTTCTCACCTTCTCTTCGTCTGTCTGCCTCCCTATCCTACTAATCCCAGGACTTTCTCACCTCCCTCCAATGTTCACTGTCACCCTTTTTTTTTTTAAATCATAGATCTCTTTTTAATCCCTATACTTCCCATTCTCCATCTCCTTTCCTCTCTCGTCTACCTATATGACTGTCACTTTTCTACATCAGTCCCCCCTTCAGGTGCCATACAGGGTCTTTCTTGAAGGCCACACATCATCGTTTTCAAATTAGCATCTCTGGCCCCCTGCTACTGAATCTCCTCACACCCACCTTAACTCCACCACCATCGCTCTCAACCATGATCTCCTCATTTTCTCGGGGACAACACTCAGTTCCCTCTGGGCTAATGCCACCAATCATGTCCACCAGCTCCTTGCCTTTACCTCAATCCCTCAGACCACTGCTGCCTCACCCGCCCGGTCGACCTCTCTTCCAAAGAGCCTCTTCCCTGCCTCCCCCCACCCAAGGCCAGTCCAGAGTTGTGGCCACCAATCACAGCGTGTCAGGCAGCCCTTCCTGATGGAGCGCGGTGTCAGAGCAACGCTCTGAGTTGCCGAGGTTGAAGCCTCAGGAGACCCTCTTCCTCTATCCTTCTCTCTCTCTCTTTGTCTGTCCCCTCTCTCTCTCTGTCTGGCTGATGAGACAGTGAGCTTTTGAGCAGAGATGGATATACAGGACTACGTGAACAGAGAATAAGTCGACTTAAAGTGTGAAGTCACGGCTTCTCAAAAAAGTCAACTGCAGGTGAAACTAAAGAAACATAAAAACAATCAAATACCATATTTTTAAGAGATTAAAAAAAGAAGCCTGAAACAATTTAAAACTGTTGAAAACACAGCTACAGGCAGAATAATTGATCCATTTTGTAGACTGTGCTATATTTGCCTTATTTTGTCTAATTTCCAAAAAGCAGGAGATATGACTTTATGTTAAGACGCTAGCAGCTCTGCTACAACCGAGTCTGATACAAGGAGGTACTTTCACAGTATAAAACATCTGCTGTAAACATCAGATATTGGTGTCAGTTCAACTAAACCAAAGGGCAAGAGCTTCTTTTTGGGCTCTTTGTTTTGCATGACTATACAAGGAGACCTCTATCACAGACAAAGCAAATAATTACTCCATCTAAGCTTATTAGTCCAAACTACAAAGTAGAATTAAGACATAATGTGTTTTATATAAGAACAGTGACTGAGGTTTCTCAACTAAGGAAACTCTTGCTTTGCAACAGCAATTTCTCTAGTCACCGACTACATTTTCCGTATGCAACAAACCTAATGAAAAAGGTCAACTAGGAAATGTAGGGAGTCACTGGAAAATTGCTCAGAAGGAAAAGTATATTACTACATTTTCTCACAACATGAATCCTAAAATGCATTAAATATCACAACCTGATTATACATAGCAATGTATGAGTCCTTATCAAAGCACAGATTTTCCTTTCAGGATTTAATTCCACCTACTGTAGCCTTGGCATAAATGAAAAATAGCATGTTATACGGTCAACTCGATACAGTATACAGCAGGAAAGATCAAAGGTTCCCCATTAAAATGTCTGGAATGGCCACAGAGAGTTAACATCACCTTTAGTTCATAGCTGAGAGAAGACCTTGCAGTAAAATCTATTCATAATTCATTATTTCCTTTATTTCTCTCTGGATATTATGCTAAACCCAGGCTGGCAGGGAAAAAAAAATGCAGTTTATATGTAATTTGCAATTTCCTGCAACAGTGTCTTGTGTGGGGAAATATGAGATTAGGTTTCTGGAAACAAGAGGGTTGATGAGCCAGCAGGGAGCAAGAGATGCAAAAGGAACAGAAGGGGTAGAGGGATACAAAAAAAAAAAGAAATATGGACAGAAAGAGAATGATGAAGGTAGAGCAAGAAAAGACAGGACTGGAGACAGAAAGTGACACATAGGAGAGAAGATAAACAGTCATCAGCAATAGCACTAAGAGGGTCAACTAGAATGACGCATAACCATGATATGCCAAGAAAACAAACAAAAAGTTATCTCTGTGTATGCATGGGAGTGCATGTATGTGAATGATGTGCTACTAAACGGGGGAGGAAAGCTTATTCTAAACTGTAAGGAAGGAATGTGCAAGAGAGCACAGCAGAGAAGGACGGTTGGGAAGTATATCCAGTAGATAAAGAAGAATCAGTGTAGAAACAGAAGATGGAGTCTTCAACAAGAGTACGAGCAGAGTGTAGACTAATCTGGTGTCTTTTTCCTGATAGTAATAATCCCATTTCATCCAGTATTTTTCACCCTTGTGTTTCTGTACACAAATAATATAATCCATGGAGTGTAGATAGTTGACAGTCTTTATGAAAAGGTCCATAATAGGGGGGGTTTCTCTAAAGTTAGCATTGTTTAACTGTTTTTTTACTTGCAGCCATAAAAATCTTCAGACTGTATCAGTTATACAGAAACATTTATATATAACTAAAACTCTTCCAAAAATACTGAATATAAGGACAATACCAAAATATGTAGGCATGATCCACCAGTTGATCTACACTCCCTCCAGCAAGAGTACTGGGTCCCAGTTCATTTAGTGTTAATATACTTCCCCAGGCTTGTCGCCACACCTCATCAGGTATTTCCATTCTTACCTCTTCTTCCCCCAACATTGCCTTATAGTGTTGAGTTTAGTTTATTGAGGTGATACCCTTGCATAATTTGCAAATAATCCCTTTGTTACTTTCACCATTATAAGTATATATGAATATCTGAATAACTTGTGATGGATTCTCTGGTTTTAAATGTCTGATCTCCTTCAGAAATACAATGATGAACCCGTTCCAATTTTAAATCAGTTCCAACTCTGAATCAAGGTTATCAGACTCCCAATGAGATACAATTCTACAGAAGGAAATGACACTCTGGGTGGAGTCTGGACATACGACATAATCTACAGCACACACCGTTACGATCCTGGAGATTAGACTTGATTACTTGTCTGTTAAATCCGTTAATTCCACGGTGGGCTGACAGCAGCCAAATTCACTGAAAATGACATAGCAAACATCATGACGACCCAAAACTAAATAAATAAACAGAAACACAAAAGCGGATTTATGTGAAAATAAAAATATGAATAAATTGTTACTGTTGGAGCCTGTCAACCTTTAAAATATGTTTCTGCCTATGATTTAGGGCTGAGAAGAGCAGCAGATTCCAATTTTTTACATTTTTAAATATTGTGGAGTTGCTCACAGTCTGTTCAAGTTTTCAAATGGTCGTCTGTTTGTGGAACTTGCTGAATGTTTATCATATTATCCTCTGTTCTATACAGAGAAGTGGGTCTTCTATACACCACACTGTGGTTAGCTAGAATTAACTGGCAGAACCATTTTCTGTGTGTGACTGTGTGTGTGTGTGTGTGTGTTCACTCTGCTGCGTTTTTTCCACAACTTTGGGATGAGATCTGAGAAGAAATGGACAGATTTCCATCTGTCTGCTTCATTTGGAAAAAAAAAAAAAAAAAAAAAAAAAGCCCTTCTTGCGATTCAAATATATGCTTTAGCCACCTCTCCCTTCCCCTCCCTCTTTCTCTCTTCCATCTCTCCCCTCTCTATCCAAGTGGCATCTGTGGATGACCAGGCATCAAGAGTCTCAGGGGCTGAGGGAGGAATAGGGGGGAGCAGGAGGGGAAAAAGAAAAAGGGAGGAGAGAGACAGAGAAAGAGAAAGAGGGAGCAAGCGCCTCTCACTTCATATTTCCCCAGCACCACCCCGGCGTGCCAGCCAGCCTGCAGTCTGTTCTCCTTTGAGCTTTCTATTCTACCACAGAACAGAAAAAAAAAATCAATTCATATTTCCATAATCCACACTCCTGTCTGTCTGCATGTCTTCGCCTCTCCCCCTCCCTCCATCCCTCTCCCTCTCTCTTTCTCCTTCTTTCTGTCTCCCTCTCTTTCCTTCTCCCCTGGGGTAGACTAACCCCTCCACCCCGATCCTACGGCCTACAAATGTCATTACGCTGAGCAACAATAACGGCCTAAACAAAAGGAGGCCTTGCTCTGAGCTCTGAGCCCCTCTGCGGAGACTGTTGGCTGCTGCTGCCATATGCTGGCCAGCTCGGGCCACAGAAAGAGACAGAGTCTGTGGCTACAGAGGACTCCAGCCTACAGCCCCACAAAGGAGGAAAGGAGCCCTAATCCTGGTAATGAGGCCCGTGAATACAGCCTTTATGTATACGGGGGAAAGGGCCAATCCCTCTGTACACAGCACGCTAACTAGCCATCTTAAGGGCCATCTTATCCACACAAACGATCTGGTCGACAACAGAATGAAAGAAAAGTGAGGTTGTGGGGGGGCTAAAGAAAAGAGACATGTTGAAGAAGTGGATGAGGCAGGCTCATGTCAACACATAAACTGTTTTTTTTTTTTCTTTTATATTTCATGGTTTCAGCTGCTCTTTTTTAGACCTTTTCCATCACTACAATTCCCTGTGACTACCTCCATAAGTGTGTAATTTCTTGCTCACACTCTTGTTTCCTCACTCCCTCTACCTCTCACTCTCATAGCATCCTCTGGTTATTGTGGGGCAGGCAGACATCGCCTGAAGCATCTTTCTAGCCCGTTTATTCCTCCAAGTGGATCAGAGAAGCAGGAGAGCTGTTTAAAATCAGTGGCTTGGCTGCTGTGTTGAGAGATAGTTAGCCTACACACATATTGTTGTCTTTATCTCTATTTTTTTTCTCTCATCTTTTTCCCCCCTTTCTTCCAGTGATGGGCTGCTGCAGTCCAGTGATTTGCTCCAGGACCTGTTTTTTTTTTTTTTTTTAGTGTCTGTGGCCGCTTTTGGCACAGAAACAATATGTTGCATGTCCTGTTTCTTTGCTGTCAAATCCCCGTCTTCTGCCATTCTTCCACTAACTAATTGTCACACGCACGCTGCCTGAGAAGCAACAGCAGCGGAGAGCAGGAGTCATGGCATCATCACATGCTGGAGCAACAACAGGAGAGTGATTCAACCTCAACTTCTTATGGAGCAATGTGCACAACACAAGAGATAAATACACTTATTATTACAGGCCGTGTGATCGTTTTGATCAAGTTGGATCTAGACTGTTGTTCTTTGAAGGTGAAGCCAGAGAGAAATAACAAAGACACCCTGCTGAGGCAGCATATTTTTCTAAGGGTAAAGAGCAGGCCTTTTAAATGAAAAAAAAAAAAAAAAGATATTAAATCAATTTAAATTATTCCAAAGATTTTTTACATATGTGTGTGCACGTGTTGTCCCCCTGTGAAAATTGACAGGTTTTATGATTGGCTTCAAGGATAATTATGGTATAACGTTACCACAATAAATAGAAAAGACGACCAAAGATGCAATCCAAAATGCAATAAACTGGAATGAACCTTTAATATGGTAACTCATGAAAAATACGATTCTTCAACTATCCAGCCTGGTAAGAGTGATTGAGGTGTGTACAACCCTTCGATACTTACCTCCGACTAGTTTAGGAGGAACGTACTATGCCAAGAAGTACTTCAAAACAGCTGCAGATTTGGCTTTAAGACTGAAAATGAAGCCAATAATGCCGTAAATGTGAAACAAAAGGGAGCAGAACACAGTCGGACAATGAGAGAGAAAGCGAGGGATACAAACAGATATGGGATAGAGAGAGAGAGAGAGAGAGAGAGAGAGAGAAGGAGGAAAACAGAGGTGCGCATTCCTGTCACGGTTGCATGATAATTACTGATTCGTCAGTTATTGAAGACCTGCTCACTGCTTTTCATTACCAGCAACAGACGTACAATGAGACAGAGAGAGACAGAGAGGAGGAGGAAGGAGAGAGAGGGAGAGAGGAGGAGAGGAAGCACTGATAGTGATGAGGAGGAGAGTGGTGGTGGTGGTGGTGGTGGTGATAGGTGTTGGGGGGGGGGGGGTTACCACAGGATGGCAGGGTGAGTGAGGGCATTAGGAAAGGAAGGGAGATGGGAGAGGAGGAGGAGGAGGAGGAGGAGGAGGAGGAGGAGGTAGAGGTTGTCTGTAACAGTGAACGAGAGAGAGAGAGAGAGATTTGGAGAGAGAGAGAGGGAGAGAGGAAGAGAGTGAGAGAAGAATGAAAAAGCAGAGTGTGTTCCAACCTGGTCTGTGTGGTCCTGGGGGAAGCTCCACAGCACGGTTGGATCTAGAGGTAATTGACAGACAGCATTAATCAGCGGGTGAGAAACACACCGTCTTCGCTAGCTGCCTCAGAACACATACATATTAATGAGAGGGGTGGGGGCAAGGGTGGCTGCTGCGAGTCTGTGCACGCACACACACACACGTACACACACGCTTAGACTTATATACTCGCTTACACACACACACACACACACACACACAGCAGCGCACAGTGAAAAGACAAGAGAGTGTCTAGGCTGTATGTGCTGTAAATATGCAAATCTATATTCTCAGTGTAGATATGATAGCTTATATTATACACCAAATCATCTGCATTTAAGAAAGTCGTATCAACACGTACACAACTCTGGTTCGTTTGCTTAATTATTTCTACATTGACACAAGCCTGGGTATTTGCTGGAGAGATGTAAAACCTGAGCTAAAAGGGTTTACGGCGTAATTAAAACAGTTTGGTTTGTGATTTTTGAGAGATTAGCCGAGATGATTAATTGATTCGCAGATCGATAGGAAACTGATTAATTACAACGGTTTTAGTCTATTTACATGTAACTACAAGACATTAGCTGGGTTCAGCTTCAAAAATTCTATTATAAATGGAATATTTTGGGGGGGTTTGACTGCCGATAAGACTAAATTTTAAAAAAAATCTTTGCTGTGATGGGCATTTGTTATTCTTTTTGACATTTTATAGACTCCCCGCTAATTGATTAATCAAAGCAACGGATAGATTACATAATCGACAGTGACAATATTCATTAGTTTTAGTTACAGATGGCTTATAATGTTCATTTTTATTTAAACAGTGTGTAATGTGTTATAAAAAAAAGACAAAAATAGTACAACAATAATAATAATAGCAGTGAAGATGGGCAACCAAAAATGGAACAAATATACCAAACGTTGCAAAATAAATCATCAGATTCTTCTTACTAAGTCCCCATCCTAGTGTCGCCTGAGTCTCCCTGCAACAAACTTGCATCTGTCATAAAGCTAGGTCATTTTTCACTTTTTCTGCTTCCAAACTAAAAAAGCCCAGCCTTGCTTCTCTCAGGCCTGTGTGGTTGAATGGAAGCAGCCATCCAGCCTCTGCCTGAACACAGGGGTCTCTGGTAAACATGGTTTCCACAGCTCCAAGGTCACCCTGTGACCTCAGCGGGAACAGCGAGGGTTTGAAGAGACGAGCTCTCACATGCCAGGTTCACTGTCATGGACATACAAAGGCCTACAGGCTGCTGAACACACCCCGACCTCTGCCTAAACAAAGCTGGTTAGCTAAGAGAGAGAGAGACGATCTGAAAGTATTACACCTTAAGACACATACCGGTGCGAGGATAGCTACATGTTCAACAAGTATGTACGATGAGGTTTGTTAACCTCCTTAACTGAAATATCGCAAATAATTTTAACAAGATAATCCTGCTCTAAACATATGCCCGAAATATTAATGTAGACCTTTATGAATAGGTTCGGCTACTTCAGGATAGAGGACATACAATTACACACAATGGGTAGAGTAGCTTCATGGCTAACACACCAGGCTGCATGAGAGAGAGGGAAATACAATGGACAAACGGATGACAGGACGCAGCAGAATCCATAATGCCTTACATAATCCTATTGGATAATTTCATGGGCCCCATCTTGAAAAGAGCGGCACAGAAAAAAAAAAAAAAAAAAGCAGCAAAGCTCAAAGCTCTGCACTCCAACTCCAACCACCCCCCCTCTCTCTCTCTGTACCCAATGATCTGCCACAGCTAGGGCTATTTTATGCTGATTTACTGGGTGAGAGGATGGGAACTGCTGCTGGAGAGTGATACAGGACAGAGGAAAGGGGACAGGAGGTATAGAAGAGCAGAAGAAAATGAGGGGGGGGAGGGGGGGGGGGCAGCTTGTTGTGTCCAGTGTTTGTAACTTTTGGCAGCCCTGCCTACTTTCCGCAGTGATTGACCAGGTGTGCAGGTATGAAGATGGGGTGGGGGGGGGGGGGGAGCGCCAACTGAACAGAAACAACTTTGTTCCACATTCCTCACGTTCCCACTTTGCCAGTGTCCGTGTTCACAACTGAACTGCACCAATGCGCTCGGTATTGACAGAACAGACAGGAAGAGTGTGACCGAAATCAAGATGGGTTCTGACAGCAGCTGCAACACATACTGGACTATATTCAAAACACACCAGCAGATTTAGCTGGTATATTGGGTACATCTTGTAAATGAATCATTTATTTAATTATCGCCCCACATTTAAGGGTAAAACATAAGATACAAAATAAACAAAGACTAGAAAAAAGGTTGAGGGAAGGAAGGATGGACCTCAGTTTCGTGCTAACAGGATAAGTTGATTGATTAGACAATCAATAAAATAATAATAAGCGAATACATACAGAATAACACAGTACCCTCAGTTCTGGTTGCGATATCTTGTAATGTTTAATTGTCTCGGTTGACATTTAATAGAACAAAACCTTAAATTGATTAATTCAAAAAATATGGACACATTTTAAAAAAAAAGAATTGTGAGTTGCATGTAGGGCTAAGGATTATTCATATTATTGATTAACCTGACGATTATTTTCTCAATGAATCAATTAATTGTTGGTCAATAAATGTCAAGGGACAGTGAAAAGTGCCTGTTTCAATGTTCTTCAGCCCACAGTGACATCTCCAAATGTCTTTGTTTTGTCCACCAACAGTCCAAAACCTGATGAGATTCAATTTTGTAATTGCATAACAAAAACAAAAAACAGCCCATCCACACAATTTAGAACCAAGATCTACAGAAAGTTTGGTATTGTTGCTTGAAAAATGACTGAAATGGCTATTAATGATTATCAAAACAATTGCCTAAACTAACTGTTTTCGCTCTAATGCCGTATATAAACCCTCTAAGAGTAGACAGATGTAAGATCATGTCAATAAACTTCAAATCAGCGCTCCTACACCAAAACATTTTATACATGTGGACTGAGTATGTTCATTTCAGCATGGAGTCACACAGCGGGAGAGCAGAGGAGGCAGAGAACAGTGAAGACTTTTCTTGTGCGGCTGAGAACATGAGAAATTCAGAGCACTACCAAACACCTTCCTCTATCATTCATATCTCCGCTTTCCTCTCCGCACTCTCCTTTCTGTCCTACAGGCTCTTATTCTTTCAGTTCTGCCTTACCTCCACATTTTTCTGCCAATCATTCTGCTTCTCTGTCCTCTTTTCCCACTGTCTTCTTACACCTATTCTTCTGTTTTTTTTCTTTTCTTTTTTCTCCCCCGTTCTTGCCTCATTTCTGGCCCTCCATCTCTCCTCTATGTTTCCCATGCTTACCTCCTTATTTCTTTCCTTCTCACAACCTTTCTTTCTCCTCATCCCGCCCTCCCCTGCAGCTCTCTGTCCTCTTCACTTCTGCCCCCCCCCCCCCCCCCCCTCTATTTTTCTCACTCTCTTGCCTTCGTATACCCCTCCCTTCAGACGTGCTGGGCGTGTGGTGGACGCAAGAGGGGGCCTGAAGGGGGTTAAGGCTGAAAGTTGAAGGTTACAGAGGTGAAGAGGACCCCTGCTGCTCCGCCAGGGGACACAAATGTCACCATGACAGATCCTGCATCGGTTAATCCACCCTCCCCTCCTTCAAAAACACACACACACACACACACAGTAGAGCATGATACTGCCTAAAAAAATACTACATTTCATTTCTGAACTTGCTGCAATATCAATGTCAACTGTGACACATACCGACAAAGCCTGTACTAAATAATCTTTCTCTAAGCACATAAAAAAAAACAAAAAACACTGGAGATACAAATATATGGTCACAATTTACTCAGGTTACACGTCATGAAAAATGTTCAGACATGAGTCCACAGTAGATACGTTTCTGTCTGCAACCTCTGAGGATTTGGACTTTCGGGGATCTCGACACACTGGCTGAGGCTGTGGATTTTACAAGTGCACTGTATAAATGTTTTGGTTTGCTTGCAAGGTCATAAAAGATTCTCTGCATGCAACAAACAATGGTAACTGTCAGTTCCAATACAAAAGAAAGTTGGAGACACAGGGGTTCTGGAGGACACAGCCATGGCATATTCAGGCAAGCGCACATAAACACACACATGCACACACATGCATGTTAACACCTACGCAACTTTGTTCAAGGGCACTTCAGTAAGGTAATACTTTTGACAAATGCCAACATGCAATAACGCTGCCTCCCACCTGTTTATCCATACATCCGTCTAGTAAACTATGATCTGTTAGGCCTGCCTGCATAATACATTGATTTGTTTGACCTGAGCTTCTCCGTCACCAATCTCCATCGAAGCCAAAAATGCAAAGCATTCAAAATGTGTTTCTTGTATTTCCTACAGTTGACAAAATCTATAAAGAGCTGTTGCAAACAGCATAAAAACAGTCCATTTGATGTGACACCAGTGGCAGCTAGTGTGACAAGGGGAAAACAACCTATAGCATATTTCACCCTGCTGGAGCGTAAACAGATCCAGTGGGTGAGAATTGAATTGAAATCACCTATCCACAGTTAGATTCCTCCATTCACACCCAAGGGAACGGAGGTGGGCAAATGTGACGACAAGCTCGGAGGGTGGGGGTGGGGGTGGGAGGGTGGTGGGGTGACCATTGGTCTCTGCAATGTGCAATGTGTGTCCGTGTGCAAATGTGTACTGTACAAGTACAAGCGTGTTTACAGATAGATATCAAGCTTGGGAGTGAATATTTACTGTACAGTAGCATGTCCATTGATCCCTGAGGGCTTCAAGCGTGGCTGACCTCCAACAGTCACGATGGGGGCAACATGCAGGCAGCCCCTGAGCCGTGACACAGATACTGTGGAGGGTGGGGAGGAGGGGGTTGAGATGGTCAAAAATCAATGTTTTGGCTATTCCTGAGACGCCTGTCTTTAAGAGTCGGTGGAGGAAAGTAAGCGAGGAGAAAGGAGGGTTAATAGGTGAAGGGTGTTGGGAACTGAGAGCAGGGCAACAGGGAAAGAGTGGGAGGAGGAAGGATGAGCTGAGGTGAGGGATGGATGGATCGCCTAAAAGTGGGAGGTAGACCTCTGCCACTCTCGATACCACTTCTTCCTACCTACTCAGGTGGATCATTAAAAGTGATGGGATTAAACAGAATAAATTAGCAAGATATGTGTGCACTGATACATGAGAAACAAGAAATAAGCCTACCCCTTCATCTCTTATTTCTTCAATTCTCTGCATAAATCTATGTCTATTAGCGCTTCCAAGTGGGCTAAAACTGAAAAATGTTGGCATCTTCATCTTGGCATAAATCTATGCTTTTTGGGATTTCCAAGTAGGCTAAAAAGAAGCTGTTGGCAGAGGATGTCATTCCTAATGCTGCTGGCTGGAAGAAAAAGTTGGCATATAACACCATGTGTCAGAAACCTCATACTGCCCAGCGCTGCATGGCAAGTTATTTAACTTTAAGCCATTTTGTCACAAAACGAAAAAAGGAAAACCCAACTTAATTTCTTTGAATGGATCTATGAAAATAGCCTTTGCAAACCCACGGTGCAGAGGCACACAGTGTTTCTATAAGATCTCCTTATCAGCTCAATACCAGTGGCCTGAATATATGTTCTGGCTTTAAAACTGAGAGATTTCAGTAAAACACAAAAAGACCTAACCCTAAATCCAGTGTGAATACACATTTAGATGAAAGCCCTTAGTTTATGATTCTCTATACTATGTGAATCAAACACAGACTTCGAGCCCTCATGGCCATCCAGTGTTCTAAAAGCATAAAAAATGCACTTTTTTTCACCTTATTCCACAAACGACTGAATGTGTGTTGTGAGTGAATAGGGGGCCTGTTTGTTAAGAGAGGCCAAATCCCATATGGTGAACAGCAGCTCCTCTGGTGAGAAGAGAGGCTGTGAAAGCCACCGGCAGCCCCTCTCCTCCATCCGTGCTCCGGAGATGAAGGGATGTAGCGCCTGCCTCTCCTTGTTCCTCCTTTCTCTCGCTCCCTTTGCCTCCTCTCCTCACTCTTTCTTGGCCAGGGGTTAAACTGCTGCACTCTAACCTCCTTGGCAATGATTTCATTCACTCCGTTTCTCTCGCTTACTCTCTCATCTCTGAGAGAGATTTATTTCACAGTATGTAGTGGATTAGGCCCCCCTCGTATGCCCCCGGACAAAAGCATTGTTTTAGCGCTAGCGTGTTCGCTGTAACGGGAGGAAGCTACTAAGTGTCCACAATACGGCCATTGTGGACACAGGGCTGGAAGGACCCTGCCTCAGAGGCCGTCTAGACTTTGAGCCCGGGCCGATTGGAGAAACAGAGGGAGAAAATCCCATCAGGCAGTGGAGTGAAAGTTAACTAAGGTAACCTGCTGTGAACCTGATGAAGATGTCAAGCCAACATATGGCAAAAAATGTCTATTGTCAGAACAAGGAGCTTTCTTCCCTCTGAGGGAGGGTTTGGAGGAGGAGGAGGAGGAGAAGAGGGTTGGCTAAAGAAGACTAGGGGGGTTGCACAACCTAAAGGAAGGAATAACTGTGGTGGTCATCGTTTTACTTCTGGATCAGTAGCCTTATTCTGGCCGGGAGGAGGCCCAACCCCTCCGCTCACAGTTAAAGGAGTAAGCAGATTAACTGGCATCTTTCAAAGGCCAACAGAAAGAAAAACACACTCACAGACGTTTAAAACATTTTTTCCCTTTTGCCTATCGAGTCTCAGGCTGCACTCTGCAAATGGCATTACATTTCATGCTGATTTAGTGAGCAGAGGTTTTGAGAAAAGAGAAACTTCTTAAACGATGATATGGTCCTTAAGTTTAACTAATACTGATTGGTCACACTATGTTGTTACACATGAGGGCTGGGGACTGATAGAAATGGTGAAAGCCTGAGGTAAATCATGAAATACCTGGATTCAATTACAACAGATATATGTTTCATATTAAATTGCTCATTATATCTAAACACAAACAGAAAATGCTGATTAAAAACACACTAAAGAATATATAATTTCTTACAACAGGCCCATACAAATACATCATCGGTCTAGATTAGCTCTAGAAATAGGCCTAGATATGCAAAGGAGTGATAAAATTTAATTTCAATACTTGAAAATAGTTTGAATCAACAAAAAGAAAAACAACCTCTAAGGTAGAGCCTGCTTTACCAGCCAAAAAATCAACCGGAAAGCTTCAGAGATGCCGGCCTGGGGGATTTTCTAAGCCATTTCTGCATAATCTGAAGAAGATAAACAACAGCCTCAGCCTCACTGGAAGAAGAAGAAAGAAAGAGCTGCATGGAGATGATGTGACCCTATTAATGCCACATTAGTTGTTTCGTCTTCCCGGCTATGTGAGAAAAATGCTTCAGTGAGATGAGCTGCGAGAGAGAGAGAGAGGGAGAGGGAGAGAGAAAGAGGGGGAGACGAGGTGGAGAGATCGGGAGACAGAGAGACGGAAAGATAGAAGTGAAAGCGATACTGTCTCCAGGCTAGTTGGGATGCAACCCAATTTCACAGCTTCACGAATGAGTGGCACAGCATATGGATGCAACCTTTGTGACAGCCCCTGTGTATCACCACATATCAGCGTTGATATTCCCAGTCAGATTCCATACTGGTCCAACATTATGTCAAACACCGGCTCTGCATGACTGCATCTTCAACACAACACACAGACAGCATGTTTGTTGGGAGGGTTGTTAGCCTCCTAAGCTACGAAAAAAAACAAACCGGTATCTCCTGAGACAAACTACTCTCCAACTTTATCCTCACTGTATGATGTTCAGTCGCTGCAGAATAACACAAATCAAGTGCTGACATTAAGGTAGTAATCCCAAGTAAAATATGAGATATAACCACATATTAGAAATCCGAGATATGACCCATTTTTATTTCCAAATAGACGGGGACCGGTACAGGTTTATGGTGATGATTCCATCACTGGTTGTTAGCTGGCGGGCTGAAAAACCAACATTTCTTCATGTAATCACATGTTTCTCTCCATATGGTCCAACCATCTGCTTTAGTCAAAAACGACATCCATTAACATCTACATAAATTTACACTTTTATAAAAACTCTAACTGTCAGGTAGGAATCCATGTTTTTTTTTAGTTGTTTTGTTTATTTGGCGGGGTCTCGTCTGACAGGAAAAATGGCGCCTTAGTTTGATGAGTCTGACAAAATGTAGTTTTAAAGTTATAAAGTTTAAGAAAAGCTGGTGATCAGGTCATTGTCAGTCAGTTACAGATGCTTAGGGGAGAGTTCCTTTTCTAGTCTTTGAGGTGATGGTTGCAGCATCAGAGAAAACACTGTGTGTAGCACAGCAGCTCCTTGAGGTGTGGAGAGGATCGATCTCAGTTAATGTCATATGGCACAGCACCCAGAGGCAGCTGCGTGGTGCTGATGACAGTGCAAAGCTTTGCCTTTGGCGGCTACATGCTCGGTGCTGCTGAGCTGTGATTTGAAGTTCACATGCAAAGGCTGACAGACAGACAGCTCTCAGTCAGGCAGTCAGATAGTCAAGACAGTCAGCCAATCTTTCCACAGGGATGACAATACATCTGTATCTGTTAAAAGCCTACAATAGCGCCTAATCCTAAAGACGTTCACAGGGGTCTCAATGCTCTGTAGGACTGATGGACGAAATACTTAAAAAAATACTGGGAAAATACAATCCAACCACCGTCATACATCAAGCATACACAGACACACACACACACACACTTCTCCATAATTTAACTGGCTTCTGTGGAAATGTAAAAGATGTCAGGTTTTGCAGAACCATAACTTCTTAGGGGATTATCTGTGATGGCCATTTTAAGAAAAAGAAAAATAGTTCATTTGTTTTCCTATTCTCTCTTTGCAATTCTCCAAATGTACCTTTAAATGAAATCAGGGTTGCACGTTGTTAGACAAACTGTATCTTTGTTCACATAAGCCGGTCATTTGACGTCATTTTCACTGCATACCAACAACAAGGTGAAACAGCTCCGCTCATAATATACTGAATGCTCAGTTATCTTTGCTATAGTCACAGATTTCAGCTTTAAATATAATTTGGCCTCATTGACACATCTGTAAGTTAACAGTGTGCAGAAATCTATAAAGTAAAAATAGTCTCTATTAACGGGACAATTGACTGGGTGATAACTGGGGTACATGTGCAAATTAAAATAATTTTGCGTGTTTGTCATTGACGATGTGTTGAAGATTTCAGTTCACTCAAATTGAGTTTTGCCAGTCGCCTGCACCTCTTCATCTATAGCTGCTTCTTCTTTGACTATTCTTATTGTACCCTGCAATATTATCAATTGTATAACTGATGCAATAAATTTTAATTAATAAAGTAAACAAACTGAGTGAACTTCATTATTACTGGTGCCAACAATCAATGAAGGAAACTGCTTGATTTTTTTTTTGTTTCCTTCATTTGGCATTTTATCTAAATAACGAAGAACTCTTTTATTATCTACTTTAGTCTATAAAATGTCAGATAAATAGCGAACTGACTGCCCATCATAACTTCTATTATGAAAACTGATATCTATTATTTTTCTGTCAATAGATGCCAAATCAACAGACAAATAGTTGCAGTGCTAGACCTAATATAAACTTAATATTTGCTTAACAGTGTCATCACGGTTCAGCTCATTTAGAGTTGTTACTGCTATGTTAATACTGGAGATTTGAGTATCTTTAAGTAGAAGTTGACATCAATATCTACTATAAGGTTCCTATACTTATTATAGAGATACACGTTCTACCTTTTATATCAAAGCTGAGCAGCATCTCACCAGTTCGACGCTTGTCAGGAGCAGGTCCTGAAGCCCGGCTGGATAACATGTGTTAACCTATTCAGTCTGACCACAAAGACAGGTTTATCCCACATTATTGTGGCAGTATAAAAGGGGTGTTAGATGTCTATACAACCGTCAGCCTCATCTTAACCGGTTCCAATGAAGCGATATAATCAAGGAATACTCCCCTCACAATAGGAGTTCGGAGAAGGGTTTGGGATGTAGATGTAGTATTGGAAGGTGAGAGATACATAAATGTGTGTTTGTGTGTGTCTGTCTATCGAAAAACAAACCCTTATGGATGAATTACATGATTTGCACTGATAAATGGTCTCAGACACTCACAAAGGCATCAAGATTGACCTATATTTTCTGTCTTGAAAAATAGGCCAGAACCCAAATTAAGGGCCAGTTGGGCTACTACATGCACGTAAGCGCCATCATCTTCACAGTAATTGTGGGGTGTTAGGAAACATAGGAGCGGCCTTGAATGGAGAGACATACCCTGGGGGCATAGCTGTTGACATGTAAATAGTGAGGATAGAAGCTGAGATGACAGCACAGACAGCACTACTAGTGCTTGACTTGGGTTTGGCCATGGCCACAAAATTAAGGTCTAAAGGACAACAGTCTAGATGTCAGAATACCAGTACTCATATCATGTCAATAAGTAGACTGATTTCCTTAATTGCCGGGAGAAAATACATTTCTGTCTTTTACATCATTCAGCTTTTAGATCATTTTACATCAGCCTACATGGCAGCAGCTCGTAAAAGGCCAGAATACATTCTGAGACTATATCTCTTTTGTAACAATCTCTGCATTTCTTTGCTTTTTCTGTTGGTCCAAAAGTGAGGTTTACACAATGCCAGAAAGCCCTTAAGAAACCCCAGCAAAATAAATACACATCATTCACAAGTATCATGATTTGCTAATGATACAGAACAAATAATATGCGCCTGTGAACAGCCAGAAGACATTAATTGTATGCATTTTTGTGCTAAACTCTGAGTCTTATTTAATATGCTTTGGGATCTTGGATACAACAAGCTTTATGAGCCTCTGGTATTGGTTATAATTCCCTCCGCATGTGACAAGAGAAGTGGGCTAGTTGACGTAGTCATGAGAAGTGAGTCAACCCCAAATCCTGTTAAAATCCTGTCATCATAAAAATCTGCTCAACATGACAGTCACAAAAGTCAACATATTTTTGCGCACAGCTTTTTTTTTTGAAATCTGATTTGCCAGACTAGGATAGATTACCATCACCAAAGCTACATTAAAGCAGGAGCTGCACTAATCCTGTTCATTTGTGGGCTAAACTAGGCCACATTGGTATTACATGCATACGAACCAGCCAATCATTGTTCTTTGAATCAGAATAATTGGTTGTGTGTGTGTTTTGTGGGTGTGCGTGTGTGTTTGTTTCATACATGCTTGTGCCATCTGCTGTGCCGAACATATACTCCTGGTCTCCCGATTGTCATCTCCTGACATACATGTGAAGAAGAGCTTAGCTTTTCAAGATGACACCGGTGGTTTTTCAAAGTTAAATTCAGCTGGACATGAACTTAGCCTGTGCTTTTGTGGTTTTTATTTTTAAACACATAAAATTCCAACAGCTCTCTGGAGTATAACTTACGAGTGGTCACAAGGGAATAAAATCATCTGCCATCTCACAAAGATGCATAGAATATGCACACAAACACACACACAAACAAAAGGCAAGACACCAACAAGAGCGCTGTGAGGCTGTGAGTGAGGCTGATGTGATGAAACTCCTCCGCATTCATCAAAATCATCTCATTTTAAATTATTGATCGGGTCCCTACTTTTCCCCACTTTTTCACCATGGAAAGGGGAAGTCTAAAAATAGCCTGTACGCGTCAGTGCCTAGAAGTCTTTCCATGTTCTCCCAGTCTGGCAGCATTAGTGAATTCAGATGAGCCAGCTCTCACAGTTTCTGTGTCTCTTTTCTCATGCGCAGCAACATACATTCATGCAGCCGTGCTACATGCGCACGAGTTGGCGCTCGCACACCTACACTTAAACATGTACCTGTTATCACAAATGCACACAAAAATCCCAGAGTTTCAGTACTGCATCAGTGAGTGGGAAAGCTCAGCCGGCAACCGCCACAGTATCTCACCTCTCATTATATAGACCACTGCCATCAGCATATCCATTCCTCCATCCCCCCCCCCTCCTCATCTGCCCCACCCTGTCTCATTCTGCCCCAGTTCTTCATGCTGGGGCCAATAACGCTCTGTATTCTGAAGGAACAACAAAGTCCATTCCCAGCTGTCCTGAGGGTGGTGGTGTGTATTTGAGTTTGTGTGCCAACAAATGAGTGTCGTGAGGTCACATGGCACCACCTGAAAAGTCCCACTGACCTGGTACCTCTCTCTCTCCACTCTCTCCCTGTAGGGCCCGTCTGTCCCTGTCATAACGAGTGATAATCAGAAAGTGGGGCGAGAAGCATTGCGCCTTGTTTGTGATTGTGCAAACAACGTGTGATCACAAAGAAAAAAAAGTTTATATGCAAGAGTAATAACAGGTAGACGTGGGAGATGTGGGATGTGGGTAAAACCTGTACACATGAAAGAGAAAGCTATACTTAGAATATATGGGCAGAGGGAAACATTGACAGTGAGTTGTGTGTCCACACAATCAACCCACCAGACCAACAAAACCAGATTAACAGGTAGAGGATCAATTTGCATTATTTTCTTCTCTGCCATGTTGAATTTTCCTGCATTAGAAATAGGGGAATAATAAAGCCGCTCTGAAATAGTGGTAGGGTATCATTACTGCCAAAAACCTATAAACCATAAATATACTGACTGCAAAAAAATCTATTCATCTGGCTTGGAAACTGATTGGTGCCCTCACGTGTAAAACTAATCACGTTATTTCCCTCCGCTAGGCGAAAGCTAACTCAAACAATGATGACAGTTGAATACTTTTAGATTGATCTTCCCCATATAATCTGAAACAAAGCAGGTTAAAGTGAAATGTGAGGACAACACTTACTTCCATCTCTTTTAAATAAGAAAAAAAGAGCTGGAACTCGAGCCAGCAAGCAGCAGGCCATTACACAGTACTAAATGGATGAGTGACTGCAAGTAGGGAGCTACAAATGACTCCAGACACGAACAAAAGAACGAGGCTGGAGAGCACTGAGCTAAGAAGCAGTAACATTGGCTAGCCAACTTTGTCATCTGAATAATCAAAATCGAACTACAAATGAGTCTCATTTTATAGCTTACTGGGTAGTATGCGGGGAAAACATAGCTTTAAAAAAGGGGAGAATCTGTCACGGAAACTGAATTCACATTACAAATCAAATCAAAAAATAGTCTAGTCTTGATTTGTGAACATGTGACTATTCCATTGACATCCTTACATACGTATTTAAGTCACTTATTCCTGTTTAAATCGCATTAAGTAACAGTCTTTTAAATTTTCAGCCTGAGCCGTTATGATCTAACTGAAACTCCTCTTTAATACGGATCTGCTTTAGACACAGGTGATGTAGGATTATGGACAGAAGTACCTACCATATGCCTAATGTTTCAGTATGTCATGTCATTAACAGTGTCCATAAAAGAAAAGGACATCAGTAAAGATATACAGACTGACTTAATGCAAACAAAAAGAGAAAAAGAGGTCATGCTGCTAAATTTAGACTGTCGGTCAAACATGATCTTATTGACAGTCAGAGGAAATAGAGTGGGAGGGGATTTCTCAAAGTTCACTAGCACTGAGGTCATTACAATACCATAGCAGGGAAGTTGAGAGACTTCCTCAATTCATTTCAGAGGAAAAAGCCCGGTTCTCTCTAAAAGAGCCAATTTACCAAAGTCATATGGGTGAGACAAAAGAGAAAGGCAGAAGGGTTGTGAGATAAACAAAGTGTGAGACCCTGGGGTCCTCTCAGGAGTGTGAGTGGAGGAGTGTGGCCTCTCTAATGACCAATCAACACCCTTCTTGCTGCCATGGCATCTGTTAGTACTCCAATGGCCTCCCATCTGAGTGTGAGCCCACCGTGAACTCAACACGCAGCCGGAATCCAATCAGACTGCAGAACCCGGCAAGCATGGGTCAAGGAGCAATTCTGACATTTTGCAGAATGTCAACGTTCAACCTTTTCTAAAAGTTCTACTACACAGGAGTTTTGCTCTACGAATACGCAGGGTGGAAATGGAAGGGGTGAAAGCCAATGGGAGAAAAAAAAAAAAAAATAGGAACATCACAGCGCCGCTTGAGGGGGTTACAGCAGAGATGGAAACAGATTGATAACTAACTAGCGAACAGTAGGCGACACTGTGAGACCTCCTGGTCTCAGCGAAAATGTTCTTAGGATACAGAACAAAAGTAACTTTTCATAATTGGACAAAGTGAAGCTATAAGGCCATGTGAATCGAAGGGCAAAATGTGTCTACTCTATACTTTCGCTTTCTGGTTCTCCTTTTCATGTATCTGAAGGAATGAAGGTCTGAATGACTCCTAAAACCTACGCACATGCACTGATATTTTAACGGTTAAACCTCCAGCGGTGTATTTTAATACGAGTGAGAAGCTATCACGAGATGCTGAAGCAGACAATGAACTCGTCAGCTGTCTCTGACAATAAGAGGACACATGTTCAGTGGTACGCAACTGCCAGGTGCAAACATACAGTCGGTTTGCGACAAGATGATGAGTGTTTATACCTATCTATGCATCCATCCATCCTCTATAGTTGCTTATTCCTGTATGGGGTTTATGAGGGGCAGGGGCCAATCCCAGCATGCACTGGGCTAAAGGCAGAGACACATACTGAACAGAATGTCAGTCTATCGCAAGGCACCTAAAGACACATTTATATTCACAATAATTCAGACATAAGGGCAGTTTAGAGCTTCCAATTCTTTTGACCTTTATGTCTGAACTGTAGGAGGAATCTGGAGGACACAGAAAAAAAAAAACTTAGGTGTACACGGAAAAAAAATGCAAAATCAACCACACAGAAAATAACCAAAGCCAGGTTTCAAACTCTAGACCTTAGTCCTGTGAGGCATCAGTGCTAACCAAGCTGCCCACACTGAGGGGTTTTTTTTAAACAGTAAATCATTTCCCCTAATTGCAGCATGAATGTAGCTGTAAAATTGATATGCTGATCTATTAAGTTTATTGCTTTGTTACTGGGAACAATCTGGCTGGAGGGAGCGGGCGAGGACAGGTAGCATCTGTCCCCACCTACTGCCTTGGCAGCGTTAGCGTCATCTGCTAGCTTTGGCAGCATCTTGGAAGCACATCAATATGGCTTTATGTAGCCAGGGCCGCTAGTAGCTAGCATGCCAGTCACGCACTCAGGCAACGCTCTCGCTCACAGCCTGAGCATCCACAGAGCACTGAGCCAACAGAGCTAAGCAGAACTGAGCTCGGGCTGAACAGGGAGGCCAGGTCTCCCTGGACCTGCATGGGGAAAAGGGGCCAGTGTCTGTCATCTATCCACACATCCATGGTTAGAAGTGTGGAGCCAAGTCCAGATATGAACACTGCCACCATTGTAGCTGTGAGCTTTATTTTCTTGTTTTTTTTGCCCAGCAACGCTTCTGTTATGGAATGTTGATGCACTCATAAAATGTCAATTACTGAGAATTTTCAAGCCCAGAAAAAAATCCTTACTACAATTTAACTATTGTATATATAAAATCAGATCTGTGGGGTGATGATGATGCTGCAGAGATGTCATTTTTTACCAGAAGTATTTTGTAAAAAAAGAGGAACAAAATCAAACCTACACATGGAAGGAATAATTGGGACATTGTCAAACAGGAACACACTAAGGACACTGGAAGAGCAAATTGTCCTAAATTACATGCTTTTAGCTACACACTTACAAATTAATAGTATTCCCCTTTTCCACAGTAAGACAAAAACTTTATCCAGATGCCTGCAAGTAAGACTTGTGAAGTTAGGTCCAAAAGGTCATGCATCAATAGCAACAAAGCCTGTATCATTCAGAGAGTGGCTGAATAGTCCTGTTGGCTGAACATCACAGACCTTCAGGAATCTTACAAGACTCTGCTAGCAGCAATCTACTAAACAGTCAGATCTGTACAGTGTAAACACTCACAAACAAAGTACAAACCAAAGACACACAAGATTGTTTTAGTGGAATTATTTTAGATTTGTCCATAGTCAGGTTTTTGGTTCTAGAAATACAGAGTGGCAAAATGTACTGAGTTGACAACTCTTACCTCTGGACTATTTATAACACTGCTTAGTGATTAGGAATAAGAATTTTATCCCATCTTAACCAATTGTCCACAATGTTGATGATCAATAATTATTTTAAACTTATAAAACACAAAATGATATGACATTGACGATGTGTTAGTAAAACCCTGCTATACTATGTATTAACTTAAATAAACAAAAATAAATTATTTGAATAATCAAATAACTGACTGCGGACGCAAATTAGCTTTGAGCTAAATCCGGTGCAGTGCATCTTTAATGTTTAAAAACTGCACATTGTCCCAATCAAATTTAACTAATGCAACACTCAAAACTGCTGCTTCTGGTTCCACTACAGCTATTGTTATTCTAAAACTGGCCAAACAAATTAAATTAAAGGGGAGTTATCATGCATATTTCCAGCTCTATATTTATATTTTGGGGCTCTACTGGTGTTTGCAGTTCAAAAAACTTCAATCAACCTTAGGAACAAAGGCTATGGAACAGACGTCTGATTGTTCCAGCCTTTCATTCACGCACTATCTGACATCAGTTTGAGGGGAATTCGAGGTAACTTTACAAATGAAGCATTCAAAGCTGGACTTTTGACTTTCAGGGAGCATTTTTATATATGTTCACCTCAAGTTTTGGACCTCTGACAATGTTTAGAATAGACATCCGACATAACAGTATAAAAATAACCACAAAAAGTATGACATGTCCGGTTTAAACAAAATATGTCGGCATAACTTCCAGGTGGTTTTGGAGGGCATGAAATAGATTGACTAGATAAGGTAGACTAAACACGCTGCGTACTTAAAGCAAAGTCTTCTCCATTTCTTGACAAGTCATTTCTTTGATCAGCTTTGCAATATTGCAAAGGAAGGTTTGGTAAATGAGGAAGGTAAACAAAATCTTTCACCATGATATTCTTGTTGTCACACCATGCCCACATCACAGACTCTGATCATGGTTTCTCATCATATAGATATCACACTTATCCCAACACTATTGAAATTCAGCTTGAACAATTACCTTTAGGAGGACTTTGTATTTTTGGTCAATCTAACTACTATCTAATTAGTTAACAATTAATAAAATGTCTATTAATGACTTCATTCAGCACTCACTCACAGGCTTTTGACAACCTGTCACTTAAAGAAATACTGAGTTGTGACCTTAAACCTTGCATAGTTTCGGTGCCAAAATGTTAACTTTATAATGAGTGAGCAATCTATTCTGAGATCATTAGTTCTAAAAGGTCACTGTGAAGCAGCTTAATAAAAAACAGGCATATTGCAGGCCTGTCTGACTCTGCAAACATGTGGGTGTCATCTGAACTCACTGTGCTTACTACAGAAGGTGTGAAACCCAGTTAACACAGGAAGTAGCAGGACGGGGCGTATTGACCATCTAGAAAAGGCTGAGCTTTTCTTGTCTGACAATCGTACGACATTTTTTTTAAACTCTGCAGTTTCATATTTGCTATTAGCAAATAAAGGCTACCCTCTACATTACACTGGTATCATGTCATGCTATTGCACATGGATCTAGTTTCAGGATGTGGTGAGAGTGGCAACAGTGATGCGGCATCAGCAAAATTGAGCACACGACGAGCTTTCCAGTCGCTCAATGAGGGTACTGTATCAGTGGCTTTAAAGCGTGACACCATAAACTGGATTGATATGCATGGCAGAGAGAGCACACAAAAGCTAAAAAGATTAAACTTGTATTCCCTTAACCGTAAGGAGGAGATATGACAAATATGAGCAAGCTGAAACCTTCCGCCAGCTCTCCAAATGCTCAAATATACACCATGTTGCTATGACAATTTAATTATAGTCTATCATGACTGCACTGTTGTTTGTTTGCCTATGTGAGATAGTAGGAAGATAATGTGTAAATGTGAAGTGGTGCTTTCTGGCAGAGTACCTAATGTTAAACTGCAGGAGAAACAGTTCTACTTTGCGGTGAGTGACTGTAGAGGTTTCATATCATGGTCAAAGCCTGTCTGTTATGACTCATAGCTTTAACCACTTCAGCTCATGACAAACTTAAGCTCCACAAAATTGAGACTAATGCAGCTATGAGACAGGTTAAATTTAGGGTTTAACGCATGTTTTAGATTTATAATAACTGCACAATATCATCTATTCCAGCCTAGTATAATGATAAAAGCTCTTGCAGCACAGGTTTTTGCATTCAAGACACATTTCATCACACACAGAGTTCAGGTAAAGTCAAGTCAAAGAAAGGGAAACTGATCAGATTCAGAGAGAAGTGATTCATTCCTCATATGGTTATCTGAAACGCTCTTTTAAAAAGACAATATACCACAACCATAAGCCCCTGCTGGCAGAAAGTACATATCTACATCATGACAACTTCCTCATCAGGGACAGTCTTATAGCCAATCAAGGTTGAGCACATAGCAGAGAGAGAGAGAGCCCTTTTGGTCAAATGAGTGAGCAGAATGCATATGTTCCATTTGACCCGGGGGGTGTGCAAACATTGCTCTGTAGCCGTGCTCCGGGGAGCAAGAGTCCGGATATGAGTCTGACCCTGAATCATAGATGGGGGAAGTCAGTTATTACAGCACAGGCCGGTGGTTTATGAGTTTAGTTTAAAATCCAATATCAGAACTACATCCAAGGACAACTTTCAGTCTACTCTGGTCAGCTCAGCAGCTGCACAAGTGAACCGTCTACATAACACCTCCTTAACGTCAAAACTGAGCGGGCAAAATAAGACAGCTGGTGTAATATGTAGTGAAAATGTTTTTACATGATATTTGACTTATAGGTGACACTGGATATTGATGTGAAATATAGCTTACTTAATTTCCAATATTCATAAAAAGGTAGAATATAGTGTTGTTCTTCAGTGGCCACAGTCATTTCCCGGGCTAGTCTGAACACTTTTTGTCCAGGCCGCAACTGCTGGAATGTTTGACCACTGCAAACAGCAGAACAGTTAATGCAGCTTGCTGACCCAAGCGTGATCTTTCTAAAGCAATCTTTGTGGGGTCACAGTTAAATGGGAAATGCCTGCATTGGTTAACTTATGGTCAGGCTCAGTAACAGAATAGTTCATACTGTCAATATCAGTCAAATAAATGAAGAATGCATGGTACTAATAAAGATATTAAAGCAACTAACATCTCTGACATTGCGATTTTTACAGCTGACCTCAGTGCTGACCTTAGCGCTGACCTTCTCTTGCCCTCGGTTTCTTAACAAAGTAAACCGCAGAGCGCATATAACAACACTACAGACATAATGATTGCTCTTACTGTGCGAGACTGGACTCGGTCATGCAGAGCAGTTAAGTGACGCTTAGTGTCTGACTTAAAATACCGTGCAAGTTCTTTTGGTAAACACTGCTTCCAATGTTACATGACATCTTGACTGTACGGTCTTACAATTACTATAATTACACTACAAACATCTTAGCAAACACAAGGCATCCACGAGATACAAAACACATACATTTACATCCTAGTCAACATACAATAGATGTTAGAGCTGAGGTTATTTTCACTATTAATCATTGATCTGTCATTTATCTCATAGACAAATCAATTAATCATTTAATCTATAAAATGTCAGAAAAAAGTGGAAGAATGCCCATCAAAGTTAACATCTTTAAGTTGCTTAACCCAGATTTGCAGTAATATAAAACCAAGGATAGCAGCAACTCCTGATATTTGACCGTATATTTGGCATTTCTGGTTTACAATATGACCTCAGTGATTAATACATTCCTGAATTGTTGCTGTTTTCTGTAGATCAAATAATTAGATCATTGTTGCAGCTCCAGCTCTGTAATTCCTCGTGCTATTCATAGATTTCGAAACGTTTGTGTTTTACATGTCTACACCAAGCAGAGAAAGACAGACAGGTCAAAGGTTACAGTGACAGTAAATTATTAATGTCAATAATTACATCACCTACCCTCATTTTCAGATGCTGGACATGCCACCTGTACAACCAAATCAAATGTTCTTTCTGGTTTCTCCCTGAAAAGAATAAAACACAGTTAAGCAAAGAGAAAGAGGAGGCATCTGTTTTTTGTTTTGTTTTTTTACACAGAATAACTGGCAACAAGTGTGCGTTCAGCATTGGTTCACATCATAAATGTGTCAAATTCCATTACGTGTACCTGAGTAGTGTAATCATAAAGTGGACCTGTAGTCACTTGCCCCACTTCACAAGAATCACAGTGTCACAACTCGATAGTGTCATTAACACCAGCTTAGCTACAGCTGATAGTGCTGTAGTCTGAATGCAAGTTTTCTTATTTCTGACTACATATCTGGACAAACTTGGGGCGCAGAAGCTGGTCGCTCGGTGTCGCGTCCACAAGTAACCGATTTAATGTTGTCTGGTTGGCTAACAGAGCTGCTAATTGGTGGTCAGCTAGTAGACAGAGCAACAGACTGACCCAAATGCTGTCGAGCCAGCTGGCCTGGCTGTTAAATCCACTGCTGGAGATTGGCTCACATTACGCCAAACATTCCTTCGTATTTCACATTGGACGTTAACGGCAACGTTACCGCGCGTCAGCCGTTAGCTCGACATTTCTATATTACGAAGCCGACAATAGTGGAAAAACAGAAAACTCAAAGAGGTCTTACTTTATTCTGCTGTCCATGGTTTAGCTACCACATCGCGACAGCTCCGTGCTGTCGGCTGTCCGAGAATATTTCCACCTCGTCCTTCCGCTCCTCAGTCTCCACCGTCACTTCTTCTGGCTTATCTGACACCGGTCGAAAGCTGCCGCGGCCACATGCTTGGAGGTGGGATAGTGTAGTTTTCTGTGCCGTCCTTGCGTCGTTAATGTGGCCTGAATCCCAATTCAGCACCACGGTGGTTATTTCCCACAACAAACACCACTCCAGGAAGTGCTGTCAAAGATTTGGTGACGTCAGCGCGTCAGATGAGCACCTTGCTGCTGCTGCTGCTGCTGCTGGTTCTGCCTGCGAGCATCTTTTCTTCCACTTTGGATGAGTAACAAGCCTGACGCACACAGCAGACCTGATGCATGTGATTTCTACTTTTGATAAAAACGTGTTTCCCCGTGAGACTTCCGTATTTATTCAATAATTATGCCAGCGGTAGCCTACAGCATGGATTCCCAAAGTGGGGTCCTGGGACTATCAGGTGGGCAGATAAGAGTGAAGAGTGTGAAACCTATGAACTGATTAGTCATTCTTATGCATTCTCTCATTGGGCTAACTTCTATCCATTAAAATGAAAATATTCCCCATTTTTCTGAGCACCCCTGGGGGTCCCCAGACCACACTTTGAGAACCACTGGCCTAAAGGCTTCCAAGAAGCAAAATGAGAAGTAGTTTAACCTGCAATAATTGATTTATTAGCCACTTGGGTACTGCGGGACAACCTGTAGACCTGTAACATGGTATACTATCACCTTATAGTCTAAAGTTTACATGGCAAACAGTTGCTTATTTTCCTCTCTCTTATTTACACACCCAGGAGACACTGATCAACATAAGCATTCATTTTTAGTCATGTTTCTGGCCAATATTCTGTCTCCTTTTAGCCTTATTTTGCCTCCACCAACTCCAGAGGGAATTATCTGGCTCTTTGGCGGTTAAATGCCCCACATATTCACCAACTTGTAGCTAACTTTGTCTGTTGTTTGGTGAAAACATGAAAACAGTGAGCTGAAAGACACTAAAACGCTCCATAGAGCTGAGGGAAACTGCAGAGTCAGGTGATAATTCTCTAATTGTCACTACAAGTGACCCCTTTTGCATGATACATAATTAATTGATCAATAAGAAAATATTGATTAGAGCAGCTTTAAGTTCACGGTTATTTCCTTCCACAGAAATAAGTACAGTGAGTGACAATAAGAAGTATATTTGACAATTTCATATAATGTTCAGCACAACAGTATTGCTGAAATCTTCCTCACATCCAGGGCTGGATTACTAGCCAGGTAAAGCAAGCATCTGCCTTGGGGTCTCAGGCACCCAAGTACCCACGCACCCAGGTTCACAGTTACAAATCCGTTACCATTAAGTACAACATCAAGTGAGGTGTGTTAATGCAGGGTCCTGTCCAAAACTAATATAAGACTTCTGTTATTTCAATGTTAAATTGTACTCATGTAAATCATATTCCTAAAACAAAGATGACAGGGAACATAGCAGATAGATTTGTGGACCAAACAGCAAATTTTTGCCTTCAACAAGTTAATCCGGCCATGCTCAGAGTTTATCAAACTGGGGTTACACACAAAAATAAGGCTCACAAATTCACCGGAGAGTGATTGGTTCAGATCCCTTTATCAATTGGACTATGGAATATTGATGCTGTCACATTTCTTAGCTACACATAAAGTGCACTCGGGTGAGGCACTTAATCTCCAACTGGGGCAGTGGAAGGCTAAAGGTTAAAGAAGCGAGTTTTAACTAGAAGGTCAACAATTTAATCTAGGTGGGTAAAATGAAAGAGTCACACTTGCCCCTCCCTCATTACTATAACTGAAGAAGACTGGTGAAGACTGAAGATTTGACTTTCCCCTGCATAATTACGATGTGTCATGTGTATATGCTCCTCACAGTAACCATGTTAGACTTCAGTCCATGTAAGAAATAAATGCTGAAGTTGCGGTACATAACTCAGTTACATAAGCTTTTAAATTAGGAAAACTGTGTGTCATACAAACCACATATAGAGTTAGCCGACTGTGTATGACTATTATAATCTACTTCAGGACTCTACATTAAACTAATTGCTCATGATTTAGCTGAGTCACTGGCCTCTTAAAGGGAAAATACACCCTAAGATAAAATATATTCTATTCTATAACATTATACAGCTCAGCATTTTAATTTCAGTTGGATAGTTCCTTGTTTTCATGGGCACATGTTCTGATTCACAGCTGTTAACCTCTATGAGCCCACAGCGTCAGTCACTAATATGTCAGTGGACCAACTCCCCTAAGAAACACCTGGTGGTATAATCAATTAATGTTTTGATGCTCTGATTTCCATCTTGGTGGAGATTTATATCTCTGTATGGATGTCAAATACAACGCAATGTATATTCTGTATTAGGGTGGACTTTCCCTTTTAATGTTTGCATTGAATCTCATGTTTAAGCAATATTTGTCCCATGGTAAATTGAAACCAATGGCTTAGATGTACTTCTCTCTCCTCTCCAGAGAGTCTGTCTGGATCAGAGCCAGATTTCTTCAGGCTGACTGGAAGGTAATTAAGTGGCAGTAGACTGGGGCATGCTGTTTCAGGCGGCCGTATGAAATGATAATGGCAGGGCTGCTGCCTTAACTTAAAAAAACAATATGACACACACACACACACACACACACACACACACACACACACACGTACATACACATACAAAGAGACACATACATAAAGCTATTAGTCTTGGCTACTGGGAACCAGAGAGGTTTCACATTTCAAGGAACTGTGAACAGTTAACAGTTCCAGATTATGATCATTTAAGAGAAGCTAACACTGAAAAAAGGGACAATACAGTGCTCCATTGTCCTTCTGAGGCCTTGTAAATATATTTTAGAATGGTTTGAAACATTTGACTAAGCTTAGTTGCACATGATTTATCTTGCTGAATTGAAATGTCTCTTACAAGAAAATATACAACAAGGGTTCCCTGTGTTTTTTCATGTTGTAAAAATGCTGTCTGGCCTAAATGCAGCCTCAACACAAAGTCTTGGTTTACAGTCTATTGCTTTTTAAATTTGTGAAGCATTTGTATTATCTTACATTTATCAAGTTGTTATGCAGCATAAGATAAACACTTGGGCTGCAAAAATGTGGAAAAGAAAAATAGAAAAATGATTTTTATAGAGAAGAACCACATTAATAAAAGATATACATCATATACTTTTCTGCAGTGTTCCCCATAGTGAGCATGCATACATTAATTTTTTTTTCCAGTGATATGTAACTTGTCTGAGGGTAAATTGACCCCACAATGTCAGTCAAAAGACACTTGTCAGGTTTCATTACCCATAATTCTGGAGGAGACACATCATCAGAGGTGGCTTACAGCGGTGGATAACCTTGAAAGGACTCATTAATGTCCACTCATCAACCTTGCAGTGCTTAGTCCAAGTCACCATTTTACTTTAATATTATGGGGAAGGTGTCTTTGTTTGCAATCCATTCTGGTCAAGGATAGCCAAGCTAGACATTTATAGGGATAGTGAAGATCTGTCTGCATGGATTACTACCTATATAAACACTAATAGATAGTACAGTTCACAAAATGTTAGATACATCATGTCAAAGAGTCACAGACAGAAGTTTTCATGGTAACAATTTCCTTAGTAGAGAGTAGTTCTAATTAAAACTGTTCATACTGAGCTCTGTGGATTAGTAGGGACTCTGTTTTATTGAAAGAATGTATTTTAAATGCTATTTATCAGTGCTCTGAGCACCACAAATGAAATTCCAATGAAATCTCAGATATGGACATTTCAAAACAAATAAAGACAACACTATCTGCACGGCTAGATACTACTGGGGATAATTTGGGTGAACTAACCCTTTAATTGGTATCAAACGTGTGCAACATTTCATTTAAGAAGAAATCTTTTGTCTCTATTGGCAGTTTGCTTCGTGCTGAACACTTTATTTACCTCTGTATCACTTTTGTGACTTTAACATCTAAAAGAATCAGTGTTTATATACTGTATGTGTTAAGATTTCTCCTTTGTTTTAGCGTTTTTTTTCCTCAGTAAAGTGCAGTTATTCAGTTATCCTCATGTCTTTTAGTAGCTGCTTTGAAACAGCAGAGGCGCTGTGTGAAGCAGTGGATCCGTGTTACGTGATGGTCACATGTCACCAATGTGACGACGCAGAGGAGGAAGTAAAGGACATTTCTGTGCAGGAGAGGAGGAGGCAGAAAGTAAACATGCAAAATAGACAATCTTTGATAGTAACTCACAGGATAATGTAATCTGTCGTCACTGTGTTTCGTGCAGAGATGGTCTATTTAACTAGAGTCTTGCATCTTTTTTTGCGCACAACCGCAAGACGAGAAACAATGTAAAAGTTCTCTCTTAAGTAGCAACTTTTAAACCTCTCACACACAACATGCTTTACCAACATTACCCGAGTAAAGCATTTGTCTGCAGACTGATTCTTCTTCGTGTTCAGTTTAAAAAAACACTTGTAACAATGTCAACACTGGACTTCTCAGAAGACAGCTCGAATAAGCGAGTCAAAGGTGACAGTATGTCACAGATCAGTGAGGACAGGGGTGAAGCTCACCTCAGTGACGTCAGCAGCAGAGGGGATGAAAACGACCCTGCTGCAAGAAAGTTTACAGAGGAAGAGATGGCCATCCACAGGGTCCATAGAGAGGCTTGTGAGGTAAGATGCATCATCTGAAAGACTTCAAATCGATGTAATGAAATGAATTGCATAACTGTGGAGGAGGAAGCATTAATATTCTTTATTTGAGTGAAAAAAGCAAAAGTACAATGTAAAATATGGCCAGTAAAACTTCTACTTTACATTTTTACATTAGTGAAAGTACAATATTATCAACAAAATGCTTCAAAAGTATCAAAAGTACTCATTATGAGAGTTATTTATTGTTATATACTGTGTGTATATGATCTTATTGCAATATTATCACTGCATTAACATGTAAGCAGCATTGCAATGTAAGTCAGTTTGGTGCTAATTCACCTGCCTTTGTATACCTTTAGGCAGGCTATATTTTACAAGATAATTATGTGTTTTGTATGTAAAGTCTGTATCTGCAAAGTAATTATAGTTGTCATAATAGCAGTGGAAAAGTGCAACTTTTTCTGAAATGCAGGGGAGAGTGAAGAAACACAAAATGGGATACTCAGGCAAAATACATGTACCTCAAAACTATTATTAGGTGTTAAGTTATTTCCTAAACTAAAATCAAGTGAATAAAATGATACAGATGCATTCTGTCATTAGTTAATAGATTACAGAGAATCAAGTATTGCTCACTTTGCTTGGTACATCCTAGAAAAAAAAAATCTATGAAAAAAAGAAAAGCTACAATGAAAATATAATGCAGGTCTTTTTATCTACACAACCTGAATCTGTTTGCAAATTCAAAATATGTGATATCTGTTTGACAATTTTCCAGAGCTTGTACCAAAAGTCAGTATTTTCTCGACCGTATCTACCACCAGTGCTCCCTGATATGCATGTTGTGTGTCTCAGTGCAGATGAAGCTTTTCAAACTAATATGACATAATTAAGTTATTTTAAAGAATACCACCATATTTATAGTTTCTAGTAAGTGACATGAAACAACAAACCCATATATCAATTCCATAATAAACCAAATATCATCAATACAAATAAAACTAGACTAATAAGACTTTTGTTTATTTAAGCTTACATCCAGTATAGTATAATGATGTGCCAGCTGTGGTGCATCTCTAGAGCCCACTTGTCCCCAGGGCAGGGTTCCTCATGGGTCCATGGCAAAATTAAAATTTACTGTCATTTTTGTTACTAAAAGTGACTATAAAGGTTTATTTTTGACTCGTTGCTTCAGTCTTTTCATTCTTACCTTCTTTGCTATATTATATATTACAAGATATAATATAAATGTATTATTTTCAGCACAAAGAAATTGTGGGTAGATTGGTCATATATGATGCAAAATCCTGCCAAATCTAAACCTGAATTTACACAAGTAAGTAAATATGTGTTATTATTCAATTCACTTGATATTGTAAGAAGATTCTAGTTTTTTTTTAACACTTTTGTAATAATTTTACCACAAGCGTACCTACCTACATGTCATATGAGTATATGTAATGATGATAATTTTCTTTGTCAGATCCATCATATTCACCAAATCGTAGTTGCTCTTCCATCAAACAGAGCCAGTGAGCTGCGTGGTGGTGACAGTAGTGAATAGGTGTCATCTGCATGCCTTTAGGCTTATCTGTTGTAAATATTGTGCTTCTGAGTGTGGATGAAGTTGAGGCAAGTTGGCCGCGACCTGAGGAGAGTGGTAGGGCCTGGGTGGGAAAAGCACAATACAGAGGGGGCCCAGCTATGCCAACTTCACTATGTGGCACTGCAATGCCATGTGAAATGACAGGCCGTGTCACCAAGAGGCCTGGGGCCTTTTTCCCTTTGTGGCCTGTCAAAGCTCACCAACTAGTGGGCTCTCAGTTTGAAACAGACTGAGAGATGACATTTTCTAACTTCCTAAGGGATGGCAGAGGAGTTCAGTGTTCTTCACTTGCAGAAGGTGGTTGTGTGTCTATGAATGGTTGGTTACAAAGAAAGGATGATTGTGTTCATAATATTTTTTAAGCATCCTGGAAAGCTGAATTGAATAAAAGCAAACTTATTATGGAGCTACCATAACAATAATAATAAACATTGCAGATTATCACCTACTGAATTGCACACAAAAGGACAGCACTAATTAATTAGTAATATCATAAGACATAGACTGTCTTACATCTGTTTCTATGCATGGAGGTCATCTATTCTCTCTTCTCCTTGACCCAAAGCAATCTGTCTCATTTTATATGATCATATTCACTATTGTGCCTTTGTATTTGAGTGTGTAATGTATATCTACTGTATATGGTTATGCATGCAGGGGTCACACACTAGCATACATGTTTGTATGTCGTACTAATTAAATAATAATATCTTCATTATGTTCAGGCGAAGAAGCAGATGTATGTCGACCCTTCCAGTGGGTACAAGGTGTTCACAGAGTATGCCCACCTTCAGAGAGGGAAATGCTGTGGCAGCGCATGCAGACACGTGAGCTCTTTGTTTTCTGTTGTTGCCATGATGTGTGTTCCTCTACTTCACTCCTTCTGCTGTTTAGTTTTAGTTAAGCTCTATTCTGTCCTGTCCCACCCTGTTCTTTTCTTTTCCGCTCTGGGCCCTGTTTTCCAGTAATAATTTCACTTGGACGTTAACAATGTTCCTACAGATGCTCATTAAGAACAAGTGTGTGCGCATGGCTGTGAAGAGCATTTTAACATCAGCTGAATGTTGTTGCTGAAAAAGATTCACTCAAGTACAACACAACAAAAATACAAGAAGAAAAGACGAATTGTATATATTTTGAATCATTTTACTTTGCGTTGCCCTTAAGCTTAAATTAAGAAATTCCTGAATGGGAGCGGTATGAATGCAGGTGTTGTCGTTCTGTCATTAGATTAACCTTCCTGTATGAGAACTCTGTTAGCAAAATACAACACAATAGACAAACTAAAAGTAGAAAGTATGGTAACTGAAAACAAAAAATCAAGAAAGGTGTTCTTTTGGCCAAATAATGCCCAGACATGATGGCCAATGTAATATTGGAAGAAGTATAGGCAAGAATCCATCTTGTTAACTTAGAGGGCAAACTCCAAATAATGGTAAATTAAAGTATAATATTACATTGCTGATTAATTCCAGTCGATGACTGTGCTTTACATCATTGCTTTCTTTGCAATGACACCCTTACATGATCAAGAAGAGGAATATAGTGACAAAGACTGCACACTGTGTTTGAAGCAAATCAACATTTTATTGAAGAAAATCTTTTTTTTTTTTTTTTCCTCTTGTGGTTTCACTTTTTCAGATATCACCAGTTTAACATATAAAAGGCTCAAATAGTTTGTTTATTGTTTGTGTTGTTAGGTCGAGCCCGTGTGCAACCAAGCACCACTTTTATTCACAGAGAGCATTACTGGTTATGATATCGGCTAAACAAAAAAAGATTTTGAATGAAACAGATAATTCATAGTTACTTCCACAGGTGTTTGCACTTTTCTAGATGCAGCATTTAACTACAAGTTGACAGGAAACACTCAATAGTTTTTACGTCTTTAGTTACAACTGTTTTTGTAAACAGGCTGTAAAAGGAAGTACTTAGATATAGATACAGGATGGTTTTCATGATCACCTTAGCCTCAAAAGAAACTTAGTTAACAGGGCCCTGGTCTCCTCACTGTCCCAGTGTGTCTTGTTCTGGTCTCTTTGGTCCCTGTTGTGTTTCATCCCATCCAGCCTCGTCTTCTCTTCTGTCCTGTCTCATCCCATCCTTTCCTCTGTAGTGTGTTGTGCTTTGCACATGTCCACGTCTTGTTCTCTGTGTGACTTAAAGTCTACTCCGCATGAAGCCGTTCGACAACATTTAATTATTTCATTCTCTCCTCCAGTGTCCATATGGCCAAGTCAACGTGAAGGACCCTGCGATGAAGAAACACTTTAATTCTCTATTTTATGTATAAGCCTAACAGGCCAAAAGGTAATATGCAAGATACTGTTTAGAATGGAGCCCACCACATGTTGCTTGTCTTCTGCCTGTCGTTATTTGGACTACTTTGAGAGTCATTTTTTATCAGTGTACTAAATGATGAAATATGGGTAGTGTCTGTGCAATACCTACCTCCTATGAATTACAATTCTTAGGTTTTTTTTCCATTCTCACAAGACAGGGAAGGAGGAGAAAGGATTTGTTCACTAGAAACTCATGTAAAATAGTCTTTTATCGCATTTTTGTTGTGTTATATTTTTCAGATATTTTCTCTTGAATGTCCAATGAAATGCCTTGAGCTTCATTTTTCATCTTTCTTTATGAGTATTTAATGTTTTGTGGTATTCTGCTCTGTTCTGATGCATTTACAAGGGTTGTGGGAGTGTAGAGATGAAGACTGAAAGTGCATTTTAGATCTTCGCCCTCAAGATAAAGGGCATATAAGCAAAAGTAACTGCAGATATTCAGATGGAATCTTGTGCTCTTTTGCTTTGCATCTCTTCTTATTTTTCTTTCTCCCAAATGTACGACTGCATGAATATTAGCATAATTTACACTCCACAAGTGCTCGACTAAACTGTCTACCTTTGACTGAAATAGGCTACTGTGTTGTTAAAAATAGGCAGGGGCCAAGGGTTGGCCCTCACACTTGTGCTGCTTTTACACCACTTGATGGAATCAGGCTGTTAACAAACATGCCATGGACATCAACAGCAGCCCTCCCCACCGGACTCACAGCTCAGCCTCCTGGCAACACTTGGCTACAGCACAGCACCCTGCGGCTGCTCTCCTGAGCTGCAGCCTAATGAACTCCTGGGCCCTCTTATCCCAGCCCTGCAATAGATCAGCTCATGTTCAAGAGCATGCATAGAAGCACACATGCATAAGCAGCATCAGAACACCCTGTGGCTTCTAATAGGCCAATATAGAATAAAGGTTGCACTACACAGCGCACTTTGTAGCCCACAGTATAGTACAACGTAAGGTCAAGCGCTCATACTGCAGCTACCTGTGCGTGCTAGAGATGTTGAGGAAAGATGCGCGACTTGATTTGTGAGTGCATGTGGGCAGGCAGCGCGATGCCTTCAGGCGCTGGCTCTGAACCTGCCACACACACTCGCCTGTCTCCGCCTGATTGGGCAAACAGCGTCGGGATGAGAGGATGTGTCTGCCGCGGAATTCTGTCGCTGCCGCCTACTGGCGCGGCCACAGTTTTCCACGGCAGGTGGGTCCCAAAGGCAAGTGCTTAGTGATCGGAGCAAAGCCCTGTGAGCGGCTACAAGGAGATTCATGATCCCAACAGTGCTGGGGAGGACAGGTTCTTGGGGACGCGTCGTCAGGCGGGATGAGAGGCGAATTTATTTGGTGTTATTCTAAACTGAGGCAGCGGAGCGTGCGGCAGCAACATTTCTACAGCGGGACGGTGAAGGTGTCACACTCATCAAGTACCTGGGCCCGCTTGCCTGCCGCGGCTCTGCGGGTTTTGCCTAGGGACTTGTCTGTCACATTAAAGTAGATGCGTTGCCATTCAGGGGCCTCGGCGGTCCCGCAGCCTGACCATGAAATAGGCCAACTTTCATGTCTGCCTCATCCCTCCACGTCTACCCAATCCAGTGATGGCACAGTTTGAAATGTTTTTTTTTTTTTTTTTTCATCATGTTCTAGCCTAGCAGTTGGTGAGTGAGACACAAACAGCACAACAATCCCTTCGACAGATTTATGGAGAAACTTACTTGCAGAAAGCTTTGAAAATCATCTTCTCCCTCTACAACCAGACTGGTCAATCATCATATTTAAATTTAAAAACGTTTGAGTTTTGTCTTGGTGCATTTTCTTTAATCACCCCCTCTAATGACTGATTATTTCCACAATGTTAGAGCATTCAACCAAAAAGAATATGATCATCCATTTCTTTCTTACTTGCTGCTCTGAGGTGTTTTTAAATAACAGGCCTACCTAGCCTTTAATTAATTATACCTAATTTAATGTATTTGACAAGTTTATAGCATACATTTTATTACCCAGGAAGACCTTAACCTGCCTCATTCATGAATAAATTTGTGTTGTTGATGTTGGCTGGATTATGCAACCACCAAACCCCCCCACCCCCTTTTTATTTTTTATTTTTTTTATTTTTTGGATTTTTGTAAAGTTTTATTTCTCAATATACAGGCAAATATACACACCTGTACACACACACAGACACACACACACACACACATAAGCACAGACAGTGGTATCCCCTCAGTGCAGATGTGCTCCCAAGTTACAACAGCCAACTAGACATGTGAGGTGTTTATTTCAGGCATTTTGGACTGAACATCTCTGACCTTCAGCTGAAGCATATGCTGTGCTGGAGCAGAGTGGCAGCTACATATCGTGTGCCTTTCTACAGGACGATGGCACTAGCCGCAGAGAAAAAGAGAGCTGTCCAGTTTGGAACTGTGACCAGCCAGGCTGTAGTCACAACCAGTTGACAGGCCAAGCAGCCCCCTCCTCCTTCAACCCCCCCCCCCCCCCCCCCCCCTTCTATCTCAAACAGGCACAGCAGCCCTGCGGCCAATGGCCCCAACCACAGTCAGTTACAGTGTCTCCATCATTGCTGGCCAGACCAGCCAGAAACTGACACAGGGTTGGCGGGGGGAAAAAAAAAAAACTTGAGTGTCAGCCTTATGATGGCTGAAAGGAACATCAGTCCCAGCAATTGGCCGGGCACTGCTTTGTACGTTTGTGTGCGCACGTGCACGTGTTTTGACGCGTGCACATGTGTCTTGATATTCAAGCAGCATTTGAGCAGCCCCTACATCAACGTCTGGTCGTTGTACACAGAAAATGTCAGCTTGCCTCGGGGCAGCAGCCTCCGCAGTGGTCATATGGACAACCAGATCCCTGTGGTAGAATTAGTGATAAAAAACACACATGGCCACTGAGTGACAGTCAGCGCACCAGATTCCTTTGGACAGACAGGGCTGCAAATAGCACAGAGGAGCAGTTTCTCCCTCAGACCGCAACTGGTGGTCAGGCTCATGCCAGGCCAAGTCGCGGCCGCCAGATGAGCCCTGATAAAACGAGAGTCAGGGGCAGTCACCGACACCTAAGAGTCCAAGAAGCACTTTGGCCTGTTTATTTATTGGTGCAGTCATATCTGTGATTTCTTGTCTACATTTACAAGACAAGTGATGTAATGGCTCTTTTTTTATTGCCTTTAAAGTGTAACCTCTAAAATATGTCACACTACATTTCCTTCTGATTCGGTCTTTAAATGAATGGTTGAAGTAGAAAGAAGTAGCTTGTTTGACAAGACCATATGCAAGCATCACCTAAACCAGTGTGTCTACCCAGAAAAGCTGCTTTGCCCCCGAAGGTTATATTATAGCGATAAAGAACATCCATCTATTATGTTTCCATGTCCTTTCTAGTGTGGCCAGATATGGACTAATACGTGCACCATTCCCCAGGAGGATACTCTGTCCCCAGAGGAGATGCAGGGGGGTGTGTGTGGAGGTGGCGGTGTGCTATTGGAGCTGTTCTGGAGGCAGGGAGGGGAGGCAGGCAGCAGTTGGTGTGCAGAGAGTAGAGGCTCAGGCTGGCTAGTTAAGAGCTTCTCTCTCCTATCCTCCATCTGCCAGGGACCGGGGTTGTGATTTGAGCTCCAGCAGAGCAGAGCAGGGAGGAGATCGAAGGAGGGGTGGAGGGAAGTAGGGGGTGGGGTGGTGGGGGGGTGTGGGGTGTGTGTGTGAGGGGGTGAAGGGAGGGGTGGGGGAGCGTGGTTGGAAGAGACAGAAAAGAGAAAGTGGAAGAAGCGGGGGAGCTGGAGGAGGAGGGGAAAAAGTGAAGGAGAAAGACCTGGAGAGAGAAAATAAGGGTGGAAATGAAAAACAGGATACATGGGGATTGAGACGCAAAAATCTATTTATAGGATTATTCTTGTCTATCATTATTTTACTGAATCACTGTTAGACATTTTAATTCTGGGTATCAGCCATAAAAACAGCACTCTGGCTGTATTTCATCACTGCTTGTGCATTTTGATATTTCCTTTCCTCCAATAATTATGAAGCCATGTCCACTGTGTGTTTGTAAATATTTCCAGGATGTCTCACCATCCTCTCACCCACCCACCAGGTTCATGTGACTGGGATACATGTGACTGGGATACAGCTTTCCAGTGCTTCACTCCTCCCTCTGTTCCTCCTCCTCAAACCCCCCCCCCCCCCCCCCCCCCCTCTCCCTTCCCTTCCCTTCCCTTCCCTTCCCACTCCTCTCCTTCATTCTGTCAGTGTTTAGCCTGTGGTTCCCTGCACCACAGTGGATCCTGGGAGAGCCTTCCCGCCTCCTCCGCCTTCCTCTCCTCCTCCCTGCCTCTCTTCCTCCGTTGCTTTTCTGGCCATGCTTTGGGAGTGACTGAGAGCTGAGTGTCACTTGAGGTGACCCAGAAATGATAACGCCAGATGAACCCTGGATGTGTGGTAATCTAACCACCATGCCCTACAGCAGAGAGGAGCCAGGCAGGCATGCAGGCAGGCAGGGAGGAAGGCAGGCAGGCAGGCAGGCAGTCAGGCATCCCGGTTGGTGCTGTATATCTGTGGTTTCCCGTTGAACCAAGCATGCTGCAGAGCCTGCTTGGGTATCATTCTCGGAAAACGCTGTGTGCTCCGTACGTGTCTTGGTACACAGTGAAATGGATCTCAGTGCCGTTGCATTATTGATGAGATACATTGTGATGTCAAACCAGGCGGAAGGAGCGAAGCAAAATGACTGTTAGCAGTATGGCACATGATCATTTATGCAAGCAGTACAGAGGTTTAATTAATTGTCACCCTTCGCTCTCAGCCTCAGTGCTCACTCAGACATTATTCTTTTCACTTGTTGTCTATTGAAATCAGTCCATCTAAACCTCAGTGTTTCGTCCTCCAAGTGGCCAGTATGAGTAGCTTTAGGTCACCCTGTCTTCTGGATGACCTCCCTTTGTCACGTTAACAGTAAATATATAATTCAGGTGGAGGCACCATGCATTTAAAAGTGTTTTACATTTTGTTACCAGTGTTATGATTATTCAGTGGCTGGTTGTCATTCTGTTCAGCCTATCAGGTGAATAATAATCCAATGCAATGGAGAAAAAAAAGGAACATTATATTGTCTCATTAGAGGTCAAGTACAACCAGAACATCTTCAAAACATAAACAATATTAATATTTAGGCTACTTAAAACTTGACATTATTAAGTAGTGGTGAATTTTTCATCATCAAAACGTGTTTATTCATTAGATGTTGCAATATGAGGCCAACTGTGTGTAGAGTGAGAAATAACAATCAATATTGCATTGAATTTATATGAAGTTTGTCAGCACGATTCTCCAGGTGAGATAGATGGAGACGCACAGCTTACGTCACAGTTCCCAGGAAACGAAATATTAACGCCAAAATAAAATTATTTCAATAATGTTGCTATTTTTGGAGGATTCATTCAATATAATCAATGGACAATATAATCCAGAGGATGAGCTCGGTTATACAATTCCCATCAAATTTCGTCTTGAATGCATTATTTACACCTGCACTGTTTTGATGACGTTGAAATTAATGATCGTCCGCCATAAAAAGAAAGTCTTCTGTAATCGTTAGACTACCACTGTTTGGTTTAGGTTCCTCTCCCACATTTAGATCCAAGTCCACACAATAAAAACGAGTTAAACTATTAAAATATTTAGCACTTTCATGTCGAAGATGATTTCGTATTTTGTCATTTGGTGTTGTCAGTCCATTTTCTTCTTTTCCCTGCAGGCTTGTTTTGTTGTGCTCCATATCTTTGTCAGATTGATTGATCTGGTTTGACTATAGACTTATCTAATGATTTATCCACACAAACCTCTGTTCTCTAACCACTGTAATTAGAGCTGCTGCACTCATTTGATTTGGATCTCATACAGTATGAACTAACGTATAAACAATTATACATTTTGTGGTTATTAATTCTATCATAGCTTATATATTTATACACTTGAACCTACCTAATACTGGTTGCAAAATGTATTCATCCTTTGGCTCTAAAATAAAACTTTAGGGTCTGAATTAATAGCTACATTATAGTTATAATAGCATTTAAATAGAAAAATACACCTAAAACATTCTTAAATCTTGTAGTATGTAATGATATTTCTTTGCCATGTGGCGATTATCGGCTCTATATCATGTAGTTTATGCTTCTGTAATCTTTGGCTCCATCACACATTATAACCTACATGCTGAGTAGGCCATTGGCTCATGGCTGCACATTTTTCTGTGCATTTGCGCGTGCTGTGGTGCGTTGAGGGCTGCCTGCATATGACAGAGGAATATTTAAATGTCTTGTGTTTTAATTGACGCTCGAACTAGAACTGTAGCTCAGAAACGAGGAACAGCCCCCATCTACCGGCAGCGTCTCCTCTGTCTCCTCTGCACGCTGCAGACAGTCCGGAGCTCCTCAGCCTGCACTCTGCACAGGGATCTCACACAGCACAGCCTCAGGTAAGAGCTTCTCTATAGTAGCTATATGTCTTCTTAGGAAAAATAAGAGATTTATTAACAAAAATATAAATCAAAACGGCGGGGGGAAAGCGTGTGAAGCAATGCGCGACTGATGTAATGCATGATAAATAAATACAGTGACATAGGTAATGGTCTCAGGGATGAGAAGGAAGGTGAGCCCACCTAAACTCACTCTTCTTATGCTATATTTTTATTTGCGGAATTTTGTAAACAAATATTTTTAGGCTGACATAAATCTTAATGATATAAATGTATTAACAAGGCATTTGCACGAAGTATTAAAGTCATTAAAGATCTATGGACGGTACAGGGGAGAATATAATGTGACGCTTTTTTTGAAAATATAGGCTAAGTAATTTTGTTTTAATAGCTGAGATATAATATTTTTTTTATTATTATTATTTTAAATGGTAAAAGTCCGTGGCCCACTGAGCCATCCTGGGTGTACACGCCATTGTAAACATGGTTGTTAATACTGTTTTAATTTCACTTTTTTCTGTTTTCTTCTTCTTCTTCTTCTTCTTTTTAAAAGGCGCCCAGGTTTTAAACGAAGCACGGTAATATAGAGGAATAATCAGCAAGTATTATGCGTTTTTTTCAAGCCTTAATTTGGTCAAACAAGATCACAAATCTAAAATTAGGGCAAATCATTCTCATTAACTAAACGAAAAATGACACAACATCGCCCAGATTAACTTACTTCCATTTATTTTAAGCCAGTAACGACATGTGATAGGTAACATACAATAACTAGATGGATAAATTAAAGACATAGATTTAGAAAAAACATTAAAAAACAGAATTATTATTTCAAATTCAGGCACTTAGTTTTGATAAAAGGTTGATTTCACGTATTGTAGCCTATCTCTGCAGAAAATGGTGACATTATGAGATGATTACAGAAAGCAAAACAAGTCATTAGTATATTGCCTCCTATTTAGTAACATCCCAATTAGATGCAAAAGAAAGGAAACAAAACAACACGACAACAAAAAGACATTATTCCCTCAGCCCCTTGTGTTCACTGACACATTGTTAAACCCTCTTCAGTCAAATGAAATGTCACTGCTGGAGGCAACGGGTCAAATCAGTATTCTTTATCGACATTAACGGTATGATAGATGTCTTCATAAAAAAAAACAAAAAACGAACATATACGCGATTTAATATGTGTCCAAATTGGGGAAATCAGTTGTTGTCTTTCTCTTTTTATTTCCGGAGAAGATTTAAGGGGAGAGGTGGGGGCAAAAAACAGCAGCCAGATTAAATATCACACAGAGTTGAGTTGATCATTCCTCTCAGGGTGTCTGTGTCCAGGTGAAATGAAATCCGTGTGTCCTTTTCACCGCTCTCTCGCTGGTGCTGAGACACTGACAGAGCGCACAGCTGCAGGTCCAGGCCGTCCAGGAGGGTTACAGCCTTGTCTTATAGCGCTGTTATCAAGGGGCCTCCAATTAAAGCCAACACAACTTCATGGTGTGTGTGTGTATGTGTGTGTGTGTGTGTGGAAGGAGGAGGAGGAGGGGGGGGTGCACACATGAGATAATGTAACACGTCTTGAGATGAAGCATCCACACCTGCAAACCCCCCTGAGCCTCAGTAAATCTATTAATGGGACCAAAGCCGAGTCACAGATTGAGCCAGGGTGTATTGTTTTATGGCAAAAAAAAAAAAAAAATCTTCAGTCATCGACCTTGCCTCGTTGTCCAAGATTTCAGCTGCAAAGGCCTGTGTTGTGTTTGTCAAAAAAACAGACCTTGAGCTGCTTCATTTGGGTTTGTTGTCATCATATTTGGCCTGTGTAGCCAACTACAGGACGGTAAAACCATTCAGTCTGGCTTTCTTTTTAAAAGAAAATGCGTTACAGAGTTTTCACACCCTTTAAAACTGACACAGATAGATCTTTATAGTGCAGCTTCACAGCCGCCTGGATAACGTAGATTATATCACGTCAGTTATAAAAGAGATTTGTAAAACATTTTCTGAAAATATGTAATAACTAGAGGGGATTTCCATGTGGTGACCACTGACTGGAGGTGTTTTTTTCTTTTACATTTCATCTCTCTACATGCTTCTCGTTGCATATCCTGTAAGATAAATTAAATATGTTTACAGTTACAATCCTGTTTCTGCTTTCATAAAAAATCAACTCTCCTGTATATGTAAGACGGTTCTGGCCTATTTCAAGAGACAGAGAAAAGACAAGAGCCGTGTTAATGAACGCTCTGCCACTGAATAATTCCTGTTTCAAATGAGCGTTTAAATGGAGACCAAAATTGATCCCGCACTGCAAACACTCGCCTACATTTATATAAAAGAGGTGTTTGCTTCGTCGCCTCATCAAATTAAGCTTATTATACATGAAGCATCACACGCTAAGTGCTTAGAAAAAAAAAAAAAACTGGAGTGTGGTTATCTTATTTGAGTGAAGAGGTTGTCATGGCGTAAAGAATTGCTTTTATTTTTTTAACCAAAAAAAATCTCATTCATTTGTGTTAAAAAAAAACTCTTTTCTTTCAAATTGTTTAATGCAATCTGTCCCCGCCCTCTAGCCTATCACTGATCACTGCCCCGCCCCAAACAACATATACCACACAGACACACAGTTATAATGTTATTTTGGGACAACCAAACCACCTGATTAAGGACAAATTAAATTGTTAAAAAAAAAATTCAAAATAATAATATAATAATAAAAATCAGGCTCATAATTAAATCAAATAAACTATCTTCAAAGAGCACGTCATCTATACTCATTGATGTCTATTTCTGACCCTTTTAATAACACTTTTTCATGATACTTTATATGCGTATTATTTGTTCGAGGCGATGTTAAACAAATGAAATATTTACACTTGAAAAAAAGTCAATTTCAGTTTTATGCAACTTATGACTACACTCCAGCTTCCTCTCCTGTAAATGGGGGAATAAAAGTAATGAAAATGTCAATACCATAAAGTAGTGGTCCTTCGCGCAGCCAGAATCGGGAGTTTTTGAGGGAAGAGTGACAGCTCTTTGTTGCTGAATAGAAATCAGTGGCGATGGAGGGAGAGAGAGAGAGAGAGGAGAGAGAGAGGGAGTGAGAGAGAGAGAGAGAGAGAGGGAGACAGAGAGAGAGGAGAGAGAGAGAGAGAGAGAGAGAGAGGGGGGAACTCCTCCTACCAAATTATTCAGACTGGGCAGGCTTTGCTCTCTTCACAAATAGGACACGGTTCTCAAATCCAGGCAGTCCCAACCTGACCTCCAAGCACCGAGGAACCCCTGACTGGGAAATCGGGAGAGAGAGAGAGAGAGAGAGAGAGTGAGAGAGAGAGTGAGAGAGAGAGAGAGAGAGAGAGAGAGAAATCACTAAAAAAGAAACAACAAAAACTTTGTGTCTTTATTTTTGGCGAGTGTTTACACTGTAGCCCCCCCCTCCCCTCCTCCTCCCTCCCCATCACCACTACCACTTCCACACCGGTTTGTCGCATCAGTTGGACTATATATTTTTCCTGGAGGAGAGACATTCACGGAAGAAGGAAAAAGCTGGTGCACCACCACCACCACCACCACCACCACCACTACCACCACTCCTCCTGTCCCACCCATGTTGTAGTTTCTTCGGGGTTTTTTTTTCCTTTTCTTTTCTTTTCTTCCAGTTGCCTTTGCACTCAAGCGAGGAGGTGATCTGAATCTTTGGGGTTGTGTTGTTTTGTGTGCCTCTCTCAGAGCCTCTAAGCCCATTTGGATGCGCTGAGAGAGCGGGGCGCAGCGCTGCAGTACAGTACAGTATATGGAAGTTGTGGGCTGCAAGACAGAGGCAGGCAGTTGCACGTTGCGTCCAGGACCGGGAGCCATGCTTTTCCACGGGATCTCCGGGGATCACATCCAAGGGATCATGGAGGAGATGGAGAGAAGGTCGAAAACGGAGTCGCGCCTGGCGAAAGGCATGCAGCTCAACGGGAGGGAGTCGGTAAGAGCTAGCTCGACCTGTGTTTGAATTAATATAAAACTCTTTTTTTTTTTATAACCTCCGCCGCCGCTGCTGCTGCGTTAACCACGACTGTGGCATCGTCGACGTGCAAGGAAACGTGCAATTGTTTTTTGGAGTAGGAAGGAGACCAGATAGAAATTTCCACCTACGCCTTTTTGTTCAGTTCAGATAAGAATAATTTGTTCTAAACCTTTATCCGCAATACATTTTCTCTTGGATTGTGAATTTCTCTTGGATAGTTTAAATGTCCTAATAGCTCCTCAATTATCTGCACAAAAGAATTAGTAAAAACGGTAACTGGCCACAACTTGACATGTTGTTCTCTGCAAACATATTTAAGACATACAGTATTACCCTTGTCATCATAAATAATGTCTAAGCCTATTGAGCTGTATTATTTTGTTTGTTGACAACTAATTTAGCAATTTCAGTTGTGGCAGTTACATATCTACAAATAACTGTTGACAAAAACATGTTGATTTATTATGATGATGATTATTAATATTATTATATTTGTGCTTTTTGCTTTTAACTGAAACAAATAGTTGTTAATATTTTAAAATATGTTTCTGTCCAAAACTGTTAAAGTGAATTTGTTTTGAATTTGCCTACGAAGAAAAATATCGATTAAACTAATGAGATGTTAGGTTATCAATGTAAATTCTATTCAAACTTATCGATATTCACTTAATTTCACAAAATCAGTGGTTTCATAAATGGTCTTTCTTCCCTCGGTGGGGCCTGTTGTCACACCAAGCCTGTATTTGCTAACATCGAGTTTAGTTTGGTCTTCAAAAGGCCGTTTTATACTGGGAATATAGGGAAAAATTTAAATATATCATGGCCAAAAAAAGCCACTGTAATCCTGTTGTTACTATTTTTGAATCATTTACGTTGCATAAGATTTTCCTACCAGTCTGTTGAAGAAAGTAGTGGCCATCAGCTTTCTTCTCTCTCTCTGACCCAGACCATGCCTTCTATGAGCCCGGAGAAGCCTGCTCTGTGTGCCGGCTGTGGTGGCAAGATTTCGGATAGATACTACCTCCTGGCCGTGGACAAACAGTGGCACCTGCGGTGTCTCAAATGCTGTGAATGTAAACTAGCGCTGGAATCGGAGCTAACGTGTTTTGCCAAGGATGGGAGTATCTATTGCAAGGAGGATTACTACAGGTAAGAAAAATTAAGGTTAAGCATTTTATAAATTTACCCCACAAGTCTTCTAAAAAAAAAAAAGAAAGAAAAATGTAGTCCCCCTCTTTCTGTCAGTATGTCACGCACGCATGCACGCGCGTACACTCAGCCATGCACGCGGCGGGCCGTTTACTGTACGCTGCTGGCTTTATAGGAAAATGCTTTTTAAACTCTTAAATAAACATACAACAACTATTTTAGGGAAAAAAACATTAAAGAACCACTGTTAGCCCTGATTCAACAGGCTGTGGTTGTTCACCAGGATTTATGCTGAAGACTTTTGGCCCAATTAGGCCTCAATCTTGTGTGAATAAAATATAATAGTATCGAAAACAATCTCCCAAGAGCCCTGCAGAGTGTTAAGGAGGAATGTGAATTTGTATTTTTATTTATTTGTGGTTCAGATGGAGCTAATAGTTTCTAAAGCTCTGACTGCAGTGTAAAACTGCATCTCTGAATCTATATGTGTCACCTCATTAGAAACAAAAGAGCACAGTGTTGTGCATTTGTGTTTGTGCGATTTCAGCTTCCTTTGTGTCTTTTGTCAGTATGTACAGCGGCTATATGGAAAATAACCAATGAAAAAATGGTGTTGTGAGTCAGATTTGTTGTCCCTGATTGTAACACGGGGTTATAGGCAACAATGCAGAGGCCAAAACGTTATGTAGCCTTTAATGCAGTATTATATGAAAAATAACCCATGAAAGAAAAGTGAGGCCGTTAAATACCAAGGCCAAAAGTGTTAGCTGTCTCACCATTACTAGCATTTTGCCCACCAGTAGCCTTTAGTGTTTAATGTCAGTTAGCAATTGTATATTTTGTCACTGAGGCTGTAGCTGAACTTTTAAAAGCGAAAATATTCTTTAATCCACATACACAAAACAAAATGTTGCCCATACAAAAAGCCGTAACTCAGTTTCAGGCCAGACGTGGCTATTAGCTCATATTGTAATGTCAATGTATAGGCCTGTTATAGTAGGGCCATGAACAGTAAAACACTGACAGATATACACACCCCTCAAAGGCATATGTTAGCCGACTTTTAGCCTGACAGTGCAGGTTATGTTTAGGTTAACTCGCCCAGAGCTTCTGTCTTTGTGTTTGTCCCATTTGGTCGAGGTGTTTTGACGATTTGTCTGTTCCAGAAGGTTCTCCGTGCAGAGGTGCGCGCGCTGCCACCTCGGGATATCGGCCTCTGAGATGGTGATGCGAGCGCGCGACTCCGTGTACCACCTGAGCTGCTTCACGTGCACCACTTGCAACAAGACGCTGACTACGGGCGACCACTTCGGCATGAAGGACAGTCTGGTGTACTGCCGGCTCCACTTCGAGACGCTGGTGCAGGGACCGGACTATCACCCCCAGCTCAACTTCGCCGAGCTGGCAGCCAAGGGCGGCGGCCTCACCCTCCCTTACTTTAACGGCACCGGCACGGCACAGAAGGGAAGGCCGCGCAAGAGGAAGAGTCCGGCCATGGGGATAGATATACCCAGCTATAACACAGGTGAGACAGCATGCTGCTCAGACCAGGGCCTCACGTCAAGTATGGACAAACACACATTAGAAAACAATTTACATTCAGTCTGCAAGAGGAGGTCATGGTTAAGTTTAGTGCAGAATTGACCTGTAGCGTAAAACTGTTTACCCAAATAGTATGTAGACAGGCCTAGCAGTGGGACGGTGAAACCTGCAGTAAAACACACCGAAATTACTGTGAATGTAAACATTGAACTATTTCTTAAGTAGGCTACACGCCTCTGGGAGACACTGAATGACCGAACTTTACTATATTTGCTATATTGTAGTTTTTGTATTCTTCATTAAAATCTAATGACTCTGCTGAGAAATACGACATCAGGAAAATTAAGTCAAAATTACACACACGAATACGTAAATAAATAAACAAATAAATAAGTTACTTCATAAATATGATTCAGTTTTTCATCTTAATTTCTAGGTAGGTTTTGTTTCCATTACGCACAAAGACCCTCGCTTTTTAATCCAGATAGTTCCTAAATGCTCCAGTTGTAACAGTTGTAGCTCTGCCTTACATTTCTGAAATGAATACATCCGTCCTGTAGGCTATGAAAATATAAGTGAACATTGTCTGCGTGTAACGGCTTCTGCAGCCGTGGGCTAATTGATCAGCTTTCTGTCCACGCGTCTTTTACGCACCGTTTCTGTGTTTGCAACTTTGGCGTGTGTTGCAACGAGAATGATCGAAATCTGACCTCGCCGTCAACTTGCGCATCGACTTTTATCATTAAGGCTTATATTAGGTCAAAATAGATGAATAGAGTTGGTTTGAGGGGGGTAAATTAAGTTTGCGTAAAAATTGTGGCCAAATAAAAATAATGTTTTGTCTGTCTTTGACTTCTGTTGGGGGTAGAAAAAACATCGCAGTCTACATTAAGCTACTGTTAAATAGGTTTCATCTCAGATCTTGCATTGAATCGCTGAATGTTATAACCCGACCCCCACCCCCCCCCTGCAGCGTCCCCATTTTGTTGTCGCTTTCTGCGAATTAGTGTGCGGTTGAGAAAGTTTGTCATTGTGCGCCAAGTTTCCTCTGTTCCTGCTGAATAGGGAGGAATAAGGGTAATCTGCGCGTTAATTGTTCTTCGTTAATTGGAGGTGACGTTGGAATCCCTGGCCTCCTGTGCGGCGGTCAGCACAGTTCTCAGGGACACAGCAGCGCCGTGCAGAGGGGCCTGCTGCAGGGAGAGGCCAGGGGCTTGAAAAACACAGCACTGTACAGTCAGCGCTCCGGTTGAAAGGGCTTTGGTTTGTTATTCGTAAACACAATTCCAAGAGATTATGCAAATCCTAAAGTTCTCATGGATGATTTAATAGGAAATAGCTATAGTAGTCCTGTGATTTTTCTTTAATAGGACGACATGCCAACCACAGAAAAGCTTTAAAACATCAACCACAACAGGTAAAAAAAAAAAAAAAATGCACAAAAGAAAATCCCATAGTAATGGAAAAAGGCATAAAATAAAATACAGTGAGATAATGTCCCTGTGAAGTCATTATTAAGCAGCACAGACACAGTAATGTCCCAGTGGGAATATTATATTTTTCATTTGGGATATTTAAATAGGTGGAAGAAGAATAGACTAGAATAGAATAGAATAAAATAGAATATATTCATATTTCAAAAGAAGCTTATTGGCTTTTTATGCTTGAGTGCCTTTTTTTTTTGGTTTGTTTTTTTAAATGTTGTAAATGTTATAATTCAGTGATGGATTTTTGACCACCACATACGATTCAAATTAGCCACTAACTTGGATACAAAAAAAATGTAATGAAAAAATAAAAACTGAGATTAATTTAGATCGGAAACAACTGCAAGATTTAGTCTTTATTTTCTCTTTTCCAAAGTGCTCTTTTTTTTTTTCTATGCAGGGATATAATATCCCAAACACACACACACACACACACACACACACACACACACACACACACACACACACACACACACACACACACACACCTCTCATTTCAGTCTCACACTGTTTGGTAGGTTAATATATCATTCTGCAGATCAGGAAACTCATATTCATGACAAATAGGATGAGGTTTTGTTTGAGGTTTTGTTTCTTCTGTAGCGAGCACATTCATGTTTGTTTCCACCAGGGAAAGGTGTGGGTCTACTGTGTATTCCACACCACTCTGTAAAGTTTGGTCTTGTTTGGATATAGAGACCCCTAGTGGGTAATATCAAGTGAAACACAATCCAGTGAAGGCTGGAACAGAAGAGCATAGATGTCAATGATTGTCATATTAATGGTGTGTATAGATGTCAGAAGAAGTCTCATATAACAAAAAACATCACTCACACTATTCTAACATGGACCATAACATATCGCCATGTAGAATAGTAAATCTGTACCTCCTTTATTTAAAATGATCTGTTATTTTCCATGACCCAGTAATTGATGTGTGGGAAAGTGTTTGCACTGCATCCTCATGATAAAGTGTTGGCATAATTCATTTGAGATTTTTTCAGCCACTGAGAAAAACAACTGGTCAGCATTTCGGTTACAAGAAGACAAAGAAATCAATACAACCTACTATATAATTTAGAAATCCTATGCTTATTGTTTGTTGGCTAGTTCTTCTCTCTGCATCTGCAGTAAAGTAAGAGTTGAGATCTTATAACACCTGTTCTTGCTTAGAAACTAGATTCTATAGTAAAATTAAAAATCAATAAAGAATCAGTGTTCATTGAGGGTGTTTTCGCTGTGTATTTACAGTCACTCATTTCCTAATTTAACTTACAAGTATTTATGTGGCGTTGGGATTTTCACTGGCGCAACAGTATGGTATTTTTGCAGAGATTGCATTTATAAAAAAAATATCCCACTAAAGTTGTGTGTTAAGAATTTTTTTCTTAATACAGTGATAAATGTTCCACCAGCACTGTTCAGCCGTGCACGCATTTAATTTAGTGTATCCGTTTTTTGCACCATCTTTAAGTATTTTACACATACTAATCTATTGACAAATGAGGCCCATTAGGCCTATTAATCTTTGCAAACACCAGCAGAAATAATTTATCCCAGTCCCAGTGTGTGTTTAAAATACATCCATTTGCTTTGTTTGAAATCTACAACTGCAGTTTATGTTAAAACCACAATAACTGAAATATCTAATTATACACATGTAAAGAGCCTCAATTAATTTCATTTTTATCTGTTCATTCACTTTTTTTCACTGTCGCTGATTCACATATTCTTATTACATTTAAATACACTAAACCCTCATTTAATGACATGCAGGTATAACAATTATAACATAATAAGTCAATGGAAATTAATGAAACTACAGTCGTTTCTCTCTCTGCTAAAATTGACATGCAACAATATTTTAAATTCAATATTTGGCTGTAAAACTAGCGTAACATCTCATTAGTCGCCAGTGCAAATAATTTGATTTAAGCAGCTTCTGGTTTTGAATAACATTAACTTGATACTGGAGTAATCCTCTTTATTACCAGTCAGTCGTCTATCACTTGTCTCAAGAAAATCCTTGGGTGGAGTAAACTTTCACGTAAATTAAACTAAATCCCTTGCTGAGTTTAATTTTTATTTACAGTTTTTGAAGTCCTTTCAGACATTCAGCCGTCCCTGTGCTCTGCTCTTTGCCCTCTCAGGCTGTAACGAGAACGACACCGATCACTTGGACCGGGACCAGCAGTCCTACCCTCCAACACAGAAGACCAAACGCATGCGGACCTCCTTCAAGCACCATCAGCTGCGGACAATGAAATCCTACTTTGCCATCAACCACAACCCAGATGCCAAGGACTTAAAGCAGCTGGCCCAGAAAACAGGCCTCACTAAGAGAGTTCTACAGGTAAGCAGAGAGCCATTCTTCTTACTGATCTGATCACCCCCATATCTGTGTCTGCACCCCACTCCTCCTCCATGTCCCTCTCATTTCACACCCAAATTATCACTAAAGTCATCTTTTTGTTTTTGTTTGTTTGATTGGTCCATTTAGTCATTAGATGTATATCCAGGGGTTTTTTTATCTGAAATTTTGTAGATCTTTAAATGTTATTTTTTTTGGGAAAGAAAGGAGAAAAGTAGTTCCTAAGCGTAGAAAGCTAAGTGTTAAACTGTAGATAATATTATTTATAATGAGAGTGCACATGTCCTTTTTATCTGTGGAACTGAAGTAAACTCTCACAGATAAAATATTTAAAATAATGGGATACTTTTTGATTGCTATTAAAATCCACACTCTTGTATTCAGTGTTCAGGTGCTAACTGGTTCATTGTTCTCTGCCCCTAAAGCTCAAAATAATGTATGAAAATTGCCATAAATTGCCATATATATACATAAGGCAACTTGATACAGTAATAGCTGTGATAACATGTAATGTAAACTACTGTATATTCATGGAGAGAAATGATACTTTCTTTTTTTAAAAATAATTCCTACTTAAACACAAAAAGTAAAAGCCACACTGGGATTGGTTTGCAGGTTTGGTTCCAAAACGCAAGAGCCAAATTCAGAAGGAACGTTTTGCGACAGGAGAATGGAGGTGTTGATAAGGCTGATGGCACCTCACTCCCTCCACCCTCATCCGAGAGTGGGGCCCTGACCCCCCCCTCCAGCGCGGCCACACTAACAGACCTGACAAACCCCTCTATCACTGTAGTGACCTCCGTCACCTCTAGTTTGGACAGCCATGATTCGGGGAGCCCTTCGCAAACTACCTTGACAAACCTTTTCTAACAAGCTATCTCTAGCAGACTGATTTTTATTTTATCTGATTTTTTTTGTTTTGTTTTTTTCTTTTTTCTTTTTCTTTTTTTTTTTTAAATTTTCTTTCCTCAATTTACATTTTATTTTTTTAAGTGACACCTTTAAATCAACCAGAGACAGCTCCTTGGAACAGAAAGTGCTGTACTGTGTACACAAACAAGAACAACAAGAGCAAGAACAGCAGCGACCACATTAAAACACAAGAAAATCATTTTAATGTGTAGCATTTGAAACCGCATGGCAGCCGTGTCTGTAGTTGACTTACAGTATGCAGAGATTGATTCTGGACGGGACATTTTGAAGTTGAAAGCATTAGAAAATTGTCATGGATTCCACAATTCACTGGAAAAAAATAAGTTAACTCGAAGCTTGTTTGGAAAACTAGAATTCTTTTTTACTTGATTTGACTTTATTTGTACATTTGTTTTGAATTATGATAAAGTGAGCCCTTCCTAATTTATGGTTAATTGGTAATTTTAAAATAATATGACTATTTTGCCCTCAGAAACCTGTATATGTATGCACTGTGTTCGCACTATCCAATTTAAAGATTTTTTTTTTTCTGTTTTTGAATAATTTGGGAAATAAACTTGTAGAATGTTCTGTATATGGGTAACTCCAGAAAACAGGCTTTAATTATTTCCGAATGTTTCAGTCTTTAGACTGAGTTGGATGGAATCAGACATTGGGATATCTCACAGAGCTACATGTTAAACACCTAAATTGGATTTCCTAAGCACCTAACTATTGCAGCTTATATGGCGGGTAGATGCTGAAACCACAACATAACGTTTTGTCTTGATTCAAAACTCTACTGTGATAAAGAGAAAGAAGCAAATCCCACAATCTGTACAGTGGTAACTGTTCAACATGTAATGCAGTCACATTGACAGAAATGGTTTGATAATTAGAGATCAGGAAGAGAAATTCCGATTGGAGAGCAGTTTATGGGCACTGTTGTAATCGATTGTTTTCATGACAGAGCACTTTTTCGGATTTGTTGGCCTCATAGATTAGCCGTAGTCAAATGGATACTAGCAAACATATCCATAGACCCACAGATAAACTCAATTGCACAGTGACAATATACTGCCCGGTGAAAAGTGCATTATAGTTTTTATCATGTTGCTCAGGGTAACGATGTGATTTTAAAAGGGAAAAGGAGTAGGGGTGAGAAATTAAGTGGTTGCAACGTTGCAAGCTAGATTTGTAGAGCTGACATGAACATTCAAATGACCTCAGATAGGTGGAGTCGTAAGAGGCAGCCAGTGGGAAATCATTGTCCATGTGTTCTCCTTTTTGGCCATATTTATACTTTCTTTAATGACACTTGCCACTGAACAGACCAAAAACATGTTTCTTCTGGCTGAAAGATAGAGATAAAAGAAAGAGAAAGAGAGCAAATCTTCAATGGAGTTGATACATTTCATTGTGAGCGTCACAATTTGTTCTATTGTAGAACAAAGTGGTACTCTAGATCTACTTAATGAAGTAGATGCCTAACTCAGTTCTACTATGTGCCTTATGCTATAACTTGGGAGAAAGTTTGTGAAATTCAGGATATATGTGTTCTTTGTTAACTGATTCACATCCTTTTGACGCCTCACTAGTTTTGTACTGTTTTGCATCTTATTTTCGAAGATCTTTTTATGGTGTATCCTGTTAAAAAGGGGGCAGCGATGTCACAGAAAGCATTTGTGCACTCTTTCAGATATAGTTGGGTAATCCAAGAACCTTATATATTGATCTTCGTGTTAATAGTTGAGTACAGTAAGTGTTCTATCAAGATTGTCCATGTTTCCCTGTTTCTTGATAAAGATGGTGTATAGAAACTATTTCCCCCTAAATATTTATGGACCAAACGGTTGTTATATATCTTATTAAATTTGTGTGAATAAAAAATACTTTGCTTTAAATGGGTTTTATTTTTCATTACACTTGCCATTTTTGTGTTCTTTCTTGAATACAATTTTCGTTTCTCACATCAACAAAAGAGAAAGCATTCAGTTATTAATGACCAGTTAAACGTCGTTCCTCATTTTTGCTTCCATTTTTAATTTCTATTTCCTATTTTATGATGTTTATGGTTTTTAACGTAATGCCCCATGGATTTGCATCTAAACCCTGCAGTCAAAAACATGAAATTGCTTTTTAATGCATGAACATGGCTTTAAAATTTAAATCAAAGGAATGCTGCAAAGCATATATTGATATATATCTATATACATATGCAGTATATATTTATGCATAACATATTGGTAAACCTAAAATGAATTAAGAGTAAATGCAGACCCCGTAAAGCCAGGTTGCTCTGTAGTTAATATATTCTTACTCTATCATTTCTTTCAGGGAGAACAAATCTTGGGGCATTACAGCCATACATCCCGACGTTTGAAAATTCCCTAAAGTATTAACAGAAGGGGAAAACTTTGATGGGAATTCCTCACCATTGAAGACAAAGACAATATTAGGATAAGATGATAGAATATTGAGAACAAATAAACAACATAAAACCTGTTTCAGCTGCAAATGTACAACAGATGATTTTTTCTAAACAAAAGTTTGTCCTGAATGTTTGAATCCATCAACGGAGGAGACCCCACTATGTATGATATTTATGATATCAATGTGAAAAAAAAACAAACTGTCTGTATTGGAATGGCACATGCACAAAAATGAAAATAAAATGTATTGTAACATAGTAAAAAAAAAAAAAAAAAAAAACCTCACAGAAAGGCACAGGATGTGGTTAAAAGACAGAAGGCATCCAACATGACCACAGTGTGAAACAAGAGACAGTATGGATGTTATTGGTACGAGCACACACACACACACACACACACACACACACACGTACACACACGACGACATGCAACCTTTCTCCCACTGCCTTGCTCCTATGTAAGCACAATATATACTGTACATTCCCGCAATCCTTGCTCTCCACCATACACACTGTTACACACACACACACATACAAACACAGACGAACACACACGCTGCTGCCCCCTTGCACCCCACCCAAGAATCAGCTTGCTAAATAGAAGTTTTCTTTTGTCACAAGTGTCATTTCGTAAACACATGGCCTCCTTGAAACTCGGCAGCAGGATGCCCATCAAATATGATGAGTGTATGAAGAGGACTGCAGAGCTGGAGCTTTGCCATCTGGCTGTACCGAGGGAAGGAAGTGAAAAAACAAAGCAGATAAAGAAGAGATTCTCATTTTGCATGCGCCTCATCATCTTAACATTTTCCTTGAGATGTATATTATTTCCTTTGATTCATTGTATGATTCATTGTCAGCTGCAAAATAAAGCATATGAAAATGATGTCCCTGATGCCCATATAGTGGAAAAAAAAACAAATGTCACAGTGAGGACATGGATAGTAATGCTTCAAGCTTATTTCTACTTGACATTCAGCTTACTGTAGAGGGTATTGGTTTATTACTGTGGATGTACATGAAAGCAGTAGCTCTACTGCATGTCATAACATTCCTAAACATTTGGCTTCTACACTTAAGATTCACGCTTTTATAGATTATATTTCATCTGGCATTTTTACTATTTATAGCAAACAATAATTTTTTTCAGTTTAATTCCATTCAAACTCAAAAAAGTGATTTAAAAGTACGGTCACACACTTGCATACGTAACCATTTTTGTAATAACAGCTAAAATCAATTCAAGCAACATTTCATTGGCTAGTTTGATTTGAGTTATATCTCACATATATGTAGCAAATATGGATGAACAATGTAATATTCAAACAGTAATATAGACAAGAACATGATTTCTTTATTGGTGGTAGTGTACTATCTCATTACTTAGTATGAATGCTGGGTGTGTATACCATGCAAAGAAGGTGTGTTGAGAAAAAACAAGAGAAAGAAACAGGGTGAGAGAGAGAGAGAGACTGAAGCCACATGGGGACCAGTAAACAGGCTGGTGTTGAATTCCAACAATGTGGGAAACAGCAAACACTTCAGTCAGTCCAAGAGGAAACCTCAGTCGCTGGGGTGCCTGTGCGCTGTGGCAGCAGGGCTGTGTTCCCCGGGTCTGATGGGAGGACGGTGGGCGGGTTGACACCACAGAACTACAGGAAGCAGGGCTGGAGCAGAAACACAAACAAACACAGCCAGCCTTGCTCAGTTTTGGAGCTGAAGGATGAAAATTCTGGACAACATCATGGCCCCGTGTTGACAAGAATTTCAGGGGTTTGCTGTTGGGCTGCTGGTGACTGGAATGCATCTTATCGTTAACATTTGTGTGTGCATGAGTGTGTATGTGTGTGTGTGTGTGTGTGTGTGTGTGTATTTGTATAACAAGCAATGCCTGATCAGCCTCCTCCTCACCAATGGGATTGCTTCACTCTAGTCAAGGTATTTTGTGTTTTATTTCCTAAGACATACAGTATATTAAAAAGATATGTATGAAGAAAGAATAGTTACATGTAAAAACACTGAGGCTAGCAGTGCTACAATCATGCATGTAATCTACTTGATATCATAGTGAGATAATCCTAATTTCAACCTCAGATGCTTACTTTTTCTATAATCTAAATGTAAAAAGATACATATCGTGTCACCTGTCTGTGCAGAGACCTCAGCAGGTAAGAAAGGAGGGCTCCTGCCAAGTGACATCCTCGTCTCTTCTTCCTGTTAAATGACAACCCTTGTGTACTATGACTGTACAAAAACAATGCTGACGATACAGACGATTTGCTGTCACACAGTTTGTTCATAAAGCTTGGGTGAGTGCGATATATATATATATGACACAAAAAAATACATGAAATCCAGCACAAATATCCAAATAAAAGTGGGTCAATAATGAAAGATATACACCATTTATAGATGACACCAAAACAGATGTGAATGGATGGTCAATCAAGACCGCTAGTTTGTAAAAGGTAAACGTAAAGATATTTTCAACATTTTAAATGTATCTACGGTAACACTTTAATTTAATCTCCTCTATTTTAGCATTTATAAGTAGTACATGAACAGTTTATGATTTGTAAATGGTATTAAACATACTATAATGTAGATGTAAGCAGATCGAATCGATGTATTCATCAACAACAAAACTCCTGCTGTGGTCAGCCATAAGTGGAGGCAGGTTCATAAACAGATCATGAATGACAATATAGTAAAACACAATTGTAATAATATAAAATATGTCTTCACAGGAGAAGTTATAATTTTTCACAAATATACTGAGATGTATTTTCTGCTTTAATAAACACTTAGTAGATATGATCTACTTATAACTACATTATAGTGTGTTAAAAAAACATTTATTTAATCTTTATATACTGCTTATAAATACTAAATAGGGAGACTCAAACTAAAGTGTTACCATATCTACAAGTGCAAAGTAAGTTAGACTCACAAGAGGGTTCAAATATTGCTGAACATGGTTTGTTAGCCTTTAAGGCCAAAAAACAAAACAAAACATTATATTTATAGCTACAGAACAACCACCTATTGCTGCAGGGATACAATTTTCCCAGAGGTTTGGATACTCGTGCAGTCTAATAAGTTTGTGATCCAGATGCATGCAACTAACCAGGGTCATCATTTTGAATACCTGCTTAGACCTCTTAAATATGCAGCTGAAGTCTGGCATTCGGTCAATTCTGCCTGTTTCATAAAGGTCAAATGAGAAACTTAACTTAACTTCACTCAAAAAAGTCTAATCTAGGGGAACTCTAATGAGAGTTTGCACAGACATATGTGTAACTGTGACAACACAGAAACCAAATCAGCAACACAGTCTTATCAAGCTGTGTCCAACACTTTGTAGGTATCAATGCTGTTCTCAACATGCAAGAGGGTGTGGATAGTGAACTCTACAAAGCTCAGTGTGTGTGGATATTTTCAGGATACCACAGATCAAAGTTGTGCTCACTGGTTGGCAACACCTAGAATTCACACTACCATTGACAACTAAATGGAGAATGTGTGTGTGTGTGTGTGTGTGTGTGTTTGCAAGCATACATGGTCACACATACATTACCCACATTATACACACACGGTGACAGGCGACAGGGTCAAAACAAAGTATGGAATGATCACTGAGGCATGGGCCACACCTGCAGTTTACATGTTGCCCTGATAGTGTTGTTTCTATTGTCACAGCTCTGTATGTGTGTGCGCACGTGTGTGATATTCTGCCAGTTCCGCCTCAGTTCCCTCCTCTCATTGCTAGGCGCCTATTTAACCTCACCTCGCACACCAACCACCCTGCTAACACAAATACACACACCCGGCACTGACACACACACACACACACACACACACAGGCAGATGTCAGAGGGGTGACGATGTGAATGAGACACAGCTCAACTGCTATGTATGTGTGTGTGTGTGTGTATTCACTTTATATGTGTGTGTGTGTGTGTGAGAGGCTGAGGCCTGCCCTGCTGATTGATGCAGAGCAGGTGGAGAGATCCACTGTATTGGGTGTTTGCCAAGAGAAGGACTGCATCAACATTACATTGATACAATTGTGCATATGTAGGTGCGCACACTCACCAAAAACTCATACAGACACAGAAAAGCCAGCATTGAAATTTTTATAGAGTGATCTAGGCAGAAATAATATGCCAGTTTTGTCCTTCACATTATCACAGACTATCTCTCCTGTGTCTCATTTGCGCATTGCTCTCCACGCGGCATAAATCCTTTATTTCTCTGTTGTGCTGTTATTCTATATTTACACGTATTTGTTATGTGACGGCTCACATCTAGACAACCTTGAAAATGCTGCGATCAAGGCTGATAACTATGGGTTGCAATTGCACTTTGAAGACAAAACAACATTAATTAGCAAATAAAATGGAAATGCAGGCATCACATGCAGGCTGCCTCCAAGTTCGCCTGGGTATATGAAGAGAGAGACAACATTTCATACATATTTCCATCTGTAATCCCTTCCTCTGATAGCTGTGCTCTGTGAGGTACATAAACAGGAAGCTCGTCTGCATTGATACGGCATGTTTCAGTGTGTGACAGGTCATCTTTGTACTGGTGGAGTGTAACCTCTCAGTTCTTGCTAAACCTTCAGGATGCACGCAGCTCCTCTCCCCTCCATCTGCTGGTCTCTATGAAGTCTGCACCCGATCACAGGAGCTTTGACTGCAGCTTCTGTCTCTACCACACTGCAGTCATACCTAACCCCTGAGCCAGATCAACAACACAGAGGAAAATAAAAAAGACATGAGTGAAAACATCAACATTTTTTTCTTTTTAAGTGTTTAAAATGTGCTTTCAGCCCCTGGGTACAAAATTTCTGCATATTTAGCAATGAAAAACCCAGGTAGAATTCCACAGGAATGTGTATGTTGAAGAAAACAAAAACTGAACGAGTATGAATGTGTTGTGAGAATTTCACAGGCCTTATTCACAATATATAACGGTTATATCCAGTGAAACACACTGTTTTTCAAATGATCTGAGATAAGCCATTTTCTCTATGTTTAACGGAGATTTATTTTGGCCTAAAGTGCTTCTAGATGTTCTCTCATGGTGTTAATATTAAAAAGCAAAAGACATTAGCGGACAAATTCTTGTAAATTACCTGCGAGCGACACCAAGAAAGTTTGAAGGGGAGGAGAGCGGAATAGATGACAATATTCCCTTCATGCTAGGAGAAATCCCCAAATCAAAAGGAAATCCGCTCTGTTAAATAAACAATATAAGCAAAAAGAACACAAAAAGTTTGCTATTGGTTTAAAGCAGCAGATCAGTGCAGAGAGCCACTTTTAGAACAATGGAAATCCAACACGATTATTAAACAGTTTTCTACCAAACAGACGTGGAGGCATGCGTGTTGAACTAGAGGATCTCTGGGTGCAGCTCCCCTCGCAGACTGATGCATTACTTTTCATCCATCCATCTAATTATTCCCTCAGAAACCTGAAATTTGAAGATACAAAAGACCGTCCCTATCTGTCACTGAGCGCCATTGATCTTATTGAAAGAAAATGTGGGTGTAGAGGAAACCCAATATAACTCATGCCATTAAATTCCACACAGCATTATTCACATACAGAATTGACAGATTTCTGAGACGTTTCTTTTAATCTTCAACTGTTGTTGAAGAAAAAGGGGAAAAAATCCTACACTCCAGGCATCTTCTCCCTTTTCCATATTTGCAGTGAGGTTAACAAAAAAGGCTATTGAAGTTGGGAGAAAAAACACAACCCCACCTAACTTGTTGATTATTAACAATGGGGATGGGAAGACAGATGTGTTTCCTGTGTATCAGCAGTGTTTGAATTGTCAGTCTGAAATCAGCACCGAAGCTTTTATCAAAGCAGTGTAAGCTGATCAATTCCAGATGCTCTCGCTGTCCATGCGAGTCAATCTGCAATACCATTTTTGTCAATAAATTCTCATGATATTCCCAATTACAGACGTGCATGTGTGTGTGTGTGTGTGTGATGGGATGTGTGGGTATTCTGCATGCAAGTGTGTGATGATAACGAACAAGAGTGTGTGTCGATATGTGTGCTTATGACTGTATGTGTTCAGGAGAATCCATTAAGCCTAGGCTGCCTCTGCTGTCTCTCTCTTGCACCCACACACACTTACTGACACACGCTCAACGAATCATCAGGCCTTGTCTAAGTAAAGTTAAAATGACCAACTTTGTGACCCCTTTACGAGAATTTGGTAGAAGCACATTTAAATACAATTGGGAGGTACTTGTACTTACACTTTTACTACATTTCAGGGGGGAATATTGTACTTTTTACTACTTCCCATTTGGACTGACAACTGACAGCTAGTTACATTTGAAGACCGAGATTTTCCCATTCAAAACATATGATCGTCTTATAAACATATGATGAATTTTTATAGATTAAACTACCAAACAGTAGTTAAATTTGCATCACCTCAACCAGCCGTAACATTTAAATGCTATGTACACATCAATTAATCAGTAAGATTAATCCAATATCATCTTTGGATTTCCCAACTCAATACAGTGCAACCACTGGAATAAAATGAGGATTTCTCATCTACGTCCTTTCAGTAGTTATCAGAGCTTTTCCCCCCAAGCTGTTTGAGAGACATACTGTACATATTATAAATTATTTTTCCTGTTTTGATTTCATCTGGTGAGAGGCTCCCTCCACTTTACCTTGTACTCTGAATGTTTGGGTTCAGTTGTTGTTACTGTAAGTATGACCTTAAACTGTATTTAGATTGTATGCTTACATTTGATATAAAATTTGCTCTAAAAATGTGTTTTCAGATTGACATTTGATCATATGGTGTGATGTAGCGTATGGATTAAAAGTCTCTACTGTATATTATTGTGGTAAAGTTACTTACTCCCCATCCCCCCACTACCTACCTACCTACCTTCACACACACACACACACACACACACACACACACACACACACATAGTTACAAATCCACCATCACATCGTTCATAACATATCCGCTGAGGAAGACTTTGGGATGCTGAATGAAAGCTACAGAAAAGTCATCTGACCATTTTAACAGTCATCTTGCCTTTGGGTTCTCACAAAGAACAAAAAAAATGTTAGCTTCTTTTTTTTGTTATCTTTCACAAAACATATTTGAAGGAAGATGCTTCCTAAGGCCATTTTTTGAGCTACGTTAAACACTGTCTTTTGCATGATGTCAAAGACCTTGGCCAAGAACTGTACAGAAACGATGCTGGCAAAGGTAGCAGATCACTGCTTAGGATATAGGCTCCTTTGGTGTTCCGGCTCTGCATTTTTTTTTATTATTACCAAGTAATAAAACGCCAGGAAAAGAAAATAAAGTCTTGTTTCCTTCCCCAGAAGAACTGAGTCTTAGTTTAGTTTAAGTTAAGAGTAAGATCTCCCCTCAAATAACCCAATAACTCTAACCCTGAGTTAAGACTGCTTTTTTCCTCCCACTTTTTCTGAAGGTAAAAAAAAATTAACTCAGTAAATATCAAGGAAAATAATCACATTTGATGGGAATGGAAAAAAAAAAACGTGGAGTAAAATGAGAAGGGTGGGTTTGAGTTGGAGTTTCTCTGTTGAATCTCGCGGTATTTGACAGCTTCCCTCCACTCTTTGACACTTGCCCCTCCTCTGCGCTCCGGGAATGCTGGGTTGTTTACATTACTGGCACACGGGTCAGAAGTGCGGTGTGATGAGGGGGGCCTAGTGGAGAGAGACTGTCTGAAAACACGTACACATCTCGACTGGCTCTGCAGCAGCCGCAGTAGAGGCTCTCTCTCTCTCTCTCTCTCTCTCTCTCCCCCTCTTTAAAAAACAAAACTTTACAGCGCTCAAGCAACAGTGCCACGCAGGAAGAGAGGGCCCGACGAGTCGACTTTTTGAAGCGCCCTTGGAAAGAAAAGGGAAAGTCAAAACAAAGACGACCGCCATAACCATCAGGAGAAGCTCTCAACGTGAAGAAGGAACAGCTTAGCAACAGAGTCCCACTTCCTGGTAAGAACTCAGACAGCTGACAGTGAATTTATGAAACTGTACTACAGTGGACGGCTAATGAGCCACTTGTAAACTGTTTCCTCGCTTTATTTTTGACTTGTTTGGGAATTGACAGTTATAGAAAGCTCATAATAGTCACTAGTTGTTGTCCAGATGCGACCTTGACAGTCACTTGAAAAAGTTTCTACGAAGTTCGCTAGCTAGCTTAGCCTGTTTCAGGCTATTAGCATGTTGCATTGCTAACTTTCACTACCTTGAATTTACAAAGTCGCCGCTGACATTTGAAGTTAATAATGACACTGTAGTGTTATTACAGAGTGCGAAATGACAACGTAGCTTTCTACACATAGTAACAAAGCCATTTAGCTAAATATGTGGTGGAAACAAGACAGTAGTCAAATAGATTAGCCATTTATTATTGCCATGCTACTGTGACTGTTACAATGATGTTACAGTACACATGAGGCACAATTACTTCCTCATAAGGCCTTAAACTTCTACTCTTAAACATGAGACTGAGGCAATGTAGATCACGTTTGTCTTTTTTTCTGTATTGTTACACTAAGGCCGATTTATGTTTGTGTGTGTGTTTGCAGTGTAGGGATGTTTATGTGTTGTTTATGATTATTTTACTCTGTGTATCTATTCAGTATTTTAGGGAAAGTGAGTGTTTCCAAGTCAAAGAGAATTATTAGGTAGATGCTCTCTTTCATGTGCCTGTTTTGTCATGAAATTGCATGTTTCATGTGCATCCTATAAACTTAACGCACTACAAAGGTGGCAGACTACATGTGCATACCTTACATGCTCTCAGGTGGAGGGTAGATACCTGGCTAAATGAGCAATCTGCATAGCTTCATTTTATCTGCTTAGGTTAAGCTTAGCTGGCAGCTTCCACTGAATGCCAGTGCTCGTTCAGCTGTCCAGCCACACTCATTGACAATTTATTTATAGGGCCCTGTTTATGTGTATGAAGGGGGGGAGCTAAAAATGAAAAACAGAGCTAATGGAAGTAATATTTAGGTGATAGATGTCTGATGAGGCAAAGGTAACCCACTGAAACTTGATTCGTGAACTGTAGGTAGCGAAGAAGCATAAAAACATGCAAAGAGACAGGATAGTTTAAATGGCTACATGCCAGTAGCAAGTGATGACATGGAAGTAGGCTAAATGACTTTGTCTTTCACCAAGTTGCTTGTTAGCTCATTGAGGCTGGTGGTATTCAAGTAATTGTTATTTGTGGGGATAACATCAATTTGAGAGCGAGACCTCATACAAGTGGAGAGTCCAGCAGATTGTTGTGGGCATGATTGATGCATTGGCTGAGGCTGGGTGATATGAACAAAGTGAAATATCATTATATTTTTGACTAAATATCTCAATATTGATATTGTGACAATATTGTAGGCAGGGTGCAAAATTAGCTTTTTTGTCTACCAGCCAAATGGCAAGTGAATGTTCAAATTTTACCAGCCACTCAATAGATTACTATTTGCATATTTTACCAGCATTTGGCTGGTGGCTGGTGCTGATTTTGTGCCCTGATTGTGGGGATGACTATTGATACTTTCACAAAATAGTTACACAATGATTTTTTTGATAAATGATCATCAGTAATAGGGATATAGTAACTAAGTGGTTAAAGGCAAATAATAGAACAGCTAGAATCATCTGATAAGTTCAGAAAATTACATCACTTTCCTGTAATGCAGCCTTTAAAACCAGGAAAAGACAACACTTCTGCCATATCACGATATGCCGATATCCAAAATCTAAGACGATATCTAGTCTTATATCACAATATCGATATATAGCCCAGCCCTACATCAGCCAGTGTGAGTATTAAACAATAAACGCTGCCACTTATGCAAATGTTAATCAATAGATTACTTAAATTATTTAATCAACAATAACAAGTTAGTCAGGGTATCTTTTAATCAAATTAAGTCTTAATCAAATCAAGTTAAAGCTTAAGAGCAAGTATATGAATGTATCCATTTGTTATTTCCAACCCTCATATGTTTCACTTCAACCAAACTAGTTAACACATACTTTCTATTCAGTCACGGTATTACACAGAAATTCTAACACAAGACCACTTAAGTATTTCTTCTGAACCAAGTTGTTGAAACAAATACTTAAAAGCCATTGAGTTGTTTTCAGCAGAAATGATGTCAGTATGCTTTTGTAAACCATATAGTTAAAGTGTGTATTATATGCTGAAACATATCTGTCTGGAAAGACTTGAAGGTTGCTCCTAGCTTTCTGTTTCTGTTTCTGTTAACACTACAAGAGTTATAGCTTGGAAGACAGGGTTTATTTGGAAGAGAGCTACTGCTTGTTGTAAAGAGTTGGTTTATTTGAATGAAAAATAAATCAAGAAGTCTTCTTTGGGGGGGAAAAAAGTTACTTGTGTGACTCACTGCTTTTCTTATGAGTCAGAATGGTTATTGCAAAACCACGAAATGCTGATTACATCCAAAGCTCTGTCCAGACTTGAGTGGACAGCTTTGTAATGGCTCATCTTTCACATTATAATAATATTGATAATAATAATAAAAACAATAGTAACAATAATCATTCCAATACACATAATAATTACAATAAGCATAATAATAATAATAAACTTGACAAGAGATAAAATAGAAAAAGAAATTAGGAGAAAATACATCTAAAATTAAACCCCACAGATGAAGTATACAAGTATGTAGGCAGCCTGGCCGACCCATTCTGGGGGTCACACGTAGGTTGAAAACATTAACTCATGCCATGTCGCTGTCGCTACCTATCATAGCCAAATATTTCAGGCGTCACACTATCACATTTGGCTACGCTGCAGAGAGATGATTCAGACGAGAGTTAGTTGGAGCCGACATACCTTGTTGACCCAATTATTACTCACTTCTATGTCGCCACATTCGATCATCGTCAAAGACAACAGGCTTTAGTCTGCCAGCATCATCAGGTGATGGAGATGAACACCGGCTGGCTCTGTGAAGTTGACTATCAAGGAATGTGTCATGAACCGGATGATCAGCAAATGGCTGCCAAATGTTTGCATCAGTGTCTGTGGTTGGGGATTTGTGCCAGTTTATCCCACTTTGAATTTCAGCTTGATTAGAGGTGAATTGTTTTTGACAGACATTAGCAAAACTTAATTATTTTTGCCTTATTCTATTGTTTGAATTTAAATAAAGGTAGCCAGACTAGAAAGTCGTGATAGCAGTGTGTTTAGGCTCTTTGACTGACAATCCCTGAAAAAAAAAGAGGCATAGAAAAAGGAGCTTTGTCATCAAAATACTTGACCCTTTCCCTGCACAATTTATTTTACTTGATTATTGGTGGAGGCACTTACGATTCCATTATTTCATGAGAAAGAAGAAACAACAGCATTTCCCTTGTTTTGACATAGTCTTTGTTCACAACATAAATATTGGCCAATGTCAGGTCAGTGTAGTCATAACGGCAGCTTTCTACTATTGAGACATTCAGAGTTAGACCTAAATTCTCATTCATTGTTGTGGATAAATCTGCTGCACCCAAAGCAGTGATTTAGCGCAGTGGAATTTACCAGATCGCTCTATCCTGTGAGAGTTTCCTGTTTTAAACCCTGGAGCTGGCCCCTTTACTGGATTAAAGATCAGATGAGACATTTGTCATCTGACCACTTTAACAGTCATCTTGCCTTTGGGTTTACACAAAGAACAAAAAAATGTTAGCGCCTTTTTTTTTTTTTCTCTCTTTCGCAAAGCATATTTGAAGGAAGATGCTTCCTAAGGCCATTTTTGAGCTACATTAAACACTGTCTTTTGCATGATGTCAAAGACCTTGGCCAAGAATTGTACAGAAATGATGCTGGCAAAGGTAGCAGATCACTGCTTAGGATATAGGCTCCTTTGGTGCTCCGGCCTTGCAATTTTTTTTTGTTAATATGAAATAATAAAAAAACAGAAAAAGAAAATACAAGCTTGTTGCCTTCCCCAGAAGAATTTCGAATTGAGTCTTTCCTTTCCAGGCTTAGTTTGGTAGAGTTTAGAGTAAGGTCTTTGGCAATGAGAGTGGGCTGTCTAAGCAGCTTCTTACACTCCCCTCAAATAGCCAGCCTGTCAATATTTTTCATATCCATCTCCGTTCTATCTTATGAAGGGTCACTGATGTTTCAAGCATTCAAATATCCTTAGAGGATGCCTCGCGGCTCCTCACGTCACGTGAAAGTTCTCAATTTCACTGTGGCATTGATGCTTTCTCTCACTGGGCTCTACAGTGCTCTGGGGGGAAACAGACAACAAATACATGCAAACACAAAAATGACTGACCTAGGACCCTGTTTAAAGTTTATGAAACGCTTTCAGTGACCCCAGGTCAGCTTATGCCATGACCACACAATATCAGTGATTTATTTCACTGCAAAGGCTGTTTTGAAATGCTTTTTTTTTTTTTTTTTTTTTTTACAGCCATGCTCTCATCTTCAGCTGTGAAATCCTCTATATGAAACAACTCTATTAACATGTAATGGAGTAATGAACCTATTCAAATAATGGATTCATTAAAACAATAACAAAGAAGGCATTTTTTTTACTTATAGTAAAGAGCCTTTTAGCGGAAAAAATGTATTCAACAAAGAGGAAGTAATAAACGGCTTCATTATGCCTGCCTTGCTAAAGTGCACAATGGAAAGGTTCAGACAGGGCGTACTTAGAAATAATGTTGTTAATCTACATGGAAAGTAGGTAGATATCTCAATGAAGACTATGATATATGTCATTTTGCTGTAGTGTGCTGTAGCTTCTTTTAGTTAATTGGAGATGGGGAGTTGACCAGTATAGCTGTGTAATATAGCTAAAATGCTTATTTGTTAAATACACTGATGCTTTTGTTGTGTTCAGTTTGTTAATTAAGTGGGCCTTGTATTTGTGTGTCAGTACCTTTTAATACAGTGGCAGCCTGCATAAAAACTACTTATCCGGGCTATTTCTGGACTAACTTCACATGCATTATATTGTAGATATCTGATATCTAATATCTAGTATCAGAAATACGCCTGCAGGTTACCGCCTGTTGAGGAATATGCAGCTGTATATTGTTATCTAAACAAAGCTACTAAAGCCATGTTGGCATATTGGGAACTGTCCTGGAAAGATGGCTCTCAAGCACTATTGTTTTTTTATTCAAGATCACTCTCCAATTGTCCCTTCTCCCTCTCTTTCTCTTTTGATTATCCACATGCAAAAATACGAATCCCTCAGGATACAAATTCACTTTCACAGAATAATTACAAGATGCTATATGCCACTGTAAACACCACATCAGTGACAGTGACAGTATGCATTTGTCATGAGATGAGACAAAAGCAATATGAATTTGCACTCATGAACAGAATGAGAGAAGATGATTTTTTTTTTTTTTTTTTTTGTGTGTGTGTTGCTTGCTTACTGTGCTATGGGCGTTTGTTCCAGCCTCACCACAAATGAGCCTTAATGTTTCACATGGGATTTGCTGCAGAAGAGAGCAAATTTGTATGAGAGCATCTTGTTTTGACAGACTGTCTGTTTTACCCTCCCCCTTTCTAGTGTGAAAAGCCAGGGACATTTTTTTTTCTGTCTTGCACACTGTCTTTCTTTCTCACTTTCATTTTTTTTTCTTCTTGTGACGTCACAGGTTGATTTGCAAGAGAAGGATCGGGGCACACTAAAGGCTTATTTATGGTAGGTTGCTCGACACTTTTTGACAAGTGTCGCTCAACAGAAATTCAAGAGTCATGCAACGTTTTCAATTCATGCTTTGGCGAAAGGTTTCGGTTGTGTCTCCATGTCACCAGATGCTATCCTCCAGCTGGCTTGTTTAGTTACATCAGCCTTATATCATCCCAACCGGGACTAATTAAACAAGGATGTTACAAGTTATCTAAGGTAACAGAACAAAATATCAATAAGGAAGTTCAGTGAAAACTACAATCTCCATGGCGACGTTAGCACTACCCAATCACACTGCGTGACAAAATATGATGGTGTTCGCAACATAACAAAATTCTCCAGGTGCGCGACGTAAAAGGAAAGTGTTGAGTGGCACTTTTTTCTGTTGAAAATATGTCATTTCTGTCGAGTGAGCTACCATAAATCAGCCTTAAGGCATTTTTGTTTTAATTAGTCAGTAACCTTTACGCCTTATTCGTTGTTTTTTTGTAAGCCATTGCATTCTGGATACACCAGCTCTGTTAAAACAATTGAAACCTTTCTATTATTCTGTTCTATTCTCATGTTGCAAGTAAGTGAACTGCAAAACAAACAAACAGCAAACAGTTTACATTAATGATATTCACATTGTCCTTGCATGTTGGCTGTTGGTTTTAAACTTGGTTTTGAAAAAAGGTTAATGTGTTAGAACTACAATTTTTCATGCGCACCATGCTAGTACGGGCTGCTATTAGATGAAAATGGTATTAAGACTGTTTTCTTCATGCTGGCAATGTAAAACTGTCCAAATCCCATCCACGTACACAGTTCCACGAGGAAACTATTAAAAGAAAGAGTGTCATGCAGTCTGTGTTTTCCTAATGTGGAGCTATTCAGTCGTTCAAAATTGGATTGGCTTTACTGATTTTAATGTGAATATACTCTGAAAATGGTCTGGCTCTGTGTTATGTAGTAAAATCTATAGATAGTCTTAGATGACTCTGATCGTGGGCAGGAAACCTTAATTGAGAAATCCATATATATATTTTTCTTTTCAGTCTGTCTTTGTTTCACGCTGTCTGTCTGGGTGCGGGGGACATCTCTCTCCCTCCTCCCCTCCTTCCCTCTGTGTTTGTACCCTGACTCACAGCAGTCTTCCATGGTCTCCCTGGTCTCTTGGTTTGGCCTGGGGCTTTGAGGTTGTGGTCAAGGCCTAGGGGCATGAAGAAGGAAGAAGAGTCATAATGAGAAGCTCCCCTCAACTCCTGCTGCCCAGTCTGCCCTCGAGGCCCTTTGTCTCCCTCCCTCTCCACTTCCGTGCCACCCATCTTTTCCCCTCTTCCTCTTTTACTGCCTCTCTTCCCCCCCTTCTTCCCTGCTTAATTTCCCCACTTCTTCCCTCTTCCTACACTCAACCTCTATGACTCTCAGTCTGTCCTGCCATTCTTGCCTCTGCCCTCCTCTCCTGGGGGTCCTCTCTACCCGGGGCCTCCTCTCAGCCTCCTCCTCCTTGCCCAGCCTGGCCCACAGTCAATGGGAGGCAGGCAGCCTGACTCCCTCAGAGCAGCAGGAAGCTGCAGCAGCAGGGGTTAGGCCTGTATGGCGCTGCCGGCTGGCTCTGTCAGAAGTCCTGCCAAGCCAAGGATGAGAGACCTTTGCCAGTGCGGTATTGGGGCACCGAATAAAAATATTTTACAGATGTCTGAAGGCAGGCATCAAGAGTCAGCAGCGGCTTACTAAGGCCTAGAGCAGAGGTGTCTTTTTAAGTGCAAACGATGGTGTGTTAATGTATTTTTGCACAGTATTTATGATGAAGAAAATGTAAGTTAAGAACAATGCATGGAGGAGAAAGGGTTTAATAAAGTGGTTTTCAGCAGTCTAGGCATTTTAGGAAGTGGGTGTGTGGTGGGAGGAGGGAACTAGGCTGGACTGATTTAGAAGTGATACATTTGGTTGGATTGCGTTTGAAGAGGGGGAGAATCCGACGCTACTGTACTGTGAATGCTTGGCTGGGCGCCCAACCAGTTCTGGCTTGACAGTTTAACAGTGAATATTTAACATTGCGCCACACTGCGGGGCTTGGCTGTAAACAGCAGTCAGCAAGCAGCATAGCAGCAAAGGCCTGTCTGACACTGGGCCTTGGTTGTGAAGCCCACCTAAAAACAATGCACAAGCAGGAAACACATCTTGAAGTTCTGATTTTAGAAAAAGGCAGATGGCATGGGCTGGTGGTGTCACACTGTAAAAAAAACACCAGGATCCCCTGATGAAAGCAGCTCCCGCTTGCTTTGAACAGCGAGTCTGTCATGGTTGGTGTCTGCTGTGTGGCTCCGGGTCAAACTGTGATACGCAACTACTGGAATTTGCGCTTTTTAAGTTTTTCATGTTCAAATCGACTGAGGGGAAAAACAGAGGGGGGAAAAAACAGGAAGTCTCATTAATATTAATATTCTAATGTGTGAAGGAGGCAGGGAAGACCTCTCTGGTTTAGCTGCTTTCATCCCCTGTTGTGGAGCTTTTCTCTCTCTTTTTCCATCTCTCTTGCTCTCTTTCTTCCCTTCTGTCTTTTTCTGCCGTTTCAGTTACTGGCATTTTCATTTTCTGAAAATCTCTCTTGTGATATAGATAAGCCTACACTTGTATTTTTTACAAGATTCTTTGGGTGAAAATATCTATTTAATGAACATGTAAAATGTTGGCGTGAAGCATCATCAAACATATCTATTGATAGTTCTAGCTGTAAAACACAAATCAGAATATTAGGTGGCATTTTGGGGGTATGAATGACCTAAATTTCAACAGGAATTTGGTCAGACTTTGGTGATGTTGAAATTTAATTTTGGTTGTGTGTGGAGATATTGATGATGATGCATCATGGACCATACTCTCCTTGTATTATTTTGGATTAGTATTTGAGTATTTATTTTCTGATGGGTATAAAAGTAAACCTTTGCCTTTTTAAAAATGCAAACTGCTCCTCTCAAGTATAAATTGAGGGCAGCAGTTTGTGTGATTGCTCCTCTAAGAGACTGCTCCTCTGTGCCCAATGAACAGTTTAGATGAGGAGGTTCTCATTATTTGTGCTGTTTCTGATGACAGAGTGAAGATGTGGCAAGAGTGACAAAGTGTAAGCGCGGTTGTGTGATTGGAGAGGGATGGATGGGAGAGAAGAAAGGAAGGAATTGATTATACGATGTTTAGAGTGGAGTGAGACGGATTTGATGACAGGATTAAGATAGTGGTTAAGACTTTATTTGCTATTATGAGCTGGACAAGGATATCTATTTACAAGATTGTGACACATGATTATTTCCTGCTTTTCCAGGCTCTGTTCCCATCTCTGAGTATTTGTGAGAGGTCTTGTGTGATTTTGGAACTTGGACTCTGTAATTTCAGGCTAGTCACATTTTAAGGGGCCCAGTGTTCAGCTAAGCGGTCAAACAGAGTTTGGGATTCCTCATCATTTGCTCCATGTCTTTGAATTCATATGAGCCCAGCAGAGATTAACATCCCAATGGGAATTAGGTTTAAAATAAACAAATGGTGCGTTTGATGTTGAGTTGTGGCCTTGTTAAGCCCCAGTTGGCCCTGATATCTAGAAATGAGGCTGATTTGTGGAGTTTTACAGATGTTGGGTGAACGGAGGGCAGAGTCCAGCCTCTGTGTGAGGGATGGTGGAACAGGTCTGACATCTCTCCTGAACTGAAAAGGGAAATCCCTGCAGGCACAAAGTAGAGAGGAGGGATAGGGGTGGAGGGCGAGGATGGAGAGAAGTGCGACCCCTTAGGGGTAACGTTATTCTCTGATCGTCAGCTGCTTACACACACACTCGCGCACATTCTCGGATGCTCTGTCGGTGTGCCGGGTGATGCACTCATGCAAAGAAGGATGAGTGCCTGAGGAATAAAAATAAACGCTGAACTTCTTGTGTGCGTGCATTTGTGTGTCTGCCTATGCATGTGTTGTGCTCACAGGTATGTGGGGTTATGTTTCGATAATTATTTGAGTCCAAATGTACATTTTTGAGGTATTTGGCTTGCACTTTTGGCTTAAGGTAGCTAGAGCAGTTTAGAAACAGCAGAATAAGCTTCATTTCTCACTTCATTATTGTGCGCCGAAAATAGACAAAGCATATATTTTCTTTCCCTAGAATACTGATGTGTAATAGAGACGTTGCAAGTAAAGAAATAGGAGCCAGCAGATTTTGTTTTCTCAAGTACCCATTTCAAAACATGTTGACTGTCTTTTATATAGTCACATTATTCCTGATTTATTTTCAGTCCAAGTTTTCCTCAAAGGCTCATCTACCCTTCAAGGCAGAGCCATATGTCTAGAAATGAACAACGCATCCCTGCCTGCATCACTGTTATTAACCGTCGTACTGTTTTTGTTTTTCAAATTTCAATTTCAGCAGGGTAGGGGGAAAAAAAAAAAATCTTGAAGGAAAACCTGAAGAAACCTTGAGCTGTTGATTTGGCTTTGCTTTCTAGATTTTACATATTTGGTCAAAGCAAATCATTTCAATGTGATGTGATCCTAAGCCAGGATGAACTGTGCTTCTGGAATCAACTGAAAGATTCACGTTATTGTCTGTTTCATACTAAGGAGTTGTCTTTCTTGGCAGTGTGACACCGACACTCGAATGCAGAGACAGCACTGTACTTGACCTCCGATAGAGTAGTAGTGCTCTGGATCTGGTTAGGAGATTGTGTGTGCGTGTGTGTGCGGCAGCCAGCAGGGCCCACCGCAGAAGCCACAGCAGGCTGAAACCGAACCAGAGCCAGACCAAGCTTGATTTTTGTGGAGCCATGTTCTCATGGGCCCACTATTAGTATGTATTCAGTATATGCATCCAGTTTGACATTTATTTCTGTGCGAGCCTGCATCTGTTCGGGTGCATGTTTACGTGTATTACATCGATATGTGGGCCGCACTTTGTATCGCTTTTTCCCCCTTTTAAAGTGACAGAGTTGAGGTACGGTTCTTTTGGGTCCTAGATGTTTCCATTACTGACGGTGAAGATGCTGAAGGACTGTGGTCGTATTCCCCCGTCCCCCCCTCGGAGCATATAAGGCTTGAGCCCAGTAAAGCCCCAACACGAGCCCTTAGCCCTCACGTTAGCACTCAGCTATGTAACGAGACATGCCTGGGAACTGCTCCTCTCACATTACTAATGATTTGGACATCTTGCTTTTGTCATTTCCTCTTAGACAAACTTCGACGCTGACGCTGGCTAACTGCTTCAAACTATCCAGGGAGAAGGGGGAAAAAAACCTGCTTGAAGGGAGAATGAGAGACTGCTGGTCTCTCATTCACCAGATGTTTTTTTTTTTAATGGTTGTTTCACAGATGAGAAACTCAAATGACAGGCCTCATCGTCTCCAAACAACACAGGGATGGATCAGCAGTTGTTGCTTTGTCACTGCTGTCCTAGAACCTGCATAACAGGGTAGAAAGCACTACTTCTGCTACAAGTTTATCTATCAGTTGGTTGTTTGAATTATGCAATTTCTGGTTCAAATGGTCCATGTCTTCTCTGTCTCCTGCTTCATCACCTCCTTTATCGAAATTACCAGAGGTAAATGTAATTTCAGAGTCTGAATGCTGCCTGGAAGATGATGCTCTCGTGTGTTGACTCCTGTTAACATGATCACGAGGTTAGGCTTCAGAAAACACAGCTGTTTTGATGAAGACCAGACCCTTGGTTGCAATGCTGTGTAAAACAATCCTTTATTTAGAACAAGCATAAAACTGCGTGAGGCATTCCCTCATTTTATTTTTTTATTAAATTTCCTCATTTGTCCCCATTTTTCTTTCTTTCTCTCTCTCTTTTTTTTTTTTAAACTATAAGCCCTCTAGCCTTGCAGACAAACTGGGCCCCCGCCCTGTGGTACAGAATGTCACATCTGATATCCTGGTGCCAGAGGTGATGAAGCTAATTTGGTGGTCAGTCAGTGACATGGCTAACAAACAAAGCCCTTATTGGTCCTCCAGCACTGGAAGCTCTGCTCTGCTGCGCAATGCTCTGTTTTGCATCGTGAATGCCACGGGGCACTAATGCAACCTAAAGCCTTGGGATCTTCGTTATGCTGTGGTGTGCAAATTTGGGTGTGGATATTTGGTTCAAATAAATTGAGAGGTGTGCTCCTAAGAAAATACCTAAATTGCTGCTTTAATAACCAAATAACTAAATTATCATAGACTTTAGCTTTATTTTGCTGCTTTTGTTTTGCTGGTGGCTTACAGTGTAAAGATTGTTCAATGTAGAGAGGTTTAAATAGCGTATAATACACTGAGCTCAATCTGAATATATTAATTTCAAATATCCTAACATATTTGGGGCTTTTCACATTAAAGTGCCACATTTGAACAGCAACAACAATGACAGCACTGCTTTCTCCTAGAAAAAAAATCAGGCTAGACCTGGCAATCATTTGACGATTTTATGTAGAGCTGCAACAGTTAGTTGATCAATCGATTAGTTGATCAACAGAAAATTAATCGCCACCTATTTTTACAGTTGATTAATCGTTTTGAGTCATTTTTCAAGAGGAAATGTCCAAATTCTCTGATTCCAGCTTCTAAACTAGCTAAATATCTTTGGGTTGTGGACTGACATCTGTGGACGTCATCTTGGTCTATGGGAAACATTGATCTACGTTTTTCACTATTATATATACTAAACCAAAGAACTAATCAATTAATTGTGAAAAAAATCGTTGCAACTATAGTTTTATGTTCTTCAATACAAGACTTTATAGCCCTTTCTTTTCTTACATTACAATAAATTGAATATTTTGGGGTTTCTGATTGTTGGTTGGACAAAACAAGACATTTGATGATGTCACATTGGTTGCTAGGGTATTAAGATGGGCATTTTTCACTTTTCTCTGATGTTTAATAGACCAAATTATTAATCACCTTATCAAGAAACGATTAGCGTATCAATAATCAAAATTGCAACCCTAAACCAGACACTTCACATGTGTATTTCCATGTCTCTGAGTCAGCCTGGACATTATGTTAATAGTCTCAAAGATTTCCTCTATAATAGTGCATTTAACTTTATGTGGCACCCTAGAAGTTATAATTCTGTTCTCGGACCAATTTTAGCCAGGAGTTGGAAGTACATCTATGCTTCAAACACGTGCCTTAGATATGGGGGGGATACATTCAAAATGTATTAGATGTCCTGCCTATTCATTCCCTTGAACATCCTAAAAAGTTATGGCATCACTTGCAGTTAGATCAGCCTGCCAAAATTAAGTGCTCTTGATTTTCACATATTATGCATTCAGTTTCTATTTTAACTGAGGTGTGATGGTGATATGGCATTTTGAAGGGCTGTGAATGTAGTGAGGGTGTGCAAGCATAGCCCAAACCCCCAGGGTCCCCTCTCCTGAACGCCTGGGGGGGTTCTCTCCTTCACACAGCCTGCTCCTTCACACACCGAGCTGGTTTCTGAGGGATCACACAGCTGTCTTAAATGCAGCTCTGTTTTTGCATACTTTGCCCACACAATTTTGTTTTCCTTACACAGTCAGCAATTTGTCAATATACCTTGTCTATTCTCAGTGATTGACAGTATGAATTGGTTTTACCTAGGAAAAGGGGGGGGGGGTGATGAGGAAAAGAAAGAGAGGGGTAGTGTGGCTGGTGGTCTTTTTTCAACCGGTACCATGGCTGTCTGTCACTCTTCTTTTATCATTGAAATTGGAGTTTATCTTTTACAAGCTTGAGTGGAATGTTTTTGTTTTTCGAGTGATTATTAGCATCCTCCTTGGCTGCCGTCGCCGGCTCATGAAATGAGCACATCAAACGGTGCTCTGCACTAACGAAGCGGCGCGGGCCGGCTGGCTGGCTGGCTGGCTGGCTGGCTGGCTGGCTGGCTGGCTGGCTCCTGCCTTTCGCTGTAAGGCACCTGCTGAAGTGACAGGCTGGCAACAAAGGGCCTCTCGCTATGAGAGAGTCGTCATTGCTGCTGTGGAGTGGGCAGGACAATAGAACAGAGAGGTGGCCCGGGCTTTTAGCCACGTGCCAGCTCATGTCAACAACACACTGGAGCAACAGAGCACAGAGGAGCACAAAGGGGAGGAGGTGGCGAGGACAAGAGCAAGCGAGAAGGAGAAAGGGGAGGAGAGTGGCTGACACCTGCATGTGCTTGAGTTCTTTTTTTCGATGGCGGACATCTTTACTATACATGGTGGATGAGGATACGAAAGGAAAACTGAGATAGGAGGGAATACAAATGTGCAGGTGTGCACGCGCATGCAGACACACACACATACACAGATGAAGACAGAGGAGAGTCTAGTGTTGTTAATGGAATTACTGGCTCATGAAAGGTCAGGTGATAGTGCGTATGTGTTTCATAGAGGCTGCAGTAGGTGAAATGTACACGCTCTGAAGCAGAGCACTGTGCTAGTTTGTTTGGATAGTTAGAGAATAAATCAGTTTAGGCCTCACATGAAGCCCAGGCTGTTTGTGCTGTGCTATTTACTTCTGCAGTGAAATAATCATTAGCCTATAAAAATCTGAAAGTGAAAAATGTAAAGAAGGCTATAAATAGTTAGCAAGCAGCATTATGGATCACCGGCCTTGTAGTGTCCCTATAGACCTCAGCAGTTTTCTTTGTCTTAATTCCCTTTTTCATCATTTCGCTGTGCTCCCTCCACGAGGGAGAGGCTGAAGGTCTGAGTTGTGCAAAGATATCACACATACTCATACACATATATGTGTATGTTATACTTTATTTTTATCTTGGTTTTTTTTTTTACATCAGTCTGCAGACCTGCGTGTCAAACATGACTTTCAAACACATTAAACACACACCTTCACACTGAATTTGAAGAGCCTGAAAAATCACATTGATGTTTGATCAGATACATTGATCTGTACGCTCCAACACACTAAGAGATGAGACATGCACACACTTTGTACAGTCTGAAAGAGACTTAGCCATTAATCCAGCCCAATGTTGTGACTGCTGAAAAATGAATCCTGTTTGATGTCAGTGTTATTGTTTGGTTCCTCTGTGTGATTGGTTGAGATTCACGCTGAGCTGCTCCCTGATTAACTTAATACTTTTGTAGCCAGATTTGGGAAACTGGAAAGTCTAAATGATTTGACTCTGTAGTGTCTTTGGCAGGCTTTGCAAAGCGTATTTCTAAAGGTTCCTCCTTTATCTTCATGCTGTTTTTTTTTCATTTTAGATTGAGAGACAATAAAGTTTCCTCTCTTCATTTTGTATTCCACCAAGTCTTGGACGATCTTACTCAAAGACCTCAAAGACCGGCTCACATGCTGAGGTGTAATTGGTCCTCTCCTACTCTCTGTCTCTCTCTCCGCTCATGGTCCAACGTACACGAGTGCTCGCACATTTGGGCTAATGATTCTGAATAGTGATTAAAATGAATTGGAGAGTACGCTGCGTCTGTAGTATCTGGACCCCTCCATCATTAGTGGCTCTCTTTCTCTCTTTTCCTCTTTTTCTCTTTCTGTATCATCAGTGTTAGTCAAGCAGGGGTTTCAGACGAGGCCTGGGGTGGGCTTTCATGAGCACAGACTCAAAGGTTTCTCCACTTCTTGTAATCATGGACACCACTCTTCCAGCACTTTCACTGTCGTCTTCTGGCTCCTCAAAGGTGCCTTTGATTCCTTCACATCCTACACCCGGGCCGGATAGTGTCACATTATATTTTTCCTCTCTCTTTTTTTTTTAACTATCCACCCCAACCCTGCTCCTCACCCCCTTTCTTGCCCTTCTCTTTTCTCTCCTTCTCAGGCCCAAGCTCATCAGTCTGTGTTCATATTTATTGTCCTCGGATCGAGAGCTGATTTAGCACTCTTCTCTTTGGGACCGCTTACTTCCAGGACCCTTCCCCCTCGCTTCCTAATTCATCCCCCCTCCCTGCCAGTTTGCCTTGATCCACCTTTTTATAATCGGTCCCCTCTTTGTTTTTCCTCTTCTCCTATTTTAAATGAATAATGCAGAGAGGAGGAAATAGGGATTAAAGAGGACCTAAAGCCACTGCCAACTTCTGTGGTGCACAGCTCCCCACACCGTCTCTCACAGGACCATGAACACATCAGGGCTAACAAGCTTCTTTTTTTCCATACTGACATTTTTCTCAGTTCTGCATCTGTCCCACTCTGTCCTACTCCATCCCTGCTGTGCCCTGCTGGCTTTTACGTCCCCCCATTCAGTTTTGCTCTAGTTGACTGAAGATATGCTCTTTCATATTATGGTTGAATGACTTGTTGTTCACCACGTTGCAAAAGCCAACTTATACATACTTTTTATAGAGCACGTTTTTTAAAGTTGGGCAAGAAGCTGGTTGTCAAAATGATGGGGGAAATGATAAAGTAAAAGAATTATTTTGCTCAAGAGGTCAATAAACAAGCTACAGAACATAAAATGTTGCATTTGCACAGTTAGCAGCATCATTTCCTGGTAAATGTTTGATGGATACTTTGAGTCTAATGTAGGAAGAATCTGTCTATTGGTGCATATTTGTTCTGGAAACTCAGTCTCGATTTCGGTCACAGCCCTCCTGTGTCTTTTCTGAAGGCACACCGCGTCACATCGGTGCCAACATAGAGGAGAATGGTGTTGTTGAGCAAATAACACAGGCAGTGATGGAAGGTGGGATGTGAGAATACCTGTGAAAAGCTCATATTTCTGCCCATATTTAGAAATAAGGTGTCCTGTGCAGCACACACCTGATTTGTCGGCTCCTGTGCAGTTAAAAAAAAATCAGGTGTGTGCTGGAAGTGTAAGACAGAGAAGACAAAATATAACTCAATGGTTTTAATATCATTTTCTTTCCTCCTCTCGTGCTTCGTCACTATGTTTCTCCCTTCTTCTATCTTATATCTATATAGCTATGTGTGATTGGGCCTGCTGTGGGAATGTCGGGCTTGTCGGGTCTCATTTTAGATGGAAAATAGTCAGAAAACAGTGGTTGTTTACACAGCGTGGTTGGTGGTCTGGATGGGATGGGAAACTTTTTTTTCCCATTTCCTCAGAAAAAACAACCATCAGTTTGTCAGAGAGATATATATATAGAGTTTTTGCTTGCTCACTTACCTTTACACTGTATCCTCATCCAGCACAGTTATGGATAATTTGTAGAAACATTTGTAGTGTAACCTGTGAAGCCCTCCCTCCCTGAAAAATATGGGTCTGGTCTTTTTGCCTTCTCAACCTAGTGTTGAATTTGTATATCATTGAAGGATATTGATTAAAAACACACACATTTTAATCCTGTCCTACCAAAGGCACTAAAACACAAATCTTGATGGTAAAACTTGAAGCTTTAAATATATTTATTAGGATTTGAGGCACACACTAGTAGCATATCCACATATTTACCCTGTATTGATTCTCCCTACAGCACACCAAAAGTTCTATCCTGTTGTATATTTGCAGCTGTCTCAGACCAGAGCTCTGAACTGGGCTCTGGCATGCATCTATGAATAGTTAAGGGATTTAGCTTTTAGCTGCTGCTGCCCCATTGCTGCCAAAATTCTTGCCAGCCAGCCACCATTTCTCGGCCACATGACAGAAAGGCAGGCGGACTTGTACCTTGAGTTTCCACTGCTGTTTGTGACCACCAAATGTTTTGGAAGTCAGAAATTCTTTCCTGTGATGAGAGCAGGACTTTTTGTGGAACTATGAGAGAAACTGTGGAAACAGTGGAGCAGGGTTTTGTGGAGAGAGGGATTTAGTAGATTTAAGGTTAACATGATGAAAGCTTAAGTCAATCTGAGTCTTTAATCTTATGTTTGATTTGTCCAGTCGCTAGATCTTGGCTTTTGATTGGTTGCACCTTGCTTGAACTATGTGCGAGTGGGAGCCCTTAAGTGTGTGACCTCGCCTCGTTAACTCTTCTTGATTGAGTTAGCTTCATTAATTGTGCTGTTTCCTGGCGTGTGTTAATCTAACGTGGCAGTCTTAATTGATCTTGTTAACGTGGGATGTGGGAGGCGAAAGAACGTCAGGGAGCTCAGATGCCCCCTGGTTATTTTGACACGTAGACAGTCAGAAACACAAGAGGGTTAGAGAGAGGAGTAAGGGTGCCAGCCCCAATCTAACAAAACGCAAAGCTGAAGTGCAAAGAATCACAAGGAGAGGCAGGAAGGCCAACCGGGTGGATGACTTGTAAGGCCCTTGTGACACCGAAATCAAAATGCCACGACACCAAGCTAGTCAGGCAACCAGCCATCCAGTCAGCCTGTGTCTAATAAGCTGTATTTTCACCTTGCATTAAAACCCTCCGTGCAGATCCAGGATTTTTCCAGATTGTCTCAATAGGGCCTGAAGCCAAATTAATTATAAATATTTGATCATCATCATTGGCATCTTAATAATAGGTTTTAAAAATTAATGAAATCATAATCATTAAAAATTATCCTGTCATCACTGTACACAGTAGGTCAGTATGTGGTAGGCTGATGGTGTTTGGTGTGTGTGGTAGTTGGTCCAATTCAAGCCAAACACAATATAGAATTTTCCCTTTAACAGAATAATTGATGAAATTGTAGAACACTTTGCATAATTTGCATATTAATGAGGAACTTCTTAACATTATTGTTCCTCCCTAATGCATTAAAGTATCAACCACCCATGTAATGTGAAAATAAATATGCTGATATAAATATCTGAAAGACAATATTTTTATTAACTACAGTCTTTACCCTATAATTGTACAGGCCTGGTGGACCGCCAGGCCAATGAGAGCCACTGCCAGGCCAAAAAAATATTATTTTATGCCAAAAATAATGCCAAATATCCATTCATTTGGAAATAAATAGCATCTGGGAGCCTCTGTGCAGCGCTGTTCTGAAACGTGAGTTAACCGCTGTGTCATTGCCTGGGAAACTCTCGGTAGCGTATCTCCTTTTAAGGAATATGGCAGTGCGTAATATGTGTGCGTAACAGGTGAGTGAGTGGTTGAGTGAGAGAGCGAACGGCAGAGAAGTGACGGTGAATTCGAGTGGAGCAGAGGACAAGGTTAGCAGTAAGTTGTCAATCTGGAAGTAAATGTACAGTAAAGGCTACAGCGTGTCAGTTAAAAAAAATGCTGCAGCTTGTCAAGACCAAGAAAAGTCACGTCTGTTGTTTCCCCAACTGCTGGAAAAGTGAAGGGGGGTTAGTTTCAAAGTGAGCAACAATGGGTTTGCCTAACCTGAAGATGCCAAACAGAGAAATAAAGAACAGAGAAATATGCAGCTGCTGAGATTTGAGTAGTCTGAGTGGTCAATGTGGGGGAAACGCTGAACTAATAACCTCATTAGTGTGATTATGTTTAAAATGTTTCAGTGATTGTGTCGATATAGCAGAATACTGAAGTTCTTATTCTCTTTTGTTTGATAGGAACCTCTGGTTAGGTTTACATGTTGAAGTAATGACATTTTAAGGCCAATTTTTAGGAGTCCAAGGAGTGAAGCTCGCTGCTGGAGTCCTATTGTATTTGTTTTCTTTCTTCCTCTTTCTTATTTTTCTCCGCTAAAAGTGTTAGTGCAGTAAAAACCAAAACCAAAACCAAAAGTCACCAAAATTGGAAGTTGGGTTGCAAATTCCACCCACTACTCAGGCACCTAAAATAACACTCATTGACCTCAAGGGGGTGCTGTAACAATCAAGTTTATGTTTTTGCAGTCATCTCAAACAACTCTCTTAATTCATCTGCATCTTTGCTCCAATGGTCTTCTGCTCTAAAAATGTCAAATTTTTTTGACTTTTTCTCAGTTTTCTTAAAATCCTATTTTTGACAACTTGTCAGAAACCGTTGGGCCAGTCGTCCCAAAACTGTTAGAATCATATACAGACTTTGCTGTTCTAAAGTTATCGAGCTCATTTCAATATCCGTTTTGAAAAGATACATTTTTAGACCGGTGTCTTTGAGTTAAATTTCACATAAATGCTCATAAATCAAAATTGGTGTAAACTATTGTAATCAAACTCGGTGCACATGTTCGGATGCTAGGTTAAAGCTACGCTACACAGTCTTGTGATATTCTGCCACTATGGGGCGCCACAAATGCGAAAAGTTTATATCTCATAATTGGCTACATGGATTCGTACAAAATTCACTTTGCATGATCTAGGGTCACGACTCGGCCAACGCATAAAATTTGGTAATGATTTATTAAAGTGGGCGTGGCTTATTGCAACAATCGAAACTTCTAGACATTTCACACTCCAAACTTCAAAATAAATCACCTGTACGTCCTACAGAGCTGAAATATTTTCAGCACATACACTGTGACAAAATTTTGCCTTACTGCAACCTATGGTCAATTCAGCAATTAAGCCCGTCATTCTATATTTTTCAAAATATGCAAAATCAATTAACATATATATCTCCACAAGTCTTCATTCATATTATACCAAAATTGACATGGACATTCTTTGAATACTTGGTAGCAAGTGTTTCAAATGGTGTTCTCATCGGTCAAACGGTGAGTCTGCAGTGAAATCCAGTGTCTTACTGTAATTAGTATTGTATGCACAACATTTTCTGTTTTGCCAAATGTTTGATCAAACTTCACCAAAATATTTGACAGTACACCCGAAACCAGCAAAATGGTGTGTGGCTTCATTCAGCATTTTATCACCAACATTTTGACTGTTGTAAGCGTTTTAAGTTTAAATAGACAAAATACCCCAGTTTTGCACATGTGATGTCATTGCCTCAAGTTGTGAGAAAGTGTGTGGAAACCATACAGGGACCTTCCAAGCACCAAATGCGGGTAGATTTTCCGTTTGGCGAGTAAATCTCGGAAGGCTATCCGCCACACTGGCGGATAAATGTTTGTACCAAAATAGACATGTCATAAAATATCTGGCAGGATAGTTTCTTTTTATTATTCTTCTTCTCTGCTAAAAGTGTTTGTGCAGCAAAAACCGTAAGACCTAGAAACACCAGAAATTGGCAGGTGGTTTGCAAATTCCATCCACTACTCAGGCACATATAATGACACACACTGACCTCAAGGTGACGCTGTAATAATCAAGTTTACGTTTTCGCAATTATCTTGAGAGCGGCTTGGCCTAGAGTGAAAATTCTTTCATCATTTCAATTTCTGAAGTCATCTGTATCTGGTCTTCTGCTCTAAAAATGTCAAATTTTGTGATTTTTCGCAACCTGCTTGGACCCCCTGATTATTGCTGCTTGTGGCTATATTATTAACTTTTTTTGGGTTGACTCATGGGAAGGAGCATATGGGATTGTTCCCATGTTGACACATGGGAACGATCTAGGTTAAGTTGTACTATGATTATAAGGAATTTTGCTCCACATATTAAGACGTGTCACTCAGACATTAAAACAGCTTACAGTAACATTTGAACATTTTCTACCACTTTTTTCTGTCTGCGCACACTGTACCTGCACATATAATGAGCACATTTTTCTGGATATGCTTTGTAAAAATATATCTGTCTGTCAGAAGAATTTCATTATAAACATTAAAGTCTTATTTTTCCTTCTACTCGAAAATACGAACCGAAAGATTCAGGATTGAACATTTAACAATCCTTTTCTATTTTTGCCTTTTTTGCCTCAAGCAGCGGGTGCTTTTAAATCCTTACAATTTGTAAACCATCTTTACCTTTGAATTGATTTAAACTTGTTTGAAACAACCTTTTAATGTAAATTTCAGTAAAAATATTCCCAATGTAGTCATTGCAATCCCAGGAGAAAAAGTGTTGTGCAAACACTTATTTTTATGATCTTCAAAGCTCACATGAAGGCCAGCGAACCCCAGGAAAGAAAAGCAGAACTAATCTAAAATAAACAACCATTGAATTGGTAAAGTTCTCGTTAGCTCACACGCACACATACACATGCCTTCTTACATACATGTGGACACACACACACACACACAAACATGCCCTTAGTGCCTTGCAGATATCTAGAGGTCTAATTAGCATTATTAACCTTTAGTGAATGGGACTGACGACATCAGCGGGGAGACAGCTCCTCAGTGCCATTTTCCTCTTCAATGTACCGGGGGATTTTTAATTGGCCAGGGAGGTTTGAGGTCTTGCTGTCTGTTCGTCAGAGGGGACAGAGACGAGAGACAGTTCGTAATACACAAATGACAGACTGACAGATCTGCAGACAGACTGCCTTCACTCTGGTGGAAAAAACATGCAAATGTCCTCCTGTGAAGTGTGTTGTCTCCATTTCTCTCTCAGTGGAAGTTTAATGTGTGTGTGTTCATTTGTGTTTGCATGCATGTACAGTATTCATGTAAATAAGACTTTTTTTTTTTTTTTTTTTAGACAAATAGACAACTGATTGTGGTAGAATAATAAATCCAGCACTAGAATCTGGATCTGCACACGACCGTTATAGTCTTGGCCATTTCCTTTGTCCCATTCCTGAGTACTGAATAAGCAAAGTCTGGACGTTTATTTTCCTCTGCCTCTGTCGATAGCTTCTGTCGTTAATGCTTTCTAACATTCGCTATTTCCATGTTCCCCACAAGCATAGTGTGTGTGTGCAGATGCATGTGCACACCCACATGTCTGCACACACTCAAACAGCACAGCAAATGTGTGTTCACATTTCTTTAGCTTAATTCTGCATGTGCAATACATACAAACACCTTATATATGTGTTTACTTGTGGATGACACATAGTTGTTGTTATTCATGCACTCCGTTCTGTGTAAATTATGAGTAAATTGGTGTTAATTGTTACACTATGTTACCATGTTGTGTGTACTGGAATTGATCCTGGAGCATCTGTCAAAATTTGAGTGCTTCCCACATACATGAGTTGAGTTGAGACTCTGTAATCATAAGCTAATTGCATGAGTGAATATAATTTTTGCATCATACTTTTTCTCAAAGATTTGTGTAAATTATTCATTCAGGTAACATTTCATATTATGGCACTGTTTGTTTTAAGTGCGGTGATAAGCCAAGCAACCGGTGGTGGAGTATCTTATGCAATTAGCTTGCTTCTAGGCTACATGCCAGAATGCAATTATACAGCACCGTGTCATACACCCGCATTCAACACGCTCACCTCTGCGTGACCTATTTCCTCAGAAAAAAGAAAATGAAGTGGAACTACTTAGATGCCGGTATATCCAGGAATTCCAATGAGACGTTACTTGGAGGAATGCCAAGGAAATATAGAGTGGCATTATCTCTGCTTTGTCCAGATTAACATCGCTGCCTGCTGTAGCTCCTCCATGCCGCAACTTGAGACAAACCCAGACAAAGAGTGTCAAATCCGCAGGCATGACGTGGGATCCAGTTCTGCTGAAACTGGACACCAACCAAACTGTGGCAGCAACCAGCACTTGATAGTTTGGTGCTGAACAACAGAGAACGCTTGTCCAGTTGATTGAGGTTATTATTTTCTGCAGGGAGAACTAAATTTCTGTGGTATTTTAAAAAGGAAATCACCGCCGAATGTTTGTCTGATGATCTACGTTGAGTACGGCTAACCAGAAGTTCTGTTTTGTGGATTTGATTCTCAGAGGTGTAAAGGATCAAGCTCCTGACACCATGGATATGGACACCCAGCCACAAGGACAGCAAGCAGCCGTGCCAGTGTTTCAACCCCAGGTAGACTCCACACACAGACAAACAGCAAACAGGAATTGGCGATATGATGACACATGTGGTTAGATAATTGAAAATTGTGTTCTGCCACAGTTTTTGTCATATGAAAGTTGCAAACCAGTGAGGTGATCTGCTTTATGGTAGTATTAGATTTTACTGTTAAAAAAACTGTAAAAATCTTAAAGTAATGGTATCGAAGCACCTAAAAATGATACAATCAGGTTATTTTAGCTAGAAACAATTTCTCAGTTGAATTCTTTGCAGATGTACTTTATCATGATCGATATTGTGTTATAAAACTACAAATACTGACATTGTCCACCCCTGTTGCTAAGGGTTTCTATGCCAGAAAATCCTTTATTCTCAAGTCCTATCACGTTTTATCTCATCATACAGTGAATAATGTTGTTAAATTAAATAAGGAATATGGTCTTACGAACTGTTTCCCTGTAGGTTCATTTACAATGAGGAAGTGTTTCATCCATTCATTTCAAGTATTGTATCCCTCCTTCTTCACATTTTCAACTGTAAATATTCTATATTACCTTTTTTTTTTTTTCCCCCCCTCTTCTTCGTCAATCAAGTTGCACCTTTCAGTCCAAGCATCCTTCAGACCACTGCAGCCTGTGTGCGAGATAGACAGCAGTGGATGAATGTTGAGTTGTTTCTATTGATCAGAGCTCTGGAGGCTGGCAGAGCCTGGCCTCCCTGCATGCCTCTTTTGGTTCGATACAACTCAGGTTTGCTCTGTGCAGATCTGGTCACTGTTGGATTTTAATACCGCCCTCCAACATCAGGCCCATTGATTTCTTTCCAGAAGGATGTTTTTGCCTCCATAACTATTGAATAAACTTTAAACAAGGAGGATCATCCATATGCCCTAGAGTAAATGTGGATTTTTTTTTTTGTTTTTTTGAGAAAAGAAACAACACTAAAAATAGGCCTGTTGTTGTTTTCCTTGTGTATGCAAGGGCACTGCAACATTAACACTGGAATTACCAAGGGAGTTAATTTATTCTAAGATTTGTAATTGCAAAATTAAGGATAATTGGGTTGCACACAGAAGAAAGTCAGATAAAAGCTCTAATGATTAATTTGACTTTAAGCAACACCCCCTACACATCCACACACAAACACTAGATCTACTGATCTCCCAGCAGTTGATTATGTGTTATTGTTCAAGCTTAATGATTTTTTTTCCCACTGTTTTTCAATCTATTTCTAGCAGTTTTCATCAGTGTTAATTCCAGGCCCAGGATTTTGTGGCAATGTTATTGGTAGTACAGTGAGTTTTCTACGTTGCATCATGTTTTTTCCACTCACATAGAGGCTCGTCTGAACTGATTTCACATTTACTGGGAGATGGAGAGAGCGAGTCGGTTAGAGTACAGTATGTAGATTGCTGTCTAACCTGCATCCAGATGGGTGTCTTTCAACAAGTCCTGTATCTGTTTCACACTTTCCCAAGGTTCAGTCTGCTTGGCAGCACAGGGGAAAAAAAAACCCCACCAGCCTCCTGAAGAAATCTGAATTGTATATGCGATGAAGGATATTCTGTATCGCTTGCAATATAATTTCTTCTTGGTCCCGAAGGTATGATGCATATGCATTAGGTAAACGAGATGAGCTGGTAAGATGTGCATTTTTAATGGCGCATTTGCTCTTTGAGTGAGTGGGAGGGTTGGTGAGGAGGCCCCTCAGATCAGATTTTGATCGTCACTGCAGAGTTTGACAGACATGGATCTGTCTGTAAGCGCTGAGACAAGGTGGTGCGGTTGTGGAGCAGATTGAGAGGAGAAGAAGGAGAAGCACCTTTGGGGTGAATCCTTGCGCTTTGACTGCCTGGCTGGCTCACTGGCTGACTGGCTGAGGATGAATATTGCATGGTGCCATGCTCAAGGGGGCTGGTGACTGGTGAGGGTGGGAGTAGTGGGCCTCCCTGCCTGCCAGTCGCTGTCTCTCTCTGTCTGTCTCTCCTCGTAGCCCTCCCTTTCTAGGAGAGTATGTAGACTACGAATTGGTATAATTTTGTACACACTGCTTACGTGTGAAATGACATTTGTCCACACTAAATGTTTCGAGATTGCCGTCCACCAAAACACCTGAAATCTCTCTTCTTCTACACCTTATTTTGGTTGTCAAACAACAAAACTACGCGTCGCAGCCAACATCTGGCCAGCAGTGGGAAAAGACAAACCGTTCCTTTTGCTTTGTCTCAGCTGGTTAAACCTTTGTTTTGGTTTTGGATACAGCCAAGCTCAAGATTTAATTGTTCACATTCGTATATATATTTTATTCTGTTGTTTGACAATTGGAAAAAGTTGTAAACAGTGATTTAATCTTCATATGCTGCTGCGCTGAACGTTGGTCACTATCCCAGTGTGGTTCGACAAAATAAACAGAAATACAGCTTAATGACAACCAGGGCTGCAACTAACGATTAGTTTCATTATTGATTAATCTGCCCATTGTTTTCTCAAATAACGGATTCAATCATTTTTTCTATGAAATGTCACAAAATTTAAAAAATTTAATAATAATAATTTTTAGAGCCCATGGTGATGTCTTCAAATGCTTTGTCTGATCAAAAGTCCATATTCAGTTTACTATCATATATGACACAGAAAGGCATCTAATCATCACACGACTAATGACTAAAATATTTGATTATCAAAATAGGTGCTGGTTAATTGTTGCAGCTCAACAACATGACAACACTTTTATTGTGTGATTGTTAAATTCACATTTAAAATTAATGTTCAAAGAGAGGGTTACTGTGACAAAAGGTTGTCTTTTGAGTTAATCTTATGTCATCTTTTTCTCTAAAGCTTACAATTTCCTCATCCAGATTGATCCACTCTCTATTTAAAAAGAAAAGAAAAACAAAAAAAACCAGCAACGTGATTTTCGGGTGACTAAAACACTGTTTCAGTGTGGATGATGTGCCAAAACAGAAAAAGATGCTTTTTCAGATTTAGCCGACTTAGTTTGGACGTACTGAGTGTGTCTCTCTTTCTGTTCCTGCCTCCCTCCCTGTCTCTCTCCACGGGAGACGGCACCTCTCCACCGCCGCTGGACTTTCTGCGGCAGCCGTTGGCACTGCTGGGCTGTCACATCACACCCTCTGCCCTCTGCTGCTTGTCTCCCCCCCACCCCCCTCTCACCCTATCTCCCTCTTTCTCTCTGTCTTCCGCATTCCCTCTTCCACTCTCCATGTGTCTTGTCAGTTGTGTTTGGCAATGGTGTCATTATTGGGCAGCCCGTATCACACTTCCTCCCATGAGCTGTCAGTCTGCTCTCTCTCTCTCTCTGTCTCTGTCTCTCGCTCTCCTCTCCTCTCCTCTTCTCTCTCTCTCTCTATTCCTTTCTTTTTGAATCCCCCTGCTAGTGAGTTGCCCATGGTGGTTGTGTGTCACCTTTATACCCAAGACACGCTGTCCCTCACAAACGTTACCCATAATGCCTTGCACGGCTGCCGCTTAATCTCCATCCCCTGCAGCTTGTCCCTATCACCAACCAGTATGACATGAGTGCAAAGAATAAGCAGAGCTGGCACTCCACATGGTACAGCCATGAAATCTAAGTCAAAAAAAAAAAAAAGAAAATCTGTACTATAAAGATCAAAATTTGGAAAGAAAAGATAATCATCAAAGTACTGAACGCTGATTATTCTTTGTCTCAGCCTATATTTATAGTATAAGCCTGGAGTGATTGATCATGTCTGACATCTGACATGTGACCCTGCATTGATAGTCATCTGCCAATTATGACATGACTAGTTTTTATTCTTCTGTCTCAACATATATAGCAGAGGATTGTGATGAATAGATATGAAAGAAACAAGTAATTAATTGATTTAAAGTCTTTCGAAGCATCATCGTTAATTTTTTAATGGGTGCTTTTATCCAAAATTTTTTTCTTTCCCTTCTCTTTCATAACATCTCAAGAAAGTATCATACAGGTAACCTTAGTTTGTGCTATGCTTTACCCATTCAGATACACACGGCACTCAAGACCTGTTCAAGTCCACTAGGCAACTCTTCCTCTACACAATCAAGTTTAGATCCTTATGAGCAGTAGTCTGTGTAACCCTCTCCTCCCAGCTTTGTTCAGACGCTGACCCCTGCGTCATTCAGGGTCACTCCTCTGTGACTTCCCCTTATGTGTGTGAGTGTGTTTGTTGGGGCCTTGTGTTTCAGCTGGGAGCTCCTGATTGTGTGACACCCGTGTGCGGCAGATGAGACGGCCTGTCAGTCAGCTGTGGCCTGGCTGCCCTTTGAAGGCCAGGCCAGGGGGCGAAGAGGTGCCGCAAATGGCCTGTGAAGTTTACATACACTGCCCACTGCTAAACAGATTAGCTCTAATGAAGTGTCTAATGCCGGGGCCACTGGCTGACATAATCCTGCCTGGCAGCCCGGCCCCTTGGCTGCCAAAAAAGCCGCCCTCCCTCCAGCCCTCTCCTCCGCCCTCGCACGGCCTCTGCTGCCACCCAGGGCGACTCCACATGGGGAGGTGCCCACTGTTAATCATGCCGGACAGTGTGCGATCTGACATGCAAATGTAGGTCATTGCATATGTAAATGTGTGATTACGGGGCTGGCATGCCAGGACACATTAGCAAGACTGTGCTCTCAGCAGGCGGTTGTCACAGCGCTTTAGAGGCTCATGCTAACATTTGTCAAGCTACCACGCAGCGAATGAAAGCAATGCCCTCTTGTCCTCTCCGCTCTCTCTCTCTAGCTCTCTCTCTCTCTCTCTCTCTCTCTCTCCCTCTCTCCCTCTCTCTCTCTGAATCTATATACCTCGAACTGTCCATCCTGCATCCTTGCACAAATGCTTCTGTCACCATGATGAAAAGTCATCGCACAATATTGCCACTTTTTCAGAAGGACAAATCTTGTAGGTATTCACATTTTGCCTCTCCTCTATGCAAGTTTAATTTTTATGTAAAGTCACCGGTGGAACAGTGTGTTATTTTAGTTACAGCATTTCGTACGAGCTATTAGTGAAACACTGTAGCACTTCAGAGCTTCTTGTAGAGCTGCCGTAATGCTGAACAATAAGGTAGGGAGCAGTGTGTCATGCTCGCTGTCACAGTGACTCTCAGACAGCTCGGGATGATGGCGTTGTCATGCTGGAAAAAATGCACACACCTCGGCAGTGTTAATTGGACAAGGCATCTCATTGGCTCAAGCTTCCTCCTTTGGCTGTCAACTTTAAAAAACAATGAAATGCTCAAATCGGTTTCCCCCTTCCCCCTCCAGCCCTCCAAACATATGTGAACAATTCTGTTTTCAGTTGTGCCTCCCCTCTGTGTGTGTGTGTGTGTGTGTATGTGTGTGTTTGTATCTGATGATATATTTTTAGGTTAACTCTTCTATATATTATGCAGTCTTTGAGTAGTTCGTCCTGTCAGTGTACAGACAATTGACAAAGCAATGACAGCACTTCTCTTGAGCAACGTATAGGCTCCAACTGTCGTAAATATATTATTAGGTGTGATCTTATAGGTCACCACTAGTGCTGAAACAATTAGTTGATAAATTTTCTGTCAGTTGACTAAATCAACTGTCATTTTTTTAATGATAATGTTACGTTGTTCAAAAAGCAAATATAGAAAATACTTGCTGGTTCCAACTGCTTAATTGTAAAAAAGATTCTGCTTTCTCAGTTTTATATCATTATAAATTGAATATTTTTGAGTTTAGCCCTGTTGAAGCGGCATAACAAGCAATTTGAAGATTTTACCTTTAAATTTCTCTGATGGGAAATTTCCCAACTTTCTAACATTTTACAGATTAAACATTTAGAATACTAATTGAAAAAAAAAATCATCAGATTGGTTCAATAATAAAAAATTATTGTTAGTCACAGCCTTATAAACCACACAGTTTTTCCCTTTTTCTGTATTTTAGTTGAGGTTACCACAGAATAAAACTCTCCCAGTCTTCCTTGGTAGTGGCTGGGCAGTTAAGGTAATCCTGTATCGCCTCTGGTCTGTGCTCATGGTAACTCTGTCAAACTGCTTAAAGCAAGTGAAGTGAACAAGTGTGATAACACTCCCTGCTTGTGTGTTTTAGTGCTTGGGAGATTAATATTTGACCTTCTCCCCCTCTCCGTCTTCCTTCCCTCTGTCCTAAGTCGCTTGCCCCTGAGCTTCTCCCACGGCCACATTGGCAGAAGCGCTGGTGACATGTGGCATTCTGATATCTGTCACCTTCTGTTTGCTCCCGCCGACGCCTTGTACAAGTTTACCAAAAGCTGGAAAGGTCACGCAGCCTGCTCTCTGCTTTTTTTCACACATCATATCCAAGGGGCTCATTCTGGTTTATTTTTGAGTGTTTTTTAATTGTGGAAGGTGAGTGTCTCAGCCTGCACAGCCAATCCTGTGGCGAGGAGAGACAAGGAAGCTTGTAGTCTGTGGCACAGTGCCAGACTGTCAGAGATATGACTTGGCAGACAAAGGACGGAAGAGTACTCTGGATTCTAGTGAACTCAAAAAACAAGTTAGATGCAATGATTAGATGCCTGCATTTGTGTAATAGAATATTTTATTTACCCCTGTAGGCAGAGTTTTTTCACTTTTACACTACAGAGAGGTCAGAGTGCTGTTAAGCTCCAGAACAGCACCCGTGGAGCCAAGGGTGATTCATTGGCCTCCCGAGCAGATGCAAGATAGAATTTCAAGGTCTAGCTAATTACTATTATCAATCCAAATACCAAAAAAAAAAAAGAAATTACTAACTGTAGTAACAAAAGGTTTCTGACAGGCTTCCTGTCAAAAGTCAGATCAGGTAACAACCACTCAGTAACAAGGTGTTATTTAAATAATAACAGAACGGTCTATAGGCTCAGTGAGGTTATGTTATGCTGCTGTTAAGTGTGTGCTGTGCACATTCCTCAAGACCATTCACAGCATGACACATCAGCCTAATGCCAGTCAAATCATCAGCAGCCTAGAGCAGCCTCTCAGCAAAACAAACTACAGACGCTGGGCCTTGCCATAGTTTCACCAAACATCCTTCAGCCCTCATCTCTTCCTCTTTCAGTAATGTGGAGATAGTTTGACTTCAGAGGCAAATACGTGGTTAACGCGAAATGTCTGTAAACCATTTGTTTTTATTTGTTTTTCTCTTCTGTGTGCACGATCGTTAATAGATTATTTTTTTGTCTTTCAGAAACCATTGCAGCCAGATATGGGCCATAACTCACTGGCTAACTTCCAGATTGAGAAGAAGATTGGTCGCGGCCAGTTCAGTGAGGTTTACCGGGCGACGTACCTGCTAGACAACACATCAGTGGCCCTGAAGAAAGTCCAGGTGAGTCACAGTAAATGTGTCACCTACAGCTTTACAGCCCTAGTCTGGAGCAACAGAAACAGAAAGTCATGAATCCACACCCTGGTACTGTTGATACACGAACACAAAATGAAAAACTCAACCAGGCAAATCAGAAAGAAATGTAAGAAAAGAGTAGAAGATTCTTATTTTTTGACTATTAGTCTGTATCATTTTCCGTTGCTGTTGATCGTTACAACGGTGAAGAACCACTACTACATACAGACGTCTAAACGTGAATTATTATCAGTTTTGTTGTGTGGTAATAAAAGTACAATATGACTAATCTAATCTACTATCTAAAATATGACTCTGCAGTTCTCTTGGTGAAGTTATACACACACCACCAGGAGGATATGTTGCTTCGGTTGAGCATGTACACACATACCCACAACTCACACACACCTTACACAGGTATACGTGCGTGTTACTCAGATGTGAAACACCTGTAGACACTGCAACGCCACCCTCTAGATAACAGCAACCATGTTTTCTGTTTAGTGTTTTTTATTCTTATTTTCTCTCTCCATCTCTCCATCTTACCATTTCTTGAATATGTCATAACACCCCTCTCTGTCCTGTCTCTCTCTCTCTCTCCCCTTTTGATCTCTTGATAGATATTCGACTTGATGGATGCCAAAGCTCGGCAAGATTGCATCAAAGAGATAGATCTCCTAAAGGTAAAGAACCAGAGAAGAGGGAGACGGCGTCATGCGCTGCGCTCTGTTCTCTTAAGGTGCCTCAGCTGAGACCTTCCACCAAAGGAAAACAATTGATCTGCACCAGACGGCTCGGATTTGTGCGTTGTGTTTGTGGGCACATGCGTGTGTGTGCAATGCGTCTTCATGCATGGTTATGAATGCAGAAGGGTGTTTTGAGTATTTGTGCACACAAGTGAGAATGTGAATGAGTATGTGTGTGTGACTGTACAGTACATGTGTATTACTGTCTCCTTATGTCTCTGAGCAAGAGTGTGTGTGAGTGTGTGTGAGCGCACATGAATGTGCCTGTGTTACATCCCTCCAGGCTCACATTGACTCTTTTTTTAATACCAAAACTATTGTCTTTTTATCTTTTTGTAATGCTTAGAGCTGGGCAATAGTGCACCAGCATGGAAATTTAGCAGCCTCCCTCATGTGTCTCTTCATGTTTTACCCCCTCCCGCTCCGTATTCTTGCTTCACTTTCTTTTCCAATAAAGTGTTTTCATTTATCAAACTACCTTAAACATGTGTCAGCCAGGCTCCTCTCAAATACTGATGAACAAACTAATGACATCTTCAATATCTCCCCCTGTCTGCAATACCCTAGATGTGTGTCAAAGTTGTGTATGTGTGTTTGTGGTTTGTTTGCACGTGTATGTGCATTCATGTATCCCTCATAATGTTTCCCTTCTTATATGCAGCCTTCCCGCATGTGTGTGCACTGCAGGCAGTTTGTGCGCGTACGCACGCTCACACATTCACATTAGGCAGAACAAGAAAACAAAACCAATTAGTTTGTGCCACTCAAACACTTCAGTGAAGCTCCCGAGGCTCTTTGGGCCAATCAAAGACAACAATACTTAGATGCAGGCGAGACCCTGTAGAGAGCTGTAATCTGAGTCGAAGATCATTGACTTGACGGCACGAGACAGCAGGGTTTGCCTGGATCTGTATCTCTGACCTCATAAGAGGGGTCAGGGCAGGGTTAAATGTCACACTCTACCGGGTGACTACATTTCTCATTTCCTTTATGCATCTCACATTTCCTTTATTTCTCTTTCTGATTTTTTTATGGCTCGCTCTCTCTCATTAGATGGCTCCTCTTCCTCCATTCCACTTTTCTGTCTTTTTCCTTCTTCTCGTTCCTATCTATTCTGTCTATTGCACAGTTGCCATGTCTCTCTCTACATCACTCCTCCTTCCTCTCTCCTTGCCTCGTCTTCCCCCCCCCTCAGAGCTTTTTGTTCCCATCTTTTCATCCTGTAAGCTGATTGCTAGTGAACATGGAAGTTATGCCCGGCCCTACGCTGCCCAGCCAGCCTGATAATAAAGGGCCGAGTGTGAGAGAGAGACAGTCCTTCTGCCTTACCCCCCGCTAGACAGGCCAACAGGAGACACAGCCAAATCAGAATAATGAGAGGCACACTGGCATGGACCGACTGGAATGACACACATACTCGTGCGCACACTCACTTACTGGCTCTCAACAGTCTGCCTATTTGTTTGTTTGTCTGTCTGTGTTTGTGTCTGCTCATTCATCTGTATTTTCCTGTTTTGGCATGATGATTTCAACTTGAGAATCTCATTTCTCACTCTGTCCTTTTGTCTAAATCCTCGCCGATAGGAATGTTGGTTGCAGAAATAGCCTGCTCTCTGCCAGTCTGCTAGTTTCACAATCCTTGAAATCCCACAGCTGTGTATTCCTCTCGCTTGTGGTTACTATCAAGCTTGGATTGTATTCTGAAGACTAATGATCTGCCCTAATCAGCAGTGAAAAGCCGTAATGATGTCTGTGTGTTTGCTTTCTTTTTGTGTGTTGTGCGTTTCTGTAAATGTGTGTGTGTGTGTGTGTTTATGTGTGTGGATGCGTGTCTGTGTTCTGCATCTGATTAGATCATACCAGTGGTTTACTGACAAGACAGAGAACTGGCAGCAACCAGCTTCATTTAACCTGATACACACACACACACACACACACACACACACAATAAATTCACTTTAATCTTTAGGTCTCTTTATGAGCAATATATATCTTTTATAAGTATAGAATATATTTAGTTTTTGCTCTAATGCTCTCAAACAACCCAAAATTGTACTCATTTTCAAATTCAGTGAGTTAAAAATGATCAATATGTTGTGTAACACAAGGTGTAATTTCTACTGGTGATGGGTTTTTTTAACTTCATCTTCCTCAGCAAAAGTACACTAGAACGTAGCAGAAATCCTTTCAGCCATTGTTGTTCAGCTTGCTACCAACTGTATTCCTATGAGCATGTTATTCCATTTATAAATATACCATAACCTAATTTATTACAGTGGTTAATTTTGCACTGTCAGATTGCATTAGTCAGTATCTTGTTCTTCTTTGAAACACATCACCAGCTCACCAAATATATCACGTAGAGTCTTGCATGATTAAGTAATTACACACGCTTGTGGGTCTCACCCAGTGTGTGTAATTACATAATCATGCAAACCTCTATGTGATATTTCTCAGTGAATGATTGTTGTATTGCAGTCGGGTTCCATCCATCATTTACATAAACATCTGCATGTGAACATATCTCTACATTTCTCTATATCCTTCGCCTGAGGTTCAAGTTGTGGAAGAAGAGTGGGCTGGGGGGGAAGGGGGAGGGGGAGAGTGGGGGAGTTGGGGAGGGGGGGGGACTTGTCATCACTCCCTGGCTGTGCTACAGTGCGGAGTCGTGTAGAACTGCCACTCTGAGCCAAAAATACATCTGGCAAGAGAGAGGACAAGGGAGGGAGAAGGAAAGATGGAGACACAAGGAAAGAAAGAGAGGAACGAGTGAGGAAGAGGATTGTGGAGGGATGCAGAGATGGAGTGGAGAGTGTAGTGTAGCGTAGTGTACTGTACTGTGCTCTCCTTTCCCCTCTTCTCGGCATCATCCGGAGCATGAACATTTCTTTAATCACAGCAGAGAAAGCAGAGCCGAGCCGAGTGGAGGACGCGTGTCACACCGCTCCGTCTGCTCGCATCACAGCCCCCCCCTTGACATCGCCACGCCACACAGCTCCATGTCTCCAGCTCTCCACATATCTCTGCTTTTCTCTTCCCTTCTCCCTCCCCCTTACACTAACTCTGCTCACCTTATGCTTCTCCTGCTCTTTTTTTTTTTTCCTTCCTCACCTTTGTTCTCTTTCCCTACCTTTTCACCCCGCCCTGTCTCCATCATTCCTTTTACTTGTCTGTGTCACTGTGTCATTTGTTTCTTTCCCTTCATCGCACCTACCCTATTTCCCTTCCCTCCTCTTGCTCTGGATGGATAGAGACTTTTTGTTTACTACAGGGAATGCTGTTCCTGCCTTATTGACCAGCCAACAGGAAGGAATCTCAGCCAGAGATGAGCCCGGGATGCTTGTTTTTCTGACTGCCAGCCCTGTCAGCCTGTCAGGCGCACGCGTGTGTGTTTGTGTGTGTCTCACACATGGGTTGTTGTCATCACAGACAGAGGGGTTGTTGTGACATGTCACCCAGCTTTGTCACACTTGAGGACAAAACCGTCTCATTAGGTCCACACTTACCAAATATGGATTCCAAATATGGATTCAACTGTTTTGCTTTAATTGGTATTAGCTGGTGAAAGTGCAGTGCATTGCACAACCCATGACATGAACCGCAGTTTTTTTTATCAGCTGCAAAGATGATAGGTTTGTTTTGATATAAGTTGTATAACATGTTTGCAGGAAAATACCACTGTCTGTTGCTTTTACGAGGAATGGTTTATACTCTGATTAGGTAGTGTGACCAAGGATGCTCTTAATGCGACAACACTGTCACCAACAAGACTTCTGTTGACCTTTCTTTTTTTTCTTCCGCAGCAATTGAACCACCCCAATGTGATAAAGTACCATGCATCTTTTATTGAGGACAATGAGCTGAACATTGTACTGGAGCTAGCAGATGCTGGGGACCTCTCACGTATGATCAAGGTAAGGGACGTCACACAACAGCAGCCCTACCACCTCACACTCTTGCCCAGACTACTGGAAGAAGAGCATTTCATGAACAGTTCATGTTGTCGTAAAATACAACGAGAGGCTGAAAGTTGCAGTGAAACGGAAGTTAAAGTCTTTAGCTACTTTAATGTGACGTATTAAATGGAATAAGTAGACGGTGTATAATATCAAGAGGGATTTAAATCAAATCCTTGAGATTGGATCAGTTCGAAAGCAGCTGTAGATGACCGTTTGCTTCCACACACACCTCTCTCACCGTGTTGTCAGATCAGCAAGTGAAGGATGAGCGAGAAATGAATGAATCAGACCTCATCCACATTTCCTTGGAAATGAAAACAAAGTTTTGCCCACTGATTGCCACATACACACACACACCTCTCCCTATGATATTGCTCTGCTAGCTACTACGACCCCAAGTGGTCAAGTGCAGTTTTATATGATGGCTGCTGTTAGCTAGTCGCCCAAAAATCACATTTGTTTGGATACATTTATGTATATGCCCCTGAGTTCAAGATGAGTCATCAAATCTTTGAAAACATTTTACAGGAAGACAAAAGACAGGAAATTTGATGTAAAAATACTCAAAAAATGATTTATTTTTGACACATATTTGGCATGTAAAAAGAGGGACACAGGATCAAAACTGTCTTTAAAGGACATGAGACACAATTTAGACTATATATTGGCATATCAAATAACCTAAAATATCTGTTGGTTTAATTTGTTATCATGGAAAGTTTGACATCACCTTTGATACTCGTTACTTTAGTTTTTACTTATTCTATTCAATTATCAGCATAAAAGAAAATCAGTAAGACCCCAGTTATTGACTGAATGGAAATTACATATTTGAATGATGTAATTTATGGGATGTCCTGGTAGCCTAATGGTTAACTTAAGGTACATATCATATAACCAAAACATCCCTAGCTCGATTCCCTCTGGTGCAGTCACACCTCTCTCTCCCTCCACTCATGTTTCCTCTCTATCTCTATACTGTCAACTATTAAATAAAGGCAAACATGACAGAAAATAATAGTAGTAGTAGTATATATTTAAAAAAGTAATTCCTGTAGTTGTTATTGTTCACCCTTTACACCACTTAACTTTATGTCCAGTCAGATTTAGTCATGGAAAAAATATAAACTTCTGGATGGACTATAGATTGTTCAGTTTAAAGTATTTTGATACCACATCAAATAAATAGATAACTATTTTCAGACAGATGCTCAGGCCTTGAGGGATAATATCTGACAAAAATAATAGCCAGTAAATAATAGCCAGTCCAACACAGTATCTCAAACTGGTTGTACAAAGGAACGCTGGTTTGGAAACAACAAACTGCTGATGTGGCCTTATTTAACTGAAGAAGTGGAGGCAGGAGGTCTGTGGTTTGTGGTCGATTCATGGCTTTGACTACCTGGACACTGAGTCAATCTTAATCACACATTCCACACTGAAACCAAAAGCCAAATATTATAAGGCCTCCTGCAACCTTATTTAATCCCAGTAGCATGTGCTGACAGCTGCTTTGACTGTAAAAAAGGAAGTTGCTAACAATAAAATGATGATTAATGGTCATAAAGTTCCACGTGATGTCTGTACGTTCATAAATTTAATCTTTAATCATGTTGTCCTCATATCTCTTACATGATAAATCTGGGTAAATAAATGTGAGATAGTTGTTAGTTTGCGGGGGAATTTCAGGTTTTTAATTGTCTTTTTGCTCGTGTTACATTATTATTTTGTTTGTGTGAAAAACTGGCAACATGCCATTCAAAAAAAATTAAAATAAAAAAAATCTGGTCAGCTTTTCATCTTGGCTAGATCACTCTCAGAAAAGAGAATTCTTTATTACTGTGGGTATAACTATTAAAGTCAACACTGAGTAAAAATGTAACCAAATCTACATTAGAATAAAGCAATGTGTCAAGTTGACCATGTCTTAACCGCGATCTGCTCGCTCTTTAGTCCGGGGACATTGTTGTTGAAATTGGTGCAAAAAAAAAAGGGAACATGGTTATTCAAACGTAGAATCAATTACATCCAAGGCTCACCCTGTTATTCGTCTTTGAGTTAGACCAAACCCTCAGTTATTATAAAACCTGCCAGTATAGCAAATTAGTGGTGTGCATGTAAAAAGCCTGGTCTTCTCCCATGCATAAATGATGCTGCAGCGTTGTATCAGCACAGCTCGACAAGCTGTTTGCAGTCATACTCAGCAGCTCCACATCCGTACAGTTCAACACAGCAAATTAGGAGAGGCGAGGATTAGCTGTACAAGAGAGTGAACATGGCAGGTTGAGCACACACACACACACACATACACATACTGTTATATATGCAGCACACACACACACACACACACACACACACACACACACACACACAGACTGAATACATACATATGGTGTAGTGTGTAAGCAAAGAATATGCAGACACAACCCAGGAAACACACACTCACGCAAATGTTCCGAGATGCACTTTACAAAGACGCAACATGGCAGCCTGAAGAGGTAAGATAACAAACCATTGAGCGTCACTGCTAAGCTAAGCTACCAAGGATGCTGGGAGCATTCAGACTGTGTCATCTCCTTATGGCTGCTGACAACAACACACATTCATACACACAAGCACATGCCTCTCCTCTGCACCATTTGTCTCCTACACCGATCTAAATGATTTGTTTTCCTAATAAAACAGTGGCAGTCCAGAGGTGTGTGCTAGGGCATAGCCCCCATCCCCCCCCTTACATCCCCCTCCGGGCTGTAATGTGAAGTAAACACATTGGTACAGTGCCCATATGTAAAACAGAACCCCCGATGCATGAATTTAACATTTTTTATTCTTTTTGATTTCTCGTCCTCCACACTGCTCTCTCTTCCTTTTCTCTCTCCCTCCCTCATTCTCTATTACTCTCTCCCTGACCATCTCAGAATTCAAATGAAATCAAATGGTCCTTGATTTGCATGCACTTACAGAATATTGCATGTGCAGTGTTTGCTGTTAAAGGCATGGAGAAGAGGGTGGTGGTGGTGGTGGTGTTTGTGCTCCCCCATTGACATCAAACAGTCCTCTGATATGGAAATGGGAGGGCAAGGGAAGAATGGCTCCTCACTGAGGCTTTGTTTGGATGTAGGCCAAGGTCTATCCCTCCCTTTCTCCATCTCCGTCTACCTCTATCACTCTTTCTTCTTCTCACACTTTTTCTCCATTTTCTCTATCTCTTATCGTCAACTGCATTCTTCCATCACTTCCCTTCACTCCCGCGCTGTTTTTCTGTCTCCCCATCTATCTCTCTCCGTCTCTCTCTGTTTTCTCTCATTCTTTCACTTCGGCTCTCTCTCTCTCACTTTGTGCAGAAAACCTATCCACCAGTCAAGTCCTGTCCTTTCTCCTCCTTGACCCCTGTCCTCACTGGATATAGAAAGTTTTTCCATTACAATAGTACCTACAAGATGTACTTAACCCTGATGTAATGCAGTAAATATTGCAGCCTCATAAGAGTACACGTTGGAGAGAAGCAGGATAGTTTGGACCAGGCTTGTAGAAAGGAGAATCCTCTTATAAAATCCAGGGTTGCATCCTAACCAACCACAGGAGGACCCTGCACATCTCCCAATCATGAACACACCTTCTCGAAATGGTACTTATCAGTAGTAGTATCAGCAGTAGTTGTCTAAATAAATCTTGAAAAATGCATTTGCACAGACACATCGATCTACGGTAGACAAAATAATATGAACCCCTTACAATACAACGAAGATACTGTGTATGAAATACTAAATAATTTGTTTTTACCATTAATTTTCTTGTTGAGACCATCAGAGGTTTTGACTCATCATGATAGAAAGGTTTGATGGTGTCATTTGTAGCGTTGCCTAGCAAATATCTCACGTTATCACATTTCTGCAGTGTTTGTGACTGATGCACCAACAATCAAGACAGCCTGTTGTAATAGGTTGTCAGCCTGTTGTGTCGTCCATCGCCTGTATATTCATATACATGCAGATACACACACAGTATACACATATGTAGTCAGTCAAGACATATCATAAACACATTTTAAACTGTCCTCAGTGATGTTCTTCCTTTAGTAAATAAATATTGCAGCATGTATTGGTTTTATAGGTCTGATTGTTCTAGCTAGGAATATATCTTACCATAAGAAACTATGCTAAATGCTTAAATTTTCTTCACGTGTACCGGATATGCATGTTGGCTTTAGTCATAGGTCATCTTTTCTTGCAAATGGAGCCACAAAGACATTTCATAAAATCCAACTGGTATCCAAACTTCTTACAACTTCTCAGTTTTTTACTCGTTGCTATTTGAGGACGACTATATCATCAGCTGTTGATTCTCGTCAATGTGGATCAGTAAACCTTCATGTCTAAGCTAAAGCTCTGTCATCGCTGTGGTTTTCCTAGTGAAGCACCACAGACTTGATGATCCAGATCAACTCATTCAGCCCTCCAAAATAAATAAACTAAAAAACAATTGGAACCGTTGTGCCACTGGAAGCTGTACTTAACAAAAGAGCTGTGTGCCAGATGGGAGAGTTTTGAAAGGTACCACAAATTTCTTCTCTTTGTTCCTGAGAATGCATGTGCTTTCCATTGAAGGCCATAGAGAAAATGAGACGAGGCTCGGTTAGGCAAGGGAGAGAACGAGAGGAGAGTGGTCTGGGTTCCATTAAAAGTGGAGTCACAGAGCTGGGGACCGAGGCTGGGGATGAATGCTGTATAAGCACACACAGACCTAAACACTTTGCTACCATTTTAACATTGTATTGCGTGCTGCACAAGACCCTTTTCTATTCCTATTAAAATATTTTATTTGATCCCTCTTTTGAGGTATGCTAATGTTTGTTTGTTTGGTGTGTGTGTGTGTGTGTGTGTGTGTGTGTGTGTGTGTGTGTGTGTGTGTGTGTGTGTGTGTGTGCGTGTGCGCGCGCATGCTTGCATTTCCCTTGCAGCACTTTAAGAAGCAAAGGAGGCTTATCCCAGAGAGAACAGTGTGGAAGTACTTTGTCCAGCTCTGCAGTGCGCTTGAACACATGCACTCCCGGAGAGTCATGCACAGAGGTAGCACACACACACACACACACACACACACACACACACAGTACATTACATAAACATACACCCAAATAAATAGTAATACGAAGAATAAATTGGCTTATTCATTCATTATACATGTATGATAATCTACTCTACTCTCTTTACTCTGGACCAGTAAATTTAGTCATCATGGAGTTTTGGAAAAGTTCAAGAGTATTAATGAATGATACACACTGTTTGGAGAAACTTGTGAACCTTACTGGAGTTGTCTGCTGTGGACAATGTTTTGCCAGAATTATATTCACAGACAGTAATTTTCTCAGGATGTCAGAGCAAGACATAAACTCAAAGAGGCATCATTAGTCTGGGGTAGCACACTGTCCTTTCCCACCAACGAGAAAATATCATGCATGTTTGATAATATTTATATATGTCCCAGAAAAGGTGTGTATTGATCTTCAGAGCACAGGGACAAGGAGAATCTTCTGCAGCTCGTCTGGGACATGTCCCATTGTCTAGTGGGTGCTTGGCCTCCTGATGAAATGAGATGTGTTTCTGAACAGGGAGACTTATCAAAATAGTGTCTGCATTACGATGCAACAATAGCAAATCTTTGACAAAAACGTGACCAGTGGTTCACTGTGATGGATTATTTGTCTCAAATCAGTTTAAAATCTCTGCAACTTCATTTTCATAGCATACTAAATTGAACTGAAACCAACAGATGTCTTGAAGATGGGAAATTAATCTTAAGAAATTGCAGTATACTTTGAAAATGTTTTGCTATAATTTAGATTACACACATTTCCTAGTTAACAGAATAAAACACACAGTACCTCTAGTATGGTCCTCTTCAGTCCTAAAAATAAAAGTCAGTAAATCTGTTTTCTTGAGTGTGAATGTGAATATGACAGAAGGCTTAACTGTAGGTGTTAAACAACACATAGACCAGAAAACACAGTGTTTATGGCCCCACATGCTTTCAATAGGACCCAGTCAAATCAACCCTGGATTCATGTGCATCGGCTGCTGCACTCTCACTCTCTGTCACGCACACACTCATGCACGCACGCACACACACAGAGCTACAGGTGATGCACTTCCGTTGGACTGACTCTGATTAGGGCACAGGGACACTAATGAACCTTGAGCTCTGAGCTTTAACGACCACTTAACAGAGACCGCCTATTCAAAAGCCGCTTACAATTATACGGGAGCAGTAAATTTCAAAGGCTTGATGCGGGTCACATTAACATTACTTTAGAAATGGCAACAGAAATGGTTTGCTAACGCCCACATTAACTGAAATTGATATTTTTGATAATACACTTTATGCATGTAATCAGGTTTTCTGAGCAAAGACCAAAAACAAATTTTTCTCTGAATTAAAGAAGGACATACAATGTTTTTGTTAATGATCATATGTCTGCACCACATGCCATGTTGCTGGTCAAATTTCCTGTCACTAATAATGTCTGTTTGAATATTATAGCAACAGATTGATATATACTCCTCCCCCTCTCCCCTTCTCCTCTCTTTTCTCCTCACTTCTCCTCTTTAGATATCAAGCCAGCCAATGTATTCATCACAGCTACAGGAGTAGTGAAACTAGGAGACTTGGGACTGGGACGATTCTTCAGCTCCAAAACCACCGCTGCTCACTCTCTAGGTAATTCACAGTAGTCTATAAATACTTGGAAATGTACACCGAAACACACACTCTACAATTGTGAACACACAAACGCACACACAGACAGTCACAAAAAGCGGCCCCCAGTAATCACCTGCAGTTGGATGTGTTTCATTAGGCCTGGTGAGACCAGAGCCATGTGTCATGTAGTCATGCTGCCTGGCCGGGGCTGTGCCTAGCGCCTTCATAGACCACTTAGCCACTTCCTGTTGCCTTGACCTTTCACCCTTACACAGATGAGTACTGGGCAGAGGCATTTGACACACAGCTCTGATTGTGACTGCGTGCCATAAAACAAGCCGGCAAACTTTACAATCATGGTTATTATTGGCATTGATGGGTGTGTTTGTCACTTGTAGGAAATAAAATCATATAACACAATTTTTTTTTTTCTAAAGAAGTGAGAATTGAAGCCCAGAATTGCCACAATAATTAGGACTTGTCCATTTGGCTTAGTTTAAGACTTTACACAAAAAATAGGTGTGCTAAACCTGAGACAAACTGACAGAATGGTACCACATGTTCAAATGTATTCCTCTTTAATGCATCGGATGTTTAATGACTGTGAGCCACATACTGTAAATCTTTATGAGTCAAGCCCATAACTTCAGAGTGAAACAACATTTAAGTGAAAATTAATTTCCAAAGGAATACACCAAGGCATTTGTACTATTTCAAGCTTAGTCCTGTCATTGAAAACTTGCAGTGTAGCTTGCTTCACTTTAAAGGAGACATGGAGTTTAACACACACACACACACACACAGACACGCGTTCACACACCTACCTTACTTCAAAGGTGTCCTAGTGTTTAAAACACAAGCCTACCTCTTAACAATTTGTTAACTGCATGTACCTACCGGCCTTCATCACTGTGCCCTATTGTTAAAGTCTCTCTACTCCTGCACCTTATTGTTTGTTAGCGTCACAGTGCGTACGCTGCAAAGTCGTAAAAGAGTCAGGACATGATGGATGTATTTTTGAAAACTGAAATTGCTACCAATTTTTATTTAGTAAAAACACTAAAACCTCTCTACAGTGAAAAATGCCACCACACAAGAGCGATTTTCTTTCATTTACTTTATGTCTTCTCTTTAATCACTGAACACATTTCAACTCTAACAGAAACATGTTTCTAGACAGTTGAATTAAAGGTAAACAAAGACCACAAGTCATTGCATGTCCTACGAGAATCATGTAATTGTCATCGGTTAAAGAAAAATCAAAACTTTCTGATATCATACAAGTTATTCCCCCAATGTGTGTTTGTTTAAACTCCTTTAATGACAGCACGAACACAAAAACTACAAACTACAAATATAAAAACCACAAAAACTACAAAGTTGTATATCTTTTTGTAAAAATTCAGATCATTTGAAGTCAGCCTCTCTTTTTGTGTCTTTATTGCTTGTTATTTTGTGTTGATAGTGTTAAAATAGTGTAAAAACAAATCTTTTGGTTTCACCAGTATGTATAATAATGGCCAACATTATACAATTAGATGTGGCACAAATCATCGTAGTGGAGATGTTACACTATGTTTAACTTGGCTTATTGAGGTACATGAAGATGCTATACAACATCCTATAGGCAATTTCAGCTGCTACTTAGATTGGAAAATGTAGAAAAACTAGTTGCATAGACAAATAAGAAAGACTGTCATTCGCACTGTCTCACTTCCCTACGTCAAACTGTTATTACCACAAACAGCGTGCTATTCTCAGCCCCTGTACAGCAGCAGCCCAGCCTTTTGCAAAAGTGTGAATTACATGATCAACTCAACAGAAGCCCTATCAACTAAGCAGCCTGCAGTGCCAGGAGATAGGGGTGAAAACGTCTGTGATTGCTCATTAAACGTTGAGTCCACAGCACCCTCTTTAGGCTGACAGAGGATAGGCAGCCAAACTAGTAGAGGGGTTACTCTTATCATTAATCTGAAGCAAAAAGATTCATTTCTCATAGTCATTTCCAGTAAACTACACATATCAGTGTAATATTTATTCCAGTGCAGAGTAAATGCCAGTCATATATTTATATTTACATATTTTTTTTACATAGATACATTTGATTTAGAATGGCCCAGAGATCATAACATTTACTCACCATAAATAAGCATCTATATAAGTTGTTTGTAATGATACATTTTCATGTGTGTGACCACAGTAATTAATAAACCTGTTCCTAACCATATGAGGATGTATTCAGTTGATAGTGTTGCACTGAAGAATCAGATGATTCTACAATACAAGATGGTTAGCAGGGATGAAAAGAGTCCTAGAATATTCTACTCAAGTAAAAGTAAAATTACTTGTGTAAAATGTACTTAGATAAAAGTAAAAGTAAGTCAGTTAGAGTTTATTCTGAGTAAATGTTACTGTGTTACATTTTTTAAAAAACAGCAATAATTTCCATATCTTTTCCTCAGTAGTATAGCCTTTCTAGAATCAGCCAGAGAAGACAAAACTCATTTTGAGCATATATATATATAGAGAGAGAGATGGATAGAAAGTAGAGTCTGCACAGTGTTTGCACACTGTATATATACACACACACACACACACAATGCCACGTTACCATCCAATGCAGTGGTTGTTGACGTGCTCTGGAGAATGTGTTGCAACCATCACTGAGTTTATTGTCTGAGCGGTATTCTGTGAGCCTTGTGCACTGCGAAGGTTAAATTCCTTTGCTCCGTCATTCTCAATCCATAATTTAACCAGTCCATTCAACCTCTCTTGTCCCATTGTACCCGTAGTTCTCAAAGCAGTCACAACTGTGACATTGTCAAAAACAGCAAAACAGTCATGCACATTTCACTGAAGATATAAGATCCTGTGTGAACATAGAAGTCACTGCTGGAGGATCCACCATAACCATTTTTACCAAACCCAGCATGCACCTGTTGGTCACGCAACATCACTTAGTGTATTTTCTGGGTGGAGCATTAAATCGATGATTGAGCAAAGTAGATGCAACCTTTTTTTTAAAACCTATGCTAAAGTAGAATAATGCTAACCATAATCCATAATGGCATCATCTGTAATTTTATTGCATTGTCATTTTTTGTACAATTCACAAAAGGTCCAGGTGCGACCGCCCTCACACCCCCGACCCTCCGCAGGTGAACGTATACATTTAGAACAGAGCATCAGCTGAGTGGCACCTCGCTGAACATCAAGCCCTGCCCTCCTGTACCCACAGCCTCACCAGCAGCTTCTTCTCTGCAGCTGCTTATATGGCACCGTTCTTCTGTTACACTCTCACGTGGTTTATCATGACTTTTTCATGTGACTTGCTCCTGCTCTTTAATGGATGCAGATGGAAATAAATAATAAAACATACTTTAGTAAAAGTAAGTAAAAAACAACTTTGTTACAACAGCTAGAGGAAATGCTATCTGTTACTTCTAGCCCTGCAGGTTAGCATGACCTGTTGACACAAGGGACATCCTTTCCCCCTCTGTCCGTGACTTTCCCCTTGACATATTTTGCAGTTTGTTTCAAATAGCAGATCTCCTTTTTGTCTTTCTTTGTCTCCCCTCCTTCTTTCCCGCTCTATTTCTTTATCTTACTTGTCCTCACTTCTCCTTCCCTCTGTCCCTCTGGTGCCTTTACTTTTAGTCAGAGAGAACAACGAAGGTGAGGTGAAGGGAAGAGAGATGGAGAGAATGAAGGTGTGTGAAAACTAGAACTGGAGAAAGGAAGAAAGGGCAAAGTGAGAGAGAGAGGAGAGAGAGAGAGACAGAAAGGGGAAAGCAATATGTCAGAAAAAGAAAGGAGCATAAGAAATAGAAGAACAAGTGACAAAGAAACAGAAAAAGAAAGGTGGAATGTGCTGGGTGCGAGAAAAGAGAATGTGACAGAGTGACAGAAGAAAAGAGGAAAAAAAGAAAGCAGAGTGAAAGAAAAAAGTTAGAAAGAGCAGAGTAAGAGGAGAATATGACAATGTGGCAGAAAAAACAGAGGAGAAAAAGGAAAGCAAGAGTGAGAGAGAGAGATAGAAAGAAAGAATGTGAGGAAGAGCTGTGTATGTGTGTGTGTGTGTGTGTGTGCACAATCGCGTGCCAGCGTGGGTCTGTAATGAGCCCAGCCACCCAACTGAACAGTAGAGCAGGGTGGTGGAGCTGAGATGGAGGTCCAGGCATACAGCCTGTCAGCTCCCAGGCTTTCAACTCAGCCGCTCAGCAGCCCGCAGTCTCTCTCTCTCTCTCTCACACACACACATGCACGCACACACACACACACACACACACACACACACACACACAGTTTGTTTTGTCTCTAACATACTCTTGCTCATGCTGAGAGACACACAGACTCTTTGTCTCCTATACAGATGTATGTATGCATAGAGATGCACATGCTCATAAACATGTATATGGGCATGAATGCATGCACACACACATGCAACAGCAGATAATCATGCACAGTCACATAGATTTGCAACATACATGTACACCGACAGACACAACAGACTTACTGACATATATGCATCCACACTCTGGGACCCACTACACGTTTTCAGCTTTTCAATACTGAAGATGGGTATGTAGGGTTATGGCAAGTGTTGGATGAAAGTGAAAAAGAACAAAAGAATGATGCAATCATTAAAGGAATGAGAGACTAGCCAATTGGCAGTAATAAGTAGTATAATATACCTGCAATTAACACCTGTAATGAGAAAGGTGTTAACGATGAGAACTGGGGGAGGAGGAAATAAAGAGAGGAGGGAAGATGGAAGCAGAAAGACTTCAGGGAGGCTGATGTTGGAAATAATTGATGATTTCAACATATATATAAAGAGCTGGTTATCTTTTAAAGGCAAGCAAGCAAGTCAAGAAACAGAGAGCGGTAGGCGATGAGCCAAAGTGGGGGCGAACATATAGAAAACTAAGAAAAACAAATCAAATTAAATCAAGTTTATTTATAAAGCACTATATAAAACATTTAAAAACAACCAGAGTTGACCAAAGTGCTGTACAATGAAATAACATAAATAAAAAACATAACATAACATGGTAACAGCAAAAAAGCAGTAGAGATAACATAACAAGACTATCCCATGAGCATACACAAATAAATAAGTAAAGGAACAGTTGGAAAACACAGAAGAGTAAAAAGTGAAACATAAAACCTTAAGGACACTCAAAGGCCTGAGAAAACATGTGGGTCTTAAGTTTACCCTTAAAAGTGTCTACAGAGGGGGAACACTTAACGGAAAATGGTAAACTGTTCCAAAGCTTTGGGGCGGCTACTGCGGAAGCACAATCGCCCTTACCCCTTAGCCTCAATCAAGCGGCATCCAGGAGCCTGAGGATCTTAGAGATCTGAGGTTGGAATGGGGGTGGAGGAGCTCAGAGATGTACTGGGGGACCAGGCAACAAATAATAGAACCTTAAACTCAGTCCTATACTTGACCGGTAGCCAATGCAGGGACGCCAGTACAGGTTGTGATGCTGTCTCTCTTCCTGGTATCAGTTAGTAGTCTAGCAGCAGCATTCTGCACCAGCTGCACTACCACAAGTGAGACAAGGATGACTGGCTAATTCCCAAATAAAGAGCACTGTAGTAATCCAGCCGAGAGGAAATTAAAGCATTTATGATAATCTGCAGGTCATTAAATGACAGGAACAGTTTGAGATTGGCGATACTTATTAACTGGAAAAAGCAACCTTTCACAACAGTGTTAATTTGTTTGTCAAATGTTAAAGCTGGATAGAAGATGACATCAAGATTTCTGGCATGGGCATGAAGGTTAGGCACCAAGGGCCCTGAGTGATTAGCTGAATCCCCAGTGGAGTTTGAGGACCCAAATAAGACTACTTCAGTCTTAGCATAACTGAATTTAAGTTTTTTTGCCATCCAGTATTTCACATCCAGGAGGCAGTAAAGGAGGGACCTAACTGTGTTGTTATTATTATCACCAGGTTCTAATGGGAGGTATAGCTGAGTGTCATCTACGTAGATATGGTAGGAGATCTTGTACTTTTGAAGGATGGAGCCCAAAGGGAGCATGTGTGAGGCAAATAATATGGGCCCTAACATGGAGCCTTGAGGTACTCCACAGGTGATGGGAGCAGACGAGGAGAAAAGCTTTCCAATTGTGACTGAAAAACATCTATCTGTTAGGTAGGAGGCGAACCACTGGAGGGCTTTACCCTGGATACTGACCTGGTGCCCGAGACAGTTCAGGAGAATAGTATGGTCAACTGTATTGAAAGCGGAGCTAAGGGCTAGTACAATTAGTATGGCACATTTACCAGAGTTAAGAGACAGTAGTAGATTGTTGAAGACTTTAAGTAGAGCTGACTCCGTGCTGTGATGTGCCCTGAAGCCTGACTGAAATTTCTCCATAATATTGTTATTTTCTAAAAATGACAAGAGCTGAGAATAGACTATTTTTTTTCCATGGCTTAAGATAAAAAAGGCAATTTGGAAATAGGCCAGAAATTATTTAGAACAGTTGCATCAAGGTTAGGCTTTTAAATAATGGGATATACTACCGCATGTTTAAAGCAAAAGGGAACAGAACCATTAGCTAGACTACTGTTTAGGATGACTGAAATTGTAGGACCTACAGTGTCACTTCCTTCAACAGGCATGTAGGAACAATGTCCAGGGGACAAGTAGTTGGCTTAGTGTGGGAGACTATGCCTTTAATATGACCAAGGACCACAGGCTAAAACGTACTTGGGACAGCAGAGCAAGGAGGCAAGAAGTGAAATAGCAGAATGGATGTTATCAATTTTACTTGTGGCTATGGTTGGCACAGGGCAGGCAGTGCCAGCAGGGGTAAGGACTGTATTAAATTGTGTTAAATAGTACAAGGGGAGAGTGGGAATTTCTGAAAATAATATTAGATAATAAAATATATATATATACATATCTCATAAGGGAATTCACAGAATGCCTTATGACTATGAGTCCATTCTGTCTGTGCTGCTGTGTAGAACTTTTCATCTTATTTGTTAAAACATAATAGAGCAGAGGAGATTTCTAAACTCCTGCCCTTGGCCTGAATGAGAAATTCAATCATGGCATTTGAGATTCTAGCAGAATCACACTTGCTACTCAAAATAAAGTCATGTAAAACTGGTAACAGAATGCAGATTAGAGAAGGCTTGCACTATTAATGGGAACTCCCTATGAAATACTTCACAGTGTTTAAATGGGCATGTAAAAGCTTTAGGTTTAAAGTGCTACTAAAGATATTCCAGTAAGTCTGTGCAATCAAATCAATAAATGTATTTAGAACTTCACCCGTTTCGCTTCATTCAACAGTACATTCAGCTGGGGTTTAGAAGTGTGGGATTTGAATAATTCTTTATACTAGATGGCATCTCACCTCCTATACAACAATGCTTACCCTGTTTTGCGAAAGATACAGTGTTGTCATAGCCATTCACAATAATGGAAATCAATCCCAACATGACTTTCAATTTATTTGCATGAATAAGTAATGTGCCCTTAATTTAGCATGCTGAAGGAGCCTGAGCCCGGCGCTGCTGCCTTTTTAATGCAAGTATTAGCATAAGAGAGGCTGATTCTTTTTAATTAACTAATAATGAATGTTAGGGGAGCTTGTTCAGACCGCACCATGAGACCTCACAGCTCACACGCACACACGCACACGCACACACATACCCACCCACCCCCACACACACACACACACAAACCACAATACCAACCTGATGACCAATTAAAACAGCAATCCCCAGTCCCCTGTTTATTCTTCCACTTGCTCTCTCTTGCTTCTTCTCTGCCTGTGCAGATGCTGATTATTTTTGGAATGACAGGTAACACTTCATTATTCAAAACCGCACATTTAAGATAAAAGCGTGTTTTCTCAACCCAATTAGATCGGCACCAAAATTAAAAGTGCTAGCTTTCATTTCAGTTCCCATAGACTTCAAATCTAATAGCCCCCGCTGTAATAGTTTTATTAATTGCAATTACATTAGTTGAGTTTCCTCCGACCTGTTAATGTGCAGAATGGCTCTGGAGATTTTGTGTGTGTGTGTGTGTATGCATGTGCACACATACGAGTACTGCGAGTGAGTGCAGTTACGACTTTTTCTTACAATTTTCCAGCAAGCAGACTTTTCTCCTGAGTTCTTTCCACTTGAGAGCTGTTCTCACCTACCGAGCTCGCTTCAATTGTTGGTGCGTATTATAAACTCAACAACTACCAGTTGCCCTGGCTCTTCCTCCTCGCTCTATCTACTCGTTTCCCACTGCACATTTTGGATGTAGGCTAGGGGCAAGACTGCGTTTGGGTTATTTTAAAAAAAATCTTGCCTTTTTAGAAATTCTCAGATTTTCTATCTGTAAGGAAATAATAAAACAAACATTAAAGGAACAAGTCATGCTTTTTGAGCTTCATTTTTATTTTACCTCACATGTACAACAGAGTTATGATAAAGGTTCCCCTAGTGGTCCATTTCAGTCTGTGGTGTCATGTACTACTTAAGATTTAAATCCAGAATCCCAGCAATTAGTACACAAGCTAATTTCATAAATGTGTACAACCACAACTATGGAGGGAGGAGCCGAAATGAGCTGGTGGGACTAAATGTGCATGTCCGTGGTGTAGTACAGAAGACAAATTATGAAAAAGGGCAATGTTAAGTCAACTATCTCATATTGTAATCAATGTTGAATTCAGGTAGTGCCACTTTAACAGTTCAAATATGAGGAACTCATTTAGTAATCTAAGTCAAATATTTTGCGGAACAAATGCTTCTCAGGTAATTAATCAGTAAAATTAATGAAGATTATTATTTTGACATGAAGTCCACCAGCAGCCTATCTTATCCATTGTGGAGCCTACAAACATTATCATGTGGAGGGATGGTACTGATATACATTATTCACCCGCTCAGCAGAGCCTGTGTAGCTGTCATCTTATTTCACTAGGCCTCCGTTCACATGTTTGCTAGAGAGGATGAGGAATGAGCACAGGCTGAGAAACTGCTCAGCACAGGATAGCACGCTGGTAAAATTTCCATCCTTTAACCATATGTGATTAATATAAAACTTCTGCTGGTTGTGCTTGATAGACTTTTACATGGGAAATCACAGTAAACAGAAAGCAAATGAAAAAAAACAGCCAGTCAAACTCGGCTAAGAATGCAGCAAATCTCCAAAGCGTCCTGCAGTGTGTTATGGATGTGATGTTGAGCTGTGGTTCCTCTTTGTGTCCAGTTGGGTGAAGGTCTGATTCTCTGGAGCTCTGCCAGTCGCCAAGGCAGTTTGGGATTCTTGAGTTTCAAAACCAGAACCAGATACGGGCCAACTTTTAAGGCTCCACCACTGTTCCCCGGGCGTATTCACTGACTACTGTTTCAGATCATTACCAAACCCCAGTAATCAAAACTGATTTATGTATATTTTGTGTGTGCAAGAATGTCTGCTGTACATATACACGCTTCACTTTGTAGTACTTTTACAATTGCATGCACTCTATGGATGTGCATGAAGATATCTAACCTTATTAAATATCACATTACTTGAGCTCGCTAAGAATTAATAGAGGCAATACACTTTAATGAATCACTCTAGTTTTCTTTTTTGTACTCTAAAACGGTGAGTATTCCAACCTCTGAACTTGTCACAGTTAGAGATGACACCTTCATTCCTCACCTGCTTCCCTGTACTATGTGAGCTGTGTCAGTGATGTTGATGAACTGGGGAAAGCATGTGTGTTTGCAATGCAAAATGGTAATGCTCTCTCTTTGTCTTGTTCTCCTTTTCTGCCTGTCTCTCTCTCTCTCTCTCTCTCTCTCTCTCTGTCCTTTTCTCGTCTCTCACTCTATCTTTTCTCTCTCTCTCCCTCCCACCGTCTGTGTTCCAGTGGGTACTCCTTACTACATGTCACCGGAGAGGATACATGAAAACGGATACAACTTCAAATCTGACATCTGGTCGCTAGGATGCCTGCTCTACGAGGTAAACTATGGGAACATGTGCACACACTGTCACCCCGCAGTCGACTGTAAGAGTGACGTGAGAACACATTGGCTCAGACACACACATAAACAAACAAACCGTCCTCAATACCACATATAACAAGAATACTTATATAAAAATATACAAACATGGAATACCTGCATTTTCCCATGTTTATACTACTTATACCCTCTTACATGTTATAATGTGTAAAATAAAACAATACACACAGTTTATAACAGATTAATAATATATTTAAATGGTATGCCACATGTCTTTATCTGGTATCTTTGCTGTACTGGCTGAGCTGGAGTTTTAAGACACTTTGAGTTAAAGTTCTTTAGCTCGGGAACCTGTTGAACGTTGAAAAGCTGGGGAATGAGGGGAACTGACATGGCCATGTGTTTTAGATAAGGCCGCCCAGTGACACTGACTAGTTTGATTAGTCAGGAGCAAAACACCACAGGACCCTGCTGTAGACCACATGAGTGGAGACAAGCCCGGGAGGAGCGCACAGCGGAGGGAACAAAGAGGAAAAGAGAAAGAAGCTGAACAATGATAGACACGGATGATAGCAGTCAATCTGATGTTTCACTTTGCCAGTCTTAGCATACACCGAATACATACACACACAAACCTCTTCTCCTCCCTCACTGCTCTGCCTGCTCAGCTCGCAGGTCGTAGTTGCTCAGAGACCACAGTCCTTCATGCTAATTTGCTCCCCACAATGCACTGCGACAATGAGCTGTGGTTGGCTGAAAGCAGTGGGTGCTGTAGGTCACATTTGTTTTTGTACTTTTTATATGTGTATGTGTGTGTTTACATGGATGCTACTTTTACTGGTAATAACAACCAGATTGCGCTGGTTTATATTACTCTTGTTGCATAGTTTCTGCAGGTATCATGATTGCATAACCACACCAGCGCTGCACAGTGTTGTTTAATTAAGCTAATTTTGATGTGTTCATTTTGTTAGGATGAGTTGGGGTTTAGTTTTCACTCAGTCTGATTTAGGATTGGTTGAAAACTAATAGTGATATCAAGTGGCATGCATTTGGACACTGTTTTTACACTGACACAATGTCTACATGCTAAAGAGTTGAATGTATAAAAACAAAACTTAAATCGGTGTGATTGAAGGTTGAAGATTTTGTCCATGGTGGCTTTTTCTGAATTTTTTCAATATTTTTTTGGAGGAAGCTGTTCATAGTCATAGTATTGCATGTGCAGCCTGATCATTGATTGTTTCACTGTTTCAGATGGGACACAGTCTATTGATATTTTATGCTTTTCACCCTTAGGATAACAGCTAGGGGTCACAGCCTGGACTGAGCACTGAGACAGGGTGAGTCAGGCCAGAGATGAGGAGAGAGTTAGAGAGCTAGAGAGTTAAAAAAAAAAGAAAAGAAAAAAAGAGCGACTTGTTGCTCCCTGAGGAAGTGAAGATGAAGGGGATATAGATGTAATGTCAAAAAAGTTTAGTTATGTGTATAAGAGCAATATAGGAATATAGAGAATGGTGAGGGAATAGGCAGTACAAGTCCTAAGAGAGAATGAAAAGAAAGGGGTAGAGAGAAGGTGAGGAGAGATAGAAAGAGCAGGGGGGAAGAAGTGGATGAAGAAAATAACAAATTATGAGAGCAGGGTTATAGATTGCTGGAGAGAAGAGAAAGATTGGGGAGGGGGGGGTGCTCATTCAGAGAGAAAGTACTGTAGGTACAAGAGCAGAGACGGAACTTAAACCAACAGGTCAAGGTGAGCCATGCAAGGAGCCTGTGGAGATAAAGATTTTACAACCTTATTGTTACCAGAGCAGTGCTCACCACACCATGCATATTCTCTTTGAAGAACAGACCCATGCTTTCCACTCTTCTTGGTAAGAGGGCTCCACAGTGCATTCACAGTGTCAGGAAACTCTCTCCCTCTTTCCTCTCTGCTCTTTTCTCCTCCCCTCTGCTAAGTTCCCCTCTGTACGGCTCCCTTTTCCTTACTTAACCTTCAGGCATAAGGAATTCACATAGAAATCCAGGCTTGATCCCTTTGGTACTCATTGATTTCACTCTGAACATTGTAGGGGCTGAGACTTGCGCTGGTATATGTTTGTGTGTGTTTGTGTGTCTCAGGGAGTTTGATTCCTTATGTGTGAAACGGCTTCATTTGAGAGAGCCTGTATTTTTCATTCTCGTGCCTGGGGGGGTTGGGCTAGGGTCCGAAGGGTCCGTCCGTCAATACTTGGTCATTGTATCTGCGTCTATCTTCATCTTCCATTCTGTTTGATCCCTTTCTCCCCGTGTCCAACCTCATTACATCACCTGACCCTGCCCTGTGCCCCTCACCCAAACCCCCAGCACTGTGGTAACAGCAGTCGTCAGGGTTGTCTCCCAGGGTGACCGGAAAGGTAAGGAGGGCAGTTTGGTCACATGCCAGTCGATGAGATCGTAGTCTCCTAGCGCTCTTTCTCCTCCTGCTCACAGTCAAAACCGCCTCATACTTGTATTAGTAACTCTCACGCGCTCGCTGAGTCTGTTCTCTGTTAAGGAGATGCATTTTACACACACACACACACACACACACACACACTGTAGGTTTCCCGCTTGTACGGATGTGTTGTGGTTGCCGTGTTTTGTATAAAGGTTAGTAGAGGAGGAGAATATCTTGAAAAGCTTTAATGGAATGTGTCTCCTTCCTGTATGGAGCTCAGCCATCCATACCTCTGACTGTGCCCATGTCTCATGCCTCCTGCCTCATTCCACTCCCTCCCCTCTTGTATTGATGTTGGTTTTATGAGGCCCAAAATGCTTGGTTTCTCAGCAGCTGGCGTTTGCATGTGATAAACTGCCCTGTGGCTAGCTCTCTATATGTTTTTGAAAGTGGGGATTTTACAAACAAAGCCTGGGTATCCTTTAACCTTTTCATACAGTTTGTGTGTTTCTTTTTATTGTTTTTCAGTATCTGGCTGTGCTAAAATCTAAGAAGCTACTTAACCCATTTGTGCACAGTATCTCAGACCTGTTTATCATTTGATATATATTTGTTCATCCCTAAACTGCCTTAATATCCATGCTGTCCTTCCTACCTCTGTTTTCAACTTAAAACATTTGGGAACAGAACTTTCAACTCAGTTTTACTTTATTAGCCATTTCACAACCATGTTTTAAAACACCAGCATTGGTAGGCTTTTTAAAGGAACAATCTGACATTTTGGGAAATTATCTTATTTGCTTTCATGACGAGCTTTCTGTTAAATATTAACTTAATAACCATGACCCATAAAACCAATGCACATTTTTACACTTGGGTTTTTGTACTTATTAAACAAAAGAGAAATAACATGTTAATTAGTGAGCTGAAGAGGTGCTGGTAGGAGGATTTGGTTGCCTTTGTACATGGCCAGGCTAGCTGTTTCTCCCTGTTTCCAGCCTTTATGCTAAGCTAAGCTAACTGTCTCCAGGTTGTAGCTTCAAATTTAATGGAGAGATATGAGAGTGGTATCAATCTTCACATTTGATTCTTGACAAACAATTCGAATGAGCATATTTCCCAAAATGTTGAACAATTCCTTTTAAATTTCACAATTCAAATACCATCACTCAGTATGGGCTGGAGTGAGATGGGGACATAAAAACAGATTCTTTATCAGTTTTCCTCAAAAGTTCAGTCCAATGGAACAATCTGGCACTTTTAATTCATTCATCCATCCGTTCTTCTTCTTCTCATCGTCTTAACTTCTCCCTTCCTTTTTAGTGTATTGAAGTAGAGGAGTGATGACTCCACTGGGTGTAGGTATATTTTTAATGACTGTCCCTACACTGTGACTTATTGCATTGATTAATATATCATCATAAAGCCGGATGAAGGACCAATGAGCACATAAAAAAGTCATGCTTTCCTCACATGTACATCTATGTATGTATGTGTGTGTGTGTGTGTGTGTGTGTTAGGCAGAGAGAGCGAGGCAAGGAGAGAGAGAATACATATTTATATGTATATTTAGCATGTACATATGTGTTAACATTTAGGTGTATTTATTTTGATGTAGCATGTGCATATAATTGTGTATGTTTGTGTGTTTTTATAAATGAGTAAGTGTGAACGTGTGAGAAGCCCTTCGGTCCCAGGCTGTAAAGGCTCGAGGGATAAGGGGGGGGGGGGGTGGAGGGAGAAGACGGAAGCCTCTCACAGCTCCTTTTAATTGGCGTACAGGGAGAGAAGCTGGAGAGAGAGAGAGAGAAAGAGAGAGCAGGATCAGTGTTAATTAAACTGGAAGGCCCTACCCAGACTTTGTACACGGACAGGGATACTGGCTTTACATGCCTGGGCTGGGGAGAGCACAACCTGGCCAGCTGAAAAAGAGCAGAGGAACAAAGGAGGGAGTGTGTTTGTCAGTGTGTGTGTGTGTGTGTGTGTGTGTGTGTGTGTGTGTGTGTGTGTGTGCATTTGCAAGGGTGTGCGTGTGTTCTGCCACCAGCAGCTCACGCCCCTTAGACAGACAGCAGGCATGCGTGTGCATTGTATGTCTCTCGAATATCAATGAACCATACACACTCACACACACACACACACACACCAGGGCCTCAGAGGTCAGAGAGTGAGTCAATCATCTAACCCGTTGCGACGACACAGTCTGAAAAAATGAGTAAGTGTGTGTGTTTGTGTGTGTGTGTGTGTGTGGGCATGCACCTTTTTGTGTGTTTGTGTGTGTGTGTGTGTGTGTGTGTGTGCGCGCGCTGAGAGCAGGGGGCTGGCAGCTGTCAGGGGCTAGGAGCAGCAGGCACTAATGAAGCAGATGAATAGTGCAAAAACTCCCAAATACAAACAGGACAGTTGACATTTTTCATCTGTCAAAAGCAGAAGATGCATGAAAATACGATGGGGTCTTGTTTAACCCTTTGCCTCCTGGTGTCTATTTGCTTTTTTTTTTTTTCTCTCTCCGTCTCTTTTTTCCCTTCTCACTTACTGTGAAATCTATGTTTTTCAGAAACACTCACTAGCCCTTACACATAAACACCGCAGACGTACATACCTCCTATACAGTATCAAAAAGCAGTACAGTACGTATGTTTGTCATGAATCAATTAAGAGTTTTTTCCCGCATGGTTCTGTCCAAGTAATTGAAGTGAACTCTTACAGTGAGTAGTCAGCATGTTTTGTTGCAAACATGGGCACTCCAAACAGACTCATACCCTTCTCACTCCCTGAGTCCGGCTGGCACTGCCCTCTAGTTTCTGCATTTCTGAAGCTCTCAGTTTGTTTGTTCGAAAGCGATTAAGATGTCCTTTGACCTTTAGTGCTAAATGTCTCATGATAAAATCTGAAGTTTTCTGGCCTCTCTGGACTGATGATGTATTTATAGGCTGCAGCGAATGGCAAATTAGGTGGTGATTTAATTGCTTCAATTTAGTATGATCCGTAATTAGACAGTCTAATTTAATTTGAATTTTAATTGTAATGTTGATGTTGTGTGAAGGTCAATCATGGACAGTGATAGCTTAGGTAATTGTGTCTTGATGTGCTTTTTATTTTTAGAAATTAAGCCACTGGGGAAGAGTTTTTGTTATTTCCACAAATGTACATTTTGTACTTCAATTTACGAAGACCCTGCTAACTAAGGCATGAGCATGATGTTTTAGAAATGATTACTTTACATGACAACATTATTTTTTCATTCATTACAAAGCTGTTACGTATTTGATGGCACAGCAGTTATTTGAGGATCCATACCGTGACTGCTTTGCCTGAAGTTTGTCTCTGAACACCATGAAATGCCATCTGTGTTAACTCCAGTGAGTATGCATATTTGAGGATGTTCCCCTGTGCTTAAGCTTTGCTGTATGTGCATTTGTCAATGCATCTTATGCTACAGATACAAAACTCCAATACTAATGGAAGTGCATCATTGCTGACACACACAGGAATACGCATTTCCACACACATCTCATCACTGTCAACTGCCTGCTGTGCCAGCCTCAGTAGTAATTGTTGGAGCAGAGGGAGAGAGGTGTCCAGGCAGAGAGAGAGAAGGAGATCCTCTTTCCTTAGTGTTCACGTGTGTTTTTGGGATGATATACTACGACGTGAATGTTTGATGAAGAGAGTAAATGAATGAGTGAATAGTACTGTATGTCCAGAGGAGAGATGGCCCACTGAGATTCTGCTGCTACCATCTTGATTTCCCACTAGAAGCTGTGACTGTGTCAAAATCTGCCCGATAGGGAACAAGAACCTTTCTGTCTCTGCACCATCTGTGTTTGACACATCTTTCAGTGAAGACTATGAAGAAGCCGCCTACAAGTTTGTGATATGCTAGCCACCTTTTGGGCGATGTCAGTGGGTTATTCTCATGGCTATGAAGTGAGACAGTTTGTTCTTGGAAATATTTTTTTTGGTATTTTAGAGAAGTTCCTGTGGCTTTGTAGGTTAGCATGACAAAGATCAATTAATTGACCAACATCTTTTTGGTATTTTACAAGCAGTGGCCTTAAATTTTCTAATGAGTTTGTTTCTATGATTCAGAGGTGGACAACCATTTCCCAAAGAAATCACCTGGTGTTGTACTTGGTACAGTGAAAATGTTCATATGCTCAGTAGTGCATGGCATATGCTTGGTTGTCCCTGTTCTAAGTAAAAGACTGTCTCCATTATGCTGCTGTTTTTTTCTGTTATGGTCCTATTTACACAGACATAATGTGTCTCTATTGTGCGTGAGAGTGTGCAAGGAGGCACATTTCACACTAACCTGCTGTATTCTGTATGGACTGATTCCATTTGGATCCATATGTGGAGAAGTTGTTCTCATCTACTTTCACACTACCAATTAGCAGGCTGTCAAACACATGTATTCCCCAAGTATAGCGCAGGGACACCTGAAAAAAGTTAAAATTATAATGTATAAAAAAAATTAATTTTGCCCACCATGATAAATGTGTGTTGTTCTTTTCTTTATCTTGTCTTTGTATAACAACGCATACTCTTTGTTCCAATTTTTCATTATTCCTCAGCAATCAATTACCACATCAAAAATGTAAAAAGAGTCATCAAGATTACATCCTAGCCTCACAGTTTTCATAATGAAATAAACCAAGGCGAGCCTAGTTACGCCAGACTGCAGATGGAACCTGTGAAGAAAATCATTAAAACACATAGCTTTGAGCAATGACTGGTGTCTGTCTATAAATGGCCTTGGGTCCTGCTTTCACATTGGTCCAGAAGATAGTTTCTGACTTTCAGAAGACAGAAATTATTGAGATGTGCAGCCACATTTGTGGTGAGCAACACCCTGTGTTAAAACAGGTGCAAGGCATGAAAATGGACAAGGCCCTTTCTGCCCAGAAATACCTAAGAAAAAAAGCGTTGATATCATGTTATACACTTCCTGCACAACACCTCCTCCTATGTAATACTCTCATTTAAATAAATGGAAAACAAGTGAACAAGCTCCAACATCTTCGAGTCTGAGCGGCTCTCATCATCATCAACACTGACAGCTAGGCCAACCATGTTTATTTATTATTAGTACAATTTGGCCTAACACAGTATTTTGAAAAAATCTGAATCAGAAAAAAAGGAATATAGATGTGTTTGTAATGCAAGTGTGCTCCTGGCTTTACCTTGTGCATGCATATATAAACTATAGGAAGCGAGTAGGTAAAATGGTATAGTTTTCTATTCTTAGAAAGACTGGAGGGATTCTTCACCTGTTTCCACCCACCAGCGAAGGTCTCCTTATCCTTTCCACTCTTTGTTACCATTCCCACCTGCCTTCCCTCTTCCATGCTTGCTTGCATTTGTTTTCTAGAGGATACAGTTTTCTTGCTGCTCCAGCAAACTGAAAAATTCTCTCTGCTCATATCCCTGCACCTCTCTCATGCTTCTTTTCCTTTCTCAGCTGTTTGTTTCCTCTCGTTCTCTTCACTAAGTTTTCGAAGCAGTGTAGCAGAAAGGGCCAGCAAACTAACAGGAAAACACATAAGCTAAGGAAAGCTTTAACAGATTTTTCTGTTTAGGTTCACTTCAATTTTAGACCACCACCCAGTCCACTCCAAAAAATATAAATAAGCGAGTACTGATCTGATATTTTAACAAAATTTTAAACCTATTTACGTCTTGTCTTGCTTCATTTGTCTCTCACACCAAGTCCTTTGTTTTAATCAGTAAGTCATATACTTTGATAGCAGTATTCTGTGTAGCACCTTTTGAGAATTTAATTGGCTATTTCAAGTTTTAATTTTGCTCTCTCACACCCTTTCCTCTTGTCTTTCCCCCCTTTTTCTCTATATGTCCCTTTCCTGTTTCTTCATATCTCTATTTCAGATGGCAGCCCTACAGAGTCCGTTTTACGGGGATAAGATGAACCTTTACTCCCTTTGTAAGAAGATAGAACAGTGCGACTACCCCCCTCTTCCCTCAGATCACTACTCAGAGGAGGTAAGTACTGTATCAGTTGCCTTTTACTGTTATGGCACAAAGTAGACGGGGACCTGCTGAGTGTTTTAAAAGGACTCATGATAGTCTGGACTCCTGAACACCTTTAAAAGAAAATTCTTAATATTTTTGAAATGAACTACTGTTTTAAACAGCGGTGGCCAGCTTCTCTTTTTCTGTGCCAGATTGCAGATTTTTACATGCATTGACTATTATAGTTAATTTTTTATATGTAAGTGAAATCCAGCCAACTGTCTGAGCTACAGTACGGTATGATATTACTCTGTGATCAAAAGAATGGCTATGATTTTGACCGTTTGAAAATTAAATGCACATATCAAAAGCATCTGGCCATGCTAAAGAGTGGGGTGAAACGAAATGGGCTAGAGTGTCATGTTTCCCTAACTAAATGTTAAATCATCTGCTGTAATTCTGTGTAGACTTATTCGTGCACAAAAATGTAATGTAGTCGGGCTGCGGTTAACGATTGGCTTGCTGCTGATTGCCGGTGACGTATGTATGAATGCGCATGGCTTTGTGTCTGCAATGCCCTCTTTGTATGGGTGGCATTTTTTCTAACATTTCTGTCCTTTTCTCTTAAAAAATAGTAAGTCCAAGTGTACACACACGCAAAAACTGAAACATAGGCACATATCTATATGCAATACAGGTGTACTGTTTAGCAATGACACTGTACTTTGTTGATGGGTGCTCTAAAGTGTTGTAAGTTATCATATTTGTTTGATAGTTACAAAGAGTCCCTGCATAACCCAAATCTAACTGCTAGATCGTTAAAATGCTGGAGGTGTCCCCTCATGTCTAATTTATTTAAACAACCATACCAATGGTTTCTGTGCTTTAGCCCTTTTACTTTGTAGAAATGACATTAGAGATGCAACTAACATGACATTTTTCACTAAACAATTAATCAATTATCAAAATGTTTTTCAATACATTTTTCAACTCTAAATGACATATTAAACATCACAGCTAGCCTTTTTGAAAACCACAGTGCTGTATTTTAGAAAGGAAAGGAATAGTTTGACATTTTGGGAAACACACTTATTCGCCTTTTGGTAGAGAGTTAGATAAGAAGATCAATACCACTCTCATATCTCTGTCCAGTAGATATAAGGCTACTGTCTTTTACTTACCGCTTGGTGTAGCACAAACACTGTAAACAGAAGGAAACGGCTAGTCTGCCTCTGTCTGAAGGTAACAAAAACTTCGTACCAGCACCTCTAAAGCTCACGAATTAACATGTTAAACCCTGTTTGTTTAATCCATATAAAAATGAAAGCGTAAAAATAACAATTAGCCATTTTACATGGAGTTTTATGCCAAACTCTTTCTTTGGGAGGAGCAGTCATAGTCAGGAAGTCATTTCATATCTGAATCGACCTGTTAGCAGACTATTAAAACTTGCTTGAGTTGTGTAAGCCATTATAGTGAACATCAGCTCTGTATTAATGTTTATCAAACATACATTGTTATGTAGCTTTTAATGCCATACAAACAAGAATTGAATGGTCCATTAAGCAAAAAGCACCTAATGTTTTTAATCTCCATGCCTTCTACTCCACAGTGGTTGGTTTTAAGTTGCTCTACTTATTCATGTGTCCTTAAACCAACACTAAACCCTGCATAGAGGGTCTTTCATTATACTGTGGTATTAACTTCATTAGGTTGATAAAGGCTAATTGCTCGCTGTTTTAAGCCTCTATGTGTTTTTGTATTTGCATGAGCTATTGTGCAAGTGTATATTATTTGTTACAAGAGATCCCTTTCCACACACACACACACACACACACACACACACACACCACACTGAGCTGCATTGCCCCACATGTCACCCCCATCCAGGAGAAAGGAAGACAAAGCGAAAGAGAGAGGGAATGATAGAGCGAGAGACAGGGTGATGGAGAGATGGAGATGAGGGGGGTGCCTGCAGCGCCTGTCTGGATGTAAACAATGCTCCTGAAGGATCGGCAGCAAACTGTCAGCTGCTCATCTTTGTTGTGTCATTTAACCATCTCCGTCTATGCTCCCCCCCACGCCTCCCTTCACTAGCTCTCGCTTCCCCCCTCCCTCCACCTGACACTCCCCTCCACTCCCCTACCCCACTCCCCATGCAAAGAAGCGTATGAATATTTTACATATCTGCATCTCTTTGGCATACCCCCCCCCCCCAATATCTCCATTCTGTGGGACTAATTCTCAGACTGTCTGAATTTACATCTTTCTCTCACTTTCTCTCTCACTCAGACACACACATACACACATATACACAACGGCTGACGAGAACTCGTCCAAGCTGGTGCCACGCAACAGCGGCCAGGAAGTCGGCAGACGGTTACCATAGCGACCTTGCGTAGATGTTTTTTTTTTTTTCTTTCCTCTCCATCTTTTATTCTCTTCTTTTTTTTTAATGATGGCGGTGGCTGTTCCGCCTGCGAGCCTGTCTATCTATCTGCTCCAATCAGCCGCTTCGCTCGGCTTCAAGTGTAAGTGCTGTCTCCGGATGGCAATGGAGTGGCAGCAGTGTGTGTTTGTGTGCTTGTGTGTGTGTGTGTGTGCGCGCACTCGTGTGCATGCACATACACATGTGGGTGACTATGCATGTGTAGGCTTGGGTAAAAGTGGATTCAGCAGACCAAAAAGCGATTAGTGTGTTAACCCAGTCTTTGTCTCAGCTCGGTTACCTGTTGCCTTGTTACTGTTATTATGGAAAGAGCCCATTTAGAGGGCATTAAAAGACGAGCAGGTCTCTGTTACCAGTGGTTTGTTTATTTCTCTGGAGCTGCTCATTTCAGATATGCAGTCTCACTACAGTGTCATTGATTGTATTATTTCTCTCTTTACTCCCAACCCCCCCACACCCCACCCTCCCCACCAGCTAAGGAAACTGGTAGATATGTGCATCAACCCCGACCCGGAGAAGAGGCCGGACATCACCTACGTGTACGACATTGCCAAACACATGCAGAACATGACACAGGGCAGCTAAGCCCAGAGTTACACACACTATAGCTTGCAGAACACCTCCCCACCTCCTCCCTCGCTTTTCATGCTGGACTCATACACATCTATCAGCTTTTATGTAATAACTTACTCCAGAGCTCCTTGTGATAAGTAGTGCTGTACATGTAACAGATTTTTTTCCAAGGTGGTGGTACAGTATATAACATAACTGACAGTCAAAATCTTTTCTGCCCTAGGAGAAAGATTAAAGAGATTACACTTTTTTTGTCAGATGGACCCCCCCCCCCCATCCCCTAGACTTCAGTAATGGTACAGCACTGAAAATCAGTGTCTATAGCTTTGAAACACATTTCCTCACCGTTCATCAGCTGCTGCTACTAGCAGATGTTATTTAAAGCAGATGTACTGGAAATCTGTAAAATTAGCCAAAAAAAAAAATGTTATGTGTTACTTCCAAATCTCAAAACAGTTCAATGCAAATATTCTTAAAAAATCTTTGTTTGTAGGCTTTCAGTGGGTCTCATGAGACCTGTAGCCAGCAAATGGTGCAAAAAAGATGATGGAAACTTTGAAAGCAATTGCAAAAATTTGAGTGTAGAGATTTTCACTCAGTGGCAGAAAACTGAGAGGCGTAACAGAGTGTTATTGATGGTTGAAGTGTTGTTGTGTTGCACTTTTTACCCTGGTACTGGAAGGCTGGCAGGGTGATCATGTCTAATGAATGTATTAGGAAAGGAAGGATCATTTAGAGGGTAGACTAGAGACGTGCTGGGGGGAGAACATGGACACATGTCTCCACAACACTTTGAATGTAAGTCATTTTGACACCTATGTATTGTCTTTGAAAATTTCAGAACGCCTCTTTTTTGCCAGCCTAGAAGGAGTGGTAGAAACTATAACAAAAGCAGTTTTAAATCTGCTGTTTACCTTAGTCACTGACACCAAACTATTTCCTCTTTGGTTCAATTTGAACAACATATATTTCTATTAGAGTGTGAGGTTTGTCTTGTTTCATTATTAGTGATGGTAAATCACAATGAAGACATGAAAAAAATCAAAACACTTAGTTCTCCATCATGGTTGGGTGCAGTGGTTCCCAACCTTTTAGGCCTGTGACCCCTTGTCACATGTTACATTGTCTACCAGTTAAGTTACAGATCATTGTGTTGATTCATTGTTTATCATTTTGTCCACATAATGTCAGAAAATAGCGAAAAATATCCATAAAGCTCTCTTACATCTTCAGATGTCTAGTTTTGTCTGATTAACAGTCCAAAACCCAAAGATATTCAGTTTATCATCATGTTCAACAAAGAAAAGCAATAAATCATCACATTTAAGAAGCTGAAACCAGCTTTTTTTTAAATTTTGTTTTTGCTTAACAAATGACTAAAATGATTATTCAATTATAAAAATAGTTGCTGATTAATCTTCTGTCGATGGATTAATAGATAAATCGACTAACCTTGCAGCTCTATAAAGAGGACTTATTTTGTTTTATTTGAATAACTTTTAGAGGCTTGAGGAGGTAAAACACAGCAATCCACAAGAAATAAAGCAAAAATTTATCTTGCGACCCCTTTGATTAATCCAGCGACCCCTTGTGGGGGTCCTGACCCCTAGGTTGGGAACCACTGATCCAGTGGATGCATTTGACCCATCAGAAAGTTAGTCTATTTTGAGGAAATCATGTGATTGTTAATGTTGCTGTGGAAGTTTGCAGTGTATGTGTCTTGTTAAGTAACAAATATGTTGAAGAGATAGCAGATCCTTGCCTTGTGTTGCCGTCCACGTCATGTGAAAATCACAGCGTGCCTACCTAACTTCTGTCCTCAGTTGAGATACCAAAGAGAAAAGTCACACAAAAAGAGAGCAGAGCAGTTTATATATATGTTAAGGTATCTTTTATGTAAAGTATATCAATGACTTGTTGTGAAAAAAACAAACAAAAAAACAAGCTCTAATGGGACTCATTTTGTTTTACTGTACATAGCAAAGAAGTTCCTATAGTTTTAATACTGTAGGGTTTTAGTGACTCTTTGGTAATATATATATTTTTTACAGTGAATAGGTTTACACCAGTGTGTCGCAAATGACCAGCACTGACTACCACTGGTTTACATAATGACAATGATACCGCATGGAAGGTATAGTAAGTAAACAATGATTGGTAATGCTTTATTTCAGTGTCTTATGAATCCTCTTTTAACATTATCAAATAGCCTGTTAACCGTTCATTGGCGTTATTGTTCATGTATGCCCATGTTTTTCATGTTTTTTTTTAACATTTAATACTCTTTAATATTTGTTATATACAAATTCAAAGCTTAACGGTGAAAGAAAATGTAAGTTATTTTGTTATGGTTAACAGAATATTTTGATAGTGTGTTTGTAGCAGTTATTTGTCTGAGACTTGCAAATACAGTGTTTGCAATTTATGTTTGCAGTTGTACTTCTTGTCCTAGATTTTGTTCATTCAAATCACTTTTCTCTCCCACCACAGTAATTTTTTTTTCCTCCCATTTCATTGATCATCTTAATTATTTATCATGTTCACCCACAGTGATGTTTACCTTCTATGACGCTCTCTAAACAGAAGCATTTGTATTGCACCAAAACTTTCAGTATTTTGTTGTAATTACAAGGGAGCTATTGCTATTAAGCACTTTTTTTTAGGTATTTTAGTTTTGATGCAAAACAGAACTCCCTCAAATTGGTAGTATTTAACAGCAAAATACCAAAAATAGATTCTCCAATGTTTAGGGGCAAATAACCTCTGAAGTTTCAAATGTACTTCTAAGCATATATAACTGAAACAACGGATACTTTTGTACTGAATTTAAAGATAAGTTTACATTGATCCCTTTCACAATGTCAGATTACCATTGTCAGTTCTAACCTCCCAACAAAGATGTTATAGATGTTAAATACATGTTTGTTTGTTTTTATCATCAGAAGATGTCAGAAGACATTGTAGTTCAGTGGAATGTCTTGTCTTGCATATATCTAGCTTTTCCCCTTGTTGGTTAAGAATTTGTTGATTAAAAACATAACATGCAGTGCAAAGTCAGATTGAATTTCCTGAATACAGATTTGTACATTGAGTGAATTTTCTGTTAATGTACAGAAAAGGCGATCCAGGTTGTTCTTTAATTCCTCACTAAGGGGTTGTTTAACATATACACTGCTAAGGAATACAGTATGGCCATTCCTTTATATGATTGTTCTTTGTCTTCATCCAACAAATCACAGTGCTCTACTGCAGTGGTTCTCAAACCTTTTCACATCAAGAACCCCTAAACTGACACAAATTAGACCACAGACCCCCATCTGATTAGATTTTTGCTTTTAGATGTTTTATTACAGAAAGTGTATGAAACCCATGACCAAAATAGTCACATACTCTGTCATTATGTTACTTATGGATGGAATTATAGTGAAAATAAATTTTTCCCCTTTTGCTGGGGGACCCCCTGGAACCCCCTTATGGACCCCTGGGGGTCCCTGGACCCCACTTTGAGAACCACTGACCTACTGTGTCTAATTCTTTTACCTCGTTCAGTTTACTTTTCCAAAGGCCCTCTGAAGTTGTTATTGAAGAGTCCAGGGGTTTTCCTAAAAGTGAAATTAGTAGGCACTATAGGCAATTGGTATTTATTGTATTGGCAGTTTGGTTGTTCTGAACATTTCATGTAAAATCACCATTTGCCTTGTATGCTAACTAAATGCAATAAAGCTTTCAAATTTCTTTTTGACATGTGCTTGGAGCTCTTACCTGCTTTTAATGAGTAATTTGCATCTCCCATCCAGTTATTCAAACAAATCTGAGACACAACGTGTTTTTATTGTACACGTATCCTACAGGGCATCACTTGCTTTGCCAAGAAATACAGTAATACAAAAGAACACACATGTGGTAACATTTGTGTGAGGCACAAGAAACACACAAGAGACACCGCAGCAGTTTCAGACCTGCAGCTTCAGACCACTTGTGTCTTTTGTAAAGAACAAGCCACTTTCGAAAGCCAGGCTGTGCCTCTTTGCAAAGTTGTAAATACCAGTGTTAAACAAGTTTAACACTACTTGCATTTCAGCAAAGGTGGGATGTTTCACTTTGGCACTTAATGGAAAACTGGCAAATTGTAGCAGCTTACTGGTAAGTATCCCTATATAACTTCCATTTTTCTGTCACATTTCTTTTTTAAAAATATTTTAGAGGGCATTTTTAAGCCTTTATTATAGCAACAGTTAAGAGCAGACAGGAAACGAGGGGGAGAAAGATGGGGAGGTGACATGCATCAAGCTGCTGCCAGAATCAAACCACAGATGTTGTGGTTATCTAGCAAGTGTCTTAACCAGTAAGCTACCAGGTCTTACTTTCACTTTTTTACTAAGAACAAAAAAGCAAATGCTTGATCCAGTTTTGACTTTAGCATAGCACATTGAAGCTGTTACAAGACATTAATGATCAAAGAGATGATCACAGATGCCTATGTATGGTCAGGATATAATACTTCATGTAATATGATTTTATTAGTCTTAGCTTGTCCAAATTTGATGGGATTAAAATGTCAATGAGAATAGGACTGTTCCAGTTGTTGCAAAATGCACATTAAAACAATAAAAAAATATCTGTATAATTTAACAAAGACAAATTTAACAAAAACACAATCAGTTTAAGCAAATAGAACAAAGTTAAGCAAGCCAGTATCAATTCTAAGTGCACTGAGTGCCATTGTTCACAGGTTAAAATGCCAACTATTGAACTTACTGAAGAACTCAGTAAGATGATGATTTGGTAGGCAGCTCCGTCAGGCCTGCGTTCATCTTCTTTCTTTATGATGCCATTGAGGTACATTGCATAAAATACAACAGAAAATAAGAAAAACAGGAAATACTGCAACTTAGTGTGGATACTCATCAAACTGCAGTACATTTCATACTTACTACATAAAAAGGTTTTGTCTAAGTGACTTTAAAACTACAAGTTATATTAAAAGCTATTGTAATACTGTACACAATACAGAATTCCTGATGATCTTCCTACCATTAACAAGTGACCTAACCTAACCAAACCATAACCTAACAGCTAAAAAAACATCAGTCATTTGCAGCTGCTGAAAGTAATTGCTGTTTGCTACCTACTACCTGTATCCTGCTGTATATAGTGCATATTCATGTTGCTACATACAGGATGGGTAAACCATATATTTCATTTTTCACCTCTGTCTTTATCAATGTGATTAAAGAATTGAGTTCAGCTGGAACAACAATAACTCTCCTCTACAGGAAATTAAAACTCATTACAACTGTAAAACTGGCCAGAGGCAACGTTACAGTCAAACTGATGCAGGAGATAAGATGCAAAATTATCCTTACTGGGAATTTCTGCGCTTCATCATGTAGATTTTGTAGACGACCCAAAGCACAGCCACAGATGTGAGGATGATGAGGAAGACCAGAAAGCCAATGAGAGCTTTGTCATTGTCTGCAAAATGAGGGTTATGACAAAAAAATATCAAAGGGGTGGCATTTATATCAAAGATTAAAATGTGCAGAAATTGACATGTATGGTAAGTCTGAATGAAATGTTTTATCTGAGCAATTTATGGCATTAATGAAAACCACACATACAGAGAGTGCGAACACGTTCTGTCTTGGTTTTACTGTAAAGGTATCCGTTGAAAGCAACCACCTGAAAAGACAGAGCATCCCTTTAACTTGGGAATTATGGAACTCATATAAGTATGAGGAATAAACTGAACAACACTGTTAAATGAAAAAGTAGGATTATACAAACCTTCACTTTGTAGGTCGTTAAGTAGCTTAGATCTTTGAATGTAAAGTTACATTGGTCTTGTGACTCCATCTTCTGAATGACATCATCATAACTAAGAGTTGCATTGTATAGTTTCTCAGGTCCACGGAAATTGTTCACATGAGGACAGGTAACTTTAATCACATTATGCTCTGGAACACTTAGCGACAACTTGACAATATCGTCTGGTACTGTAAGAGAGTGAAAAAACAACATATTTTCCTTTAGATGCAACACTTTATGCTTATTCACAGTTTAAGTGATTGTTGAGTTTAAAATACCAGCAGTTTGATTAAGTGTTTAATACCAACACTTGATTAAGCTCATTAGTGTTACTGTGTTGATTGTCTTGGGCATCAGTATTTCCTTTAAACGATTAATTAATGACTGAATTTTGAAATGGATTTGCGAAATTATTTTAAAACAAAATTCAAAAAATCAAAATTTTGCTTTTTGTTATTCCATTTATCCCACACAGCTGTTATGTGTTGGCCGGAGCTGTGTTAGGAGTCTGGCTAATCAGAGTGCCTGAAACTGGGGTTGTCAGACTGTCACGATCACAGGTTGTCATTTATCCTACTGACTGGTTGTCAAATGTGGCGAAAGTGAGTCTTAATACGAGCCTGTCAGAGGGCAGAGGCCAAAAAGGGAGTAAAAGTACAGAAGACAGAGAGAGGAGGAGGAAGGAGATACAAACACATGAAGGTTAGCGTGCTGCTGATAGGAAGGAACTCTATTGTTGAAACCATGATATACAGTGAATGACAGCCCTCATCATTTACATATTTTGGGTTAGCCATGAAGCCAACACTGAGCTCAGGGCACAGTTGGAGGACACCAGGCCCGACTCCAAACACCCAGTCCAATGAGTCGATGCTGCAGGAAGGAAGGTAAGACCTGCGTCTTTTCTTGTTCGTTGGCAAACAAAGGTATTCAATATATGTTGTGGCCTGTTCGTAGTTGGTACAACCATAAGGCTCAGTGGTATTTAAATCACCTAGATTTAACATATTATATCCAGAACTACCTGTGCAGTGTCATCCACACATAAGTAAATGGAATAATAAGCACATTTTAAAAGCCTTTAAGTTAAGTTTTTGGCTCCATTTTGAAATTTATTGATTACTTCATTTAAATTAAATTGGAAAGACAATACAAGGGAACATATTACTATTTGGCAAATGTATGATTTTTGTATTTTACTTTGAGTTTTTTTTTTTTTCAAAAATCTATCATCTGATTAAAATTTAACACTAAAAAAAGTTTATAATTACTACTGTACACCACAGCACGTATGCTTCATTTATAAACAGCTCAGGACTAACTAAAGCTTGTAGATTTCTGCTCACTGAGTCACTGTGAAAAAACACAGAGAATAACCATTGTTGTTGTTATAATTACTGTGTATTCATGATACATGTTTTGTACATGGCTCCTATTTCAGTTATGATTGGAGCTACATTATAAAGTTAATTATAATGGTTTGGATGTGTGTGTGATGTATAAAATACATTTTCTTATATAATATACAGTATACTATATATTGGTATCATTATTATTATTGGTATTGCTATCAGGGAATGAGATGTTTGATTATCAATATTTATCACCATTTGATTAAAATAAGACAGGACAAGTAATAATATAAAGTACATAATTCCTAATTATCATTATTATTATGATAAAAAAGTCAGATAAATTGCATTTATAATTATGATTACTATCCTTTTCTTAAATAACTAAATAATTCATTACAGTAAATCTTGTGTTGAGTTAATGTCCAAAATTGACATGATTCATTTAGAAACCATATTAAGCATAATTTAATGTAGCTGTTGTTCAAAACGTGATGTCAGTTTTCTCCCCAAATATTCACAGTTTCAGTGCTGTTGTTAAAACTGTTACTTTTACTGGCTCGTGGTCATCTTAACTTAATATTCAACTATGAACATTATATAATAAATAGCCTTTTTAGCCCTTTTGAACTAAATATGACTTTATGTAAGTGTTGACTACAATATTTTCCAAAGACAGTTTGCTGTTTACTTACCTCCAGGCTCAGTTTTATTTGTAACTAACATTGGTTTGGCAACATTCTTGTTGTTGTAGGTGGGTCGGACTTCACAGGTGTAATCGGTGTATGGTTTCAGTCCAGAAACATTACATGCTCCTCCAGGTTGCTGTTTGTTAACTGTAGATGTAACAGTTTAGTTTTCATTAGCTGCTTTTGGTGTCCGATTTAATAACAACAGGAACATATAAAGAGATGTGAAAAGACTGAACCTATAGTTAAGAAATATTTGTTGAGTTACCATTAACTGACAAGAATATAGATATCAAAATCATCAATGTGTCACTGCGACTGTAGATCACTGACTGGTCCTGCAAGGTAACACTTTTGTATACACTATGTACTACATGGCTGACAGACAGAGAATCAACTAATATCACACTTTCTAAAAACTATTTCAAATAAATAACCAGCAAATCATATGAAGTTCAACAATTTTAGCTGTAATCACAGTTTCTCATCATGTTGTTCTATGGAAAAAAGGTAATTAAACTCTTTCATTTCAATATTATTTCTGTAACATATTTAATGGATTTTATTTTTTAATTAATGACTTGTTCCAAAGTGTGACTTGTCGTTTCATCTCAGCTTATTTACACCTATTATCCCTCAATGTACTAAAATGTGAGCACAGAAGAAAAAATGATATACTTGAGGCCAATGGAAGTTTTAAATGTCTTCATTGTATATCTCACTTGTCATATAAACTGACCAGCAAATTAATCTGCAAGACTCCAAAATATACATTGAACTAAAATGGAAAAGGTTTTTAAAATGTTACTTACGTTCTGCACGTTTCTTGTCCCATATCGAATTCACAGGATGACAACTGCAGTCATATGAAAGCCCATCAAGTTTGGGGACCTCTTGACATTTCTGACTGGTTGTTGTCCAGCTCAACTCAATGGAGGTATTGGTTGTTATTGTTGTTGTTGTTATTTTAAGATCTGTTGAATCACATCACACATCTTTAACACTGAACTGAGTAATCTGGTCTTTAGTATCTTAGATTACAAGCTATCATTGCAACAACATACCACAGTCAATCTTGAACCGGATAGCAGGTGTGTTTTTTATGATGACATCATTTTCCTTGATCTGACCAGTACAGGTGTAGTCTGTGAAAGGCTCCAGCTCAGACACTTTCTTGGGATTATTGTAAGAATCTGAGGAGACAGAAGGGTGACAACATTTCTCAATCAACTAATATCTGTACCTCAGAATTTAAGATCAGTTTTAAACAGTTTAGATTTAGACATTCAAAGCAAAAACCAATATTCTATTCAAAACTGATTCACAGAGCTCACAAAGCAATACCTCACCAACACCTCCCTCTCATACCAGAAGACACAATTTATGTCACTACAGTTATTAGAAAAATATGTTTTTCTACCCCTGCAAAAATTACTCCACTTTACATCTTCATCTCTTTTACACTATGAGTACAAAACAATGGAAATGCAGATTTGAATCACCATCTTTATCCATGTAAATCTATTTATAATGTTGCTGACAAACAAAGTCTCTCTACTTTCAGTCTGACCACTTACCAGAACAGGTGTAATCAATGGTGAGATCAGTGCAGTTTGGAGGTAAATTTGCTTCTATTTTTGCAGGAAGTTCAGTGGGAGGAATCAGATTTATTTCATTTGAATTTAAAAATTCAGCTGAAAAAGAGAAAAAAGCACATATAAAACATGATGAAAGAAGGTCTACATGACATGCATTTAAAACTACAGGTAGACTGTATTATACATACCAGCACTGATGTGTTGAGTGAGACTAAAGTTCACACACTTTTCTTGAGTGAAGGTTGTCGTCAAATTTGTGCAAATGTCATCATAACCAGGTTTGATACAGAACTTTTTATTGTCACTTGGGCATTGCACGGCTTCAATATTATTTGCTGTTATTTGCACAGAGCTGATGTTCCAGTCACTCTTGTAACAAAGATATCCAGGGATGCAGCTGCTACGTTTAATGTCATCTTCAGCTGAAATACAGAAGTGATGCACAAATGTCTCTCCCATTTTCACTCATTTCTAAAGTTAAAAGAAAAATACAATACAACAGTATGAATTATTTTTACTCACTCATTTCATTTGTCTTCACTGTAGTTTTACTATCACTGTGGTTACAGACTATTTCTGTGCCAGCATGGTCAAATGTCACATTATGTTCGTAGACAGTACAGGGCTTCAGGTGTCTGATATACGGTGAGCTTTGACCGAAGTGCTGAACATCAACTTGGCCTTCTTCTTTAACATTCACGGTGTAGGTGTCAAGGGAAGAGTTTATGAACCTGATCTGGAAGCCAGACTCGTGGGGTGTAACAGTGTAAGAACCTGTACAAACAATACACAGTAAAACCTGTTAGTAAGATGAACCACCTGCCATTTATTTTAACCTTGTTCATATAGGTGTTGAAAATCTACCTGTCTATGCCGAGGATCATTCTGTACACTCCACTTTCAACATATTCATTGTAAAGTAAGAGAGAAATACAAACATTAAAACAACATTAGATGGATTATCTTTTAAAGTGATACTCACACTGTGGAGGTGGGGGGGCTGGTGCAGGGCGTGGAGGACACATTCAAATGAAATTAGAAAGGAATAAAAAATACAAAAAACATTAACATTTAGTTACACAACACAAGTAATTTAAAATACTCCCAAAGCACACTAAAGATAAAGTATGTGCCTTTAGCTTATAGAGTATTTGTAACCCTTTTATCCACAGTGCGAGTGTATGCACAACACAATCTTATTACAATCCTATATAAATGAGAAAATTCCAACCTTTGGTGGTAGGAGTCACTGTGGTGTTGGACTGGGTGATTGGAGGTGAGGTCTGAGTTAGAGTGCTGATTGCCTGAGAGACTGTTGGCAATCAGCACTCAGAAGCACCAAATAATATCTTTCAGACAATGTCATGTTCAAACTGCCTCCTTACTATCACTACCAGTAACCTACTTGCTCCTGTGAGGGAGAAAGCTGCTATTATCAGCCCTTATGAAATGTGACTGTTTAAAATCCAAACTTTTTAAAAATACATTTTGTGTTTAAATTCTCCACACTACCTTTGTTTGAGTGAGGGTTTGCCCAAAACAAAAATAAATACATATAGATATTGTTACAACTAAATCCTGTGATCCTTGAATCACGTAATTCAAATTATCCAAATTAAACATTCAAAACACATCAACATGATAAGGAATACTGATCAAGATTTTTTTTTGTCCCCATACATGGAGAATGCAATGAGATATTCTATTGTTGTAATGTTTCTTCTTTCTTACAGTATATCTTGACGTAGAGGATTACCAGAGCAAATCTCATCATCAGTTCAGAAATCAGAAATCTGACTTTGTTTATAATTTGCTGTGTAGGCATTCAGACAAATTAGACAGAAAGCAAAAACATGAATATATTTCAATATCATGAATGAATACAGAATGAAGCAATATGACTAAATATAATGTGCAGAAACATTATGTGCTGTATGATCACTGGGACCATCCCATAATTTGAAGGTCAATGTTTAATTAACTGGTTAAAGAAACAGGACAGAAAGAAACTGAAAAAAATCCCCCCAAAATAAGTTAAGATTCAAAAAGATCAATTTCTTTTCTTTGCACTATATGAACATCACACTACTTCGCATCGGCATTAGTTTAATTAGTTGCATAAGTATAGGGTTTAAATCGTGAATAATATTTGGCAAGAGGTTGATTGTGGTGGGAGAAGTTTGAGTTTCATACTGCTGAGCAAACTTTTTTTTTTTCAAACAAAATTGCACATTACATGTTTCATATACAAATAACTATATATATATATATATATATATATATCAGAGGAGGCTGGTCCATAGAGGTAGAGGAGGTTGCTCCTCCTCTGTTTTTTGAGAGGCAAGAGGGAGATCAGTTCTCCTTGGTATACTTTAACACAATTTTTCATGGTAACTTGCAGGTAGGTTGTTATAACCATCCTGGAGAAAGAATGTTCTTCTGTGGATTTATTATTTAGGCCATCTCAGGTGCTTCCTCATGTAATCCCAGATTAACTCCATGATGTTGAGATCAGGGCTCTGTGGGGGCCATACCATACCATCTGTTGCAGGACTCATCATTCTTCTTGCTGCTGAAAATAGTTCTTTATGACTCTAGCTGTATGCTTGGGGTCATTGTCATGTCATTAATAAATTTGGGATCGATCAGACACCTCCCTGATGGTATTGCATAATGGATAAGAATCTAAACATCTAGGGTGCCTGAAACTTTTGCACAGTACTGTAGATAAATTGATAGAGTAGCATATTAGAAAATTAATTCTAAGGCAAATTGCTGACTATATTTTTAAACACATCAGTAAAACATTTTATCTGCTTCTATTAGGCTACTTGCAGGCTGTAGAGCAGACATCATTGTCACTAACGAATGAACAACATGTGCTCTCTTTCTCAGCCACCTTGTGGTTCAAATGAAATGTCTTTTGTTTTAACTGAAATCCTCTCACACAACATACTGAAATGCCGTTATACAAAATTATATATTTTCAAAAGTAACTGTGAACACTTTTCAATAGTTTATATAAAAGGATTTCACAATACTATATTGGACCATTTTAACTGTATATGAGCACATTTTACCATAATGTGTGAAAGCTTTTCAGTAGTTTTCATGAGAGCGTTTCAGTCGTGTATGTAAGCGTATAATTTTTCAGTTGTTTGTGTGAGAGTGTTTCAGTTGTGTATGTAAAGCATTTCACTTGTATATGTGTGTTGTTTTCAGTATACTATGTGAATGATTTTGGTTTCATGTGTGTATGTGAGATGAAAAGTATATATATATGTATGGTAATTCTGAATAATGTCCCTAATGGCCCCTCATAGCTTTGGTGCTACTATGAACATGAAGACATGAGACAGTGAAAAGTGAGCTTGAGGTAAAAGGAGGCTGAGGTGAAGGTATGGCACATGGTAAAGCACAGCTGATGGTAGAAGTAACATTATAAACATAAGAATTACAACTGAATGTTATATGTTAGGAAAATGTATTTGTGGTCACTCACCTGCTGGATATTGACCTGGAATAACAAAAGAGAAAGATATTTACACACTTGTAATGAAGGGATGTATACGACTACTATACAGAATAACATAAATATACACACATCACAAACAGGGTTTGTTTTATTAAAACATCCATTTCTATCTAAACTTGCTGTAGCTTTGCAGTGATATCAGTGGAGGTGTATGAGGTACAGGACAGAGGATAAGGTTCGCACCAAAGAAACAAGCATACCGTAGGTTTTTTTCTATTTTTTCCATTGGAATGAATACAGAATGAAGCAATATAACTAAATATAATGTGCAGAAACATAATGTGCGTATGTCCGATCACAGGGGACATTTTGCGGTACATACTGGCTTTGGCGTTGCTGTGACAATGAAACAGCATAAAGCAAAAAGTGAGTGGATTAATTGAGTAATTAGAATGTAGAATTATAAACATCACGAAAACAATGAAATGTAATATATGAAGTAACATTGTTAACCTGGAATTACAAAAGAGAAAAGTATAAATTATTATTGCATTTGTTATGTTTTATTAAACCTGTTTGGGTATAAAAAGCAGGGCCGACAACTTAATTAGATGACTTCGGTCATGGTCATAAACCCAGCTACTTTTGCAGCTCTAGTCTGACGTCTGTTGAAAAACTCCATCATCAACATTTCCTGATGAGGGTCTGAGGGCCGATACATTGTCAGTAAAGTGAGAACAAACGATCAACAGTGTGCAGTAATTTTTGGTTCCTTCATAATTTTTTCTAAAGTTTAACAATGTTTAATAACATAATGTTAATAATAATGATAATATAGTACAGGGGGTGTAGCTCAAATTGCTTTACAATAGAGTGAAGAAACAAGAAAATAAAGAAATGTAAATACTGTGCGATTAAAACCAATCAATCAAATGAGTAGCAAACAAAAGAGGCAGCAAATAGTAAGAACAAATATGCTTAGTACTTAGTAATGATAAAACAGATACTCTGTTGAAAAAATGTATTCACACTGTGAATTTGGGAGAACAAGAAAATGCACTTAAATAAAAAGCATTAATGTATATGAATAATTTTAGAGACACTTTTACAAATACAAAAGGCATGTGTTCTGTTACTAATAGTACTTTATCTATCCTATCTTTCAGCACCTTATATTTTATTTGAAATAATAAAGTTACTTACAGTCAGCCACACCAATGATTGCAGCCCAGAGGAGCAGGATCTTAATACTACAGAAACCCGCCATATCTCGGAGTTACAATGTGTGAATGTCTGTTTGGGTGGGGGACCCAGATCATTAGGTGCACTTGGTTGCAGCAACACGCACACAGCCGCAATGATAAACCATAAACAGGAAATCATGTGATGTTTCCCCCTTTCAAAACTAGGCTACAATCATCGCACAGAAACTTAAGTAAATTGCTTACCTTACAACTGCGGAAAGTTGATTCTCACAGAGAAGTCGCCTTCTTTTCAGTACCAGTACAAACAAACCAGGGGTACTTTTTCTGCATCCTTGTCATTGTTTCATTCATTTTAAATCTTTAACTAAATATATTTAGGATTTACTTGAAAATCATTCAACATTGTTTTCTTTTAATGAGGAACTTTTACAAAATGACTTTAATATTCTATTTTGTCAAATTTGCAATATTTCCAATGACCATATAAGAACATATAAGCCTACAGTATAACTCCTAAAAAGATTTATTGCTTATTACTCCTTTTTAAAAAAATTTTATTATTATTTTTATTTTTAAATTAATTTTCAACAATAACAACATAATACAGTATGGAGACCTACAAATAAGACAATACATACCAAAAACCACAACACAAGAGCAAACACAAATACAGAAAGAAAAAACACACAAAGAAACAAACAAAAATCAGCAATATTCACAACCTGGTGCATTTATAAAATGCAGTTTGTATGTACTTAAACTGTTATACTGGTTACTCCCAAACTTATTACTCTTGACCATGCCTCTTTCAAGTATATTGCTATTGGTGAATTCCTCAAGAGTGCCTCTTAACACATATGATAGTCTTTCCAATGGCAAAAAGGATATAAGTTTTTCATACCACGTTAGGATACTAGGGGGCTCTTCGCCCAACCATTTTTGTAATGTTGTGAGTCGTGCTGTATACAGAATAATTCTATAAGTTCCTGTGCTTGCATTCATGATTGGTATCTAACCCCAATATAAAGTAATGTGGATTTAGAGGGGTTTCTATCCCAAATATTTTCTTTATCTCGTTTTGGACTGAGAGCCAAAAAATTGCAATTTTAGGACACAACCACATAAGATGACTATATGTACCAAAGCTATTTTTACATTTCAAACATAATGGGGAGCATATTTACAACAAATCGCTGGGGTTACATGTAGTCTGTAGATTATCTTGTATTGGGTCTCATATGACTTGTTAGAGCATGTAATTTTCTTTACATTCATTAATACATTTCGCCACATCACATCATCATCATTACTCCTTTTTAACAGTTTTCCTGTTTACCAGGCAGAAGCTCTAAATACCCGACCTGACCAAAATGTGGACAACTAAACATTTTCTCTACATATGACCAATTATTGTGATACCATTGGCATTAATCTGCTGTTATAGCGACGTCCACACCTCTGGTTTAAGTCTTCCCATCAGTTTGAAACCTGGCAGCAATGATTTGCTCCCGATGACGTTTGGCGATAAGCCCAGCTCACAATTGGTGTCCCATTTCATCCCAAAGATTTTTAAAAATTCTCTCATGTTCACATATCATTTCAACAAGTCCTTTAATTACAGATATTTAATATGCTCTGATGCCCAATTGTATGGTCTTTTCAGCAGAGAACCTGCTGAAGCCCTCACAGCCCTCCAGGACTCTGATTGTCACCTGAAAAACACAAGGAATTAAATCACACACTTTTTCCATGCATTATTAGGTCACAAATCAACTTGTATTCAGATTTTGACACGTCCGTCATTAACTTATGTTACAACTTTTAACGAACATGAACTTTGACCTTTCCAGATACACGGCTCCAAACCATAGTGAGGAAACCAGTGGTTCTAGGCCCATTTCCGTCACATTAGCCTGGCTTGTAGGTGGTAACTAACTTTGTAATAGTCTGGACCAACTCTGAGATGAAGAATAGCAGGAGAGCCATTGTCATGTTGCAGTAACAGAGACTTTAATTCTCTTATATGACAGCAAACATATTACACAGTCTCTCAATAACGTTTATGCTGTGCCCTGAGCTTGACTTTATTTTGACCTTTATTGCTGACCACGGTAACATGTTGTCATATGACTTCCTGCATACGGTTGATCACCATGGTTGACCATTGTGATTGTCAACCACCATGTTGCTGCAGGCAGGTGCCTCTCAAGATCATGGATGTATTATGAGCACTGGACTCCAGACAAGATGGCACCCACTCAGTCCTATAAAAGTTGCTAGGTGGCACATGAAGCCAAAAAGTCCATAGAGCATGTGCACTTGAGACTTCTGCTGGTCTAGCCGGTTCCCATTCAAAAAGCATCAACTTCTCTTTTGTAATACTAAGTCAATCATTTTTCTCAACGCGTCTTAATGGTCTCAATCGCTAAATTCTGGCCCCTTAATAAGTGTGCTGGTGGTCCTTTTGGAAATTATTGTGCCATTAATAAGATTTGAAGACGTACACTAGCTTTGATGTCTGTTATGTGGGTGTTGATTGACAGTTGGCTTACCTGCTGCTCTCCCCAGCTCTGAGAATTGCAATGAGTCAGACTATAGTTGCAATATTTCAGTAAGTTTAATATTACTTGATAACGACACAGGCTGTGTTGGCATAATTTCACGAAAGTAAGTAGTAAAGTATGTTAGCCCAAGTGTTCGCCGCTCGGTGTTTCTGAGGCACCAAAATAATGCCCAGCCTACAGCAAAGTCTGCAACAACTGTAAAGGACAGAATCAGTATGCAAAGCAATGCTTGTCCAAGGGGAAACAAAGCTGAGGTGAACATGTGTACACCGTGGTAGAAACTGCTCTCTGTGATTTATTCTTCCTGGGCATGGTAGCACAGGAAGTCACGTGTGAACAGAGTTGAGCAGGACAAGTGGACAGTTCCATTGTATATAAATGGAGCTTTCCTTCTTCTCAAGCTGGACACAGGAGCAAAGGCCAATTTGACAAATTAGCTCAACACCAGAGCCATGAAGGTAAAGCCACGCATTCATCCAAATTCTGTTCTGCTCAAATTCTGCAATGGACGGCTCATCAACACCAAAGGCATATGCAGACACAAAGTGAGAGTTAAAGGAAAAGAACACGATCTCATGTTTGTAGTAGTTCCAGAGGGACATGACTCACTGCTACATGACAAAGTTGTGAAAATTTAGGCCAAGTCAAGAGGGTGTACCGCATCAATGCCAATGCATAGAACAGCGTAGAGTCAGTAGTGGATCAGTATCCAGGCATCTTCAAAGGGTTTGGTGTCTTACCCAGTGCCGGGAAGCCAATTTGACATAGTGGCCAAACTGTGTAATAACGTCACGTGATGCTATTGGGCCCAAAAAGACTTTTTCCCATAGACTTACATTGTGATAGAGTTGTCTGTAAATGAGCGGATAATTTTTTTTGAGCGTCACAACCCCTGCGAAATGACTTGTCTCACTATCAGAATTTGATCCGTTCAGTCCGATAACATTTCGAAAGTCTATAAGAGCCACACGAATGAATTGTTTTATCCCCATTCAAGTTAACTGGAGGGCTAAACCGGAAGTAGCTGGCTCAGCCGGCGAAAGTCACTGGTCCGCTTGCTGTATGGGCCCCACAGATGCAGAAGCAATGCGGAAAAAGTTGTAGCAACTTTCAAAAGAAAGAACGGGGCGCCGCCTCCAACGCCGCATCCAGTTCTCTTAAGACATCCATGGTCTTACCATTCACATACAAGATACAACTAAAATATGATGTACAGCCAGTCGTCCATGCTCCAGGTGGGTTCCAGCACCACTACAAAACAAACTGAAGCAAGAACTCGACCATAGGACTTCACTTGGAGCTATTACAATTTAATACTTTTTTAGGTACTTTATTTTTGTCCCTCAAGAAATTGGTAGTATTTAACAGCAAAATACCAAAAATAGATTCTCCAGTGTTTAGGGGCAAATAACCTCTGAAGTTTCAAATGTACTTTCAAGAATATATAACTAAAGCAAGTGATGCTTTTGTACTGAATTGAAAGATACGTTTACATTGACCTCTTTCACAATGTCCCCCTGAACCCCTAAACTGACACAAATTAGACCACAGACCCCCATCTGATTAGATTTTTGCTTTTAGATGTTTTATTACAGAAAGTGTATGAAACCCATGACCAAAATAGTCATATATTCTGTCATTATGTTACTTATGGATGGAATTATTTTGAAAATAAATGATTCCCATTTTTGCCGGGGACCCCCTGCAACCCTCTCAAGGACCCCTGGGGGTTCTTGGACCCCACTTTGATAACTACTGACCTACTGTGTCTATTTCTTTCAGTTTACTTTTCCAAAGGCCCTCTGAAGTTGTTATTGAAGAGTCCAGGGGTTTTCCTAAAAGTGAAATTAGTAGGCACTATAGGCAATTGGTATTTATTGTATTGGCAGTTTGGTTGTTCTGAACATTTCATGTAAAATCACCATTTGCCTTGTATGCTAACTAAATGCAATAAAGCTTTCAAATTTCTTTTTGACATGTGCTTGGAGCTCTTACCTGCTTTTAATGGGTAATTTGCACATCCCATCCAATTATTCAAACAAATCTGAGACACGATGTGTTTTTATTGGACACATATCCTACAGGGCATCACTTGCTTTGCCAAGAAATACTTTAATACAAAAGAACACACACGTGGTAACATTTGTGTGAGGCACAAGAAACACACAACAGACATCGTAGCAGTTTCAGACCTGCAGCTTCAGACCAGTTGTGTCTTTTGTAAAGAACAAGCCACTTTCGAAAGCCAGGCTGTGTTTGTGCCTCTTTGCAAAGTTGTAAATACCAGTGTTAAATGAGTTTAACACTACTTGAATTTCAGCAAAAGTGGAATGTTTGGTACAGGTTAATGGTAAGTATATAACTTCCATTTTTTTGTCACACATTTCTCTTTTTAAATATTTTAGAGGACATTTTTAAGCCTTTATTATAGCAACAGTCGAGAGCAGACAGGGAATGAGGGGGGGAGAGATGGGGAGGTGACACGCATCAATCTGCTGCCAGAATCAAACCACAGATGTTGCGGTTATCTAGCATGCATCTTAACCTGTAAACTACCAGTTCACTTTCACTTTTTTTTTTTTTTACCAAGAACCTAATCCAGACTAATAACAAGAACACTTGTTGACATACAGAGATGTCCATCTGAACACAAATACCTCATAAATATGATATTGTCATCTGATATTTCCTTACTTTACAAGCCAATAAGGACTGCCTGACTGCACCATTAAACAAATGACTGTGTAACTGTTAATTATGGGGATACCAATGACTATAAAGAATAAACAGTGTTCTTGGGTGTCATTGGGGGGAAAACCTACATATTTATTGTTATAATAGTAAACTCTGAACAAATCAGTATTCCTCCAGACAGTTAAAACTTGGCCTCACTTGTCTGGTGGTCAAGTGCATGAGAAGACTGCACATTGAGCCCAGATTATAGATGTGAAACAAATGATAAAATTTTGTTTTACAGTTACAAGCTAAATTATTTTTCATCATTTAGTATCCAGCAGAGGCTAGTGTGATACCATGGTCCATTTTCATCAATTTATATTATATTGGTTCATAAGGGTCATACAAACATAAAATGTTATAGCTCACACATAAAAAACATGGTTTAAAAAAAAGACATAACATAAACCACAACATACACCTGCCAACTCCACCTGTAACAATAATTGTCTGGAGGTGAAATCTACATGCTGCTGCTTTTACTTTACTTTTCTTTAGTTGGCATTGATTAGCATGTGTAAAACTCTTTTTTGAAATAATAACAGGCAACATGATTACAACAGAAATAAAACAGAAAATAAAGGACAAGTTAAAATAATGTAAAAGCCATGCTATACAGGTAGATTTAAAAGTTTGATTTTATAATACTTGTGTATTCTGCCAGTTGAACACTGGTAATGTTAATAGCAAATGCTTGATCCAGTTTTGACTTTAGCATAGCACATTGAAGCTGTTACAAGACATTAATGATCAAATATGCCTTTAAGTGTGGTCAGGATCTAATGCTTCATGTTACATGATTTTATTAGTCTTAGTCTGTCCAAACTTGATGGGATTAAAATGTCAATGAGAATAGGGCTGTTCCAGTTGTTGCAAAACGCACATTAAAACAATAAAAAAATATCTGTCTAATTCAACAAAGACAAATTTAACAAAAACACAATCAGTTTAAGCAAATAGAGCAGAGTTAAGCAAGCCATTATCAATTCTAAGCGCACTGAGTGCCATTGTTCACAGGTTAAAATGCCGACTATTGGACTTACTGAAGAACTCAGTAAGAGTAAATGATGGTTTGGTAGGCTGCTCCGTCAGGCCTGTGTTCATCAACGATCTTCTTAATGATGTCATTAAGATTCAGGTGCATTAGCATAAACTACAACAGAAAAGAAGAAAAACAGGAAATACTGCAACTTAGTGTGGGTACTCGTCAAACTGCAGTGCACTTCAGACTTACTACATAAAAAGGTTTTGTCTAAGTGACTTTAAAACTACAAGTTATATTAAAAGCTATTGTAATACTGTACACAATACAGAATTCCTGATGATCTTCCTACCATTAACAAGTGACCTAACCAAACCTAACCATAACCTAACAGCTAAAAAAATCATCAGTCATTTGCAGCTGCTGAAAGTAATTGCTGTTTGCTACCTACTCTAAGACTAATGTAGGAAGAACAGGACAACTAAAGTTTACTCACTGCCTGTTGACTCAAGCATCACATCTTCATTCACATCCCTGTGGAGAAAATATATAATGAAGTTTGGCTTCAGAGAAATGCATATAATTTTGTATCCTGCTGTATATAGTGCATATTCATGTTGCTACATACAGGATGGGTAAACCATATATTTCATTTTTCACCTCTGTCTTTATCAATTTGATTAAAGAACTGAGTTCAGCTGGAACAACAATAACTCTCCTCTACAGGAAATTAAAACTCATTACAACTGTAAAACTGGCCAGAGGCAACGTTACAGTCACACTGATGCAGGAGATAAGATGCGATATTATCCTTACTGGGAATTTCTGCACTTCTTCATGTGGATCTTGTAGACGACACAAAACACGGCCACAGATATGAGGATGATGATGATGTGGACCAGAAGACGAATGACAAATTTGTCGTTGTCTGTAAAATGATGGTTATAACAGAAATATATCTAAGGGATGGCATTTATGTCAAAGATTAAAATGTGCAGAAATTGACATGTATGGTTAGTCTGAATGAAATGTTTTATCTGAGCAATTTATGGCATTAATTAAGACCACACGTACAGAGAGTGTCAACATGCGCTGTCTTGGTTTTACTGTAAAGGTATCCGTTGAAAGCAACCACCTGAAAAGACAGAACGTCCCTTTAACTTAGGAATTATGGAACTCATATAAGTATTAGGAATAAACTGAACAACACTGTTAAATGAAAAGTAGGATTATACAAACCTCCACGTCGTAGGTCGTAGAGTAGCTTAGATCTTCAAATGTAAATTCACATTTGTCTTGTAACTTTGTCTTCTGAATGACATCATCATACCTAAGAGTTGCATTGTATAGCTTCTCAGGTCCACGGAAATTGTTCACATGAGGACAGGTAACTTTAATCACATTATGCTCTGGAACACTTAGCAACAACGTGAAAATATCGTCTGGTACTGTAAGAGAGTGAAAAAACAACATATTTTCCTTTAGATGCAACACTTTATGCTTATTCACAGTTTAAGTGATTGTTGAGTTTAAAATACCAGCAGTTTTAACACTGATTAAGCTCATTAGTGTTACTGTGTTGATTATCTTGGGCATCAGTATTTCCTTTAAACGATTAATTAATGACTGAATTTTGAAATGGAGTTGCAAAATTATTTTAAAACAGCTTTCAAAATTTTACTTTTTGTTATTCCATTTATCCCACACAGCTGTTATGTGTTGGCCGGAGCTGTGTTAGGAGTCTGGCTAATCAGAGTGCCTGAAACTCAGTGGGGTTGTCAGACTGTCACGATCACAGGGTGTCATTTATCCTACTGACTGGTTGTCGAATGTGAAGAAGGTGAGTCTTAATACGAGCCTGTCAGAGGGCAGAGGCCAAAAACGGAGGAAAAGTAGAGAAGATGGAGAGAGGAAGAGGAAGGTTTGGATGTGTGTGTGATGTATAAAATACATTTTCTTATATAATATACAGTATACTATATATTGGTATCATTAATATTATTGGTATTGCTATCAGGGAATGAGATGTTGTTTGATTATCAATATTTATCCCCATTTAATTAAAATAAGACGGGACAAGTAATGATATAAAGTACATAATTCCTAATTATCATTATTATTATGATAAAAAGTAAGATAAATTGCATTTATAATTATGATTACTATCCTTTTCATAAATAATAACTAAATAATTCATTACAGTAAATCTTGTGTTGAGTCAATGCTCAAAATTGACATGATTCATTTAGAAACCATATTAAGCATAATTTAATGTAGCTGTAGTTCAATACGTGTCAATACGTCAGTTTTCTCCCCAAATATTCACAGTTTCAGTGCTGTTGTTAAAACTGTTACTTTTACTGGCTCGTGGTCATCTTAACTTAATATTCAACTATGAACATTACATAATAAATAGCCTTTTTAGCCCTTTTGAACTAAATATAACTTTATATAAGTGTTGACTGTAATATTTCCCAAAGACAGTTTGCTGTTTACTTACCTCCAGGCTCAGTTTTCTCTTTAACTTCAGTTGGTTTGGCAACCTTCTTATTGTTGTAGGTGGGTTGGACTTCACAGGTGTAATCGGTGTATGGTTTCAGTCCAGAAAAATGACATGCTCCTCCAGGTCGCTGTTTGTTAACTGTAGATGTAACAGTTTAGTTTTCATTAGCTGCTTTTGGTGTCCGATTTAATAACAACAGGAACATATAAAGAGATGTAAAAAGACTGAACCTATAGTTAAGAAATATTTGTTGAGTTACCATTAACTGACAAGAATATAGATATCTAAATCATCAATGTGTCACTGCGACTGTAGATCGCTGACTGGTCCTGCAAGGTAACACTTTTGTATACACTATGTACTACATGGCTGACAGACAGAGAATCAACTAATATCACACTTTCTAAAAACTATTTCAAATAAATAACCAGCAAATCATATGAGGTGTATCAATTTTAGCTGTAATCACAGTTTCTCATCATGTTGTTCTATGGAAAAAAGGTAATTAAACTCTTTCATCTCAATATTATTTCTGTATCATATTTAATTGATTTTATTTTTCATTAATAACTTGTACCAAAGTGTGACTTGTCGTTTCATCTCAGCTTATTTACACCTATTATCCCTCAACGTGCTAAAATGTGAGCACAGAAGGAAAAATGATATACTTGAGGCCAATGGAAGTTTTAAATGTCTTCATTGTATATCTCACTTGTCATATAAACTGACCAGCAAGTTAATCTGCAAGACTCCAAAATGTACATTGATCTAAAATGGAAAAGGTTTTTAAAATTTTACTTACGTTTTGCACGTTCCTCGTCCGATGTTGAACCCACAGGATGACAACTGCAGTTGTATGAAAGCCCATCAAGTTCGGGGACCTCTTGACATTTCTGACTGGTTGTTGTCCAGCTCAACTCAATGGAGGTATTGGTTGAGTCCCTTTGTGTTATTATATTAAGATCTGTTGAAACACATCACACATCTTTAACACTGAACTGAGTAATCTGGTCTTTAGTATCTTAGATTACAAGCTATCATTGCAACAACATACCACAGTCAATCCTGAACTGGATAGCTGATGTGTTTTTTATGGTGACATTGTTTTCCTTGATCTGACCAGTACAGGTGTAGTCTGTGAAAGGCTCCAGCTTAGACTCATTCATGGTCTTATTGTCAGAATCTGAGGAGACAGAAGGGTGACAACATTTCTCAATCAACTAATATCTGTATCTCAGAATTTAAGATCAGTTTTAAACAGTTTAGATTTAGACATTCAAAGCAAAAACCAATATTCTATTCAAAACTGATTCACAGAGCTCACAAAGCAATATCTCACCAACACCTTCCTCTCATATCAGAAGACACAATTTATGTCACTACAGTTATTAGAAAAATATGTTTTTCTACCCCTGCAAAAATTATTCCACTTTACATCTTCATCTCTTTTACACTATGAGTACAAAACAATGGAAATGCAGATTTGAATCACCATCTGTATCCATGTAAATCCATTTATAATGTTGCTGACAAACAAAGTCTCTCTACTTTCAGTCTGACCACTTACCAGAACAGATGTAATCAATGGTGAGATCAGTGCATTTTGGAGGTAAATTTGCTTCTATTTTTGCAGGAAGTTCAGTGGGAGGAGTCAGATTTATTTCACTTGGATTTAAAAATTCAGCTGAAAAAGAGAAAAAAGCACATATAAAACATGATGAAAGGAGGTCTACATGACATGCATTTAAAAATACAGGTAGACTGTATTATACATACCAGCACTGATGTGTTGAGTGAGACTAAAGTTCACACACTTTTCTTGAGTGAAGGTTGTAGTCAAATTTGTGCAAATGTCATTCTCATCCAGTCTGATACAGAACGTTTTATTGTCACTTGGGCATCGTTCGGCTTCAATATTATTTGCTGTCATTTGCACAGAGCTGATGTTCCAGTCACTCTTGTAACAAAGATATCCAGGGATGCAGTTGTCAAGTTTAATGTCACCTTCAGCTGAAATACAGAAGTGATGCACAAATGTCTCTCCCATTTTCACTCATTTCTGAAGTTAAAAGAAAAATACAATGCAACAGTATGAATTATTTTTACTCACTCATTTCCATTGTCGTCACTGGAACTTTATTATCACTGTGGTTACAGAGTATTTCTTTGCCAGCGTGGTCAAATGTCACATTATGCTCGTAGTCAGTACAGGGCTTCAGGTGTCTGATATTATGTGGTACTTTTGGATCGGAGATCTGAACAGTTTTCACGCCAGTCTCATTTCGGCCTTTTTCTTTAACATTTACGGTGTAGTTGCCAAGGGAAGAGTTTATGAAGTTGATCTGGAAGCCAAACTTGATAGGTGTAACAGTGTAAGAACCTGTACAAACAATACACAGTAAAACCTGTTAGTAAGATGAACCACCTGACATTTATTTTAACCTTGGTCATACAGGTGTTGAAAATGTTCCTGTGTATGTCGAGCATCATTCTGTACACTCCACTTTCAACATATTCATTGTAAAGTAAGAGAGAAATGCAAACATTAAAACAACATTAGATGGATTATCTTTTAAAGTGATACTCACACTGGGGAGGGGCTGGTGCAGGGCGTGGAGGACACATTCAAATGAAATTAGAAAGGAATAAAAAATACAAAAAACATTAACAATTAGTTAAATAACACAAGTAATTTAAAATACTCCCAAAGCACACTAAAGGTAAAGTATGTGCCTTTAGCTTATAGAGTATTTGTAACCCTTTTATCCACAGTGCGAGTGTATGTACAACACAATCTTATTACAATCCTATATAAATGAGAAAATTCCAACTTTCGGTGGTAGGAGTCACTGTGGTGTTGGACTGGGTGATTGGAGGTGAGGTCTGAGTTTGATTGCCGGGTGCCTGAGAGACTGTTTGGTTGCTGGTGGAAGTGATTGTGGGTGTGGTCTCATTTGAGGTGATTGCAGGATTGACATTGGCTGGAGGATGGAGATCATGGAGGTCACATTCTGGCAGTATACTGTATTTTGCAACAGCCTTACCTAACATGATGCCTTACTTCCATTTCAGGAAAATATCATGCCAAATGCAACGCTAATGTAGCAAACAAAACTGTAAACTGAGGCTAAATACAGTACCATCAGATGCATTAGTTGGAATGGTCTGAATTGAAGTGTTTGAGGGAAGAGTTGACAAGGTGAGTGAAGGTGTGTTGGCAGCTGCAGGCGTGTCTGAACTCACGGCAGGAATTGCCTTGGTGCGTGGAGTTGAGGAGTTTAAAGTTGGGCTGACTACTGGAGATGAGTTCAAATTTATGGTAGTGTGTGCAGGTGAGAGGGTTGTAACAACATCTACATTCCAAGAATACGAAAAATCAGGACAGACATAATATCACAATAACATCTCCTACATCACTGAAGATGTTTCATGTAGCAGTTTGCTTCTCATGGTGCTAAACTATTTAATTTGTTATTGCTTCTTGTCTAACCTTCCTCATTAATGTCAACTGCACATTTGTCTTAAAATTAAAAAGGTAAGAAATGATAAAAAAAACAAACAAACAGTAGCCCTGAGGAGCAGATGAGGTAAGATAGAGTTAAGTAGGACTATGAAGCTAGAATAGTGGAACTAGCACTTAGTTTTGTATTAGTTGTAGAAGAAAAAAACCTTTGGACCTACCCTGTAATGCAGTTTCTATTTGCATAGTAAAATAATTAGGCAGAAGTTCAACCAAGATGGCCAATTCAGCCCAGAACTTCTTACACACACATATTATTTCTCCATAGACTGAACACCCATTTCATAAATGTATTTCGAAACACAAATAAAAACAAACCCAAATAAAAACAAAAAACAAACAATAATGACCAATAGAGTTTAATATGAGCAACAAACTCTCAGTAAACAAACCAAAAAATACTACATGTCTGAAAAGGAGCAGGTGGAAGTTAATAATTTCCTGCCATTTCACTTTGAGTATTAAAGGTTATTCTGGATTTTTGGCTAAATTATTTAGCATCATAAATATATTTAAGACTGGTGGTCTCTCCTGGTTGAACTTCTGCTTTTGCTGTAATCTATAGTAGCATCTGTCCCCTCCCCTAATAAGTATTGTGAGATGGACACCAGTTTGACTGATATATATATCATGGTATATGTATATATGTATATATATGTGTGTGTGTGTGTGTGTGTGTGTGTGTGTGTGTGTATATATACATACACACACACACACACACACACACACACACACACACACACACACACACACACATATATATATATATATATATATATATATATATGTGTGTGTGTGTGTATATATATATATATGTGTGTGTGTGTGTGTATATATATATATATATATATATATATATATATATATATATATATATATATATATATATATATGCACACGCTAGTGTATATGCCAATAATTCAACATAGTTTTGACCTGTTTATCATGTAGTAATGTTTTCCTCCTACAGTTTATTTGTGTGTAGCTGGTGAGGTTAGATGTGTTTTGGGGGGGGGTTTGTTGTTTTTTTGGTGTTAAACCTTCCTTAATTTTGGCAACTATGACGGTTTCCCAGAACTTGGGTATCCACTTTTTGTGCAAAGGGTACATAATGTCCATTTGAAGGCTGTGTTCATTTCACATAGTTTTGGACAAGATGCTGGCTTTGTATGAGGGGCAGATAGGGACATTATTCAGAATTACCATGCATATACATGTACTTTTCCTCTCACATACACATCAGCATCATGTTAAGCAAGGATTACTTTACTGTCAGCCAGTTCAGTTTGTGACATTATGTGTCATGGGAAAACATGTGTGACAACTTTATTCAAGTGAAAGTCCTGTATTCAAAACGTAACATTTTACTTGTATGTCTTTGAGGTTTTCAGTATAGTATGTGAATTTATTTGGTTTCATATGTGTATGTGAAAGAAACATTTTCAGTTGTGCATTTGAGCACATTTTACTAGTATTTGTGAAAGCTTTTCAATGGTTTTTATGAGAGCTTTTCAGTTGTGTATGTAAGCGTGTAATTTTTCAGTTGTTTGTGTGAGAGTGTTTCTGTTGTGTATGTAAAGCATTTCACTTGTATGCGTGTGTGGTTAGCACATTTACTAGTATGTGTGAAAGCTTTTCAACAGTTTTCATGAGAGCGTTTCAGTCGTGTATGTAAGCGTATAATTTTTCAGTTGTTTATGTGAGAGTGTTTCAGTTGTGTATGTAAAAGCATTTCACTTGTATATGTATGTTGTTTTTAGTATACTATGTGAATGATTTTGGTTTCATATGTGTATATGAGAGGAAAAGTACATGTATATGCATGGAAATTCTGAATAATGTCCCTAATGGCCCCTCATAGCTTTGGTGCTACTATGAACATGAAGACATGAGACAGTGAAAAGTGAGCTTGAGGTAAAAGGAGGCTGAGGTGAAGGTATGGCACATTGTAAAGCACAGCTGAGGGTAGAACAAGACATTATAAACATTAGAATTACAACTGAATGATATATATTAAGAGAATTTAGTTGCAGTCACTCACCTGATGAATCTTGACCTAGAATAACAAAAGAGAAAGATATTTACACACTTGTAATGAAGGGGTGTATACGACTACTATACAGAATAACATAAATATAAACACATCACAAACAGGGTTTGTTTTATTAAAACATCCATTTCCATCTAAACTTGCTGTAGCTTTGCAGTGATATCAGTGGAGGTGTATGAGGTACAGGGCAGAGGATAAGGTTCGCACCAAAGAAACAAGCATACCGTAGGTTTTTTTCTATTTTTTCCATTGGAATGAATACAGAATGAAGCAATATAACTAAACATAATGTGCAGGAACATTATGTGCGTATGTACGATCACAGGGGACATTTTGCGGTACATACTGGCTTTGGCGTTGCTGTGACAATGAAGCAACGCCAAAGCAAAAAGTGAGCAGATTAATTGAGTAATGAGAATGTAGAATTATAAACATCACGAAAACAATTGAATGTAATATATGAAGTAACATTGTTAACCTGGAATTACAAAAGAGAAAAGTATAAATTATTATTGCATTTGTTATGTTTTATTAAACCTGTTTGGGCATAAAAAGTAAGACTGACAACTTAATTAGATGACTTCAGTCATGGTCATAAACCCAGCTACTTTTGCAGCTCTAGTCTGATGTCTGTTGATTTAACCTTGATTTATTTATCCTTTGGCAGGGAATTACATAGTTTTGGTGCAAAGTTAAAAAAAAAAGGTGAGCTGTGGATTTTCTTATTTGTGTGATTGTTTGTATTTTTTTAAAAACGGCAGCAGAGAATCTAAGAAGCCTTGAAGGATTATAAAACGACAAAGAATTAGTAACGTAGGCCGGTCCCAAACCATTAAGAGCCTTGTAAACAAGTAAAAGAACTTTAAAATCAATCCTAAAAGACACTGGGAACTAGCGCAGGTTAGCATAAACTGGGGTGATATGTTCTCTCTTTCTTGTTCTAGTTAAAAGCCCGGCAGCAGAGTTCTGATTTAATTGAAGTTTATCAATGGATTGTTTTGGAGGACCGGTCAAAAGAGCATTACAGTAGTCTAATCTACTTGAAATAAACCCATGAACAAGTTTTTTGGCATCTTGTTGAGATAGGAACAGCCATTCCTTTACAATATCTCTTAAATGAAAGAAAGCTCCTTTGGTCACCTTCTTTATGTGGGATTTAAAGTTCAAGTCTAAGTGTAGGCTAATGTCCAGGCTCATGACTTCTGATTTAATGGGTCAGTGCATTTATTAAAGGCTGGTGAGTCTTCAACAGTTACCAAGGTCTACATCAATTGCATTCCTTACAAAGTGAGAGAAATCCAATGCTAAACACCAAAATAAATATGCTTTATATATTGTAAATATGTAATGATAAAACAGATACTCTGTTGAACAAATATGTTCCCATTGTGGATTTGGGAGAACAAGAAAATGCACTTAAATAAAAAGCATTAATGTGTATGAATAATTTTAGAGACACTTTTACAACACCTTAGAGGAATACAAAAGGCATGTGTTCTGTTACTAATACTACTTTATCTATCCTATCTTTCAGCACCTTATATTTTATTTGAAATAATAAATAAGGTTACTTACAGTCAGCCACACCAATGATCCCAGCACAGAGGAGCAGGATCTTGATACTACAGGGACCTGCCATATCCAGGACTTACAGTGTGTGAATGTATGTTTGAGTGGGGGACCCAGATCATCAAGAGCACCTGGTTGAGCAACACGCACACAACCACAATGGTCATCTATATAAAGGAAGTCATGTGACAACATTTCCACTTTCAAGATGACACTACAATCTTCCCACATTTATTTAAAAAAATTATTCACTTTACAACTGTGGGAAGTTAATTCTCACAGCAAAGTTGCCTTTTCAATACCAGAACAAACAAAGCCAGGGGTACTTCTTCTGCATCCTTGTCATTTTTTCTATTTATTTTTAATGTTAAAACTAAATGTTTTTTAGGATTTACTTAGGATTAACATTATATTAAGTCAAATTTTCAATAATTTCAATGACCATACAAGAACATATAGACCTACAGTATAACTCCTAAAAAGATTTATTGCTTATTACTCCTTTTAAAGTAACAGTACTCCTGTTTACCAGGCAGAAGCTCTGAATACACTGCCTGACCAAAAGTACGTAGACAACTAAACATTTTCTCCACATGTGATAGTGACCAATGATTGTGATACCATGGACATTAATCTGCTGCTATAACAGCCTCCACACCTCTGGTTTAAGTCTTCCCATCAGATTTTGAAACCTGACAGCAATGATTTGCTCCCACTGATATTAGGCAACTTAAGCTTACAATTGGTGTTCCATTTCATTCCGAAGATTTTTGAAAAGTCACTCAGGTCCACATATCATTTCATTTATAAGTCTTTTAAGTATAGATTTTAATACGGCCTGATACCCAATTGTATGGCCTTTTCTGCAGAGAACCTGCTGAAACCCTCACAGCCCTCCAGGACTCTGATTGTCACCCAAAAAACACAAGGAATTAAATCGCGCATTTTTCCATGCATCATTAGGTCACAAATCAACTTGTATTCAGATTTTGACACTTTCTTCATTAACTTATGTTACAACTTTTAACAAACATGAACTTTGACCTTTCCAGATATGCAGCTCCAAACCTGCCTAGCCTTGCTCGTAGCTGGTAACTAGCTTTGTAATAGTCCAGACGAACTCTGCAATGAAGAATAGCAGGAGAGCGGTTGACACATTTTAGGAGCAGAGACTTTATTTCTCTTATATGACAGCAAACATATTACACAGTCTCTCGATAACGTTTATGCTGTGCCCTGAGCTTTACTTTATTTTGAGCTTTATTGCTGACCACGGTAACATGTTGTCATATGACTTCCTGCATATGGTTGATCACCATGGTTGACCATTGTGATTGTCATCTACCATGTTGCTGCAGGCAGGTGCCTCTCAAGATCATGGATGTATTATGAGCACTGGACTCCAGACTAGATGGCACCCACTCAGTCCTATGAAAGTTGCTAAGTGGCACATGAAGCCAAAAAGTCCATAGAGTATGTGCACTTGAGACTTCTGCTGGTCTAGCCGGTTCCCATTCAAAAAGCATCAACTTCTCTTTTGTAATACTAAGTCAATCATTTTTCTCAACGCGTCTTAATGGTTTCAAACGCTAAATTCTGGCCCTTTAATAAGTGTGCTGGTGGTCCTTTTGGAAATTATTGTGCCATTAATAAGATTTGAAGATGTACACTAGCGTTGATGTCTGTTATGTGGGTGTTGATTGACAGTTGGCTTACCTGCTGCTCTCCCCAGCTCTGAGAATTGCAATGAGTCAGACTATAGTCGCAATATTTCAGTAAGTTTAATATTACTTGATAACGACACAGGCCGTGTTGGCATAATTTCACTAAAGTAAGTAGTAAAGTATGTTAGCCCAAGTGTTTGCCGCTCGGTGTTTCTGAGGCACCAAAATAATGCCCAGCCTACGGCAAAGTCTGCAACAACTGTAAAGGACAGAATCAGTACGCAAAGCAATGCTTGTCCAAGGGGAAACAAAGCCGAGGTGAACATGTGTATACCGTGGTAGAAACTGCTCTCTGTGATTTATTCTTCATGGGCATGGTAGCACAGGAAGACAAGTGTGAACAGAGTTGAGCAGGACAAGTGGACAGTTCCATTGTATATAAATGGAGCTGTCCTTCTTCTCAAGCTGGACACAGGAGCAAAGGCCAATTTGACAAATTAGCTCAACATCAGAGCCATGAAGGTAAAGCCACGCATTCATCCAAATTCTGTTCTGCTCAAATTCTGCAATGGACGGCTCATCAACACCATAGGCATACGCAGACACAAAGTGAGAGTAAAAGGAAAAGAACACTATCTCATGTTTGTAGTAGTTCCAGAGGGAGATGACTCACTGCTACATGACAAAGTTGTGAAAATTTAGGCCAAGTCAAGAGGGTGTACCGCATCAATGCCAATGCATAGAACAGTGTAGAGTCAGTAGTGGATCAGTATCCAGGCATCTTCAAAGGGTTTGGTGTCTTATCCAGCGCCGGGACGTGAAGCCAATTTGACATAGTGGCCAAACTGTGCAATAACGTCACGTGATGCTATTGGGCCCAAAAAGACTTTTTCCCATAGACTTACATTGTGATAGAGTTGTCTGTAAATGAACGGATAATTTTTTTTGACCGTCACAACCCCTGCGAAATGACTTGTCTCACTATCAGAATTTGATCTATTCAGTCTGATAACATTTTGAAAGTCTATAAGAGCCACATGAATGAATTGTTTTGTCCCCATTCAAGTTAACTGGAGGGCTAAACCAGAAGTAGCTGGCTCAGCCGGCGAAAGTCACTGGTCCGCTTGCTGTATGGGCCCCACAGATGGAGAAGCAATGCGGAAAAAACTGTAACAACTTTCATAGGAAAGAACGGGGCGCCGCCTCCAACGCTGTATTCAGTTCTCTTAAGACATCCATGGTCTTACCATTCACGTACAAGATACAACTAAAATATGTACAGCCAGTCGTCCATGCTCCCAGGTGGGTTCCAGCACAACTACAAAACAAACTGAAGCAAGAACTCGACCGTAGGACTTCACTTGGAGCTATTACTATTAAATATTTTTTTTAGGTAATTTATTTTTGTCCCTCAAGAAATTGGTAGTATTTAACAGCGAAATACCAAAAATAGATCCTCCAGTGTTTAGGGGCAAATAACCTCTGAAGTTTCAAATGTACTTTCAAGAATATATAACTAAAGCAAGTGATGCTTTTGTACTGAATTGAAAGATTCGTTTACATTGACCTCTTTCACAATGTCCCCCTGAACCCCTAAACTGACACAAATTAGACCACAGACCCCCATCTGATTAGATTTTTGCTTTTAGATGTTTTATTACAGAAAGTGTATGAAACCCATGACCAAAATAGTCATATATTCTGTCATTATGTTACTTATGGATGGAATTATTTTGAAAATAAATGATTCCCATTTTTGCCGGGGACCCCCTGCAACCCTCTCAAGGACCCCTGGGGGTTCTTGGACCCCACTTTGATAACTACTGACCTACTGTGTCTATTTCTTTCAGTTTACTTTTCCAAAGGCCCTCTGAAGTTGTTATTGAAGAGTCCAGGGGTTTTCCTAAAAGTGAAATTAGTAGGCACTATAGGCAATTAATATTTATTTATATTTTTATTTATTGTATTGGCAGTTTGGTTGTTCTGAACATTTCATGTAAAATCACCATTTGCCTTGTATGCTAACTAAATACAATAAAGCTTTCAAATTTCTTTTTGACATGTGCTTGGAGCTCTTACCTGCTTTTAATGGGTAATTTGCACATCCCATCCAATTATTCAAACAAATCTGAGACACAACGTGTTTTTATTGTACACGTATCCTACAGGGCATCACTTGCTTTGCCAAGAAATACTTTAATACAAAAGAACACACACATGGTAACATTTGTGTGAGGCACAAGAAACACACAACAGACATCGTAGCAGTTTCAGACCTGCAGCTTCAGACCAGTTGTGTCTTTTGTAGAGAAGAAGCCACTTTCGTAAGCCAGGCTGTGTTTGTGCCTCTTTGCAAAGTTGTAAATAGTAGTGTTAAACAAGTTTAACACTACTTGAATTTCAGTAAAAGTGGAATGTTTGGTACAGGTTAATGGTAAGTATATAACTTCCATTTTTTTGTCACACATTTCTCTTTTTAAATATTTTAGAGGGCATTTTTAAGCCTTTATTATAGCAACAGTCGAGAGCAAACATGGAATGGGGGGGGGGGAGATGGGGAGGTGACACGCATCAATCTGCTGCCAGAATCAAACCACAGATGTGGCAGTTATCTAGCATGCATCTTAACCTGTAAACTACCAGTTCATTCTTTTTTTTTTTTTTTTTTTTTTACCAAGAACATAATCCAGACTAATAACAAGAACACTCGTTAACATACAGAGATGTCCATCTGAACACAAATACCTCATAAATATGATACTGTCATCTGACATTTCCTTACTTTACAAGCCAATAAGGACTGCCTGACTGCACCATTAAACAAATGACTGCGTAACTGTTAATTATGGGGATACCAATGACTAAAAAGAATAAACAGTGTTCTTGGGTGTCATTGGGGGGAAAACCTACATATTTATTGTTTATTGTTATAATAGTAAACTCTGAACAAATCAGTATTCCTCCAGACAATTAAAACTTGGCCTCACTTGTCTGGTGGTCAAGTGCATGAGAAGACTGCACATTGAGCCCAGGTTATAGATGTGAAACAAATGATAAAAGCTAAATTATTTTTCATCATTTAGTATCCAGCAGAAGCTGGTGTGATACCATGGTCCATTTTCATCAATTTATATTATATTGGTTCATAAGGGTCATACAAACATAAAATGTTACAGCTCACACATACAAAACATGGTTAAAAAAAAAAGACATAACATAAACCACAACATACACCTGCAAACTCCACCTGTAACAATAATTGTCTGGAGGTGAAATCTACATGCTGCTGCTTTTACTTTACTTTTCTTTAGGTGGCGTTGATTAGCATGTGTAAAACTCTTCATTGAAATATTAACAGGCAACATGATCACAACAGAAATAAAGCAGAAAATAAAGTACAAGTTAAAATAATGTAAAAGCCATGCTATACAGGTAGATTTAAAAGTGTGATTTTATAATACTTGCGTATTCTGCCAGTCAAACACTGGTAATGTTAATAGCAAATGCTTGATCCAGTTTTGACTTTAGCATAGCACATTGAAGCTGTTACAAGACATTAATGATCGAAGATGCCTTTAAGTGTGGTCAGGATTTAATGCTTCATGTTACATGATTTTATTAGTCTTAGCTTGTCCAAATTTGATGGGATTAAAATGTCAATGAGAATAGGACTGTTCCAGTTGTTGCAAAACGCACATTAAAACAATAAAAAATATCTGTATAATTTAAAAAAGACAAATTTAACAAAAACACAATCAGTTTAAGCAAATAGAGCAGAGTTAAGCAAGCCAGTATCAATTCTAAGCACACTGAGTGCCATTGTTCATAGGTTAAAATGACGACTATTGAACTTACTGAAGAACTCAGTAAGAGTAAATGATGGTTTGGTAGGCTGCTCTGTCAGGCCTGCGTTCATCAACGATCTTCTCAGTGATGTCATTAAGATTCAGGTGCATTAGCATAAACTACAACAGAAAAGAAGAAAAACAGGAAATACTGCAACTTAGTGTGGGTACTCAAACTGCAGTGCACTTCATACTTACTACATAAAAAGGTTTTGTCTAAGTGACTTTAAAACTACAAGTTATATTAAAAGCTATTGTAATACTGTACACAATACAGAATTCCTGATGATCTTCCTACCATTAACAAGTGACCTAACCTAACCTAACCATAACCTAACAGCTAAAAAAACATCAGTCATTTGCAGCTGCTGAAAGTAATTGCTGTTTGCTACCTACTCTAAGACTAATGTAGGAAGAACAGGACAACTAAAGTTTACTCACTGCCTGTTGACTCAAGCATCACATCTTCATTCACATCCCTGTGGAGAAAATATATAATGAAGTTTGGCTTCAGAGAAATGCATATAATTTTGTATCCTGCTGTATATAGTGCATATTCATGTTGCTACATACAGGATGGGTAAACCATATATTTCATTTTTCACCTCTGTCTTTATCAATTTGATTAAAGAACTGAGTTCAGCTGGAACAACAATAACTCTCCTCTACAGGAAATTAAAACTCATTACAACTGTAAAACTGGCCAGAGGCAACGTTACAGTCACACTGATGCAGGAGATAAGATGCGAAATTATCCTTACTGGGAATTTCTGAGTTTCTTCATGTGGATCTTGTAGACGACACAAAACACGACCACAGATATGAGGATGATGATGATGTGGACCAGAAGACGAATGACAAATTTGTCGTTGTCTGTAAAATGATGGTTATAACAGAGATATATCTAAGGGATGGCATTTATGTCAAAGATTAAAATGTGCAGAAATTGACATGTATGGTAAGTCTAAATGTTCTATCTGAGCAACTTGTGACATTAATTAAGACCACACGTACAGAGAGTGCTAACACGTTCTGTCTTGGTTTTACTGAAAAGGTATCCGTTGAAAGCAACCACCTGAAAAGACAGAGCATCCCTTTAACTTAGGAATTATGGAACTCATATAAGTATGAGGAATAAACTGAACAACACTGTTAAATGAAAAGTAGGATTATACAAACCTCCACTTCGTAGGTCGTAGAGTAGCTTAGATCTTTGAATGTAAAGTTACATTTCTTTTGTTTGTCCGTCTCCTGAATGACATCATTATTATAACGAAGAGTTGCATTGTATAGCCTCTCCGGCCCACGGAAATCTTCCACAACAGGACAGGTAACTTTAATCACATTATGCTCTGGAACACTTAGCGACAACTTGGAAATCTGGTCTGGTACTGTAAGAGAGTGAAAAAAACAACAACATATTTTCCTTTAGATGCAACACTTTATGCTTATTCACAGTTTAAGTGATTGTTGGGCATCTTGGGCATCAGTATTTCCTTTAAATGATTAATTAATAACTGAATTTTAAAATGGTATCGCAAAATTATTTTAAAACAGCTTTCAAAATTGTACTTTTTGTTAGGAAAGGTAGAGAAGACAGAGAGAGGAGGAGGAAGGAGAAATAAACACATGAAGGTTAGCGTGCTGCTGATAGGAAGGAACTATTGTTGAAACCAAGATGTACGGTGAATGACAGCCCTCATCATTTACATATTTTGGGTTAGCCATGAAGCCAATGCTGAGCTCAGGGCACAGTTGGAGGACACCAGGCCCGACTCCAAACACCCAGTCCAATGAGTCGATGCTGCAGGAAGCATGGTAAGGCCTGCATCCTTTCTTGGTTATTGGAAACCAAAGACAGTCAATATATGTTGTTGCCTGTTAGTAGTTGGTACAACCGTAAGGCTCAGTGGTACTTAGATCACCTAGATTTAACATATTATATCCAGAAATACCTGTGCAGTGTCATAAACACATAAGTAAATGGAATAATAAGTACATTTTAAAAGCCTTTCAGTTAAGTTTTTGGCTCCATTTTGAAATGTATCTATTACTTAATTTAAATTAATTGAATTAATTAAATATTGTCTATTGAAAGACAATACAAGGAAACCTATTACTATTTGGCAAATGCATGATTTTTATATTTTACTTTGAGTTTTTTTTTTTTTTAATTTACCATTTGATTATAATTAAACACAAAAAAGTTTATAATTACTATTGTACACCACAGCACCTGTGCTTCATTTATAAACAGCTCAGGACTAAGTAAAGCTTGTAGATTTCTGCTCACTGAGACATTGTGAAAAAACAGAGAATAACCATTGTTGTTGTTTGTTGTTGGAATTTGAGGTCTATAATTACTGTGTATTCATGATACATGTTTTGTACATGGCTCCTATTTCAGTTATGATTGGAGCTATGTTATGAAGTTTATTGTAATGGTTTGGATGTGTGTGTGATGTATAAAATACATTTTCTTATATAATATACAGTATACTATATATTGGTATTATTATTATTATTATTGGTATTGCTATCAGGGAATGAGATGTTGTGTGATTATCAATATTTATCACCATTTAATTAAAATAAGACAGGACAAGTAATGATATAAAGTACATAATTCCTAATTATCATTATTTTTATGGTAAAAAGTAAGATAAATTGCATTTATAATTATCATTACTATCCTTTTCTTAAATAATAACTAAATAATTCATTATAGTAAATTTTGTGTTGAGTTAATGTCCAAAATTGACATGATTAATTTAGAAACCATATTAAGCATAATTTAATGTAGCTGTAGTTCAGTACGTGATGTCAGTTTTCTCCCCAAATATTCACAGTTTCAGTGCTGTTGTTAAAACTGTGGTTAAAACTGGCTCGTGGTCATCTTAACTTAATATTCAACTATGAACATTATATAATAAATAGCCTTTTAGCCCTTTTGAACTAAATATAACCATAACTAAGTGTTGACTGTAATATTTTCCAAAGACAGTTTGCTGTTTACTTACCTCCAGGCTTAGTTTTCTCTGTAACTTTAGTTGATTGGGGAACACTGTTGTTGTTGTAGATGGGTTGGACTTCACAGGTGTAATCGGTGTATGGTTTCAGTCCAGAAAAATTACATGCTCCTCCTGGTTTCTGTTTGTTAACTGTAGATGTAACAGTTTAGTTTTCATTAGCTGCTTTTGGTGTCCGATTTAATAACAACAGGAACATATAAAGAGATGTAAAAAGACTGAACCTATAGTTAAGAAACATTTGTTGAGTTACCATTAACTGACAAGAAAATAGATATCTAAATCATCAATGTGTCATCATTTCAATGTTATTTCTGTATCATATTTAATTGATTTTATTTTTTATTAATAACTTATACCAAAGTGTGACTTGTCGTTTCATCTCAGCTTATTTACACCTATTATCCCTCAATGTACTAAAATGTGAGCACAGAAGAAAAAATGATATACTTGAGGCCAATGGAAGTTTTAAATGTCTTCATTGTATATCTCACTTGTCATATAAACTGACCAGCAAGTTAATCTGCAAGACTCCAAAATGTACATTGATCTAAAAAGATTTTTAAATTGTTACTTACGCTTTGCTTGTTTCTTGTCCGATGTTGAACCCACAGGATGACAACTGCAGTTGTATGAAAGCCCATCAAGTTTGGGGACCTCTGGACAGTTCTGACTGGTTGTTGTCCAGCTCAACTCAATGGAGGTATTGGTTGAGTCCCTTTGTGTTGCTATATTAAGATCTGTTGAAACACATCACACATCTTTAACACTGAACTGAGTAATCTGGTCTTTAGTATCTTAGATTACAAGCTATCATTGCAACAACATACCACAGTCAATCTTGAACTGGATAGCAGGTGTGTTTTTTATGGTGACATTTTTTTCCTTGATCTGACCAGTACAGGTGTAGTCTGTGAAAGGCTCCAGCTCAGACTCCAGCTTGGTCTTATTGTCAGAATCTGAGGAGACAGAAGGGTGACAACATTTCTCAATCAACTAATATCTGTACCTCAGAACTTAAGATCAGTTTTAAACAGTTTAGATTTAGACATTCAAAGCAAAAACCAATATTCTATTCAAAACTGATTCACAGAGCTCACAAAGCAATACCTCACCACCACCTTCCTCTCATATCAGAAGACACAATTTATGTCACTACAGTTATTAGAAAAATATGTTTTTCTACTCCTGCAAAAATTACTTCACTTTACATCTTCATCTCTTTTACACTATGAGTACAAAACAATGGAAATGCAGATTTGAATCACCATCTTTATCCATGTAAATCCATTTATAATGTTGCTGACAAACAAAGTCTCTCTACTTTCAGTCTGACCACTTACCAGAACAGATGTAATCAATGGTGAGATCGATGCATTTTGGAGGTAAATTTGCTTCTATTTTTGCAGGAAGTTCAGTGGGAAGAGTCACATTTATTTCAATTGGATTTAAAAATTCAGCTGAAAAAGAGAAAAAAGCACATGTAAAACATGATGAAAGAAGGTCTACATAACATGCATTTAAAAATACAGGTAGACTGTATTATACATACCAGCACTGATGTGTTGGATGTGGTTAAAGGAGTTCACACACTTTTCTTGAGTGAAGGTTGTCGTCAAATTTGTGCAAATGTCATGATAACCAGGTTTGATACAGAACGTTTTATTGTCACTTGAGCATTGCACGGCTTCAATATTATTTATTTGCACAGAGCTGATGTTCCAGTCACTCTTGTAACAAAGATATCCAGGGATGCAGCTGCCAGGTTTAATGTCACCTTCAGCTGAAATACAGAAGTGATGCACAAATGTCTCTCCCATTTTCACTCATTTCTAAAGTTAAAAGAAAAATACAATACAACAGTATGAATTATTTTTACTCACTCATTTCCATTGTCTTCACTGTAGTTTTATTATCACTGTGGTCACAGAGTATTTCTGTGCCAGCATGGTCAAATGTCACATTATGCTCGTAGACAGTACAGGGCTTCAGGTGTCTGATATACAGTGAGCTTTGATTGAAGTGCTGAACATTGACTTGGCCTTCTTCTTTAACATTTATGGTGTAGGTGTCAAGGGGAGAGTTTATGAACTTGATCTCGAGGCCAAACTTGATAGGTGTAACAGTGTAAGAACCTGTACAAACAATACACAGTAAAACCTGTTAGTAAGATGAACCACCTGCCATTTATTTTAACCTTGTTCATATAGGTGTTGAAAATGTTCCTGTGTATGCCGAGCATCATTCTGTACACTCCACTTTCAACATATTCATTGTAAAGTAAGAGAGAAATACAAACATTAAAACAACATTAGATGGATTATCTTTTAAAGTGATACTCACACTGGGGAGGGGCTGGTGCAGGGCGTGGGGGACACATTCAAAAGAAATTAGAAAGGAATAAAAAATACAAAAAACATTAACAATTAGTTAAATAACACAAGTAATTTAAAATACTCCCAAAGCACACTAAAGGTAAAGTATGTGCCTTTAGCTTATAGAGTATTTGTAACCCTTTTATCCACAGTGCAAGTGTATGCACAACACAATCTTATTACAATCCTATATAAATGAGAAAATTCCAACCTTCGGTGGTAGGAGTCACTGTGGTGGTGGACTGGGTGATTGGAGGTGAGGTCTGAGTTTGATTGCCGAGTGCCTGAGAGACTGTTTGGTTGCTGGTGGAAGTGGTTGTGGGTGTGGTCTCATTTGAGGTGTTTGCAGGATTGACATTGGCTGGAGGACGGAGATCATGGAGGTCACATTCTGGCAGAAATACTCTATTTTGCAACAGCCTTACCTGACATGATGCCTTACTTCCATTTCAGGAAAATATCATGCCAAATGTAACGCTAATGTGGCAAACAAAACTGTAAACTGAGGCTAAATACATTACCATCAGATGCAGTAGTTGAAATGGTCTGAATTGCAGTGTTTGAGGGAAGGGTTGGCAAGGTGAGTGAAGATGTGTTGGCAGTTGCAGGCGTGTCTGAAGTCACGGCAGGAGTTGCCGTGGTGCGTGGAGTTGAGGAGGTGAAGGTTGGGCTGACTACTGTAGATGAGTTCAAATTTGTGGCAGTGCGTGCAGGTGAGGTGGTTGAAACAACATCTACATTCCAAGAATACAAAAAATCAGGACAGACACAATATCACAATAACATCTCCTACATTACTGAAGATGTTTCATGTAGCAGTTTGCTTCTCATGGTGCTAAACTATTTAATTTGTTATTGCTTCTTGTCTAACCTTCCTCATTAATGTCAACTGCACATTTGTCTTAAAATTAAAAAGGTAAGAAATGATAAAAAAACAAACAAACAGTAGCCCTGAGGAGCAGATGAGGTAAGACAGAGTTAAGTAGGACTATGAAGCTAGAATAGTGGAACTAGCACTTAGTTTTGTATTAGATGTAGACGAAAAAAACCTTTGGACCTACCCTGTAATGCAGTATCTATTTGCATAGTAAAATAATTAGGCAAAAGTTCAACCAAGATGGCCAATTCAGCCCAGAACTTCTTACACACACATATTATTTCTCCATAGACTGAACACCCATTTCATACATGTATTTTGAAACATGCATAAAAACAAACAAAAAAACAAACAATAATGACCAATAGAGTTTAATATGAGCAACAAACAAACTCTCAGTAAACAAACCAAAAAATACTACATGTCTGAAAAGGAGCAGGTGGACATTAATAATTTCCAACCATTTCACTTTGAGTATTAAAGGTTATTCAGGGTTTTTGGCTAAATTATTTAGCATTATGAATATATTTAAGACTGGTTGTCTCTCCTGGTTGAACTTCTGCTTTTGCTGTAATCTACAGTAGCATCTGTCCCCTCCCCGAATAAGTATTGTGAGATGGACACCAGTTTGACTGATATATATATCATGGTATATATATGTGTGTATATATATATATATATATATATGCACATGTGAATACCACATGTTAGTGTATATGCCAATAATTCAACATAGTTTTGACCTGTTTGTCATGTAATAATCTTTTCCTCCTACAGTTTATTTGCGTGTAGTTGGTGGAGTTAGACGTGTTTTGGGGGGGTTTTTTGTTGTTTTTTTGGAGTTAAACCTTCCTTAATTTTGGCAACTATGACGGTTTCCCAGAACTTGGGTATCCACTTTCTGTGCAAAGGGTACATAATGTCCATTTGAAGGCTGTGTTCATTTCACATAGTTTTGGACAAGATGCTGGCTTTGTATGAGGGGCAGATAGGGACATTATTCAGAATTACCATGCATATACATGTACTTTTCCTCTCACATACACATCAGCATCATGTTAAGCGAGGATTACTGTACTGTCAGCCAGTTCAGTTTGTGACATTATGTGTCATGGGAAAACATGTGTGACAACTTTATACAAGTGAAAGTCCTGTATTCAAAACGTAACATTTTACTTGTATGTCTGTGAGGTTTTCAGTATAGTATGTGTATTTGAGCACATTTTACTAGTATTTGTGAAAGCTTTTCAATGGTTTTTATGAGAGCTTTTCAGTTGTGTATGTAAGTATGTAATTTTTCAGTTGTTTGTGTGAGAGTGTTTCTGTTGTGTATTTAAAGCATTTCACTTGTATGCGTGTGTGGTTAGCACATTTACTAGTATGTGTGAAAGCTTTTCAACAGTTTTCATGAGAGCGTTTCAGTCGTGTATGTAAGCGTATAATTTTTCAGTTGTTTATGTGAGAGTGTTTCAGTTGTGTATGTAAAAGCATTTCACTTGTATATGTGTGTTGTTTTAGTATACTATGTGAATGATTTTGGTTTCATATGTGTATATGAGAGGAAAAGTACATGTGTATGCATGGAAATTCTGAATAATGTCCCTAATGGCCCCTCATAGCTTTGGTGCTACTATGAACATGAAGACATGAGACAGTGAAAAGTGAGCTTGAGGTAAAAGGAGGCTGAGGTGAAGGTATGGCACATGGTAAAGCACAGCTGATGGTAGAACAAGACATTATAAACACTAGAATTACAACTGAATGATATATGTTTGTATACGTAACACCACGTATATGTATGTATATGTTAGTAAAATGTATTTGTTGTCACTCACCTGATGGACCTTGACCTGGAATAAGAGAAAGATATTTACACACTTGTAATGAATGGGGTGTATACGACTACTATAAAGAATAACATAAATATACACACATCACAAACAGGGTTTGTTTTATTAAAACATCCATTTCCATCTAAACTTGCTGTAGCTTTGCAGTGATATCAGTGGAGGTGTATGAGGTACAGGACAGAGGATAAGGTTCGCACCAAAGAAACAAGCATACCGTAGGGTTTTTTTCTATTTTTTCCATTTAAATGAATACAGAATGAAGCAATATAACTAAATATAATGTGCAGGAACATTATGTGCGTATGTACGATCACAGGGGACATTTTGTGGTACATACTGGCTTTTGCGTTGCTGTGACAATGAAACAGTATAAAGCAAAAAGTGAGCGGATCAATTGAGTTATTAGAATGTAGAATTATAAACATCACGAAAACAATTAAATGTAATATATTAATTAACATTGTTAACCTGGAATTACAAAAGAGAAAAGTATAAATTATTATTGCATTTGTTATGTTTTATTAAACCTGTTTGGGCATAAAAAGCAGGACTGACAACTTAATTAGATGACTTCAGTCATGGTCATAAACCCAGCTACTTTTGCAGCTGTAGTCTGATTGATTTAACCTTGATTTATTTACCCTTGGCAGGGAATTACATAGTTTTGGTGCAAAGTTAAAAAAAGCTAAGCTGTGGATTTTTTTATTTGTGTGATCGTTTGTATTTTTTAAAAAACGGCAGCAGAGAATCTAAGAAGCCTTGAAGGATTATAAAACAACAAAGAATTAGTAACATAGGCCGATTCCAAACCATTAAGAGCCCTGTAAACAAGTAAAAGAACTTTAAAATCAATCCTAAAAGACACTGGGAACCAGCGCAGGTTAGCATAAACTGGGCTGATATGTTCTCTCTTTCTTGTTCTAGTTAAAAGCCTGGCAGCAGAGTTCTGATTTAATTGAAGTTTATCAATGGATTGTTTTGGAGGACCGGTCAAAAGAGCATTACAATAGTCTAATCTACTTGAAATAAACCCATGAACAAGTTTTTTGGCATCTTATTGAGATAGGAACAGCCTTTCCTTTACAATATCTTTTAAATGAAAGAAAGCTCCTTTGGTCACCTTCTTTATGTGGGATTTAAAATTCAAGTCTAAGTGTAGGCTAATGTCCAGGCTTATGACTTCTGATTTAATGGGTCAGTGCATTTATTAAAGGCTGGTGAGTCTTCAACAGTTACCAAGGTCTACATCAATTGCATTCCTTACAAAGTGAGAGAAATCCAAATACTAAACACCAAAATAAATGTGCTTTATATATTGTAAATATGTAAAAAATAGAAGAAAAAAAAAGATACTCTGTTGAAAAAATATGTTCCCATTGTTGATTTGGGAGAACAAGATAACACACTTAAATAAAAAGCATTAATGTGTATGAATAATTTTAGAGACACTTTTACAACACTTTAGAAGAATACAAAAGACATGTGTTCTGTTACTAATACTACTTTATCTATCCTATCTTTCAGCACCTTATATTTTATTTGAAATAATAAATAAGGTTACTTACAGTCAGCCACACCAATGATCCCAGCACAGAGCAGCAGGATCTTGATAATACAGGGACCTGCCATATCCAGGACTTACAGTGTGTGAATGTATGTTTGAGTGGGGGACCCAGGTCATCAAGAGCACCTGGTTGAGCAACATGCACACAACCACAATGGTCATCTATATAAAGGAAGTCATGTGACAACATTTCCCCTTTCAAGATGACACAGCAATCGTCCCACATTCATTTAAAAAAATTATTCACTTTACAACTGTGGGAAGTTAATTCTCACAGCGAAGTCGCCTTTTCAATACCAGAACAAACAAAGCCAGGGGTACTTCTTCTGCATCCTTGTCATTTTTTCCATTTCTTTTAAATATTAAAACAAAATGTTTTTTAGGATTTACTTAGGATTAACATTATATTAAGTCAAATTTGCAATAATTTCAATGACCATACAAGAACATATAGACCTACAGTATAACTCCTAAAAAGCTCTGAATACACTGCCTGACCAAAAGTATGTGGACAACTAAACATTTTCTCCACATGTGATAGTGACCAATGATTGTGATACCATGGACATTAATCTGCTGCTATAACAGCCTCCACACCTCTGGTTTAAGTCTTCCCATCAGATTTTGAAACCTGACAGCAATGATTTGCTCCCACTGATATTAGGCAACTTAAGCTTACAATTGGTGTTCCATTTCATTCCGAAGATTTTTGAGAAGTCACTCAGGTCCACATATCATTTCATTTATAAGTCTTTTAAGTATAGATTTTAATACGGCCTGATACCCAATTGTATGGTCTTTTCTGCAGAGGACCTGCTGAAGCCCTCACAGCCCTCCAGGACACTGATTGTCACCTAAAACACACAAGGAATTAAATCACACACTTTTTCCATGCATCATTAGGTCACAAATCAACTGGTATTCAGATTTTGACACATTCTTCATTAACTTATGTTACAACTTTGAACAAACATGAACTTTGACCTTTCCAGATATGCAGCTCCAAACCTGCCTAGCCTTGCTCGTAGCTGGTAACTAGCTTTGTAATAGTCCAGACGAACTCTGCAATGAAGAATAGCAGGAGAGCGGTTGACACATTTTAGGAACAGAGACTTTATTTCTCTTAAACGACAGCAAACATATTACACAGTCTCTCAGTAACGTTTATGCTGTGCCCTGAGCTTTACTTTATTTTGAGCTTTATTGCTGACCACGGTAACATGTTACGGTGTCACGGTGTCATATGACTTCCTGCATACGGTTGATCACCATGGTTGACCATTGTGATTGTCAACCACCATGTTGCTGCAGGCAGGTGCCTCTCAAGATCATGGATGTATTATGAGCACTGGACTCCAGACTAGATGGCACCCGCTCAGTCCTATGAAAGTTGCTAAGTGGCACATGAAGCCAAAAAGTCCATAGAGCATGTGCACTTGAGACTTCTGCTGGTCTAGCCGGTTCCCATTCAAAAAGCATCAACTTCTCTTTTGTAATACTAAGTCAATCATTTTTCTCAACGCGTCTTAATGGTCTCAAACGCTAAATTCTGGCCCTTTAATAAGTGTGCTGGTGGTCCTTTTGGAAATTATTGTGCCATTAGTAAGATTTGAAGACGTACACTAGCTTTGATGTCTGTTATGTGGGTGTTGATTGACAGTTGGCTTACCTGCTGCTCTCCCCAGCTCTGAGAATTGCAATGAGTCAGACTATAGTCGCAATATTTCAGTAAGTTTAATATTACTTGATAACGACACAGGCCGTGTTGGCATAATTTCACTAAAGTAAGTAGTAAAGTATGTTAGCCCAAGTGTTTGCCGCTCGGTGTTTCTGAGGCACCAAAATAATGGCCAGCCTACGGCAAAGTCTGCAACAACTGTAAAGGACAGAATCAGTACGCAAAGCAATGCTTGTCCAAGGGGAAACAAAGCCGAGGTGAACATGTGTATACCGTGGTAGAAACTGCTCTCTGTGATTTATTCTTCATGGGCATGGTAGCACAGGAAGACAAGTGTGAACAGAGTTGAGCAGGACAAGTGGACAGTTCCATTGTATATAAATGGAGCTGTCCTTCTTCTCAAGCTGGACACAGGAGCAAAGGCCAATTTGACAAATTAGCTCGTCATCAGAGCCATGAAGGTAAAGCCATGCATTCATCCAAAATCTGTTCTGCTCAAATTCTGCAATGGACGGCTCATCAACACCATAGGCATACGCAGACACAAAGTGAGAGTAAAAGGAAAAGAACACTATCTCATGTTTGTAGTAGTTCCAGAGGGAGATGACTCACTGCTACATGACAAAGTTGTGAAAATTTAGGCCAAGTCAAGAGGGTGTACCGCATCAATGCCAATGCATAGAACAGTGTAGAGTCAGTACTGGATCAGTATCCAGGCATCTTCAAAGGGTTTGGTGTCTTATCCAGCGCCGGGATGTGAAGCCAATTTGACATAGTGGCCAAACTGTGCAATAACGTCACGTGATGCTATTGGGCCCAAAAAGACTTTTTCCCATAGACTTACATTGTGATAGAGTTGTCTGTAAATGAACGGATAATTTTTTTTGACCGTCACAACCCCTGCAAAATGACTTGTCTCACTATCAGAATTTGATCTATTCAGTCCGATAACATTTTGAAAGTCTATAAGAGCCACATGAATGAATTGTTTTGTCCCCATTCAAGTTAACTGGAGGGCTAAACCAGAAGTAGCTGGCTCAGCCGGCGAAAGTCACTGGTCCGCTTGCTGTATGGGCCCCACAGATGGAGAAGCAATGCGGAAAAAACTGTAGCAACTTTCATAGGAAAGAACGGGGCGCCGCCTCCAACGCTGTATTCAGTTCTCTTAAGACATCCATGGTCTTACCATTCACGTACAAGATACAACTAAAATATGTACAGCCAGTCGTCCATGCTCCCAGGTGGGTTCCAGCACAACTACAAAACAAACTGAAGCAAGAACTCGACCGTAGGACTTCACTTGGAGCTATTACTATTAAATATTTTTTTAGGTAATTTATTTTTGTCCCTCAAGAAATTGGTAGTATTTAACAGCGAAATACCAAAAATAGATTCTCCAGTGTTTAGGGGCAAATAACCTCTGAAGTTTCAAATGTACTTTCAAGAATATATAACTAAAGCAAGTGATGCTTTTGTACTGAATTGAAAGATACGTTTACATTGACCTCTTTCACAATGTCCCCCTGAACCCCTAAACTGACACAAATTAGACCACAGACCCCCATCTGATTAGATTTTTGCTTTTAGATGTTTTATTACAGAAAGTGTATGAAACCCATGACCAAAATAGTCATATATTCTGTCATTATGTTACTTATGGATGGAATTATTTTGAAAATAAATGATTCCCATTTTTGCCGGGGACCCCCTGCAAACCTCTCAAGGACCCCTGGGGGTTCTTGGACCCCACTTTGATAACTACTGACCTACTGTGTCTATTTCTTTCAGTTTACTTTTCCAAAGGCCCTCTGAAGTTGTTATTGAAGAGTCCAGGGGTTTTCCTAAAAGTGAAATTAGTAGGCACTATAGGCAATTAATATTTATTTATATTTTTATTTATTGTATTGGCAGTTTGGTTGTTCTGAACATTTCATGTAAAATCACCATTTGCCTTGTATGCTAACTAAATACAATAAAGCTTTCAAATTTCTTTTTGACATGTGCTTGGAGCTCTTACCTGCTTTTAATGGGTAATTTGCACATCCCATCCAATTATTCAAACAAATCTGAGACACAACGTGTTCTTATTTTACACGTATCCTACAGGGCATCACTTGCTTTGCCAAGAAATACTTTAATACAAAAGAACACACACGGTAACATTTGTGTGAGGCACAAGAAACACACAACAGACATCGTAGCAGTTTCAGACCTGCAGCTTCAGACCAGTTGTGTCTTTTGTAGAGAAGAAGCCACTTTCGTAAGCCAGGCTGTGTTTGTGCCTCTTTGCAAAGTTGTAAATACCAGTGTTAAACAAGTTTAACACTACTTGAATTTCAGTAAAAGTGGAATGTTTGGTACAGGTTAATGGTAAGTATATAACTTCCATTTTTTTGTCACACATTTCTCTTTTTAAATATTTTAGAGAGCATTTTTAAGCCTTTATTATAGCAACAGTCGAGAGCAAACATGGAATGGGGGGGGGGGATGGGGAGGTGACACGCATCAATCTGCTGCCAGAATCAAACCACAGATGTGGCAGTTATCTAGCATGCATCTTAACCTGTAAACTACCAGTTCATGCTTTTTTTTTTTTTTTTTTTACCAAGAACGTAATCCAGACTAATAACAAGAACACTCGTTGACATACAGAGATGTCCATCTGAACACAAATACCTCATAAATATGATACTGTCATCTGACATTTCCTTACTTTACAAGCCAATAAGGACTGCCTGACTGCACCATTAAACAAATGACTGCGTAACTGTTAATTATGGGGATACCAATGACTAAAAAGAATAAACAGTGTTCTTGGGTGTCATTGGGGGGAAAACCTACATATTTATTGTTTATTGTTATAATAGTAAACTCTGAACAAATCAGTATTCCTCCAGACAATTAAAACTTGGCCTCACTTGTCTGGTGGTCAAGTGCATGAGAAGACTGCACATTGAGCCCAGGTTATAGATGTGAAACAAATGATAAAAGCTAAATTATTTTTCATCATTTAGTATCCAGCAGAAGCTGGTGTGATACCATGGTCCATTTTCATCAATTTATATTATATTGGTTCATAAGGGTCATACAAACATAAAATGTTACAGCTCACACATACAAAACATGGTTAAAAAAAAAAGACATAACATAAACCACAACATACACCTGCAAACTCCACCTGTAACAATAATTGTCTGGAGGTGAAATCTACATGCTGCTGCTTTTACTTTACTTTTCTTTAGGTGACGTTGATTAGCATGTGTAAAACTCTTCATTGAAATATTAACAGGCAACATGATCACAACAGAAATAAAGCAGAAAATAAAGTACAAGTTAAAATAATGTAAAAGCCATGCTATACAGGTAGATTTAAAAGTGTGATTTTATAATACTTGCGTATTCTGCCAAACACTGGTAATGTTAATAGCAAATGCTTGATCCAGTTTTGACTTTAGCATAGCACATTGAAGCTGTTACAAGCCATTAATGATCGAAGATGCCTTTAAGTGTGGTCAGGATCTAATGCTTCATGTTACATGATTTTATTAGTCTTAGTCTGTCCAAATTTGATGGGATTAAAATGTCAATGAGAATAGGACTGTTCCAGTTGTTGCAAAACGCACATTAAAACAATAAAAAATATCTGTATAATTTAACAAAGACAAATTTAACAAAAACACAATCAGTTTAAGCAAATAGAACAGAGTTAAGCAAGCCATTATCAATTCTAAGTGCACTGAGTGCCATTGTTCACAGGTTAAAATGCCGACTATTGAACTTACTGAAGAACTCAGTAAGAGTAAATGATGGTTTGGTAGGCCGCTCTGTCAGGCCTGCGTTCATCAACGATCTTCTCAGTGATGTCATTAAGATTCAGGTGCATTAGCATAAACTACAACAGAAAAGAAGAAAAACAGGAAATACTGCAACTTAGTGTGGGTACTTGTCAAACTGCAGTGCACTTCATACTTACTACATAAAAAGGGTTTGTCTAAGTGACTTTAAAACTACAAGTTATATTAAAAGCTATTGTAATACTGTACACAATACAGAATTCCTGATGATCTTCCTACCATTAACAAGTGACCTAACCAAACCTAACCATAACCTAACAGCTAAAAAAACATCAATCATTTGCAGCTGCTGAAAGTAATTGCTGTTTGCTACCTATTCTAAGACTAATGTAGGAAGAACAGGACAACTAAAGTTTACTCACTGGCTGTTGACTCAAGCATCACATCTTCATTCACATCCCTGTGGAGAAAATATATAATGAAGTTTGGCTTCAGAGAAATGCATATAATTTTGTATCCTGCTGTATATAGTGCATATTCATGTTGCTACTTACAGAATGGGTAACCCATATATTTCATTTTTTCACCTCTGTCTTTATCAATTTGATTAAAGAATTGAGTTCAGCTGGAACAACAATAACTCTCCTCTACAGGAAATTAAAACTCATTACAACTGTAAAACTGGCCAGAGGCAACGTTACAGTCACACTGATGCAGGAGATAAGATGCGAAATTATCCTTACTGGGAATTTCTGAGTTTCTTCATGTGGATCTTGTAGACGACACAAAACACGGCCACAGATATGAGGATGATGATGATGTGGACCAGAAGACGAATGACAAATTTGTCGTTGTCTGTAAAATGATGGTTATAACAGAAATATATCTAAGGGATGGCATTTATGTCAAAGATTAAAATGTGCAGAAATTGACATGTATGGTTAGTCTGAATTAAATGTTCTATCTGAGCAACTTATGGCATTAATTAAGACCACACGTACAGAGAGTGTCAACATGCGCTGTCTTGGTTTTACTGTAAAGGTATCCGTTGAAAGCAACCACCTGAAAAGACAGATCATCCCTTTAACTTAGGAATTATGGAACTCATATAAGTATGAGGAATAAACTGAACAACACTGTTAAATGAAAAGTGGGATTATACAAACCTCCACTTTGTAGGTCGTAGAGTAGCTTAGATCTTTGAATGTAAAGTTACATTGGTCTTGTGACTCCATCTTCTGAATGTAATCATCATTATAACTAAGAGTTGCATTGTATAGCTCCTTAGGTCCACGGAAATCTTCCACACCACAGATTACTTCAATCACATTATGCTCTAGAACACTTATGTTAAACTTGGAAATATCATCTGGTACTGTAAGAGAGTGAAACAACAACATATTTTCCTTTAGATGCAACACTTTATGCTTATTCACAGTTTAAGTGATTGTTGAGTTTAAAATACCAGCAGTTTTAACACTGATTAAGCTCATTAGTGTTACTGTGTTGATTCTCTTGGGCATCAGTATTTCCTTTAAACGATTAATTAATAACTGAATTTTGAAATGGAATTGTGAAATTATTTTAAAACAGCTTTCAAAATTTTACTTTTTGTCTTTCCATTTATCCCACACAGCTGTTATGTGTTGGCCGGAGCTGTGTTAGGAGTCTGGCTAATCAGAGTGCCTGAAACTCAGTGGGGTTGTCAGACTGTCACGGTCACAGGTTGTCATTTGTCCTACTGACTGGTTGTCGAATGTGAAGAAGGTGAGTCTTAATATGAGCCTGTCAGAGGGCAAAGTAGAGAAGATGGAGACAGGAAGAGGAAGGTTTGGATGTGTGTGTGATGTATAAAATACATTTTCTTATATAATATACAGTATACTATATATTGGTATTATTATTAGTATTGGTATTACTATCAGGGAGTGAGATGTTGTCTGATTATAAGTATTTATCACCATTTAATTAAAATAAGACAGGACAAGTAATGATATAAAGTACATCATTCCTAATTATCATTATTATTATGATAAAAAGTAAGATAAATTGCATTAATAATTATGATTACTATCCTTTTCTTAAATAATAACTCAATAATTCATTACAGTAAATCTTGTGTTGAGTCAATGTCCAAAATTGACATGATTCATTTAGAAACCATATTAAACATAATTTAATGTAGCTGTAGTTCAATACGTGATGTCAGTTTTCTCCCCAAATATTCACAGTTTCAGTGCTGTTGTTAAAACTGTTACTTTTACTGGCTTGTGGTCATCTTAACTTAATATTCAACTATGAACATTATATAATAAATAGCCTTTTTAGCCTTTTGAACTAAATATAACTTTATATAAGTGTTGACTGTAATATTTCCCAAAGACAGTTTGCTGTTTACTTACCTCCAGGCTTAGTTTTCTCTGTAACTTTAGTTGGTTTGGCAACCTTCTTGTTGTTGTAGGTGGGTTGGACTTCACAGGTGTAATCGGTGAATGGTTTCATTCCAGAAAAATGACATGTGCCTCCAGGTCGCTGTTTGTTAACTGTAGATGTAACAGTTTAGTTTTCATTAGCTACTTTTGGTGTCCGATTTAATAACAACAGGAACATATAAAGAGATGTAAAAAGACTGAACCTATAGTTAATAAACATTTGTGAGTTACCATTAACTGACAAGAACATTGATATCTAAATCATCAATGTGTCACTGTGACTGTAGATCGCTGACTGGTCCTGCAAGGTAACACTTTTGTTTACACTGTGTACTACATGGCTGACAGACAGAGAATCAACTAATATCACACTTTCTAAAAACTATTTCAAATAAATAACCAGCAAATCATATGAAGTTCAACAATTTTAGCTGTAATCACAATTTCTCTTCATGTTGTTCTAAAAAGGTAATTAAACTCTTTCATCTCAATATTATTTCTGTATCATATTTAATTGATTTTGTTTATTGATAACTTATACCAAAGTGTGACTTGTCGTTTCATCTCAGCTTATTTACACCTATTATCCCTCAACATGCTAAAATGTGAGCACAGAAGAAAAAATGATATACTTGAGGCCAATGGAAGTTTTAAATGTCTTTATTGTATATCTCACTTGTCATATAAACTGACCAGCAAATTAATCTGCAAAACTCCAAAATGTACATTGAACTAAAATGGAAAAGATTTTTTAAATTTTACTTACAGTTTGCACGTTTCTTGTCCCATATCGAATTCACAGGATGACAACTGCAGTTGTATGAAAGCCCATCAAGTTCGGGGACCTCTTGACAGTTCTGACTGGTTGTTGTCCAGCTCAAGTCAATGGAGGTATCGGTTGAGCTGTTTTGTGTCCTTATTTTAAGATCTGTTGAAACACATCACACATCTTTAACACTGAACTGAGTAATCTGGTCTTTAGTATCTTAGATTACAAGCTGTCATTGCAACAACATACCACAGTCAATCCTGACATGGATATCAGTTGTGTTTTTAATGGTGACATTTTTTTCCTTGATCTGACCAGTACAGGTGTAGTCTGTGAAAGGCTCCAGCTCAGACACATTCTTGGGATTATTGTAAGAATCTGAGGAGACAGAAGGGTGACAACATTTCTCAATCAACTAATATTTGTACCTCAGAATTTAAGATCAGTTTTAAACAGTTTAGATTTAGACATTCAAAGCAAAAACCAATATTCTATTCAAAACTGATTAACAGAGCTCACAAAGCAATACCTCACCACCACCTTCCTCACATACCAGAAGACACAATTTATGTCACTACAGTTATTAGAAAAATATGTTTTTCTACTCCTGCAAAAATTACTCCACTTTACATCTTCATCTCTTTTACACTATGAGTACGAAACAATGGAAATGCAGATTTGAATCACCATCTTTATCCATGTAAATCTATTTATAATGTTGCTGACAAACAAAGTCTCTCTACTTTCAGTCTGACCACTTACCAGAACAGATGTAATCAATGGTGAGATCAGTGCAGTTTGGAGGTAAATTTGCTTCAATTTTTGCAGGAAGTTTAGTGGGAAGAGTCACTTTTATTTCACTTGGATTTAAAAATTCAGCTGAAAAAGAGAAAAAAGCACATATATAAAACATGATGAAAGGAGGTCTACATGACATGCATTTAAAAATACAGGTAGACTGTATTATACATACCAGCATTGATGTTTTTCTTAAAGGAAAACACCGAGCACTTTTCTGGAGTGACGGTTGTATTCAAATCTGTGCAAATGTCTTTGTAATCAAATGTGATGCAGAATGTTTCATTGTCATTTCGGCATCGCTTGGCTTCAATATTATTTGCTGTTATTTGCACAGAGCTGATGTTCCAGTCACTTGTGTAACAAAGATATCCAGGGATGCAGTTGTCAAGTTTAATGTCATCTTCAGCTGAAATACAGAAGTGATGCACAAATGTCTCTCCTGTTTTCACTCATTTCTAAAGTTAAAAGAAAAATACAATACAACAGTATGAATTATTTTTACTCACTCATTTCCATTGTCATCACTGTAGTTTTATAATCACTGTGGTTACAGACTATTTCTATGCCAGCATGGTCAAATGTCACATTATGCTCATAGACAGTACAGGGCTTCAGGTGTCTGATATATGGTGAGCTTTGATCGAAGTGCTGAACATTGACTTGGCCTTCTTCTTTAACATTTATGGTGTAGTTGCCAGGGGGAGAGTTTATGAAGTTGATCTGGAAGCCAAACTTGATAGGTGTAACAGTGTAAGAACCTGTACAAACAATGCACAGTAAAACCTGTTAGTAAGATGAACCATCTGCCATTTATTTTAACCTTGTTCATATAGGTGTTGAAAATGTTCCTGTGTATGCCGAGCATCATTCTGTACACTCCACTGTCAACATATTCATTGATAGTGACCAATGATTGTGATACCATGGACATTAATCTGCTGCTATAACAGCCTCCACACCTCTGGTTTAAGTCTTCCCATCAGATTTTGAAACCTGACAGCAATGATTTGCTCCCACTGATATTAGGCAACTTAAGCTTACAATTGGTGTTCCATTTCATTCCGAAGATTTTTGAAAAGTCACTCAGGTCCACATATCATTTCATTTATAAGTCTTTTAAGTATAGATTTTAATACGGCCTGATACCCAATTGTATGGCCTTTTCTGCAGAGAACCTGCTGAAGCCCTCACAGCCCTCCAGGACACTGATTGTCACCTAAAAAACACAAGGAATTAAATCACACACTTTTTCCATGCATCATTAGGTCACAAATCAACTGGTATTCAGATTTTGACACATTTTTCATTAACTTATGTTACAACTTTGAACAAACATGAACTTTGACCTTTCCAGATATGCAGCTCCAAACCTGCCTAGCCTTGCTCGTAGCTGGTAACAAGCTTTGTAATAGTCCAGACAAACTCTGCAATGAAGAATAGCAGGAGAGCCGTTGACACGTTTTAGGAACAGAGACTTTATTTCTCTTATATGACAGCAAACATATTACACAGTCTCTCAGTAACGTTTATGCTGTGCCCTGAGCTTTATGTGCATGCTAACATGTTACGGTGTCACGGTGTCATATGACTTCCTGCATACGGTTGATCACCATGGTTGACCATTGTGATTGTCAACCACCATGTTGCTGCAGGCAGGTGCCTCTCAAGATCATGGATGTATTATGAGCACTGGAGTCCAGACTAGATGGCACCCGCTCAGTCCTATGAAAGTTGCTAAGTGGCGCATGAAGCCAAAAAGTCCATAGAGCATGTGCACTTGAGACTTCTGCTGGCCGAGCCGGTTCCCATTCAAAAAGCATCAACTTTTCTTATTAATGGTCTCAATCACTAAATTCTGGCCCTTTAATAAGTGTGCTGGTGGTCCTTTTGGAAATTATTGTGCCATTAATAAGATTTGAAGACGTACACTAGCTTTGATGTCTGTTATGTGGGTGTTGATTGACAGTTGGCTTACCTGCTGCTCTCCCCAGCTCTGAGAATCGCAATGAGTCAGACTATAGTCGCAATATTTCAGTAAGTTTAATATTACTTGATAACGACACAGGCTGTGTTGGCATAATTTCACTAAAGTAAGTAGTAAAGTATGTTAGCCCAAGTGTTTGCCGCTTGGTGTTTCTGAGGCACCAAAATAATGCCCCGCCTACGGAAAAGTCTGCAACAACTGTTAAGGACAGAATCAGTACGTAAAGCAATGCTTGTCCAAGGGGAAACAAAGCCGAGGTGAACATGTGTACACCGTGGTAGAAACTGCTCTCTGTGATTTATTCTTCGTGGGCATGGTAGCACAGGAAGACAAGTGTGAACAGAGTTGAGCAGGACAAGTGGACAGTTCCATTGTATATAAATGGAGCTGTCCTTCTTCTCAAGCTGGACACAGGAGCAAAGGCCAATTTGACAAATTAGCTCGACATCAGAGCCATGAAGGTAAAGCCACGCATTCATCCAAATTCTGTTCTGCTCAAATTCTGCAATGGACGGCTCATCAACACCAAAGGCATATGCAGACACAAAGTGAGAGTAAAAGGAAAAGAACACCATCTCATGTTTGTAGTAGTTCCAGAGGGAGATGACTCACTGCTACGTGAATTTAGGCCAAGTCAAGAGGGTGTACCGCATCAATGCCAATGCATAGAACAGCGTAGAGTCAGTAGTGGATCAGTATCCAGGCAACTTCAAAGGGTTTGGTGTCTTATCCAGTGCCGGGATGTGAAGCCAATTTGACATAGTGGCCAAACTGTGTAATTACGTCACGTGATGCTATTGGGCCTAAAAAGACTTTTTCCCATAGACTTACATTGTGATAGAGTTGTCTGTAAATGAACGGATAATTTTTTTTGAGCGTCACAACCCATGCGAAATGACTTGTCTCACTATCAGAATTTGATCTATTCAGTCCGATAACATTTTGAAAGTCTATAAGAGCCACACGAATGAATTGTTTTGTCCCCATTCAAGTTAACTGGAGGGCTAAACCAGAAGTAGCTGGCTCAGCCGGCGAAAGTCACTGGTCCGCTTGCTGTATGGGCCCCACAGATGCAGAAGCAATGCGGAAAAAACTGTAGCAACTTTCAAAAGAAAGAACGGGGCGCCTCCTCCAACGCTGTATCCAGTTCTCTTAAGACATCCATGGTCTTACCATTCACGTACAAGATACAACTAAAATATGTACAGCCAGTCGTCCATGCTCCCAGGTGGGTTCCAGCACCACTACAAAACAAACTGAAGCAAGAACTCGATGGTAGGACTTCACTAGGAGCTATTACTATTAAATATTTTTTTAGGTAATTTATTTTTGTCCCTCAAGAAATTGGTAGTATTTAACAGCAAAATACCAAAAATAGATTCTCCAGTGTTTAGGGGCAAATAACCTCTGAAGTTTCAAATGTACTTTCAAGAATATATAACTAAAGCAAGTGATGCTTTTGTACTGAATTTAAAAATAAGTTTACATTGATCTCTTTCACAATGTCAAATCACCATTGTCAGTTCTAACCTCCCAGCAAAGATGTTATAGATGTTTAATAGTTGTGGGAGGTTTGTCATCAGAAGATGTCAGAAGACATTGTAGTTGAAAGGAATGTATTGTCTTGCATATATCTAGCTTTTTCCCCTTGTTGGTTAAGAACTTGTTGATTAAAAACATGTAATATGCAGTGCAAAGTCAGATTGAATTTCCTGAACATAGATTTGTACATTGAGCATGGCAATGAATGGTTAAGTTTTCTGTTTATGTACAGAAAAGGCGATCCAGGTTGTTCTTTAATTCCTCACTAAGGGGTTGTTTAACATATACACTGCTAAGGAATACAGTATGGCCATTCCTTTATATGATTGTTCTTTGTCTTCATCCAACAAATCACAGTGCTCTACTGCAGTGGTTCTCAAACCTTTTCACATCAAGAATCCCTAAACTGACACAAATTAGACCACAGACCCCCATCTGAATAGATTTTTGCTTTTAGATGTTTTATTACAGAAAGTGTATGAAACCCATGACCAAAATAGTAAATATATTCTGTCATTATGTTACTTATGGATGGAATTATTTTGAAAATAAATGATTCCCATTTTTGCCGGGGACCCCCTGCAACCCTCTCAAGGACCCCTGGGGGTTCTTGGACCCCACTTTGATAACTACTGACCTACTGTGTCTAATTCTTTCAGTTTACTTTTCCAAAGGCCCTCTGAAGTTGTTATTGAAGAGTCCAGGGGTTTTTCTAAAAGTGAAATTAGTAGGGCACTATAGGCAATTGGTATTTATTGTATTGGCAGTTTGGTTGTTCTGAACATTTCATGTAAAATCACCATTTGCCTTGTATGCTAACTAAATGCAATAAAGCTTTCAAATTTCTTTTTGACATGTGCTTGGAGCTCTTACCTGCTTTTAATGGGTAATTTGCATCTCCCATCCAATTATTCAAACAAATCTGAGACACAATGTCTTTTTATTGTACACGTATCCTGCAGGGCATCACTTTGCCAAGAAATACTTTAATACAAAAGAACACACACGTGGTAACATTTGTGTGAGGCACAAGAAACACACAAGAGACATCATAGCAGTTTCAGACCTGCAGCTTCAGACCAGTTGTGTCTTTTGTAGAGAAGAAGCCACTTTCGTAAGCCAGGCTGTGTTTGTGGCTCTTTGCAAAGTTGTAAATACCAGTGTTGAACAAGTTTAACACTACTTGAATTTCAGCAAAGGTGGAATGTTTGGTACATCTTAATGGTAAGTATATAACTTCCATTTTTTTGTCACGCATTTCTCTTTTTAAATATTTTAGAGGGCATTTTTAAGCCTTTATTATAGCAACAGTCGAGAGCAGACAGGGAATGGGGGGGGGGGGGGCATACAGAGATGTCCATCTGAACACAAATACCTCATAAATATGATATTGTCATCTGACATTTCCTTACTTTACAAGCCAATAAGGACTGCCTGACTGCACCATTAAACAAATGACTGCATAACTATTAATTATGAGGATACCAATGACTAAAAAGAATAAACCGTGTGCTTGGGTGTCATTGGGGGGGAAATCCTACATATTTATTGTTTATTGTTATAATAGTAAACTCTGAACAAATCAGTATTCCTCCAGACAGTTCAAACTTGGCCTCACTTGTCTGGTGGTCAAGTGCATGAGAAGACTGCACATTGAGCCCAGGTTATAGATATGAAACAAATGATAAAATTTTGTTTTACAGTTACAAACTAAATTATTTTTCATCATTTAGTATCCAGCAGAGGCTGATGTGATACCATGGTCCATTTTCATCAATTTTTATTATATTGGTTCATAAGGGTCATACAAACATAAAATGTTATAGCTCACACATACAAAACATGGTTAAAAAAAAAAAAAAGACATAACATAAACCACAACATACACCTGCAAACTCCACCTGTAACAATAATTGTCTGGAGGTGAAATCTACATGCTGCTGCTTTTACTTTACTTTTCTTTAGGTGGCGTTGATTAGCATGTGTAAAACTCTTCATTGAAATATTAATAGGCAACATGATCACAACAGAAATAAAACAGAAAATAACATACAAGTTAAAATAATGTAAAAGCCATGCTATACAGGTGGTTTAAAAGTGTGATTTTATAATACTTGTGTATTCTGCCAGTCAAACACTGGTAATGTTAATAGCAAATGCTTGATCCAGTTTTGACTTTAGCATAGCACATTGAAGCTGTTACAAGACATTAATGATCAAAGAGATGATCACAGATGCCTATGTATGGTCAGGATCTAATACTTCATGTAATATGATTTTATTAGCCTTAGCTTGCCCAAATTTGATGGGATTAAAATGTCAATGAGAATAGGACTGTTCCAGTTGTTGCAAAATGCACATTAAAACAATAAAAAATATCTGTGTAATTCAACAAAGTGAGGACAAAACAGAGTTAAGCAAGCCATTATCAATTCTAAGCGCACTGAGTGCCATTGTTTACAGGTTAACAAGCTGACTGTTGAACTTACTGAAGAACACAGTAAGAGTAAATGATGGTTTGGTAGGCTGCTCTGTCAGGCCTGCCTTCATCTTCTTTCTTTCTGATGCATTGAGGTACATTAGCATAAACTACAACAGAAAATAAGAAAAACAGGAAATACTGCAACTTAGTGTGGGTACTGGTCAAACTGCAGTGCACTTCGTACTTACTACATAAAAAGGTTTCTCTAAGTGACTTTAAAACTACATGTAATATAAAAAGCTATTTTAATTCTGTACACAATACAGAATTTCTGATGATCTTCCTATCATTAACAAGTGACCTAATAACCTAACAGCTGAGAAAACATCAGTCATTTGCAGCTGCTGAAAGTAATTGCTGTTTGCTACCTACTCTAAGACTAATGTAGGAAGAAGAGGACAGCTAAAGTTTACTCACTGGCTGTTGTCATCACATCTTCTTTCACATCCCTGAGGAGAAAATACGTAATGAAGTTTGGCTTCAGAGAAATGCATATGATTTTGTATCCTGCTGTATATAGTGCATATTCATGTTGCTACATACAGAATGGGTAAACCATATATTTCATTTTTCACCTCTGTCTTTATCAATGTGATTAAAGAATTGAGTTCAGCTGGAACAACAATAACTCTCCTCTACAGGAAATTAAAACTCATTACAACTGTAAAACTGGCCGAAGGCAACGTTACAGTCACACTGATGCAGGAGATAAGATGCAAAATGATCCTTACTGGGAATTTCTGCGCTTCATCATGTGGATATCGTAGACAACCCAAAGCACAGCCACAGATGTGAGGATGATGAGGATGATGGTGAGGACCAGAAAGCAAATGAGAGCTTTTTGACTGTCTGCAAAATGATGGTTATGACAAAAAAATATCAAAGGGGTGGCATTTATATCAAAGATTAAAATTTGCAGAAATTGACATGTATGGTTAGTATTTTCAGTAGTAACTGTTAACACTTTTCAATAGTTTATATAAAAGGATTTCACAATACTATATGAGACCATTTTAACTGTATATGAGCACATTTTACCATAATGTGTGAAAGCTTTTCAGTAGTTTTAATGAGAGGGTTTCAGTTGTGTATGTAAGCGTATAATTTTTCAGTTGTTTGTGTGAGAGTGTTTCAGTTGTGTATGTAAAAGCATTTCATTTGTATATGTGTGTTGTTTTCAGTGTACTATGTGAATGATTTTGGTTTCATATGTGTATGTGAGATGAAAAGTACATGTATATGCATGGAAATTCTAAATAATGTCCCTAATGGCCCCTCATAGCTTTGGTGCTACTATGAACATGAAGACATGAGACAGTGAAAAGTGAGCTTGAGGTAAAAGGAGGCTGAGGTGAAGGTATGGCACATGGTAAAGCACAGCTGATGGTAGAAGTAACATTATAAACATAAGAATTACAACTGAATGTTATATGTTAGGAAAATGTATTTGTGGTCACTCACCTGCTGGATATTGACCTGGAATAACCAAAGAGATTAGATATTTACACACTTGTAATGAAGGGGTGTATATTAATACTATGAAGAATAACATAAATATACACACATCACAAACAAGGTTTGTTTTATTAAAACATCCATTTCCATCTAAACTTGCTGTAGCTTTGCAGTGATATCAGTGGAGGTGTATGAGGTACAGGACAGAGGATAAGGTTCGCACCAAAGAAACAAGCATACCGTAGGGTTTTTTTTTCTATTTTTTCCATTTGAATGAATACAGAATGAAGCAATATAACTAAATATAATGTGCAGAAACATTATGTGCGATCACAGGGGACATTTTGCGGTACATACTGGCTTTGGCGTTGCTGTGACAATGAAACAGTATAAAGCAAAAAGTGAGCAGATTAATTGAGTTATTAGAATGTAGAATTATAAACATCACGAAAACAATTAAATGTAATATATTAAATAACATGGTTAACTTGGAATTACAAAAGAGAAAAGTATAAATTATTATTGCATTTGTTATGTTTTATTAAACCTGTTTGGGCATAAAAAGCAGGACTGACAACTTAATTAGATGACTTCAGTAATGGTCATTAACCCAGCTACTTTTGCAGTTCTAGTCTGATGTCTGTTGATTGTTGAAAAAAAACCCAAAACTTATAGGTAACACATAACTCTTGCACTCGAGAAAAGTTTTTTTTGGGCAGGTGCATTGGATTATAAACTGTGACTAAAAACTCCATCATCAACATTTCCCGATGAGGTTCTGAGGGCCGATACATAAATAAATAAAGTGAGAACAAGCGATCAACAGTGTGCAGTAATTTTTGGTTCCTTCATAATTTTTTTTTTTTTTTTAAGTTTAACAATGTTTAATAACATAATGTTAATAATAATGATAATAATACAGTACAGGGGGTGTAGCTCAAATTGCTTTACAATAGAGTGAAGAAACAAGAAAATAAAGAAATGTAAATACTGTGCGATAAAACCAATCAATCAAATGAATAGCAAACAAAAGAGGCAGCAAATAGCAAGAACAAGTATGCTTAGTACAATAGAATATATGAACGATAGAAATAAAACAAAGGAAATCATATGAACAATAAAATATGTAAAAGATAAGAATAAAATAAAGAAGAGTCACAGTTATTTAAAAGCAGTGTTGAGTAAATACGTTTTCAATCGTCATTTAAAACATTTCACAGAGTTTGCATCTCTTATATCCTTTGGCAGGGAATTACATAGTTTTGGTGCAAAGTTAAAAAAAGCTGAGCTGTTAATTTTCTTATTTGTGTGATCTTTTGTATTTTTTAAAAAACAGCAGCAGAGAATCTAAGAAGTCTTGAAGGATTATAAAACAACAAAGAATTAGTAAGGTAGGCCGATCCCAAACCATTAAGAGCCCTGTAAACAAATAAAAGAACACTGGGAACCAGCGCAGGTTAGCATAAACTGGGGTGATATGTTCTCTCTTTCTTGTTTTAGATAAAAGCCCGGTAGCAGAGTTCTGATTTAATTGAAGTTTATCAATGGATTGTTTTGGAGGACCGGTCAAAAGAGCATTACAGTAGTCTAATCTACTTGAAATAAACCCATGAACAAGTTTTTCGGCGTCTTGTTTGGATAGGAAAGGCCGTACCTTCACAATATTTCTTAATGAAAGAAAGCTCCTTTGGTCACCTTCTTTATGTGGGATTTAAAATTCAAGTCTAAGTGTAGGCTAATGTCCAGGCTCATGACTTCTAATTTAATGGGTCAGTGCATTTATTAAAGGCTGGTGAGTCTTCAACAGTTACCAAGGTCTACATCGATTGCATTCCTTACAAAGTGAGAAATCCAATGCTAAACACCAAAATAAATGTGCTTAACATATTATAAATATGTAATGATAAAACAGATACTCTGTTGAAAAAATGTATTCATACTGTGAATTTGGGAGAACAAGAAAATGCACTTAAATAAAAAGCATTAATGTATATGAATAATTTTAGAGACACTTTTACAATACCTTAGAAGAATACAAAAGGCATGTGTTCTGTTACTAATACTACTTTATCTATCCTATCTTTCAGCACCTTATATTTTATTTGAAATAATAAATAAAGTTACTTACAGTCAGCCACACCAATGATCGCAGCCCAGAGGAGCAGGATCTTGATACTACAGAAACCCGCCATATCTCGGAGTTACAATGTGTGAATGTCTGTTTGGGTGGGGGACCCAGATCATTAGGTGCACCTGGTTGCAGCAACACGCACACAGCCGCAATGATAAACCATAAACAGGAAATCATGTGTTGTTTCCCCCTTTCAAAACTAGACTACAATCATCGCACAGAAACTTAAATAAATTGCTTACCTTACAACTGCGGAAAGTTGATTCTCACAGCGAAGTCGCCTTCTTTTCAGTACCAGTACAAACACACCAGGGGTACTTTTTCTGCATCCCTGTCATTGTTTCATTCATTTTAAATCTTTAAATAAATAGGGTTTACTCAAAAATCATTAAACATTGTTTTCTTTTAATGAGGAACTTTTATAAAATTACTTTAATATTCTCTTTTGTTAAATTTGCAATATTTCCAATGACCATATAAGAACATATAGGCCTACAGTATAACTCCTAAAAAGATTTATTGCTTATTACTCATTTTTTTATTTATTTATTTTTATTATTATTATTTATTTATTTATTTTTATTAAGTTTCAACAATAACAACATAATACTGTACGAAGACCTACAATTAAGACAAGACATACTGAAAAACCACGACACAAGAGCAAACACAAATACAGAAAGAAAAAACACACAAAGAAACAAAGAAAAATCAGCAATATTCACAACCTGGTGCATTTATAAAATGCAGTTTGTATGTACTTAAACTGTTATACTGGTTACTCCCATACTTATTACTCTTGACCATTCCTCTTTCAAGTATATTGCTATTGGTGACCAGTCCCTTATTGGCAAAGCAGAAGAACTTGTTGATTAAAAACATGTAATATGCAGTGCAAAGTCAGATTGAATTTCCTGAACATAGATTTGTACATTGAGCACGGCAATGAATGGTTACGTTTTCTGTTTATGTACAGAAAAGGCGATCCAGGTTGTTGTTTATTTCCTCACTAAGGGGTTATTTAGCATATACACTGTTAAGGAATACAGTATGGCCATTCCTTTATATGATTGTTCTTTGTCTTCATCCAACAAATCACAGTGCTCTACTGCAGTGGTTCTCAAACCTTTTCACATCAAGAACCCCTAAACTGACACAAATTAGACCACAGACCCCCATCTGATTAGATTTTTGCTTTTAGATGTTTTATTACAGAAAGTGTATGAAACCCATGACCAAAATAGTAAATATATTCTGTCATTATGTTACTTATGGATGGAATTATTTTGAAAATAAATGATTCCCATTTTTTGCCGGGGACCCCCTGGAACCCTCTCAAGGACCCCTGGGGGTCCTTGGACCCCACTTTGAGAACCACTGACCTACTGTGTCTAATTCTTTCAGTTTACTTTTCCAAAGGCCCTCTGAAGTTGTTATTGAAGAGTCCAGGGGTTTTCCTAAAAGTAAAATTAGTAGGCACTATAGGCAATTGGTATTTATTGTATTGGCAGTTTGGTTGTTCTGAACATTTCATGTAAAATCACCATTTGCCTTGTATGCTAACTAAATGCAATAAAGCTTTCAAATTTCTTTTTGACATGTGCTTGGAGCTCTTACCTGCTTTTAATGGGTAATTTGCATCTCCCATCCAGTTATTCAAACAAATCTGAGACACAATGTGTTTTTATTGTACACGTATCCTACAGGGCATCACTTGCTTTGCCAAGAAATACAGTAATACAAAAGAACACACACGTGGTAACATTTGTGTGAGGCACAAGAAACACACAAGAGACACCGCAGCAGTTTCAGACCTGCAGCTTCAGACCACTTGTGTCTTTTGTAAAGAACAAGCCACTTTCGAAAGCCAGGCTGTGTTTGTGCCTCTTTGCAAAGTTGTAAATACCAGTGTTAAATGAGTTTCACACTACTTGAATTTCAGCAAAGGTGGAATGTTTGGTACAGGTTAATGGTAAGTATATAACTTCCATTATTTTGTCACACATTTCTCTTTTTAAATATTTTAGAGGGCATTTTTAAGCCTTTATTATAGCAACAGTCGAGAGCAGACATGGAGTGAGGGGGGGAGAGATGGGGAGGTGACACACATCAAGCTGCTGCCAGAATCAAACCACAGATGTGGCGGTTATCTAGCATGTATCTTAACCTGTAAACTACCAGTTCACGCTTTCACTTTTTTTTTTTTTTTTTTTTTACCAAGAACGTAATCCTAACTAATAACAAGAACACTCATTGACATACAGAGATGTCCATCTGAACACAAATACCTCATAAATATGATATTGTCATCTGATATTTCCTTACTTTACAAGCCAATAAGGACTGCCTGACTGCACCATTAAACAAATGACTGCATAACTGTTAATTATGGGGATACCAATGACTATAAAGAATAAACAGTGTTCTTGGGTGTCATTGGGGGGAAAACCTACATATTTATTGTTATAATAGTAAACTCTGAACAAATCAGTATTCCTCCAGACAGTTAAAACTTGGCCTCACTTGTCTGGTGGTCAAGTGCATGAGAAGACTGCACATTGAGCCCAGGTTATAGATGTGAAACAAATTATAAAATTTTGTTTTACAGTTACAAGCTAAATTATTTTTCATCATTTAGTATTCAGCAGAGGCTAGTGTGATACCATGGTCCATTTTCATCAATTTATATTATATTGGTTCATAAGGGTCATACAAACATAAAATGTTATAGCTCACACATACAAAACATGGTTAAAAAAAAAGACATAACATAAACCACAACATACACCTGCAAACTCCACCTGTAACAATAATTGTCTGGAGGTGAAATCTACATGCTGCTGCTTTTACTTTACTTTTCTTTAGGTGGCGTTGATTAGCATGTGTAAAACTCTTCATTGAAATATTAACAGGCAACATGATCACAACAGAAATACAACAGAAAATAAAGTACAAGTTAAAATAATGTAAAAGCCATGCTATACAGGTAGATTTAAAAGTGTGATTTTATAATACTTGCGTATTCTGCCAGTCAAACACTGGTAATGTTAATAGCAAATGCTTGATCCAGTTTTGACTTTAGCATAGCACATTGAAGCTCTTACAAGACATGAATGATCAAAGAGATGATCACAGATGCCTATTTATGGTCAGGATCTAATACTTCACGTAATATGATTTTATTAGTCTTAGCTTGCCCAAATTTGATGGGATTAAAATGTCAATGAGAATAGGACTGTTCCAGTTGTTGCAAAATGCACATTAAACCAATAAAACATATAATGTATAATTCAACAAAGTGAGGACAAAACAGAGTTAAGCAAGCCAGTATCAATTCTAAGCGCACTGAGTGCCATTGTTCACAGGTTAACAAGCTGACGGTTGAACTTACTGAAGAACTCAGTAAGAGTAAATGATGATTTGGTAGGCTGCTCTGTCACGCCTGCGTTCATCTTCTTTCTTTCTGATGCCATTGAGGTACATTAACATAAACTACAATAGAAAATAAGAAAAAGAGGAAATATTGTAACTTAGTGTAGGTACTGGTCAAACTGCAGTGCACTTCATACTTACTACATAAAAAGGTTTTGTCTAAGTGACTTTAAAACTACAAGTTATATTAAAAGCTATTGTAATACTGTACACAATGCAGAATTCCTGATGATCTTCCTACCATTAACAAGTGACCTAACCTAACCATAACCTAACAGCTAAAAAAACATCAGTCATTTGCAGCTGCTGAAAGTAATTGCTGTTTGCTACCTACTCTAAGACTAATGTAGGAACAACAGGACAGCTAAAGTTTACTCACTGGCTGTTGTCATCACATCTTCACACACATCCCTGAGGAGAAAATACATAATGAAGTTTAGCTTCAGAGAAATGCATACAATTTTGTATCCTGCTGTATATTGTGCATATTCATGTTGCAACATATAGAATAAGTAAACCATTTATTTCATTTTTTCACCTCTGTCTTTATCAATGTGATTAAAGAATTGAGTTCAGCTGGAACAACAATAACTCTCCTTTACAGGAAATTAAAACTCATTACAACTGTAAAACTGGCCAGAGGCAACGTTACAGTCACACTGATGCAGGAGATAAGATGCAAAATTATCCTTACTGGGAATTTCTGAATTTCTTTATCATGTAGATCGTGTGGATGCCCCAAAACACAACCACAGATGTGGGGATGATGAGGAAGACCAGAAAGCCAATGAGAGCTTTGTCATTGTCTGCAAAATGATGGTTATGACAAAAAAAAAAAAAAAATCAAAGGGGTGGCATTTATGCAGATATGTTTTATCTGAGCAATTTATGGCATTAATTAAGACCACACGTACAGAGTGTGCTAACTCTTTCTGTCTTGGTTTTACTGTAATGGTGTCCGTTGAAAGCAACCACCTGAAAAGACAGAGCATCCCTTTAACTTAGGAATTATGGAACTCATATAAGTATGAGGAATAAACACTGTTAAATGAAAAGTAGGATTATACAAACCTCCACGTCGTAGGTCGTTAAGTAGCTTAGATCTTCAAATGTAAAATGACAGTCCGTTTTTGGTGGCTTCGGCTTCTGAATGACACCATTATATCTAAGAGTTGCATTGCATTGCTTCTTAGGCCCATGGAAGAATTTCACACCACAGATTACTTCAATCCTATTATGCTCTGGATAACTTATGTCAAACTTGAAAAAATCGTCTGGTACTGTAAGAGAGTGAAAAAAACCAACATATTTTCCTTTAGATGCAACACTTTATGCTTATTCACAGTTTAAGTGATTGTTGAGTTTAAAATACCAGCAGTTTTAACACTGATTAAGCTCATTAGTGTTACTGTGTTGATTATCTTGGGCATCAGTATTTCCTTTAAACGATTAATTAATAACTGAATTTTGAAATGGAATTGCGAAATTATTTTAAAACAGCTTTCAAAATTTTGCTTTTTGTTATTCCATTTATCCCACACAGCTGTTATGTGTTGGCCGGAGCTGTGTTAGGAGTCTGGCTAATCAGAGTGCCTGAAACTCAGTGGGGTTGTCAGACTGTCACCATCACAGGTTGTCATTTATCCTACTGATTGGTTGTCGAACGTGAGGAAGGTGAGTCTTAATATGAGCCTGTCAGAGGGCAGAAGCCAAAAAGTGAGGAAAAGTAGAGAAGACAGAGAGAGGAGGAGGAAGGAGAAATAAACACATGAAGGTTAGCGTGCTGCTGATAGGAAGGAACTCTATTGTTGAAACCATGATATACAGTGAATGACAGCCCTCATCATTTACATATTTTGGGTTATCCATGAAGCCAATGCTGAGCTCAGGGCACAGTTGGAGGACACCAGGCCCGACCCTAAACACCCAGTCCAAAGAGTTGATGCTGCAGGAAGCAAGGTAAGGCCTGCATCCTTTCTTATTCGTTGGCAAACAAAGGTATTCAATATATGTTGTGGCCTGTTAGTAGTTGGTACAACTGTAAGGCTCAGTGGTACTTAGATCACCTAGATTTAACATATTATATCCAGAACTACCTGTGCAGTGTCATCCACACATAAGTAAATGGAATAATAAGTACATTTTAAAAGCCTTTAAGTTAAGTTTTTGGCTCCATTTTGAAATGTATTGATTACTTCATTTAAATTAATTGAATTAATTAAATATTGTCTATGGAAAGACAATACAAGGGAACATATTACTATTTGGCAAATGCATGATTTTTATATTTTACTTTGAGTTTTTTTTTTAAATCAATCATTTGATTATAATTTAACACTAAAAAAAGTTTATAATTACTATTGTAAACCACAGCACCTGTGCTTCATTTATAAACAGCTCAGGACTAACTAAAGCTTTTAGATTTCTGCTCACTGAGTCACTGTGAAAAAACACAGAGAATAACCATTGTTGTTGTTTGTTGTTGGAATTTGAGGTCTATAATTACTGTGTATTCATGATACATGTTTTGTACATGGCTCCTATTTCAGTTATGATTGGAGCTACATTATAAAGTTAATTATAATGGTTTGGATGTGTGTGTGATGCATAAAATACATTTTCTTATATAATATACAGTATACTATATATTGGTATTATTATTAGTATTGATATTGCTATAAGGGAATGAGATGTTGTCTGATTATCAATATTTATCACCATTTAATTAAAATAAAACAGGACAAGTAATGATATAAAGTACATCATTCCTAATTATCATTATTATTATGATAAAAAAGTAAGATAAATTGCATTTATAATTATGATTACTATCCTTTTCTTAAATAACTAAATAATTCATTACAGTAAATCTTGTGTTGAGTTAATGTCCAAAATTGACATGATTCATTTAGAAACCGTATTAAGCATAATTTAATGTAGCTGTAGTTCAATACGTGATGTCAGTTTTCTCCCCAAATATTCACAGTTTCAGTGCTGTTGTTAAAACTGTTACTTTTACTGGCTCGTGGTCATCTTAACTTAATATTCAACTATGAACATTATATAATAAATAGCCTTTTTAGCCCTTTTGAATTAGATATAACTTTATATAAGTGTTGACTGTAATATTTTCCAAAGACAGTGTGCCGTTTACTTACCTCCAGGCTCAGTTTTCTCTGTAACTTTAGTTGATTGGGGAACATTCTTGTTGTTGTAGATGGGTTGAACTTCACAGGTGTAATCGGTGTATGGTTTCAGTCCAGAAAAATGACATGTTCCTCCTGGTTTCTGTTTGTTAACTGTAGCTGTAACAGTTTAGTTTTCATTAGCTGCTTTTGGTGTCCGATTTAATAACAACAGGAACATATAAAGAGATGTAAAAAGACTGAACCTATTGTTAAGAAACATTTATTGAGTTACTATTAACTGACAAGATCATTGATATCTAAATCATCAATGTGTCACTGTGACTGTAGATCACTGACTGGTCCTGCAAGGTAACACTTTTGTATACACTATGTACTACATGGCTGACAGACAGAGAATCAACTAATATAAAACTTTCTAAAAACTATTTCAAATAAATAACCAGCAAATCATATGAAGGGCAACAATTTAAGCTGTAATCACAATTTCTCATCATGTTGTTCTATGGAAAAAAGATAATTAAACTCTTTCATCTCAATATTATTTCTGTATCATATTTAATGGATTTTATTTTTTATTAATAACTTATACCAAAGTGTGACTTGTCGTTTCATCTCAGCTTATTTACACCTATTATCCCTCAATGTACTAAAATGTGAGCACAGAAGAAAAAATGATATACTTGAGGCCAACAGAAGTTTTAAATGTCTTCATTGTATATCTCACTTGTCATATAAACTGACCAGCAAGTTAATCTGCAAGACTCCAAAATGTACATTGAACTAAAATGGAAAAGGTTTTTAAAATTTTACTTACGTTTTGCATGTTTCCTGTCCGATGTTGAACCCACAGGATGACAACTGCAGTCGTATGAAAGCCCATCAAGTTTGGGGACCTCTGGACAGTGCTGACTGGTTGTTGTCCAGCTCAACTCAATGGAGGTATTGGTTGAGCTGCTTTGTGGAGTTATTTCAAGATCTGTTGAAACACATCACACATCTTTAACACTGAACTGAGTAATCTGGTCTTTAGTATCTTAGATTACAAGCTATCATTGCAACAACATACCACAGTCAATCTTGAACTGGATAGCAGTTGCGTTTTTTATGGTGACATCATTTTCCTTGATCTGACCAGTACAGGTGTAGTCTGTGAAAGGCTCCAGCTCAGACACATTCATGGTCTTATTGTAAGAATCTGAGGAGACAGAAGGGTGAAAACATTTCTCCATCAACTAATATCTGTACCTCAGAATTTAAGATCAGTTTTAAACAGTTTAGATTTAGACATTCAAAGCAAAAACCAATATTCTATTCAAAACTGATTCACAGAGCTCACAAAGCAATACCTCACCAACACCTTCCTCACATACCAGAAGACACAATTTATGTCACTACAGTTATTAGAAAAATATGTTTTTCTACTCCTGCAAAAATTACTCCACTTTACATCTTCATCTCTTTTACACTATGAGTACGAAACAATGGAAATGCAGATTTGAATCACCATCTTTATCCATGTAAATCCATTTATAATGTTGCTGACAAACAAAGTCTCTCTACTTTCAGTCTGACCACTTACCAGAACAAATGTAATCAATGGTGAGATCGATGCAGTTTGGAGGTAAATTTGCTTCTATTTTTGCAGGAAGTTCAGTGGGAGGAATCTGATTTATTTCACTTGGATTTAAAAATTCAGCTGAAAAAGAGAAAAAAGCACATATAAAACATGATGAAAGGAGGTCTACATAACATGCATTTAAAAATACATGTAGACTGTATTATACATACCAGCACTGATGTGTTGGATGTGGTTAAAGGAAGAGTTCACACAGTTTTCTGGAGTGACGGTTGTAGTCAAATCTGTGCAAATGTCATTGTAATCAAGTCTGATACAGAACGTTTTATCGTCACTTGGGCATCGCTTGGCTGTAAGATTATTTGCTGTTATTTGCACAGAGCTGATGTTCCAGTCACTCTTGTAACAAAGATATCCAGGGGTGCAGTTGTCAAGTTTAATGTCACCTTCAGCTGAAATACAGAAGTGCACAAATGTCTCTCCCATTTTCACTCATTTCAGTTAAAAGAAAAATACATTACAATGGTATGAATTATTTTTACTCACTCATTTCCATTGTCGTCACTGTAGTTTTATTATCACTGTGGTCACAGAGTATTTTTGTGCCAGCATGGTCAAATGTCACATTATGCTCGTAGACAGTACAGGGCTTCAGGTGTCTGATATACGGTGAGCTTTGATCGAAGTGCTGAACATTGACTCGGCCTTCTTCTTTAACATTTACGGTGTAGTTGCCAGGGGGAGAGTTTATGAACTTGATCTGGAAGCCAAACTTGATAGGTGTAACAGTGTAAGAACCTGCACAAACAATACACAGTAAAACCTGTTAGTAAGATGAACCACCTGCCATTTATTTTAACCTTGTTCATATAGCGGAAAATGTTCCTGTGTATGCCGAGCATCATTCTGTACACTCCACTTTCAACATATTCATTGTAAAGTAAGAGAGAAATACAAACATTAAAACAACATTAGATGGATTATCTTTTAAAGTGATACTCACACTGGGGAGGTGGAGGGGCTGGTGCAGGGCGTGGAGGACACATTCACATGAAATTAAAAAATACAAAAAATATTAACATTTAGTTAAACAACACAAGTAATTTCAAATAATTCCAAAGCACACTAAAGGTTAAGCATGCCCCTTTAGCTTATAGAGTATTTGCAACCCTTTCATCCACAGTGCAAGTGTATGCACAACACAATCTTATTACAATCCTATATAAATGAGAAAATTCCAATCTTTGGTGGTAGGAGTCACTGTGGTGTTGGACTGGGTGACTGGAGGTGAGGTCTGAGTTAGAGTGCTGATTGCCTGAGAGACTGTTTGGTTGCTGGTTGAAGTGGTTGTGGGTGTGGTCTCATTTGAGGTGCCTCCAGGATTGATAATGGCTGGAGGACGGAGATCATGGAGGTCACATTCTGGCAGAAATACTCTATTTTGCAACAGCCTTACCTGACATGAATCATAACTTCCATTTCAGGAAAATATCATGCCAAATGCAATGCTAATGTGGCAAAGCTGAGGTTAAACAACCAGATTACCAGATGCAGTAATTGAAATGGGTGTCTGAATTGAGGCGTTTGAGAAAAGGGTTGACAAGGTGAGTGACGGAGTGTGGGCAGCTGTGAGCTCTGTAAGACAGAGCTGAGTAGGACTATAAAGCTAGAATAGTGGAAATAGCAATTGGTTGTGTATTAGTTATTTAAAAAAAAACAAACAAACAATCACGTTGGTCTCTCCTGGTTGAACTTCTGCTTTTGCTGTCATCTACAGTAGCATTGGTCCCCTCCCCTAATAGGTGATCTGAGATGGACACCAGAAGGAACGCTTCATTTGTTTGATTGATCTCAGAGACTCATTATATTGATAAAGGTGCAAACAAGATGCACAGTATCATAGGTAGCTTAGATGCTTTATAGAGTACACTTGAGACTGCCAGAAGTGTACATATTACTCTAGATAGAGCTGATGAAGTCTCAGTTTACCAACAATGGGAAAATTGTGACCTATTCAACTTAATGAAAAATTTTTTGGCCTGCTTGTGAAAACTGTGAAAACTATATAATAAACTCTCACATTTCATTCCATAAAACCAGAAGCACCAAATAATACCTTCCAGACAATATCATGTTCAAATTGCCTCCTTACTATCACTACCAGTAACCTACTGTGAGGGAGAAAGCTGCTATTATCAACCTTGATGAGTGTGACTGTTTAAAATCCAAACTTTTTAAAAAATTTAATTTTGTGTTTAAATTCTCCACACTATCTTTGTTTGAGTGAGGGTTTGCCCAAAAACAAAAATAAATACATGTAGATATTATTACAAACTAAATTCTCGGATCCTTGAATCACGTAATTCAAATTATCCAAACTAAACATTCAAAACACATCAACATGATAAGAAACATTGATCAAGATTTTTTTTTTGTCTCCATACACGGAGAATGCAATGAGACATTCTATTGTTGGAATGTTTCTTCTTTCTTACAGTATATCTTGACAAAGAGAATGAACAGAGCAAATCTCATCATCAGTTCAGAAATCAGAAATCTGACTTTGTTCATAACTTGTTTTGCAGGTGTTCAGACAAATTAGACAGAAAGAAAAAACATGAATATATTTCAATATCATGAATGAATACAGAATGAAGCAATATGACTAAATATAATGTGCAGAAACATTATGTGCTGTATGATCACTGGGACCATCCCATAATTTGAAGGTCAAAGTTTAACTGGTTAAATTAGGACAGAAAGAAATTGGGAAAATTCCAAGAAATAAATTAAGATTTGAAAGATCTTTTCTTTGCACTATATGAACATCACACTACTTCATGCATCGGCACTGAATGTTACTAGTGAATGAAAATAGCTATTGCAAATTAGTTGCATAAATGTAGGTCTTGAATAGTACTTAACAAAACTTTCTTCTCAAACTAAATTGCAAATTACATGTTTAATATATATAATTCAATATAGTTTTGATCTGTTTACCATGTAGTTATTTGGTCAGGCCACCTTAAGTTCGGAACCACTGGACTAAACTAGCTGTAGCGATCTACTATCACTACCACGGGACGACCCATCACACACACACACACACAGCCAACTGTGAATAAAGTAGCTGAAACTTGCTCCAGCAGCTACAACAGTAACATGCTGCTTACACACTGATGCTTCAGTATTAATAATCTAATAATGTCATATATAAAAATATATCAGTCAGAGAGATGAAATGAGTACTTTTACTTTGATACTTTAAGTATCTTTTGCTGCTAATATTAGTAGCAGCAAAAGAGTACTTTTACTTACATAGGATTTTTCATGCAGAGCTTTTACTTGTAATGGAGACTTTCTACATTGCTGAACTGGTACTTTTGCCTACTTAAATATACTTTACATTTCATGGCAATAATTCAACATGATTTTGACCTGTTGATTCTGTAGCCATTCTTTGTTTAGCTTGTTGAGGATAGGAACTGTTTTTGGTGTGAGGCAGCTGTTCATATGAATATCCAGGTAATTACAATTTAGACCCCCAAATACAACACTCTAAATCTATATTATTCAATTTAAATGTTAAACAAACTTTAAGAAGAGTGTGAAAACATATTTCTGTGACTCAGAGCACACTGTTTCCATCTGACAACAGCATGATCATTTCATGACATTTTGCGGCACATGCTGGCTTTGGCATTGCTGTGGTAATGAAGAGATGAAATAGCATAACGCAAAAAGTAAAAAGTTACATAGTTTTGGTGCAAAGTTAAAAAAGCTGAGCTGCTGATTTTCTTATTTGTGTGATCGTTTGTATTTTTAAAAAAATGGCAGCAGAGAATCTAAGAAGCCTTGAAGGATTATAAAATGACAAAGAATTAGTAACGTAGGCCGATCCCAAACCATTAAGAGCCCTGTAAACAAGTAAAAGAACTTTAAAATCAATCCTAAAAGACACTGGGAACCAGCGCAGGTTAGCATAAACTGGGGTGATATGTTCTCTCTTTCTTGTTCTAGTTAAAAGCCCGGCAGCAGAGTTCTGATTTAATTGAAGTTTATCAATGGATTGTTTTGGAGGACCGGTCAAAAGAGCATTACAATAGTCTAATCTACTTGAAGTAAACCCATGAACAAGTTTTTCGGCATCTTGTTTGGATAGGAACGGCCGTACCTTTACAATATTTCTTAATGAAGGAAAGCTCCTTTGGTCACCTTCTTTATGTGGGATTTAAAATTCAAGTCTAAGTGTAGGCTAATGTCCAGGCTCATGACTTCTAATTTAATGGGTCAGTGCATTTATTAAAGGCTGGTGAGTCTTCAACAGTTACCAAGGTCTACATCGATTGCATTTCTTACAAAGTGAGAGAAATCCAATGCTAAACACCAAAATAAATATGCTTTGTATATTGTAAATATGTAATGATAAAACAGATACTCTGTTGAAAAAATATGTTCCCATTGTGGATTTGGGAGAACAAGAAAACACACTTAAATAAAAAGCATTAATGTATATGAATAATTTTAGAGTCACTTTTACAACACCTTAGAAGAAAACAACTGTTACTAATACTACTTTATCTATCCTATCTTTCAGCACCTTATATTTTATTTGAAATAATAAATAAAGTTACTTACAGTCAGCCGCACCAATGATCGCAGCCCAGAGGAGCAGGATCTTGATACTACAGAGACCCGCCATATCTAGGAGTTACAATGTGTGAATGTCTGCTTGGGTGGGAGACCCAGATCATTAGGTGCACCTGGTTGCAGCAACACGCACACAGCCGCAACGATAAACCATAAACAGGAAATCATGTGTTGTTTCCCCCTTTCAAAACTAGACTACAATCATCGCACAGAAACTTAAGTAAATTGCTTACCTTACAACTGCGGAAAGCTGATTCTCACAGCGAAGTCGCCTTCTTTTCAGTACCAGTACAAACAAACCAGGGGTACTTTTTCTGCATCCCTGTCATTGTTTCATTCATTTTAAATCTTTAACTAAATATATTTAGGGTTTACTCAAAAATCATTAAACATTGTTTTCTTTTAATGAGGAACTTTTACAAAATTACTTTAATATTCTATTTTGTTAAATTTGCAATATTTCCAATGACCATACAAGAACAATAGGCCTACAGTATAACTCCTATTTATTGCTTATTACTCCTTTTTTTATGTATTTATTTTTTTTATTATTATTTATTTATTTATTTTTATTAAGTTTCAACAATAACAACATAATACTGTACGAAGACCTACAATTAAGACAAGACATACCAAAAACCACGACACAAGAGCAAACACAAATACAGAAAGAAAAAACACACAAAGAAACAAAAAAAAATCAGCAATATTCACAACCTGGTGCATTTATAAAATGCAGTTTGTATGTACTTAAACTGTTACATTTGTTACTCCCATACTTATTACTCTTGACCATTCCTCTTTCAAGTATATTGCTATTGGTGACCAGTCCCTTATTGGCAAAGCAGAAGAACTTGTTGATTAAAAACATGTAATATGCAGTGCAAAGTCAGATTGAATTTCCTGAACATAGATTTGTACATTGAGCACGGCAATGAATGGTTACGTTTTCTGTTTATGTACAGAAAAGGCGATCCAGGTTGTTGTTTAATTCCTCACTAAAGGGTTGTTTAACATATACACTGCTAAGGAATACAGTATGGCCATTCCTTTATATGATTGTTCTTTGTCTTCATCCAACAAATCACAGTGCTCTACTGCAGTGGTTCTCAAACCTTTTAACATCAAGAATCCCTAAACTGACACAAATTAGACCACAGACCCCCATCTGATTAGATTTTTGCTTTTAGATGTTTTACTACAGAAAGTGTATGAAACCCATGACCAAAATAGTCATATATTCTGTCATTATGTTACTTATGGATGGAATTATTTTGAAAATAAATGATTCCCAGTTTTTGCCGGGGGCCCCCTGGAACCCTCTCAAGGACCCCTGGGGGTCCTTGGACCCCACTTTGAGAACCACTGACCTGCTGTGTCTAATTCTTTCAGTCTTTTCCAAAGGCCCTCTGAAGTTGTTATTGAAGAGTCCAGGGGTTTTCCTAAAAGTGAAATTAGTAGGCACTATAGGCAATTGGTATTTATTGTATTGGCAGTTTGGTTGTTCTGAACATTTCATGTAAAATCACCATTTGCCTTGTATGCTAACTAAATGCAATAAAGCTTTCAAATTTCTTTTTGACATGTGCTTGGAGCTCTTACCTGCTTTTAATGGGTAATTTGCACATCCCATCCAGTTATTCAAACAAATCTGAGACACAACGTGTTTTTATTGTACACGTATCCTATAGGGCATCACTTGCTTTGCCAAGAAATACTTTCATACAAAAGAACACACACGTGGTAACATTTGTGTGAGGCACAAGAAACACACAAGAGACACCGCAGCAGTTTCAGACCTGCAGCTTCAGACCAGTTGTGTCTTTTGTAGAGAAGAAGCCACTTTCGAAAGCCAGGCTGTGTTTGTGCCTCTTTGCAAAGTTGTAAATACCAGTGTTAAACAAGTTTAACACTACTTGAATTTCAGCAAAAGTGGAATGTATGGTACAGCTTAATGGTAAGTATATAACTTCCATTTTTTTGTCACGCATTTCTCTTTTTAAATATTTTAGAGAGCATTTTTAAGCCTTTATTATAGCAACAGTCGAGAGCAGACAGGGAATGGGGGGGGGGGGGGGGGGGGGGATGGGGAGGTGACACACATCGATCTGCTGCCAGAATCAAACCACAGATGTTGCGGTTATCTAGCATGCATCTTAACCTGTAAACTACCAGTTCACGCTTTCACTTTTTTTTTTTTTTTTACCAAGAACGTAATCCAGACTAATAACAAGACCACTCGTTGACATACAGAGATGTCCATCTGAACACAATATACGATATTGTCATCTGACATTTCCTTACTTTACAAGCCAACAAGGACTGCCTGACTGCACCATTAAACAAATGACTGTGTAACTGTTAATTATGGGGATACCAATGACTATAAAGAATAAACAGTGTTCTTGGGTGTCACTGGGGGAAAAACCATATTTATTGTTTATTGTTATAATAGTAAACTCTGAACAAATCAGTATTCCTCCAGACAGTTAAAACTTGGCCTCACTTGTCTGGTGGTCAAGTGCATGAGAAGACTGCACATTGAGCCCAGGTTATAGATGTGAAACAAATTATAAAATTTTGTTTTACAGTTACAAGCTAAATTATTTTTCATCATTTAGTATTCAGCAGAGGCTAGTGTGATACCATGGTCCATTTTCATCAATTTTTATTATATTGGTTCATAAGGGTCATACAAACATAAAATGTTATAGCTCACACATACAAAACATGGTTAAAAAAAAAGACATAACATAAACCACAACATACACCTGCAAACTCCACCTGTAACAATAATTGTCTGGAGGTGAAATCTACATGCTGCTGCTTTTACTTAACTTTTCTTTAGGTGGCGTTGATTAGCATGTGTAAAACTCTTCATTGAAATATTAACAGGCAACATGATCACAAAAGAAATAAAACAGAAAATAAAGTACAAGTTAAAATAATGTAAAAGCCATGCTATACAGGTAGATTTAAAAGTGTGATTTTATAATACTTGCGTATTCTGCTAGTCAAATACTGGTAATGTTAATAGCAAATGCTTGATCCAGTTTTGACTTTAGCATAGCACATTGAAGCTGTTACAAGACAATAATGATCAAAGAGATGATCACAGATGCCTATGTATGGTCAGGATCTAATACTTCACGTAATATGATTTTATTAGTCTTAGCTTGCCCAAATTTGATGGGATTAAAATGTCAATGAGAATAGGACTGTTCCAGTTGTTGCAAAATGCACATTAAAACAATAAAACATATCTGTATAATTCAACAAAGTGAGGACAAAACAGAGTTAAGCAAGCCATTATCAATTCTAAGCGCACTGAGTGCCATTGTTCACAGGTTAACAAGCTGACGGTTGAACTTACTGAAGAACTCAGTAAGAGTAAATGATGATTTGGTAGGCTGCTCTGTCAGGCCTGCGTTCATCTTCTTTCTTTCTGATGCATTGAGGTGCATTAACATAAACTACAATAGAAAATAAGAAAAAGAGGAAATACTGCAACTTAGTGTGGGTACTTGTCAAACTGCAGTACACTTCAGACTTACTACATAAAAAGGTTTGTCTAAGTGACTTTAAAACTACAAGTTATATTAAAAGCTATTGTAATACTGTACACAATACAGAATTCCTGATGATCTTCCTACCATTAACAAGTGACCTAACCTAACCTAACCATAACCTAACAGCTAAAAAAACATCGGTCATTTGCAGCTGCTGAAAGTAATTGCTGTTTGCTACCTACTCTAAGACTAATGTAGGAAGAACAGGACAGTTAAAGTTTACTCACTGGCTGTTGTCATCACATCTTCATACACATCCCTGAGGAGAAGATACATAGTGAAGTTTGGCTTCAGAGAAATGCATATAATTTTGTATCCTGCTGTATATAGTGCATATTCATGTTGCTACATACAGAATGGGTAAACCATATATGTCATTTTTCACCTCTTTCTTTATCAACGTGATTAAAGAATTGAGTTCAGCTGGAACAACAATAACTCTCCTCTACAGGAAATTAAAACTCATTACAACTGTAAAACTGGCCAGAGGCAACGTTACAGTCAAACTGATGCAGGAGATAAGATGCAAAATGATCCTTACTGGGAATTTCTGTGCTTCATCATGTCGATCTTGTAGACGACCCAAAGCACAGCCACAGATTTGAGGATGATGGGGAAGACCAGAAAGCCAATGGAAGTTCTGTCATTGTCTGCAAAATGATGGTTATGACAAAAAAAAATAAAAAAATCAAAGGGGTGGCATTTATATCAAAGATTAAAATGTGCAGAAATTGACATGTATGGTTAGTCTGAATTAAATGTTTTATCTGAGCAATTTATGGCATTAATTAAGACCATACATACAGGAAGTGCGAACAGATCTTGTCTTGGTTTTACTGTAAAGGTGTCCGTTGAAAGCAACCACCTGAAAAGACAGAGCATCCCTTTAACTTAGGAATTATGGAACTCATATAAGTATGAGGAATAAACTGAACAACACTGTTAAATGAAAAGTAGGATTATACAAACCTCCACTTTGTAGGTCGTAGAGTAGCTTAGATCTTTGAATGTAAAGTTACAGCTCGTTTTTGATGGCGTCTTCTGAATGACACCATTATAACTAAGAGTTGCATTGTATAGCTTCTTAGGCCCATGGAAGAATTTCACACCACAGATTACTTCAATCCTATTATGCTCTGGAACACGTATGTTAAACCTGAAAAAATCGTCTGGTACTGTAAGAGAGTGAAAAAAACAACAACATATTTTCCTTTAGATGCAACACTTTATGCTTATTCACAGTTTAAGTGATTGTTGAGTTTAAAATACCAGCAGTTTAATTTGATTAAGCTCATTAGTGTTACTGTGTTGATTGTCTTGGGCATCAGTATTTCCTTTAAACGATTAATTAATAACTGAATTTTGAAATGGAATTGCGAAATTATTTTAAAACAGCTTTCAAAATTTTACTTTTTGTTATTCCATTTATCCCACACAGCTGTTATGCGTTGGCCGGAGCTGTGTTAGGAGTCTGGCTAATCAGAGTGCCTGAAACTCAGTGGGGTTGTCAGACTGTCACCATCACAGGTTGTCATTTATCCTACTGACTGGTTGTCGAACGTGAAGAAGGTGAGTCTTAATATGAGCCTTTCAAAGGGCAGAAGCCAAAAACGGAGGAAAAGTAGAGAAGACAGAGAGAGGAGGAGGAAGGAGAAATAAACACATGAAGGTTAGCGTGCTGCTGATAGGAAGGAACTCTATTGTTGAAACCATGATATACAGTGAATGACAGCCCTCATCATTTACATATTTTGGGTTATCCATGAAGCCAATGCTGAGCTCAGGGCACAGTTGGAGGACACCAGGCCCGACTCCAAACACCCAGTCCAAAGAGTTGATGCTGCAGGAAGCAAGGTAAGGCCTGCATCCTTTCTTATTCGTTGGCAAACAAAGGTATTCAATATATGTTGTGGCCTGTTAGTAGTTGGTACAACTGTAAGGCTCAGTGGTACTTAGATCACCTGGATTTAACATATTATATCCAGAACTACCTGTGCAGTGTCATCCACACATAAGTAAATGGAATAATAAGTACATTTTAAAAGCCTTTAAGTTAAGTTTTTGGCTCCATTTTGAAATTTATTGATTACTTCTGTTATGGATATTCCATAACTGACCAGGACAACAGAATGTCAAGCTGTACTCTTCTGTTCTCTCAAACAGAAGATAACACATGTTGTTTAATAAACCAGGAGCCTCACAGGCGAACCAAGGCCAGAATGCAGGTCATCATCAGACGCAACAAGACAAACCAAAGATACAGATTTAGGTCATAGGTTTATGATTCGGAACTGACGAACTAGTTTCTATGATTGGCTTAAAGGCTGGTTTTGGACTGTGAGGGTCAGACGAGTTTGGGGACACCGTACGAACAGGAGGTGTCCCTTGAGTCGCTCTCCCTTGCAAGGTTCTTCATTAAAGTTTTCCCAGAATCATCATACGAAGTTTGGTTTGGTCTTCTCTTCTTCAAACTGACAACTGCCAGTGCATCAGCTCCGAAAATCCACAACAATTTGGCGTCACGAACAGGATTTCAACACAACAAAGACGTGGTAAGTGCATAATTTTATTTTATTGTTGTGCCTTACCATGTCTGCGTTTGACGAAATCACAAAGAAACTGTGCATCACTTTCACTTTAAAGGTGGTCACAAAGTGAAAAAAAAAAAAAAAAAAAAAAAAGCAAAAAGCTGATGGTTAAAGAATCTAAACACATGAAAATGTGTTGAAACTGTGCAGTGATAAGCAGGTGCAAAGCATGTGGTTGTGAAGAGGTAAAAAAAAGGCAGAGTTGAGTGAGTCTTAACTCCTGCAGTGCCACAAAAGTGGCTGGGATTTCTGGGCTAGCTTCGGGCTACGTCCGGCACAGGGGGACCCACCTGAGGTTTAAACTATAGAAAAGACGTTTTCGGGGTAGGATTTGGCCTATTTCGTTTAAGCCAAGATCGGGGATCATCCACTCTGTGTCCTGTGAGAAATGTTTTCAGACTTGGGATTCTAAGTCCTAGAGTCGGGCGCCGGTAAAAATTTTTTCAAACAATAAACAGTGTACACAAGACGAAGAGTTGCTTCGTCGGTTTGGCTTCAGATCACTGCTATTGCACCAGGAAGAGAGGTGTAAAATAAAAAAAAAAAAAAAAAAAAAAAAAAAAAAAAAAAGAACTTCGGTGATGCTGGGAAAGTTTTGATGTGTCTGTTTTGTGTTTGATGTGTTTGTTTGTGTGATGTTTTTAATGTAAATGTGTTAAAATGGGCAACAACACGTCTAAAGCAGTGAGTAGAACACAATCTACTACAAAATTAATTCATTCACCAAAACACAAGAGAAAGAACAAATCTGTTTCAGTAGGAAACAAACGCACCAATTCAGAAGTAAAAGGTCAATCTGCCATTGATAAGCTTCCCGAAGCAAACCCCCACACACTCACAGATGCACAATATAGAGCGATGTTTTCTCCACAATCTCCGGCGGGAGTTGTTGGTAGATTGAAAGGATGGACTTTTGTGTTTCCATTTTGAATCAGTGGACAGATGGCGAATGGCCATACGAAGGAGCGTTTGATAGAGATAAGCTTCAGATTGCTGAGTACAATGTTAACCCAGATTTTGGAAATCCATCTTGGGATAGTGCGTATATGAAAGATTGTGTAAATGTGTGGTTAACTGTTGCTCGTCAGAGGTGTGGAGTGAGTCTGGATAAAAAAAGAGTTGATCGTTTTTCTGATGAGTTCAGAGCAGCAGTGGAGAACTGTGTTAAATGTGTGACAGCATGTCACTTGCCTATGTTGGAAGCAGAGTTGCAAACCAGAGCTACAGAAATGATGAAAATTAAACAGAGGCATGGTGAGAATGTGAAGGCCATTTCCAAAGCTATCATATACGGTTGGGCAAAACGGCAAACTGATGCTCCCTCTCCACAAACTTTGTTGACCATTGTATCCAAAGCTGGAGTGCCTTTGCAAGAGTCACACACAAACAAAACAATGATTTCAATTTTTCCACAACTTTCACCTTCAAACCCCTTTTCAGCTGCTAACATGACTGATCAAACCATTTCACAACAAGCAAAGACTGACGATGAGTTTCTCTTACTAGCCGCAGCTGTTGAGGGACAAAGACTACAGACTGAAGTAGAAAATAGAGAAGAGCAGATAGCAGCTAGAGAAAGGGAAAGAGACAGTCAGGCTGCTAGAGAAAGGGAAAGAGTTAAACAGGAAAAGAAAGATAGAGCCGACGAAGAAAAAGCTAGGAAAGCTGCAGAAAAAGAAAAGAAAGCTAATTTGTCATTCAAACAGGTAAAAAGCCAGAAAAGAAAGGAAAAGAAAAGACATTTAGCTGCCGTTGCTGAAGAAACAGAGATAGACACTCAGGACAGCTCAGGAGAAAGTGAGGTAGAACTTGAGTTACAAGGAGCCAGAGGTAAGGGGGAGGAGTCTGACACAGACCATAGTGACGACACAGAACCTGCAGTCAGGCCAAAGATGACACAGAGACGAGGTACAACTAGAATGACACATTCACATCTGGAAAGACATACAAGATCGAAAACTAACATTTTAGAGCCCCCTCTAAACATTACATCCACCTCAATAAATGCTCCAAAAATCATGGTTGGCAACACAGCTGTCTGCAAACCATGGACTCCTGCTGAGATAGTTGGAATGACACAAAATGCCCCCAATCCGACCACAAACCCAGATGAATACTGGGGATGGTTAAGATATGTATGCTCTGTGTATAACTGTCTGATACCTGATGTTGAACAATTACTTGCTGGCTCATACAGAACGGAGTGGGATTTGTGCAAAGGTGAATTTCTTTTCCCTGCTCGGACAGAGGATGGCCAGTGGCCTCCTCATAGAACCATGATTGACTGGTTAAATGAAGAAGCAAAAACAGCAATAAGAAAATGTGCACGACAGCGCACTGACTTTAATAAAGTAATTCACTGTGTCCAAGATGCATATGAAACTGTACCTGAGTTTGTTAACAGATTTACACGTACTTGGGATAGCAATGCAGGAATAGGACGAGAAGGAAATGAATATTTTGTTGTTACAACCTTTGTGCAAAATCTAAAACCAAATGTTGCAGCTGCATACAAATTGTCTGTCACCGATTGGCAAACCAAAGACTGGAAAGCAACGGTAAACAAAATGATGGCGCTAGATAGGTGTGAAGTTTTTGCTGAAGACAAATCTGCCTCCTTCCCAAAACAAATGTTACAGCATGCGCGACAGGGGGGTGGACAACAGCATTTCAAAAACAATAACAAGCGAAAACCGGGAAAGTGTCACAAATGTGGGAAAGCGGGACATTGGGCTAATGAGTGTAGAAGTGGTCGTCGTCAGAACAAGCAAAATTACCCATTCCAGGATCACCAAACAAGGAATTTCCAACAAACAGCCCCCCTTGCTTTACCACAACAACAACAACAACCACTACCACCTCCTCCACATGTTGATAATGTGAATCATGGACAATATTACAATCAAGCATAGGGAGGCCATAGAGGGGCAGGATCAGAAAAAACATTTCCCATTCAAGCAGCTGTAATTCGACTTTCAAAAGATCCTTCAGAAGATCCAATAATGCCTGTTGAAGTAAATGGTAGTAGAGTTGACATTATGGTAGATAGTGGGGCCACAATTTCCACTGTTAAAGCTGATGAGCATGTATGTACACCAACACCTAATTTTGTCACCACCGTGGGTGTTTCCGGCGTTCCTGTTGTTGAGCCACTATCACAGAGAGCTAAAATAACTGTTGAAGGTTCAGATGTGCAACATTCTTTCCTGATTTCTGAGAAAAGTCCAATTAATCTCATGGGACGAGATTTACTTTGCAAGCTACATGCCACCATTCAATGCACACCTGATGGATTGTTTTTAAGCCTACCTGATGTGAAGGCTGCTCATGCACTTCAGTTTTTGAAAACTATTGCTGATTGTTTGTATTGTTGGTCATTGACTGATTTTAACATGGCTTCCAGTTTCACAGTATCTAGCATTCAAAAAATTGCTCAAATTTCACCAGCATGTGCAACACAGATGTCTGCCATGAGGCCTGTACTACAGTGTCACTGTACAGCAGCATTTAACCCCCCAGAGGTGTACAAACAATTAGCTGATGTGTTTTTGAATACACAAGAGGGGTTGGAGTGTGAACAATGTTTGTTTGTTGGTCCACAGGGATGTGCAATTCCAATTCGGTTATCTGACGCACAGCGCAAATTGGTTAATGATAAAGATTCATTTCCATACATCACTGTAGCTGTCTCTCCTGGCTGTGACCCACAACAGCTTGAAAGCATGGTGGCACAGTGCCAGGCATTGAGAGGAGCTGCGCAGACTCCTCAAACTCAAACAATAACACACTTGGGCCTTGAGCTGTACATGTTATCTTTAACTGAGCACATCCAGCTACCTCAGAGTAGGTTTGTTTTGCAACAACCACCCCTCCCCACACAGTATGGGCCTCCATCAGAGCTTTCAGAGGTTCCATCTATTTTATGGGCTAAACATAAAAACCATGTGGGTTTTGTGAATTCGGCTCCACCTCACGAAGTCACACTCAAACCTGGTGCTAAACTACCAATGGTCAGGCAATACAATTTGCCACACAAGTCAATTGCTGGTATTGAAGGTGTAATTCAGTCTTTACTGGATCAAGGTGTGTTGGTTCAAACAACAAGCCCATGTAACACACCCATTTTACCCATTCCAAAAGCAAACCGCCCAGATGAATGGCGTTTTGTACAAGATTTGCAAGCTATTAATAGCATTGTAGTGCCAACAGCTCCAATTGTGCCAGACACAAATTCGATTTTAGCTTCACTACCATCCAACTCAACACACTACACAGTCATTGATTTGAGTTCAGCTTTTTTCTCAATCCCGTTGCATCCAGATAGCCAGTATCTGTTTGCATTCACATTCAAAGGAAAACAGTACACCTGGCAGCGTTTGCCTCAGGGTTTTGTCGAGAGTCCTACAGTTTACGCAGCAGCAGTGAAACGGGACTTGGATGACCTCCACTTTCCAGGGGGCTCCACTCTCCTACAGTATGCAGATGACCTCCTGATAGCTTCACCATCACAGGAAGCTTGTCGAACGGACTCCATCTTGCTCCTACAGAGACTAGCTGAGTGTGGTCATAGAGCATCACTTGCCAAACTGCAATTTTGTCGGTCTGAGGTGACATACTTGGGTCATGTTTTGAAAAATGGACAGCGCCTGTTGTCACCGGAGAGGTTGAAACTGCTGGTTAACATGCCTCCTCCCACAACCAAGAAACAAATGCTCTCGTTCTTGGGGATGGCGAATTATTGCAGACATTGGATCTTTGAGTATGCTGCTATGGACTCTGTTTTGCGAAACGCCACACTGCAATCAGCTCCTCCCAAGGTGCAGTGGACTGAGGACATGAACAAAGCTTTTCAGGACCTGAAACATGCTCTCACCTTGGCTCCGGCATTGGGGCTGCCGGACTATCATCAGCCGTTCCATCTGCATGTACATGAACGAGATGGCTTTGCTACAGGCATTCTCGTGCAAAAACATGGGTCTCATTACCGTCCAGTTGCGTACTACTCCTCTCGACTAACCCCTGTGGTTCTTGGCATGCCAGGTTGCTTAAGAGCGGTGGCCGCCGTTGCCATCATGATTGAGAAATCTTCTCCAATTGTACTGGCTCATGACTGTGTTGTGCACGTTCCACATGCAGTACTTCACATCTTGAACACATCTGCTACCCAACACATGACAGCTGCACGTCGTTCAGGCTATGAAGCAATCATTCTTCATAGTCCACACATCACTTTAAAACGCTCACCTCCATTGAATCCAGCTACTCTCCTTCCATTGATTGACACAGATGATGAGCATGATTGCATCACAACTATTGACCTGTGTACATCCCCAAGGCCAGACTTGTTGCAGACACCAATACCCAATTCTGATTTGATTTTTTACACTGATGGTTCAGCTAGCAGACCATCTGATAGCACACATCTAGCTGGCTATGCAATAGTTAACGATTGGGGGGTAGTAGAGGCAAAAGCACTGCCTCCAGGTACCTCTGCTCAAGCAGCAGAACTGTATGCTCTAACTAGAGCGTGTATTCTTGCTTCTGGTAAGGTGGCTACTATTTACACTGACTCAAGATATGCATTTGGCGCTGCTCATGATTTTGGCCAGTTATGGAAGATGAGAGGTTTTGTGTCATCTTCTGGAAAACCACTACAGCATCACACTTTGGTTAATGACCTGTTAGATGCTATTTTGCGCCCATCTCAGCTTGCAATCATCAAATGTGCTGCTCACACGAATGGAACTGATCCTGTTTCACGAGGAAATGCAATGGCTGACACTGCAGCCAAACAAGCGGCACTTTCCTCTCCCTCTTTGGTACTTCAATGTGCCTCCACACAACCTACCAATCCAATTCCAGTTCCTTCCGCTAATGATGTCGTGACAATGCAAAATCACGCTGATGACAGGGAGCGAAGTCTTTGGTTGCGTAAAGGTTGTAAAGTTGACGCGGAGTCTGGCTTGTGGCTCCACCCTGACGGTCGACCGGTTTGCCCTCGAGCTCTCCTTCATGTACTGGCAAGTGTGACGCATGGTCCAGCGCATGTTGGAAGAGGGGTGATGAATGATGTTATTCGCTCACAGTGGTTTGCTCCAGGCATTACTCAAGTTTCACAAACACTTGTGGATAGTTGTATGATATGTCAACAGACCAGAAAAAAGAATAGCACAGTGAAACATGACCACTTAGAACCCCCATCAGGTCCTTTTGTAAATATGCAAATAGATTTTGTACATATGCCAAGCTCACAAGGCTTCAAATACTTGCTAGTCATAACCGACAGGTTCTCGAAGTGGGTAGAAGCTTTTGCAACGAAAAAAAGAAGATGCAAGAACAGTTGTAAAGTGTCTGCTAAAAGAGGTAATCCCTAGGTACGGAGTGCCGCAGGGAATAGATAGCGACAGAGGTCCAGCTTTTGTGTCAAAAATCACTCAGGGACTGTCAGAAATCTTAGGATTTAAGTGGCAGTTACATGTTCCTTATCATCCACAGAGTTCAGGTCAAGTTGAGAGAATGAATGCAACTATCAAAGACAGATTGACCAAAACAGTCCTAGCCACAGGCCTGAAATGGCCTGATGCACTGCCGATTGTGCTGTACTCCATTCGGAGTGCACCAAGTGCAACTACAGGACTGAGTCCTCACGAGGTGCTGATGGGAAGACCAATGTCCACAGGGACAAGTCCCCCACTGACACCACACAAAGCTACTCTGCTTTGGACGGATGAGTTCATGACTGAGTATGTGAAAAGACTAACAGAGATTTTGAGAAAGTATCATTTACAGGTGGCTGACAGACTCCCCAAACCATCGGAAGAACCAATTCATTCCTTTCGAGAAGGTGACCTGGTATTAATCAAATCTCTGGAAAAAGTGTCTTTGTCTCCTAGGTGGAAAGGTCCATACCAGGTGCTGCTGACTACTAGGACGGCCCTGAAGGTCGAAGGCAGAGCAGAATGGATCCACGCCACAAGGTGCAGACTGGCCCCCCCAACCACTGGCGGAGGAGAGCAGAGCCCTGGCAGGTAACCGGATGGTTACTCCTTTTTTCTCTCCTGTTTAGTAGGTTCGGGCAGGGGACAGGTCAAGTCGGTCCAAATGAGAGAGAGACAGGAGTCTCTCTGATTCCAGGCGAAGGAGAGCGGAAAGGCTTTCCTTCTCATGACACAGTCGGTGCCATGAACCCAGTGCCCCATGGACAGGGGCGCCCTTTGCAGAATGATCCAGAAAATGCAGACCAAGAGCCAGATCTTGGACATACGGACAAATCAATGAGCCCATTGGGACTCTACAACACTTTACTTTTTCTCGAGGTAGATGGCGGTGGTCTACATATGATAAAACACTGTTTGAGACGAAGCAGAGTTCATCCACGTCGACGAAGGATCATTTCAGATGAGGAGGAGGAAACTCAAAATCTAGGATCACTCCAGGAGGATGGATTCCACATCACCATGCATCGTATGTGCTAGTAACCTCTCCATGGTGATGGCCCTCTACTGTACGCAAAGTGCATGGGTTGAAGACTTCACTTTGTGATTGATTTGTTTTATTGTTATGATGTAATCAAATGTTTGTATGACTCCCCTTTAAGTTGCTAGGATTTCATCTAGTAAGAGGCAGGAAGTGTCTTGTCTTAGGTTGTTTGCGCATGTGACTGGTGACCTCTGTCAATGACCTCCTTTAACGCTTTGGTGTTCTAGGAGATCTTCTTTGAGGATTTGCCTCACTACTGCCCCTGGTGGTTGGAAGACAGAACTCATGGGTCACATGACAGTTGTTTTAAAGGGGTACATAAGAGGGGTTTTTTTTATCTAATTTACTGATTGTTTGCTTTTATTGTTATTGCATTATGTGTTTAAATGATTATGTGTTTTGATGATTTTACTTTTGATTTTGTTCAATGCAATTGTTGATTCTTGTATTACTTTTGTGTGAGAATTGTTATCTGTTGTGCGGATGTTGTTTCTACTCTGTTTGTGCCCTTACAGTCCACCAGTCCAGTCATAAATTGGTAATTTGTATTGATCTTTTGATCAATAAGAGGGGATTGTTATGGATATTCCATAACTGACCAGGACAACAGAATGTCAAGCTGTACTCTTCTGTTCTCTCAAACAGAAGATAACACATGTTGTTTAATAAACCAGGAGCCTCACAGGCGAACCAAGGCCAGAATGCAGGTCATCATCAGACGCAACAAGACAAACCAAAGATACAGATTTAGGTCATAGGTTTATGATTCGGAACTGACGAACTAGTTTCTATGATTGGCTTAAAGGCTGGTTTTGGACTGTGAGGGTCAGACGAGTTTGGGGACACCGTACGAACAGGAGGTGTCCCTTGAGTCGCTCTCCCTTGCAAGGTTCTTCATTAAAGTTTTCCCAGAATCATCATACGAAGTTTGGTTTGGTCTTCTCTTCTTCAAACTGACAACTGCCAGTGCATCAGCTCCGAAAATCCACAACAATTTGGCGTCACGAACAGGATTTCAACACAACAAAGACGTGGTAAGTGCATAATTTTATTTTATTGTTGTGCCTTACCATGTCTGCGTTTGACGAAATCACAAAGAAACTGTGCATCACTTTCACTTTAAAGGTGGTCACAAAGTGAAAAAAAAAAAAAAAAAAAAAAAAGCAAAAAGCTGATGGTTAAAGAATCTAAACACATGAAAATGTGTTGAAACTGTGCAGTGATAAGCAGGTGCAAAGCATGTGGTTGTGAAGAGGTAAAAAAAAGGCAGAGTTGAGTGAGTCTTAACTCCTGCAGTGCCACAAAAGTGGCTGGGATTTCTGGGCTAGCTTCGGGCTACGTCCGGCACAGGGGGACCCACCTGAGGTTTAAACTATAGAAAAGACGTTTTCGGGGTAGGATTTGGCCTATTTCGTTTAAGCCAAGATCGGGGATCATCCACTCTGTGTCCTGTGAGAAATGTTTTCAGACTTGGGATTCTAAGTCCTAGAGTCGGGCGCCGGTAAAAATTTTTTCAAACAATAAACAGTGTACACAAGACGAAGAGTTGCTTCGTCGGTTTGGCTTCAGATCACTGCTATTGCACCAGGAAGAGAGGTGTAAAATAAAAAAAAAAAAAAAAAAAAAAAAAAAAAAAAAAAGAACTTCGGTGATGCTGGGAAAGTTTTGATGTGTCTGTTTTGTGTTTGATGTGTTTGTTTGTGTGATGTTTTTAATGTAAATGTGTTAAAATGGGCAACAACACGTCTAAAGCAGTGAGTAGAACACAATCTACTACAAAATTAATTCATTCACCAAAACACAAGAGAAAGAACAAATCTGTTTCAGTAGGAAACAAACGCACCAATTCAGAAGTAAAAGGTCAATCTGCCATTGATAAGCTTCCCGAAGCAAACCCCCACACACTCACAGATGCACAATATAGAGCGATGTTTTCTCCACAATCTCCGGCGGGAGTTGTTGGTAGATTGAAAGGATGGACTTTTGTGTTTCCATTTTGAATCAGTGGACAGATGGCGAATGGCCATACGAAGGAGCGTTTGATAGAGATAAGCTTCAGATTGCTGAGTACAATGTTAACCCAGATTTTGGAAATCCATCTTGGGATAGTGCGTATATGAAAGATTGTGTAAATGTGTGGTTAACTGTTGCTCGTCAGAGGTGTGGAGTGAGTCTGGATAAAAAAAGAGTTGATCGTTTTTCTGATGAGTTCAGAGCAGCAGTGGAGAACTGTGTTAAATGTGTGACAGCATGTCACTTGCCTATGTTGGAAGCAGAGTTGCAAACCAGAGCTACAGAAATGATGAAAATTAAACAGAGGCATGGTGAGAATGTGAAGGCCATTTCCAAAGCTATCATATACGGTTGGGCAAAACGGCAAACTGATGCTCCCTCTCCACAAACTTTGTTGACCATTGTATCCAAAGCTGGAGTGCCTTTGCAAGAGTCACACACAAACAAAACAATGATTTCAATTTTTCCACAACTTTCACCTTCAAACCCCTTTTCAGCTGCTAACATGACTGATCAAACCATTTCACAACAAGCAAAGACTGACGATGAGTTTCTCTTACTAGCCGCAGCTGTTGAGGGACAAAGACTACAGACTGAAGTAGAAAATAGAGAAGAGCAGATAGCAGCTAGAGAAAGGGAAAGAGACAGTCAGGCTGCTAGAGAAAGGGAAAGAGTTAAACAGGAAAAGAAAGATAGAGCCGACGAAGAAAAAGCTAGGAAAGCTGCAGAAAAAGAAAAGAAAGCTAATTTGTCATTCAAACAGGTAAAAAGCCAGAAAAGAAAGGAAAAGAAAAGACATTTAGCTGCCGTTGCCGAAAATCCACAACAACTTCATTTAAATTAATTGAATTAATTAAATATTGTCTATGGAAAGACAATACAAGGGAACATATTACTATTTGGCAAATGCATGATTTTTATATTTTACTTTGAGTTTTTTTTTAATCAATCATTTGATTATAATTTAACACTAAAATAAGTTTATAATTACTATTGTACACCACAGCACCTGTGCTTCATTTATAAACAGCTCAGGACTAACTAAAGCTTTTAGATTTTTGCTCACTGAGTCACTGTGAAAAAACACAGAGAATAACCATTGTTGTTGTTTGTTGTTGGAATTTGAGGTCTATAATTACTGTGTATTCATGATACATGTTTTGTACATGGCTCCTTTTTCAGTTATGATTAGAGTTACATTATAAAGTTAATTATAATGGTTTGGATGTGTGTGTGTGATGTATAAAATACATTTTCTTATATAGTATACAGTATATTATATATTGGTATCATTATTATTATTGGTATTGCTATCAGGGAATGAGATGTTTGATTATCAATATTTATCACCATTTAATTAAAATAACACAGGACAAGTAATAATATAAAGTACATAATTCCTAATTATCATTATTAGTATGATAAAAAAGTAAGAAAATTGCATTTATAATTATCATTACTATCCTTTTCTTAAATAACTAAATAATTCATTACAGTAAATCTTGTATTGAGTTAATGTCTAAAATTGACATGATTCATTTAGAATCCATATTAAGCATAATTTAATGTAGCTGTAGTTCAATACGTGATGTCAGTTTTCTCCCCAAATATTCACAGTTTCAGTGCTGTTGTTAAAACTGTTACTTTTACTGGCTCGTGGTCATCTTAACTTAATATTCAACTATGAACGTTATATGATAAATAGCCTTTTTAGCCCTTTTGAACTAGATATAACTTTATATAAGTGTTGACTGTAATATTTTCCAAAGACAGTTTGCTGTTTACTTACCTCCAGGCTTAGTTTTCTCTTTAACTTCAGTTGGTTTGGAAACCTTCTTGTTGTTGTAGGTGGGTTGGACTTCACAGGTGTAATCGGTGAATGGTTTCAGTCCAGAAACATTACATGCTCCTCCTGGTTTCTGTTTGTTAACTGTAGATGTAACAGTTTAGTTTTCATTGGCTGCTTTTGGTGTCCGATTTAATAACAACAGGAACATATAAAGAGATGTAAAAAGACTGAACCTATAGTTAAGAAACATTTGTTGAGTTACCATTAACTGACAAGAATATAGATATCTAAATCATCAATGTGTCACTGCGACTGTAGATCACTGACTGGTCCTGCAAGGTAACACTTTTGTGTACACTGTGTACTACATGGCTGACAGACAGAGAATCAACTAATATCACACTTTCTAAAAACTATTTCAAATAAATAACCAGCAAATCATATGAAATGCAACAATTTTAGCTGTAATCACAATTTCTCATCATGTTGTTCTAAAAAGGTAATTAAACTCTTTCATCTCAATGTTATTTCTGTATCATATTTAATTGATTTTATTTTTCATTAATAACTTGTACCAAAGTGTGACTTGTCGTTTCATCTCAGCTTATTTACACCTATTATCCCTCAATGTACTAAAATGTGAGCACAGAAGAAAAAATGATATACTTGAGGCCAATGGAAGTTTTAAATGTCTTCATTGTATATCTCACTTGTCATATAAACTGACCAGCAAGTTAATCTGCAAAACTCCAAAATGTACATTGATCTAAGATGGAAAAGATTTTTAAAATTTTACTTACGTTTTGTATGTGTCCGATCCTGTGAACGACAACTGCAGTCGTATGAAAGCCCCTTGAGTTTGGGAAGGACCTCTTGACAGTTCTGACTGGTTGTTGTCCAGTTCAACCCAATGGAGGTATTGGTTGAGTTGCTTGATGTATTTTCAATTTTAAAATCTGTAAGAACACATCACACATCTTTAACACTGAACTGAGTAATCTGGTCTTTAGTATCTTAGATTACAAGCTATCATTGCAACAACATACCACAGTCAATCTTGAACTGGATAGCAGTTGTGTTTTTAATGGTGACATTGTCTCTCTTGATCTGACCAGTACAGGTGTATTTTGTGAAAGGCTCCAGCTCAGACAAATTCATGGTCTTATTGTAAGAATCTGGGGAGACAGAAGGGTGACAACATTTCTCAATCAACTAATATCTGTACCTCAGAATTTAAGATCAGTTTTAAACAATTTAGATTTGGACATTCAAAGCAAAAACCAATATTCTATTCAAAACGGATTCACAGAGCTCACAAAGCAACACCTCACCACCATCTTCCTCTCATACCAGAAGACACAATTTATGTCACTACAGTTATTAGAAAAATATGTTTTTCTACCCCTGCAAAAATTACTCCACTCTACATCTTCATCTCTTTTACACTATGAGTACAAAACAATGGAAATGCAGATTTGAATCACCATCTTTATCCATGTAAATCCATTTATAATGTTGCTGACAAACAAAGTCTCTCTACTTTCAGTCTGACCACTTACCAGAACAAATGTAATCAATGGTGAGATCAGTGCAGTTTGGAAGTACATTTTTTCTGTCTATTTTTGCAGGAAGTTCAGTGGGAGGAGTCACATTTATTTCACTTGAATTTAAAAATTCAGCTGAAAAAGAGAAAAAAGCACATATATAAAACATGATGAAAGGACGTCTACATAACATGCATTTAAAAATACAGGTAGACTGTATTATACATACCAGCACTGATGTGTTGAGTGAGACTAAAGTTCACACACTTTTCTTGAGTGAAGGTTGTCTTCAAATTTGTGCAAATGTCATGATAACCAGGTTTGATACACAAAGTTTTATTGTCACTTTGGCATTGCACGGCTTCAATATTATTTATTTGCACAGAGCTGATGTTCCAGTCACTCTTGTAACAAAGATATCCAGGGATGCAGCTGCTACGTTTAATGTCATCTTCAGCTGAAATACAGAAGTGATGCACAAATGTCTCTCCCATTTTCATTCATTTCTAAAGTTAAAAGAAAAATACAATACAACAGTATGAATTATTTTTACTCACCCATTTTCTCTGTCGTCACTGTAGTTTTACTATCACTGTGGTCACAGAGTATTTTTGTGCCAGCATGGTCAAATGTCACATTATGCTCGTAGACAGTACATGGCTTCAGGTGTCTGATATACAGTGGGCTTTGATTGAAGTGTTGAACATTGACTTGGCCTTCTTCTTTAACATTTACGGTGTAGGTGCCAGGGGAAGATTTTATGAAGTTGATCTGGAAGCCAAACTTGATAGGTGTAACAGTGTAAGAACCTGCACAAACAATACACAGTAAAACCTGTTAGTAAGATGAACCACCTGCCATTTATTTTAACCTTGTTCATACTGGTGTTGAAAATCTTCCTGTGTATGCAGAGCATCATTCTGTACACTCCACTTTCAACATATTCATTGTAAAGTAAGAGAGAAATGCAAACATTAAAACAACATTAGATGGATTATCTTTTAAAGTGATACTCACACTGGGGAGGGGCTGGTGCAGGGCGTGGAGGACACATTCAAATGAAATTAGAAAGGAATAAAAAATACAAAAAACATTAACATTTAGTTACACAACACAAGTAATTTAAAATACTCCCAAAGCACACTAAAGATAAAGTATGTGCCTTTAGCTTATAGAGTATTTGTAACCCTTTTATCCACAGTGCGAGTGTATGCACAACACAATCTTATTACAATCCTATATAAATGAGAAAATTCCAACCTTTGGTGGTAGTAGTCACTGTGGTGTTGGACTGGGTGATTGGAGGTGAGGTCTGAGTTAGAGTGCTGATTGCCTGAGAGACTGTTGGCAATCAGCACTCAGAAGCACCAAATAATACCTTTCAGACAATGTCATGTTCAAACTGCCTCCTTACTATCACTATCAGTAACCTACTTGCTCCTGTGAGGGAGAAAGCTGCTATTATCAGCCCTTCTGAAATGTGACTGTTTAAAATCCAAACTTTTTAAAAATACATTTTGTGTTTAAATTCTCCACACTACATTTGTTTGAGTGAGGGTTTGCCCAAAACAAAAATAAATACATGTAGATATTATTACAACTAAATCCCGTGATCCTTGAATCATGTAATTCAAATTATCCAAACTAAACATTCAAAACACATCAACATAATAAGGAATACTGATCAAGATTTTTTTTGTCCCCATACACGGAGAATGCAATGAGATATTCTATTGTTGTAATGTTTCTTCTTTCTTACAGTATATCTTGACAAAGAGGATGAACAGAGCAAATCACATCATCAGTGCAGAAATCAGAAATATGACTTTGTTCATAACTTGCTTTGTAGGCATTCAGACAAATTAGACAGAAAGCAAAAACATGAATATATTTCAATATCATGAACGAATACAGAATGAAGCAATATGACTAAATATAATGTGCAGAAACATTATGTGCTGTATGATCACTGGGACCATCCCATAATTTGAAGGTCAATGTTTAATTAAGTGGTTAAATTAGGACAGAAAGAAATTGAAAAAAATCCCCCCAAAATAAATTAAGATTCAAAAAGATCAATTTCTTTTCTTTGCACTATATGAACATCACACTACTTCATGCATTGGCACTGAATGTTACTGGTGAATGAAATTAGTTGCATAAATATAGGGCTTAAATCGTGAATAATATTTGGCAAGAGGTTGATTGTGGTGGGAGAAGTTTGAGTTTCATACTTCTTAGCAAACATTTTCTTTTCAAACAAAATTGCACATTACATGTTTCATATACAAATAACTATATATACATATATATACATACACACACACACACACACACACACACACACACACACACACACACATATATATATATATATATATATATATATATATATATATATATATATATATATTTATATATTTATATATATCTCAGAGGAGGCTGGTCCATAGAGGTAGAGGAGGTTGCTTCTCCTCTGTTTTTTGAGAGGCAAGAGGGAGATCAAAATATAAAAAAGAATATCTGGTTGAAATAAACCATTACTAAATTTCACTATCATTTTATTTCTCTCTTCTTTGGAAAAAATCCATTATTGAAATTCTGATTAAAATGCTTCAACAGCTCCTGCTGTCCTCCTTAGGGCGGGATCTCTTACATCAATTTAATGTACTTTTAATGTACATTTTTTTTCATGCTAATCTATGATTGGCCAAGACAAGTACAATGACGCTAAAAGGGAGGATGTCCTCCTTAACCAATCAACAACCAGAATTAAATATTGACATTGTGTTGGTCCAATGATAGTTTCCAGATTTCATCTTCAATTCTCTACCACTGTAACATAAGAGAGTGTGACGAACTGGTAAGAGAAGAAGAGCAGTAAGATATACAGTACTGTGCAAAAGTTTTAGGAACTAAAAGTAAAATGAGAATGCTTGCAAAAATATTGCTATAAATTGTTTTAATTTATCAATTAACTTCTTACAAAGTTGAGTAAACAGCAGAAACCTAAATAAAATCAATATTTGCTGTGAGCAACTTTGCCTTTAAAGCAGCAGCAGTTCTCCTCGTTATACTTTAACACAGTTTTTCATGGTAACTTGCAGGTAGGTTGTTATAACCATCCTGGAGAAAGAATGTTCCTCTGTGGATTTATTATTTAGGCCATCTCAGGTGCTTCCTCATGTAATCCCAGATTTACTCCATGATGTTGAGATCAGGGCTCTGTGGGGGTCATACCATACCATCTGTTGCAGGACGCATCATTTTTCTTGATGCTGAAAATAGTTCTTCATGACTCTAGCTGGCTGTATGCTTGGGGTCATTGTCATGTCATGAATAAATTTGGGATCAATCAGACACCTCCCTGAGGGTATTGCATAATGGATAAGAATCTAAACATCTAGGGTGCCTAAAACTTTTGCACAGTACTGTAGATAAATTGATAGAGTAGCATATTAGAAAATTAATTCTAAGGCAAATTGCGGACTATATTTTTAAACACATCAGTAAAACATTTTATCTGCTTCTATTAGGCTACTTGCAGGCTGTAGAGCAGACATCATTGTCACTAACGAATGAACAACATGTGCTCTCTTTCTCAGCCACCTTGTGGTTCAAATGAAATGTCTTTTGTTTTAACTGAAATCCTCTCACACAACATACTGAAATGCCGTTGACAAAATTATATATTTTCAATAGTAACTGTGAACACTCAATAGTTTATATAAAAGGATTTCACAATACTGTATGGGACCATTTTAACTGTATATGAGCACATTTTACCATTATGTGTGAAAACTTTTCAGTAGTTTTCATGGAGTGTTTCAGTTGTGTATGTAAGTGTATAATTTTTCAGTTGTTTGTGTGAGAGTGTTTCAGTTGTGTATGTAAAGCATTTCACTTGTATATGTGTGTTGTTTTCAGTATACTATGTGAATGATTTTGGTTTCATATGTGTATGTGAGATGAAAAGTGTATATATATGTATGGTAATTCTGAATAATGTCCCTAATGGCTCCTCATAGCTTTGGTGCTACCATGAACATGAAGACATGAGACAGTGAAAAGTGAGCTTGAGGTAAAAGGAGGCTGAGGTGAAGGTATGGCACATGGTAAAGCACAGCTGATGGTAGAAGTAAACATTATAAACACTAGAATTACAACTGAATGATATATATTAAGAGAATTTAGTTGCAGTCACTCACCTGATGGAATTTGACCTGGAATAACAAAAGAGAAAGATATTTACACACTTGTAATGTAGGGGTGTATACGACTACTATACAGAATAACATAAATATACACACATCACAAACAGGGTTTGTTTTATTAAAACATCCATTTCCATCTAAACTTGCTGTAGCTTTGCAGTGATATCAGTGGAGGTGTATGAGGTACAGGACAGAGGATAAGGTTTGCACCAAAGAAACAAGCATACCGTAGGGTTTTTTTTTCTATTTTTTCCATTGGAATGAATACAGAATGAAGCAATATAACTAAATATAATGCACAGAAACATTATGTGCGTATGTGCGATCACAGGGGACATTTTGCGGTACATACTGGCTTTGGCGTTGCTGTGACAATGAAACAGCATAAAGCAAAAAGTGAGCCGATTAATTGAGTTATCAGAATGTAGAATTATAAACATCACGAAAACAATTAAATGTAATATATTAATTAACATTGTTAACCTGGAATTACAAAAGAGAAAAGTATAAATTATTATTGCATTTGTTATGTTTTATTAAACCTGTTTGGGCATAAAAAGCAGGGACGACAACTTAATTAGATGACTTCAGTCATGGTCATAAACCCAGCTACTTTTGCAGCTCTAGTCTGATGTCTGTTGATTTAAAAAACAAACAAACAAACTTATAGGTAACACAAAATTCTTGCACTCAAGAAAAGTTTTTTTGGGGGCAGGTGCATTGGATTATAAACTGTGATGAAAAACTCCATCATCAACATTTCCTGATGAGGGTCTGAGGGCCGATACATTGTCAATAAAGTGAGAACAAGCGATCAACAGTGTGCAGTAATTCTTGGTTCCTTCATGATTTTTTTTTTTTTTTAAAGTTTAACAATGTTTAATAACAGAATGTTAATAATAATAATAATAATAATAATAATAATAATAATAATAATACAGTACAGGGTGTACTGTAGCTCAAATTGCTTTACAATAGAGTGAAGAAACAAGAAAACAAAGAAATGTAAATACTGTGCGAGAAAACCAATCAATCAAATGAATAGCAAACAAAAGAGGCAGCAAGAACAAGTATGCTTAGTACAACAGAATATATGAACGATAGAAATAAAACAAAGGAAATCATATGAACAATAAAATATGTAAAAGATAAGAATAAAATATAGAAGAGTGACAGTTAGTTAAAAGCAGTGTTGAGTAAATAAGTTTTCAATCGTCATTTAAAAAAATTCACAGAGTTTGCATCTCTTATATCCTTTGGCAGGGAATTACATAGTTTTGGTGCAAAGTTAAAAAAAGTTGGGCTGTTAATTTTCTTATTTGTGTGATCGTTTGTATTTTTAAAAAAATGGCTGCAGAGAATCTAAGAAGCCCTGAAGGATTATAAAACGACAAAGAATTAGTAACGTAGGCCGATCCCAAACCATTAAGAGCCCTGTAAACAAGTAAAAGAACCTTTAAAATCAATCCTGAAAGACACTGGGAACCAGCGCAGTTTAGCATAAACTGGGGTGATATGTTCTTTCTTTCTTATTGTAGTTAAAAGCCTGGCAGCAGAGTTCTGATTTAATTGAAGTTTATCAATGGATTGTTTTGGAGGACCGGTCAAAAGAGCATTACAGTAGTCTAATCTACTTGAAATAAACCCATGAACAAGTTTTTCGGCGTCTTGTTTGGATAGGAACGGCCGTACCTTTACAATATTTCTTAATGAAAGAAAGCTCCTTTGGTCACCTTCTTTATGTGGGATTTAAAATCCAAGTCTAAGTGTAGGCTAATGTCCAGGCTCATGACTTCTGATTTAATGGGTCAGTGCATTTATTAAAGGCTGGTGAGTCTTCAACAGTTACCAAGGTCTACATCGATTGCATTTCTTACAAAGTGAGAGAAATCCAAATACTAAACACCAATATAAATGTGCTTAATATATTATAAATATGTAATGATAAAACAGATACTCTGTTGAAAAAATGTATTCACACTGTGGATTTGGGAGAACAAGAAAATGCACGTAAATAAAAAGCATTAATGTGTATGAATAATTTTAGAGACACTTTTACACTTTAGAAGAATACAAAAGACGTGTTCTGTTACTAATACTACTTTATCTATCCTATCTTTCAACACCTTATATTTTATTTGAAATAATAAATAAAGTTACTTACAGTCAGCCACACCAATGATCGCAGCCCAGAGGAGCAGGATCTTGATACTACAGGGACCTGCCATATCTCGGAGTTACAATGTGTGAATGTCTGTTTGGGTGGGGGACCCAGATCATTAGGTGCACCTGGTTGCAGCAACACGCACACAGCCACAATGATAAACCATAAACAGGAAATCATGTGTTGTTTCCCCCTTTCAAAACTAGACTACAATCATCGCACAGAAACTTAAATAAATTGCTTACCTTACAACTGCGGAAAACTGATTCTCACAGCGAAGTCGCCTTCTTTTCAGTACCAGTACCTATCATTGTTTCATTCATTTTAAATCTTTAACTAAATATATTTAGGGTTTACTCAAAAATCAAAAATGTATTTATTATTATTATTATTATTTATTTATTTATCTTTATTAAGTTTCAACAATAACAACATAATACTGTACGAAGACCTACAATTAAGACAAGACATACCAAAAACCACAACACAAGAGCAAACGCAAATACAGAAAGAAAAAACACACAAAGAAACAAACAAAAATCAGCAATATTCACAACCTGGTGCATTTATAAAATGCAGTTTGTATGTACTTAAACTGTTATATTTGTTACTCCCATACTTATTACTCTTGACCATTCCTCTTTCAAGTATATTGCTATTGGTGACCAGTCCCTTATTGGCAAAGCAGAAGAACTTGTTGATTAAAAACATGTAATATGCAGTGCAAAGTCAGATTGAATTTCCTGAACATAGATTTGTACATTGAGCACGGCAATGAATGGTTACGTTTTCTGTTTATGTACAGAAAAGGCTCCAGGTTGTTCTTTACTTCCTCACTAAGGGGTTGTTTAACATATACACTGCTAAGGAATACAGTATGGCCATTCCTTTATATGATTGTTCTTTGTCTTCATGCAAGGAATCACAGTGCTCTACTGCAGTGGTTCTCAAACCTTTTCACATCAAGAACCCCTAAACTGACACAAATTAGACCACAGACCCCCATCTGATTAGATTTTTGCTTTTAGATGTTTTATTACAGAAAGTGTATGAAACCCATGACCAAAATAGTCATATACTCTGTCATTATGTTACTTATGGATGGAATTATTTTGAAAATAAATGATTCCCATTTTTTGCCGGGGACCCCCTGGAACCCTCTCCTCTCCTCTGGACCCCACTTTGATAACTATTGACCTACTGTGTCTATTTCTTTCAGTTTACTTTTCCAAAGGCCCTCTGAAGTTGTTATTGAAGAGTCCAGGGGTTTTCCTAAAAGTAAAATTAGTAGGCACTATAGGCAATTGGTATTTATTGTATTGGCAGTTTGGTTGTTCTGAACATTTCATGTAAAATCACCATTTGCCTTGTATGCTAACTAAATGCAATAAAGCTTTCAAATTTCTTTTTGACATGTGCTTGGAGCTCTTACCTGCTTTTAATGGGTAATTTGCATCTCCCATCCAATTATTCAAACAAATCTGAGACACAATGTGTTTTTATTGTACACGTATCCTACAGGGCATCACTTGCTTTGCCAAGAAATACTTTCATACAAAAGAACACACACGTGGTAACATTTGTGTGAGGCACAAGAAACACACAAGAGACACCGCAGCAGTTTCAGACCTGCAGCTTCAGACCAGTTGTGTCTTTTGTAGAGAAGAAGCCACTTTCGTAAGCCAGGCTGTGTTTGTGCCTCTTTGCAAAGTTGTAAATACCAGTGTTAAACAAGTTTAACACTACTTGAATTTCAGCAAAGGTGGAATGTTTGGTACAGCTTAATGGTAAGTATATAACTTCCATTTTTTTGTCACACATTTCTCTTTTTAAATATTTTAGAGGGCATTTTTAAGCCTTTATTATAGCAACAGTCGAGAGCAGACAGGGAATGAGGGGGGGAGAGATGGGGAGGTGACATGCATCAATCTGCTGCCAGAATCAAACCACAGATGTTGCGGTTATCTAGCATGTATCTTAACCTGTAAACTACCAGTTCACGCTTTCACTTTTTTTAAATTTTTTTTTTTACCAAGAACGTAATCCAGACTAATAACAAGAACACTTGTTGACATACAGAGATGTCCTTCTGAACACAAATACCTCATAAATATGATATTGTCATCTGATATTTCCTTACTTTACAAGCCAATAAGGACTGCCTGACTGCACCATTAAACAAATGACTGCGTAACTGTTAATTATGGGGATACCAATGACTAAAAAGAATAAACAGTGTTCTTGGGTGTCATTGGGGGGAAAACCTACATATTTATTGTTATAATAGTAAACTCTGAACAAATCAGTATTCCTCCAGACAGTTAAAACTTGGCCTCACTTGTCTGATGGTCAAGTGCATGAGAAGACTGCACATTGAGCCCAGGTTATAGATGTGAAACAAATGATAAAATTTTGTTTTACAGTTACAAGCTAAATTATTTTTCATCATTTAGTATCCAGCAGAGGCTAGTGTGATACCATGGTCCATTTTCATCAATTTATATTATATTGGTTCATAAGGGTCATACAAACATAAAATGTTATAGCTCACACAAACAAAACATGGTTAAAAAAAAAAGACGTAACATAAACCACAACATACACCTGCAAACTCCACCTGTAACAATAATTGTCTGGAGGTGAAATCTACATGCTGCTGCTTTTACTTTACTTTTCTTTAGGTGGCGTTGATTAGTATGTGTAAAACTCTTTTTTGAAATAATAACAGGCAACATGATTACAACAGAAATAAAACAGAAAATAAAGGACAAGTTAAAATAATGTAAAAGCCATGCTATACAGGTAGATTTAAAAGTTTGATTTTATAATACTTGTGTATTCTGCCAGTTGAACACTGGTAATGTTAATAGCAAATGCTTGATCCAGTTTTGACTTTAGCATAGCACATTGAAGCTGTTACAAGACATTAATGATCAAATATGCCTTTAAGTGTGGTCAGGATCTAATGCTTCATGTTACATGATTTTATTAGTCTTAGTCTGTCCAAACTTGATGGGATTAAAATGTCAATGAGAATAGGGCTGTTCCAGTTGTTGCAAAACGCACATTAAAACAATAAAAAAATATCTGTATAATTCAACAAAGACAAATTTAACAAAAACACAATCAGTTTAAGCAAATAGAACAGAGTTAAGCAAGCCATTATCAATTCTAAGCGCACTGAGTGCCATTGTTCACAGGTTAAAATGCCGACTATTGGACTTACTGAAGAACTCAGTAAGAGTAAATGATGGTTTGGTAGGCTGCTCCGTCAGGCCTGCGTTCATCAACGATCTTCTTAATGATGTCATTAAGATTCAGGTGCATTAGCATAAACTACAACAGAAAAGAAGAAAAACAGGAAATACTGCAACTTAGTGTGGGTACTGGTCAAACTGCAGTGCACTTCAGACTTACTACATAAAAAGGTTTTGTCTAAGTGACTTTAAAACTACAAGTTATATTAAAAGCTATTGTAATACTGTACACAATACAGAATTCCTGATGATCTTCCTACCATTAACAAGTGACCTAACCTAACCATAACCTAACAGCTAAAAAAATCATCAGTCATTTGCAGCTGCTGAAAGTAATTGCTGTTTGCTACCTACTCTAAGACTAATGTAGGAAGAACAGGACAACTAAAGTTTACTCACTGCCTGTTGACTCAAGCATCACATCTTCATTCACATCCCTGTGGAGAAAATATATAATGAAGTTTGGCTTCAGAGAAATGCATATAATTTTGTATCCTGCTGTATATAGTGCATATTCATGTTGCTACATACAGGATGGGTAAACCATATATTTCATTTTTCACCTCTGTCTTTATCAATTTGATTAAAGAACTGAGTTCAGCTGGAACAACAATAACTCTCCTCTACAGGAAATTAAAACTCATTACAACTGTAAAACTGGCCAGAGGCAACGTTACAGTCACACTGATGCAGGAGATAAGATGCGAAATTATCCTTACTGGGAATTTCTGAGTTTCTTCATGTGGATCTTGTAGATGACACAAAACACGGCCACAGATATGAGGATGATGATGATGTGGACCAGAAGACGAATGACAAATTTGTCGCTGTCTGTAAAATGATGGTTATAACAGAAATATATCTAAGGGATGGCATTTATGTCAAAGATTAAAATGTGCAGAAATTGACATGTATGGTTAGTCTGAATGAAAGTTTTATCTGAGCAATTTATGGCATTAATTAAGACCACGCGTACAGAGAGTGTCAACATGCGCTGTCTTGGTTTTACTGTAAAGGTGTCCGTTGAAAGCAACCACCTGAAAAGACAGATCATCCCTTTAACTTAGGAATTATGGAACTCATATAAGTATGAGGAATAAACTGAACAACACTGTTAAATGAAAAGTAGGATTATACAAACCTCCACGTCGTAGGTCGTAGAGTAGCTTAGATCTTTGAATGTAAATTCACATTTCTTTTGTAACTTTGTCTTCTGAATGACATCATCATATCTAAGAGTTGCATTGTATAGCATCTTAGGCCCACGGAAGAATTTCACATGAGGACAGGTAACTTTAATCACATTATGCTCTGGAACACTTATCGATAACTTGACAATATCATCTGGTACTGTAAGAGAGTGAAAAAAACAACATATTTTCCTTTAGATGCAACACTTTATGCTTATTCACAGTTTAAGTGATTGTTGAGTTTAAAATACCAGCAGTTTTAACACTGATTAAGCTCATTAGTGTTACTGTGTTGATTATCTTGGGCATCAGTATTTCCTTCAAACGATTAATTAATGAGTGAATTTTGAAATGGAGTTGCAAAATTATTTTAAAACAGCTTTCAAAATTTTATTTTTTGTTATTCCATTTATCCCACACAGCTGTTATGTGTTGGCCGGAGCTGTGTTAGGAGTCTGACTTATCAGAGTGCCTGAAACTCAGTGGGGTTGTCAGACTGTCACAGTCACAGGTTGTCATTTGTCCTACTGACTGGTTGTCGAATGTGAAGAAGGTGAGTCTTAATATGAGCCTTTCAAAGGGCAGAAGCCAAAAACGGAGGAAAAGTAGAGAAGATGGAGAGAGGAAGAGGAAGGTTTGGATGTGTGTGTGATGTATAAAATACATTTTCTTATATAATATACAATATACTATATATTGGTATTATTATTAGTATTGATATTGCTATCAGAGAATGAAATGTTGTTTGATTATAAGTATTTATCACCATTTAATTAAAATAAGACAGGACAAGTAATGATATAAAGTACATCATTCCTAATTATCATTATTATTATGATAAAAAGTAAGATAAATTGTATTTATAATTATGATTACTATCCTTTTCTTAAATAATAACTAAATAATTCATTACAGTAAATCTTGTGTTGAGTCAATGTCCAAAATTGACATGATTCATTTAGAAACCATATTAAGCATAATTTAATGTAGCTGTAGTTCAATACGTGATGTCAGTTTTCTCCCCAAATATTCACAGTTTCAGTGCAGTTGTTAAAACTGTTACTTTTACTGGCTCATGGTCATCTTAACTTAATATTCAACTATGAACATCATATAATAAATAGCCTTTTAGCCTTTTGAACTAAATATAACTTTATATAAGTGTTGACTGTAATATTTACCAAAGACAGTTTGCCGTTTACTAACCTCCAGGCTTAGTTTTCTCTGTAGCTTTAGTTGATAGGAGAACATTCTTGTTGTTGTAGGTGGGTTGGACTTCACAGGTGTAATCGGTGTATGGTTTCAGTCCAGAAACATTACATGCTCCTCCTGGTTTGTGTTTGTTAACTGTAGCTGTAACAGTTTAGTTTTCATTAGCTGCTTTTGGTGTCAAATTTAATAACAACAGGAACATATAAAGAGATGTAAAAAGACTGAACCTGAAGTTAAGAAATATTTGTTGAGTTACCATTAACTGACAAGAATATAGATATCTAAATCATCAATGTGTCACTGCGACTGTAGATCACTGACTGCTCCTGCAAGGTAACACTTTTGTGTACACTGTGTACTACATGGCTGACAGACAGAGAATCAACTAATATCACACTTTCTAAAAACTATTTCAAATAAATAACCAGCAAATCATATGAAATGCAACAATTTTAGCTGTAATCAGTTTCTCATCATGTTGTTCTAAAAAGGTAATTAAACTCTTTCATTTCAATATTATTTCTGTATCATATTTAATGGATTTTATTTTTTATTAATAACTTGTACCAAAGTGTGGCTTGTCGTTTCATCTCAGCTTATTTACACCTATTATCCCTCAATGTACTAAAATGTGAGCACAGAAGAAAAAATGATATACTTGAGGCCAATGGAAGTTTTAAATGTCTTCATTGTATATCTCACTTGTCATATAAACTGACCAGCAAGTTAATCTGCAAAACTCCAAAATGTACATTGAACTAAAATGGAAAAGATTTTTAAAATTTTACTTACGTTTTGCACGTTCCTTGTCCGATGTTGAACCCACAGGATGACAACTGCAGACGTATGAAAGCCCATCAAGTTTGGGGACCTCTGGACAGTTCTGACTGATTGTTGTCCAGCTCAACTCAATGGAGGTATTGGTTGAGTCCCTTTGTGTTGCTATATTAAGATCTGTTGAAACACATCACACATCTTTAACACTGAACTGAGTAATCTGATCTTTAGTATCTTAGATTACAAGCTATCATTGCAACAACATACCACAGTCAATCTTGAACTGGATATCAGTTTTGTTTTTTATGGTGACATCATTTTCCTTGATCTGACCAGTACAGGTGTAGTCTGTGAAAGGCTCCAGCTCAGACACATTCTTGGGATTATTGTAAGAATCTGAGGAGACAGAAGGGTGACAACATTTCTCAATCAACTAATATCTGTACCTCAGAACTTGTGGTCAGTTTTAAACAGTTTAGATTTAGACATTCAAAGCAAAAACCAATATTCTATTCAAAACTGATTCACAGAGCTCACAAAGCAATACCTCACCACCACCTTCCTCTCATATCAGAAGTCACAATTTATGTCACTACAGAAAAATATGTTTTTCTACTCCTGCAAAAATTACTTCACTCTACATCTTCATCTCTTTTACACTATGAGTACAAAACAATGGAAATGCAGATTTGAATCACCATCTTTATCCATGTAAATCCATTTATAATGTTGCTGACAAACAAAGTCTCTCTACTTTCAGTCTGACCACTTACCAGAACAAATGTAATCAATGGTGAGATCAGTGCATTTTGGAGGTAAATTTGCTTCTATTTTTGCAGGAAGTTCAGTGGGAGGAGTCAGATTTATTTCATTTGAATTTAAAAATTCAGCTGAAAAAGAGAAAAAAGCACATATAAAACATGATGAAAGAAGGTCTACATGACATGCATTTAAAAATACAGGTAGACTGTATTATACATACCAGCACTGATGTGTTGGATGTGGTTAAAGGAAGACTTCACACACTTTTCTTGAGTAAAGGTTGTCATCAAATTTGTGCAAATGTCATAATAACCAGGTCTGATACAGAACGTTTTATTGTCACTTGGGCATTGCACGGCTTCAATATTATTTATTTGCACAGAGATAATGTTCCAGTCACTCTTGTAACAAAGATATCCAGGGATGCAGCTGCTAAGTTTAATGTCACCTTCAGCTGAAATACAGAAGTGATGCACAAATGTCTCTCCCATTTGCACTCATTTCTAAAGTTAAAAGAAAAATACAATACAACAGTATGAATTATTGTTACTCACTCATTTCCATTGTCGTCACTGTAGTTTTATAATCGCTGTGGTCACAGAGTATTTTTGTGCCAGCATGGTCAAATGTCACATCATGCTCGTAGTCAGTACAGGGCTTCAGGGCTGTGATATTATGTGGTATGTTTGGATTGGAGTGCTGAGAAATGGCTTTGTCTCCAATCTGATTTTGGCCTTTTTCTTTAACATTTACGGTGTAGGTGCCAGGGGGAGAGTTTATGAAGTTGATCTGGAAGCCAAACTTGATAGGTGTAACAGTGTAAGAACCTGCACAAACAATACACAGTAAAACCTGTTAGTAAGATGAACCACCTGCCATTTATTTTAACTTTGTTCATATAGATGTGGAAAATGTTCCTGTGTATGCCAAGGCTCATTCTGTACACTCCACTTTCAACATATTCATTGTAAAGTAAGAGAGAAATACAAACATTAAAACAACATTAGATGGATTATCTTTTAAACGGATACTCACACTGTGGAGGTGGAGGGGCTGGTGCAGAGTGTGGAGGACACATTCAAAAGAAATTAGAAAGGAATAAAAAATACAAAAAATATTAACATTTAGTTAATGTTAAGATTCATAAATGTAGATTCATAGCAGTGCTGCTGTATTGGATTGCATCAGATTGCACAGGTGTACCTGAGAAAGTGGCCGGTGAATATAGCATTGACCTGTTTATCATGTATTAATTTTTTCCTCCTATAGTTCATTTGTGTGTAGTTGGTGGAGTTAGACATGTATTTGGGTGGTTTTTTTTGTTTGTTTGTTTGGTTTTTTTGTGTTAAACCTTGCTTAATTTAGGCAATTACTACAATTCCCCGAACTTGGGTATCCAGAGACCTAGGCGCTGATATATAGATTGTGTACACATGGTGAAATATTTTCTAAGTTTTTCGCTTATTAAGTCTCAAATTACCACCACTAAAGTATACATTCTATGCATTGTATTTTCACTTTATTTTATCTTGCTTTTATTGTTATTATCAAGTGGGTTTATTTTCCGTCTTATGTTACATGGGTACTGAGGTCAATGGTTGGTAGGTTTGAGAAAAAAGACTGTGATGTGTTTTCTAACTCCCACAGTGCCACTAAGGATGATTTCTTTCCAGGGCAGCTTTGGGTTGCATCCGACACAGATAAGACCCACAGTGCCATTAAACCTGTAGGACGACTTTCTGGGGTAAGCTGAAAGAGGCTTATTTTGGTTAATCAAGACCGGTGGTGAGTCTGTGTCCGTTGGGAAGAGGGAGGTTCTGTTATGCTTATGGCTTCAGAAACCTAGGCACTGATTTACAGGTTGTGTAAACATGGTGAAGTACATGTTCTATATATTGTATTTTCACTTTATTTTATCTTATATTTAGTAATATTATAATGTGGGTTTTATTTTACACATTATGTAGGGGACACCAGGGACAGTTGTAAAATGGGACTGTTGTAACACCTTGAATTCCTCCAAATCAGAAACAAGCTACAGTGATTACACTAACTCTGCAAATGTTCAGTTAGATGGTCTTCTTACTTACAAAAAAGGAGCCACATTTGAAACTCCCAGAGAAAGTTATCAGCAAAAGTGTTTTTTTGAGATAAAAATTTAACTTTTTTATCAAATGTATTTTTTGGATACTGTCCTGAGATCAAATGTCTAGTAATCCAAACAAGTATTATTAGAATCACTGTTTTGTAAGCTAAAAATAGAAATGACTAACATGTGTCAAACTAACAGTCAAGCTAGTTCACATGAGGTCAAAACATGGCTGGTGATACGGGGACGGTTGTAACACCTTGTTACAACCATCCCTGAACCAAGTTTCATTTATATTTTAAAAACCTAAAGGCCTACATAAACTAGATAGATAGATAGATAGATAGATAGATAGATAGATAGATAGATAGATAGATATCGATAGATAGATAGGCTTCAGATGGCATTAAACAGGGTAAATCAGTCAGGACAGTGGCCAAATCATACTGCATTTGCCATGTGACCCTGTACTGAATGTTGTCCTCAAACTAATCCATTTTGATTTCATGTTTAAACCTTTTTGAGGATGTGTGTTCTACCCATTAAATAATTATCTTGCATTATAATTTGATGGCTCTTTTTTGTCATGTAGTGTGAAAAAAGGTATTCTTTTTTTTTTTTTTAACAGTCACAATAACATGAATGATAAATAATCTTTTTCATTTTGAGTATTTGATTGATTAATTATGTATATCTTTGACATGTTGCAACTGTCCCTGTACACTGGGAGTGACAGTATTTAAATCATTTTTGCAACCTGGACATATTTCATAAAACCACTTAAATACATTGTTTCAGTAGTTGACACATTGCAGTTTATAATATAGCAAATGGACTGTTCCAGTTCCAATGGTTTTTGGGTTATTGGGAAAATCACAAAAAGTATTATCCAGATTAGTGAAATTGATTTCTGTTAAAAGGCTGAATTCATTTAATCTAATTTTAGATAAGATGTTGGCTTTCGTGCTGCTATGAACATGAAGAGATGAGACAGTGAAAAGTGGGCTGAGGTGAAGGTATGGTACATAGTAAAGCACAGCTGATGGTAGAAGAAGACATAATAAACATAAGAATTACAACTGAATGTTATATATTAGGAAAAATTATTTGCAGTCACTCACCTGATGAATCTTGACCTGGAATTACAAAAGAGAAAGAAATTTACACACTTGTAATGAAGGGGTGTATATTAGTATTATGCAGAATAACATAAATATACACACATCACAAACCGGGTTTGTTTTATTAAAACATCCATTTCCATCTAAACTGGCTGTAGCTTTGCAGCGATATCAGCGGAGGTGTACAAGGTACAGGACAGGGGATGTGGTTCACACCAAATAAACAAGCATACTGTAGGTTTTTTTTTCTCTATTTCTCCATGTGAATGAACACAACATGAAGCAATATAACTAAATATAATATGCAGAAATATTATGTACTCTACCCTCACTGGAACCATCCCATAATTTGGAGGTTAAAGTTTAATTAACTGGTTAAATTAGGACAGAAGAAATTGGGAAAATTCCAAGAAATATATTATGGTTAAAAGAAGATCACTTTCCTTTCTTTTCACTATATGAGCATCACACTACTTCATGCATTGGCACTGAATGTCACTAGAGAATGAAAATAGCTATTACAAATTAGTTGCATAAATGTAGGTCTTAAATAGTGAATAATATTTGGCAAGAGGTTGATTGTGGTGGGAGAGGTTTGAGTTTCATACTGCTTAGCAAACATTTTATTTTCAAACAAAATTGCACATTACATATTTCATACACAAAAACTATATATACACCCTAAAAGGTATATGTGAATTGACCTGTTAATCATGAAGTAATTTTTTTCTCACATAGTTTATTTGTGTATAGTTGGTGGATTAGATGTGTTTTTGAGGGTTTTTTTGCATTAAACCTTACTAAATTTTGGTAACTACTACAATTTCCCAGAACTTGACTCAATTGCACATCACATGTTGAATATTTATAAGTCAATATAGTTTTGACCTGTTTTCCATGAGTAATTTGGTCAGGCCACCTTAGGTTGGGAACCACTGGACTAAACTAGCTAACTGTATTTAAAGTAGTTGAAACTTGCTCCAGTAGCTACAACAGTAACATGCTGCTTACACACTGATGCTTCAGTATTAATAATCTAGTGATGTCATAAATAAAAAATATATCAGTCAGATAGATGAAATGAGTACTTTTACTTTAATACTTTAAGTACATTTAGCTGCTATTACTTATGTACTTTTACCTAAGGAGGATTTTTCATATAGGACTTTTACTTGTAATGGAGTATTTTAACTTAATATACTTAACATTTCATGGCAATAATTCAACGTAATTTTTTACCTGTGTATTCTGTAGCCATTCTTTGTTTAGCTTGTTAAGGATACGAACTGTTTTTGGTGTGAGGCAGCTGTTCATATGAATATCCAGGTCATTACAATTGAGACCCCCAAACACAACACACTAAACGGTTGGGAGTTAATTGGATGATTTCAGTTATGGTCATAAACACAGCTACTTTTTCAGTTCTAGTCTGATGTCTGTTGATTTAAAAAAAAAAAAAAATCTTGCCGGTAACACAAAATTCTTGCATTCAAAAAAGTTTTGTGGGCAGGTGCATCAGATCATAAATTGTGACCAAAAAATCAATCATCAACATTTCCTGATGAATGTCTGAGGGCCGATACATTGTCAATAAAATGAGAACAAGTGATCAACAGTGCGCAGTCATTTTTGGGTCTTTCATAATTTTTCAATGTTCAATAACAGAATGTTAATAATAATAATAATAATAATAAAGGGGTTGTAGCTCAAATTGCTTTACATTAAGTGAAGAAACGAGAGAATAAATAAAAACAAAAAAAACAGGCAATTAAGACAAGTGCAAATACTGCGTGATAAACCAATCAATCAAAGGAATAGCAAACAAAAGAGGCAACAAATAGCAAGAACAGATATTCTAAGTACAATAAAATATGTAAAAGATAAGAAAAAACAAAGGAACAGTGACAGTTAGTTAAACACAATGTTGAATAAATAAGTTTTAAAAATGTTTACAGAATTTGCATCTCTTCTAGCCTTTGGTAGGGAATTCCATAGTTTTGGTTCATAGTTAAAAAAGGTTGAGCTGCTGTGAAGGATTATAAATCAACAAAGAATTAGAAATATGGGTCGGTCCCAAACCATTAAGAGCCTTTTAAACAAGTAAAATAACTTTAAAATCAATCCTAAAAGACACTGGGAGCCGGCGCAGATTACCTAAAACTGGGGTGATATGCGCTCTCTTTCTTGTTCTAATTAAAAGCCCGGCAGCAGTGTTCTGAATTAATAGTAGTTTATCAATGGATTGTTTTGGAAGACCGGTGAAAAGAGCATTACAGTAGTCTAATCTACTTGAAATAAACCCATGAACAATTTTTTCAACATTTTGTTGGCATCTTTTATCTCTTAAATGAAAGAAAGCAGCTTTGGTCACCGTCTTTACGTGGGATTTAAAATTTCAGTCTGAATATAGGATAATGTCCAGGCTCATGACTTCTGATTTAATGGGTCAGTACATTTATTAAAATCTGATGAGTCTTCAACAGTCAATAATGGAAAAGTAACGCATACCAAGGGTTGTAGTGAGATGCTGATCACTGGAAGTAGACTTGAGAGTAGGAAAAAAGTGTCTGTAATGTACCTGTATTTACTGGATATTTAGATTAAGTTGTTTATAATGTTCCAGAGCTGATGTTTTACTTTTTCTGTATATCTATTAAAAATTTATTCAAAATGCATCTATTTTTAACATATTTGAATGTACTTAGCCAAAAAAATTGAAATGTGAAATTTAAATCTCTATATGTGGTATGAAACATAGCAGCTTTTGTCACTTTAATTAAAGAGAATAAATTGGCTATAGTTCCTACTGTGGATTTGGGGGAACAAGAAAATGCACTTAAATAAAAAGCATTAATGTAATGTCGTAGAAGAATACAAAATGCATCTGTTTTGATACTAATACAACTTAATCTGTCCTATCCTTCAGCATCTTGCATTTTATTTGAAATAATAAATAAGGTTACTTACAGTCAGCCACACCAATGACCCCAGCACAGAGGAGCAGAATCTTGATACTACAGAGACCTGCCATATCCAGGACTTACAGTGTGTGAATGTATGTTTGAGTGGGGGACCCAGATCATCAAGAGCACCTGGTTGAGCAACACGCACACAACCACAATGGGCATCTATATAAAGGAAGTCATGTGACAACATTTCCTCCTTTCAAAACAAGATTACAATCTGCCCATGTAAACATGATTTTTAAATAAACCTTACAACTGTGGAAAGTCAGCTCTCATGGCCAAGTTGCCTTTTTAGGACCAGAACAAACAAAGCCAGGAGTACTTTTTCTGCATCCCTGTCATTTTTTCATTCATTTTTAATCTTCAAACTTAATGTTTTTTAGGATGTACTTACTACTTACTTACTACTTATTGTATATGTACCCTACAGGGCATCACTTGTTTTGCCAAGAAATACAGTAAAGACACCAGAAACCAACTTCAATCAATACAAAGACACCATGCCGGCAGTTTCAGACCTGTAGACCATTGGTGTCTTTTGTAAGGAATAAGCCACCTTAGAAAGACAGGCTGTGTATATAATATATACCTTTGATGGAATGGCCAGATACTGGGATCATTAACTTGTCATTATGTCACCCAACAAATAAGTGTGAAAAATTCCTTCCCATATTCCTTTCACCTGTGTTAGCATTAGATAAAGTGAAGTCCATGTCACAGTTTTGTACAATTATATTACAATTAACTTTAAATCTACTTGTACCCATTCTAGTATTGGCTCTTTTTCGTACTCAATAACTTTGTCACTTTCAGATGCTTTCTCCCTCCTTATGTCCATCCTGTCCCGACCTCTCCCCTTGATGTTTTGGTGCATCTCGCAGTAGGGTGACACCTCCAGGTGAGCCTCCTTTGGGTCCTTTCTCTGTTGCACGTAGCCAGATCCCTGATGCCTTTTTGCACTGACAAAGTTTTAAATACCAGTGTTAAACGAGTTTCACACTACCTGAATTTCAGCAAAGGATGGAATGTTTCACTTTGGCAATTAATGGAAAACTGGCAAATTGTAGCAGCTTAATGGTAAGTATATCTATATAAAAAGCCTCTATATTAAAAGCCTTTATTGTAGCAACAGTTTAGAGCAGACAGGAAACGAGGGGGAGAGAGATGGGGAGGTGACATGCATCACTCTGCTGTTAGAATCAAACCACAAATGTTGCGTTTATCTAGCATGTATCTTTATCAGTTAGTTACCAGGAAACGCTGTAACACTTTTACTAAGAACATAATCCAGACTAATATCAAGAACACTTGTTGACATACAGAGATGTCCATCTGAAATCTATCCATCTGACATCTGCAAATACATCATAAATATGATATTGTCATCTGATACTTCCTCACTTTACAAGTCAGTAAGGATTGCCACCATAATGCACCATTATAGAAATGACTGAGTAACTGTTAATTATAATAACAGCAATGCACTAGTAATTATATACCAGAGACACAGCAGAGGCTAGTGTGATACCATGTTCCATTTTCAACGATTTTTATTATAATGGTTCATAAGGGAAATACAAATATAAAATGTTATATGTAGCTCACAAACACACATAGAAAAATGGCATCTGTTTGTAAAAAATAATAAGACATAACATAAACCACAACATACTCCACCTGTAACATTCATTGCCTGGAGGTGAAATCTACATGCTGCTGCTTTTACTTTACTTTTCTTTAGGTGGCGTTGATTAGCATGTGTAAAACTCATCATTGAAATATTAACAGGCAACATGATCACAACAAAAATAAAACAGAAAATAAAGTACAAGTTAAAATAATGTAAAAGCCATGCTATACAGGTAGATTTAAAAGTGTGATTTCATAATACTTGCGTATTCTGCCAGTTGAACACTGGTAATGTTAATAGCAAATGCCAGTTTTGACTTTAGCATAGCACATTGAAGCTGTTACAAGACATTAATGATCAAAGATGCCTTTAAGTGTGGTCAGGATCTAATGCTTCATGTTATATGATTTTATTAGTCTTAGCTTGTCCAAATTTGACGGGATTAAGATGTCAATGAGAATAGGACTGTTCCAGTTGTTGCAAAATGCACATTAAAACAATAAAAAATATCTGTATAATTCAACAAAGACAAATTTAACAAAAACACAATCAGTTTAAGCAAATAGAACAGAGTTAAGCAAGCCAGTATCAATTCTAAGAGTACTGAGTGCCATTGTTCACAGGTTAAAATATCGACTATTGAACTTACTGAAGAACTCAGTAAGAGTAAATGATGGTTTGGTAGGCAGCTCCGTCAGGCCTGCGTTCATCTTCTTTCATTCTGATGCCATTGAGGTACATTAGCATAAACTACAACAGAAAATAAGAAAAACAGGAAATACTGTGGGTAAATAGTGTGGGTACTGGTCAAACTGCAGTGCACTTCATACTTACTACATAAAAAGGTTTTGTCTAAGTGACTTTAAAACTACAAGTTATATTAAAAGCTATTGTAATACTGTACACAATACAGAATTCCTGATGATCTTCCTACCATTAACAAGTGACCTAACCTAACCTAACCATAACCTAATAGCTAAAAAAACATCAGTCATTTGCAGCTGCTGAAAGTAATTGCTGTTTGCTACCTACTCTAAGACTGATGTAGGAAGAACAGGACAACTAAAGTTTACTCACTGGCTGTTGACTCAAGCATCACATCTTCATTCACATCCCTGAGGAGAAAGTTTGAAGTTTGGCTTCAGAGAAATGCATATAATTTTGTATCCTGCTGTATATAGTGCATATTCATGTTGCTACATACAGAATGGGTAAACCATATATGTAATTTTTCACCTCTGTCTTTATCAATGTGATTAAAGAATTGAGTTCAGCTGGAACAACAATAACTCTCCTCTACAGGAAATTAAAACTCATTACAACTGTAAAACTGGCCAGAGGCAACGTTACAGTCACACTGATGCAGGAGGTAAGATGCAAAATTATCCTTACTGGGAATTTCTGCGCTTCATCATGTAGATCTTGTGGACGCCCCAAAGCACAGCCACAGTTGTGAGGATGATGAGGAAGACCAGAAAGCCAATGAGAGCTTTGTCATTGTCTGCAAAATGATAGTTATGACAAAAAAAATATCAAAGGGATGGCATTTATATCAAAGATTAAAATGTGCAGAAATTGACATGTATGGTAAGTCTGAATGAAATGTTTTATCTGAGCAATTTATGGCATTAATTAAAACCACACATACAGCGAGTGCTAACAGATGCTGTTGTGGCTTTACTGGAGAGGCGTCCGTTGAAAGCAAACACCTGAAAAGACAGAGCATCCCTTTAACTTAGGAATTATGGAACTCATATAAGTATGAGGAATAAACTGAACAACACTGTTAAATGAAAAGTAGGATTATACAAACCTCCACGTCGTAGGTCGTTAAGTAGCTTAGATCTTTGAATGTAAATTCACATTTCTGTTGTGATTTCTTCTCCTCAATGACATCATTATTATAACGAAGAGTTGCATTGTATAGCTTGGCACGTCCACGGAAATTTGTCACATCAGGACAGGTAACTTTAATCACATTATGCTCTGGAAAACTTGACGACAAATTGGGAACTTTGTCTGGTACTGTAAGAGAGTAAAAAAAAAAACCCAACATATTTTCCTTTAGATGCAACACTTTAAGCTTATTCACAGTTTAAGTGATTGTTAGGCATCTTGGGCATCAGTATTTCCTTTAAATGATTAATTAATAACTGAATTTTAAAATGGTATCGTAAAATCATTTTAAAATGGCTTTTAAATTTGATTTTTTTGTTATTCCATTTATTCCACACAGCTGTTATGTGTTGGCTGGAGCTGTGTTAGGAGTCTGGCTAATCAGAGTGCCTGAAACTCAGTGGGGTTGTCAGACTGTCACGATCACAGGTTGTCATTTGTCCTACTGACTGGTTGTCGAATGTGAAGAAGGTGAGTCTTAATATGAGCCTTTCAGAGGGCAGAGGCCAAAAAGTAAGGAAAAGTAGAGAAGATGGAGAGAGGAAGAGGAAGGAGAAATAAACGCATGAAGGTTAGCGTGCTGCTGATAGGAAGGAACTATTGTTGAAACCATGATGTACGGTGAATGACAGCCCTCATCATTTACGTATTTTGGGTTAGCCATGAAGCCAACGCTGAGCTCAGGGCACAGTTGGAGGACACCAGGCCCGACCCTAAACACCCAGTCCAAAGAGTTGATGCTGCAGGAAGTAAGGTAAGGCCTGCATCTTTTCTTCTTCATTGGCAACCAAAGGAATTCAATATATGTTGTGGCCTGTTAGTAGTTGGTACAACTGTAAGGCTCAGTGGTACTTAAATCACCTAGATTTAACATATTATATCCAGAACTACCTGTGTAGTGTCATAAACACATAAGTAAATGGAATAATGAGCACATTTTAAAAGCCTTTCAGTTAAGTTTTTGGTTCCATTTTGAAATTTATCTATTACTTAATTTAAATTAATTGAATTAATTAAATATTGTCTATTGAAAGACAATACAAGGAAACCTATTACCATTTGGCAAATGCATGATTTTTATATTTTACTTTGAGTTTTTTTTTTTTTTTAAATTTACCATTTGATGATAATTAAACACAAAAAAGTTTATAATTACTACTGTACACCACAGCACCTGTGCTTCATTTATAAACAGCTCAGGACTAACTAAAGCTTGTAGATTTCTGCTCACTGAGACATTGTGAAAAAACAGAGAATAACCATTGTTGTTGTTTGTTGTTGGAATTTGAGGTCTATAATTACTGTGTATTCATGATACATGTTTTGTACATGGCTCCTATTTCAGTTATGATTGGAGCTACATTATAAAGTTAATTATAATGGTTTGGATGTGTGTGTGATGTTTAAAATACATTTTCTTATATAATATACAATATACGATATATTGGTATCATTATTATGATTGGTATTGCTATCAGGGAATGAGATGTTGTTTGATTATCAATATTTATCACCATTTAATTAAAATAACACAGGACAAGTAATGATATAAAGTACATAATTCCTAATTATCATTATTATTATGATAAAAAGTAAGATAAATTGTGTTTATAATTATGATTACTATCCTTTTCTTAAATAACTAAATAATTCATTACAGTAAATCTTGTGTTGAGTCAATGCCAAAAATTGACGTGATTCATTTAGAAACCATATTAAGCATAATATAATGTAGTTGTAGTTCAATACGTGATGTCAGTTTTCTCCCCAAATATTCACAGTTTCAGTGCTGTTGTTAAAACTGGTACTTTTACTGGCTCGTGGTCATCTTAACTTAATATTCAACTATGAACATTATATAATAAATAGTCTTTTTATCCCCTTTGAACTAAATATAACTTTATATAAGTGTTGACTGTAATATTTTCCAAAGACAGTTTGCTGTTTACTTACCTCCAGGCTTAGTTTTCTCTGTAACTTCAGTTGGTTTGGCAACATTCTTGTTGTTGTAGGTGGGTTGGACTTCACAGGTGTAATCGGTGAATGGTTTCAGTCCAGAAAAATGACATGCTCCTCCAGGTTTCTGTTTGTTAACTGTAGATGTAACAGTTTAGTTTTCATTAGCTGCTTTTGGTGTCCGATTTAATAACAACAGGAACATATAAAGAGATGTAAAAAGACTGAACCTATAGTTAAGAAACATTTGTTGAGTTACCATTAACTGACAAGAATATAGATATCTAAATCATCAATGTGTCACTGCGACTGTAGATCACTGACTGGTCCTGCAAGGTAACACTTTTGTATACACTGTGTACTACATGGCTGACAGCTAGAGAATCAACTAATATCACACTTTCTAAAAACTATTTCAAATAAATAACCAGCAAATCATATGAGGTTCAACAATTTTAGCTGTAATCAGTTTCTCATCATGTTGTTCTAAAAAGGTAATTAAACTATCATTTCAATATTATTTCTGTAACATATTTAATTGATTTTATTGTTTATTAATGACTTGTTCCAAAGTGTGACTTGTCGTCTCATCTCAGCTTATTTACACCTATTATCCCTCAATGTACTAAAATGTGAGCACAGAAGAAAAAATGATATACTTGAGGCCAATGGAAGTTTTAAATGTCTTCATTGTATATCTCACTTGTCATATAAACTGACCAGCAAGTTAATCTGCAAGACTCCAAAATGTACATTGATCTAAAATGGAAAATATTTTTAAAATTTTACTCACAGTTTGTATGTGTCTGATCCGGTGGATGACAACTGCAGTCATATGAAAGCCCATAAAGTTTGGGGACCTCTGAACAGTTCTGACTGGTTGTTGTCCAGCTCAACTCAATGGAGGTATTGGTTGAGTCCCTTTGTGTTATTATATTAAGATCTGTTGAAACACATCACACATCTTTAACACTGAACTGAGTAATCTGGTCTTTAGTATCTTAGATTACAAGCTATCATTGCAACAACATACCACAGTCAATCTTGAACCAGATAGCAGTTGTGTTTTTTATGGTGACATCATTTTCCTTGATCTGACCAATACAGGTGTAGTCTGTGAAAGGCTCCAGCTCAGACACTTTCTTGGTCTTATTGTCAGAATCTGAGGAGACAGAAGGGTGACAACATTTCTCAATCAACTAATATCTGTACCTCAGAATTTAAGATCAGTTTTAAACAGTTTAGATTTAGACATTCAAAGCAAAAACCAATATTCTATTCAAAACTGATTCACAGAGCTCACAAAGCAATACCTCACCACCACCTCCCTCTCATACCAGAAGACACAATTTATGTCACTACAGTTATTAGAAAAATATGTTTTTCTACTCCTGCAAAAATTACTCCACTTTACATCTTCATCTCTTTTACACTATGAGTACAAAACAATGGAAATGCAGATTTGAATCACCATCTTTATCCATGTAAATCTATTTATAATGTTGCTGACAAACAAAGGCTCTCTACTTTCAGTCTGACCACTTACCAGAACAGATGTAATCAATGGTGAGATTGATGCATTTTGGAGGTAAATTTGCTTCTATTTTTGCAGGAAGTTTAGTGGGAGGAGTCACATTTATTTCATTTGAATTTAAAAATTCAGCTGAAAAAGAGAAAAAAGCACATATATAAAACATGATGAAAGGAGGTCTACATAACATGCATTTAAAAATACAGGTAGACTGTATTATACATACCAGCGCTGATGTTTTTCTTAAAGGAAAACGCTGCACACTTTTCTGGAGTGACGGTCGTATTCAAATCTGTGCAAATGTCATTGTAATCCAGTCTGATACAGAACCTTTTATTGTCATTTCGGCATCGCTTGGCTTCAATATTATTTGCTGTTATTTGCACAGAGCTGATGTTCCAGTCACTCTTGTAACAAAGATATCCAGGGGTGCAGTTGCCAAGTTTAATGTCACTTTCAGCTGAAATACAGAAGTGATGCACAAATGTCTCTCCCATTTTCACTCATTTCTAAAGTTAAAAGAAAAATACTATACAACAGTATGAATTATTTTCACTCACTCATTTTCTCTGTCGTCACTGTAGTTTTATTATCATTGTGGTCACAGAGTATTTCTGTGCCAGCATGGTCAAATGTCACATTATGCTCGTAGTTAGTACAGGGCTTCAGGTGTGTGATATTATGTGTTGTTATGTTTGGATTGGAGTGCTGAGCAGGGTATTTGACGCCAGTCTCATTTCGGCCTTCTTCTTTAACATTTACGGTGTAGTTGCCAGGGGGAGAGTTTATGAAGTTGATCTGGAAGCCAAACTTGATAGGTGTAACAGTGTAAGAACCTGTACAAACAATACACAGTAAAACCTGTTAGTAAGATGAACCACCTGCCATTTATTTTAACCTTGTTCATATAGGTGTTGAAAATGTTCCTGTCTATGCCGAGGATCATTCTGTACACTCCACTTTCAACACATTCATTGTAAAGTAAGAGAGAAATACAAAAATTAAAACAACATTAGATGGATTATCTTTTAAACTGATACTCACACTGGGGAGGTGGAGGGGCTGGTGCAGGGGATGGAGGACACATTCACATGAAATCAAAAAATACAAAAAATATTAACATTTAGTTAAATAACACAAGTAATTTAAAATACTCCCAAAGCACACTAAAGGTAAAGTATGTGCCTTTAGCTTATAGAGTATTTTTAACCCTTTTATCCACAGTGCGAGTGTATGCACAACACAATCTTATTACAATCCTATATAAATGAGAAAATTCCAACCTTTGGTGGTAGGAGTCACTGTGGTGTTGGACTGGGTGGTTGGAGGTGAGGTCGGAGTTAGATTGCTGATTGCCTGAGAGACTGTTTGGATGGTGGTGAGAGTGGTTGTGGGTGTGTTCTCATTTGAGGTGCTTGCAGGATTGGTAATGGCTGGAGGACGGAGATCATGGAGGTCACATTCTGGCAGAAATACTCTATTTTGCAACAGCCTTACCTGACATGATGCCTTACTTCCATTTTAGGAAAATATCATGCCAAATGCAACTCTAATGTGGCAAACAAAACTGTAAACTGAGGCTGAATACGTTACCATCAGATGCATTAGTTGAAATGGTCTGAATTGAAGTGTTTGAGGAAAGGGTTGACAAGGTGAGTGAAGGTGTGTTGGCAGCTGCAGGCGTGTCTGAAGTCACGGCAGGAATTGCCGTGGTGCGTGGAGTTGAGGAGGTGAAAGTTGGGCTGACTACTGTAGATGAGTTCAAATTTGTGGTAGTGCGTGCAGGTGAGAGGGTTGAAACAACATCTACATTCCAAGAATACGAAAAATCAGGACAGACACAATATCACAATAACATCTCCTACATCACTGAAGATGTTTCATGTAGCAGTTTGCTTCTCATGGTGTTAAACTATTTAATTTGTTATTGCTTCTTGTCTAACTTTCCTCATTGATGTCAACTGCACATTTGTCTTAAAATTAAAAAGGTAAGAAATGATAAAAAACAAACAAATAGTAGCCCTGAGGAGCAGAGGAGGTAAGACAGAGTTAAATAGGACTATGAAGCTAGAATAGTGGAACTAGCACTTAGTTTTGTATTAGATGTAGAAGAAAAAAACCTTTGGACCTACCCTGTAATGCAGTTTCTATTTGCATAGTAAAATAATTAGGCAGAAGTTCAACCAAGATGGCCAATTCAGCCCAGAACTTCTTACACACACATATTATTTCTCCATAGACTGAACACCCATTTCATACATGTATTTTTGAAACATTAACAACAACAACATTAATAATTTCCTGCCATTTCACTTTGAGTATTAAAGGTTATTCTGGGTTTTTGGCTAAATTATTTAGCATCATAAATATATTTAAGACTGGTGGTCTCTCCTGGTTGAACTTCTGCTTTTGCTGTAATCTACAGTAGCATCGGTCCCCTCCCCTAATAAGTATTGTGAGATGGACACCAGTTTGACTGATATATATATATCATGGTATATGTGTGTGTATATATATATACATGCACATGTTAGTGTATATGCCAATAATTCAACATAGTTTTGACCTGTTTATCATGTAGTAAGTGTTTCCTCCTACAGTTTACTTGTGTCTTGTTGGTGGAGTTAGATGTGTTTTGGGGGGGGGGGGGGGGGGTTGTTGTTTTTTGGTGTTAAACCTTCCTTAATTTTGGCAACTATGATGGTTTCCCAGAACTTGGGTATCCACTTTCTGTGCAAAGGGTACATAATGTCCATTTGAAGGCTGTGTTCATTTCACATAGTTTTGGACAAAATGCTGGCTTTGTATGAGGGGCAGATAGGGACATTATTCAGAATTACCATGCATATACATGTACTTTTCCTCTCACACATCACACACATCAGCATCATGTTAAGCAAGGATTACTGTACTGTCAGCCAGTTCAGTTTGTGACATTATGTGTCATGGGAAAACATGTGTGACAACTTTATACAAGTGAAAGTCCTGTATTCAAAAGGTAACATTTTACTTGTATGTCTGTGAGGTTTTCAGTATAGTATGTGAATTGATTTGGTTTCATATGTGTATGTGAAAGGAACATTTTCAGTTGTGTATTTGAGCACATTTTACTAGTATTTGTGAAAGCTTTTAAATTGTTTTTATGAGAGCTTTTCAGTTGTGTATGTAAGCGTGTAATTTTTCAGTTGTTTGTGTGAGAGTGTTTCTGTTGTGTATGTAAAGCATTTCACTTGTATGCATGTGTGGTTAGCACATTTACTAGTATGTGTGAAAGCTTTTCAACAGTTTTCATGAGAGCGTTTCAGTCATGTATGTAAGCGTATAATTTTTCAGTTGTTTATGTGAGAGTGTTTCAGTTGTGTATGTAAAAGCATTTCACTTGTATATGTGTGTTGTTTTTAGTATACTATGTGAATGATTTTGGTTTCATATGTGTATATGAGAGGAAAAGTACATGTATATGCTTGGAAATTCTGAATAATGTCCCTAAGGGCCCCTCATAGCTTTGGTGCTACTATGAACATGAAGACATGAGACAGTGAAAAGTGAGCTTGAGGTAAAAGGAGGCTGAGGTGAAGGTATGGCACATGGTAAAGCACAGCTGATGGTAGAACAAGACATTATAAACATTAGAATTACAACTGAATGTTATATGTTTGTATACGTAGCACCACGTATATGTATGTATATGTTAGTAAAATGCATTTGTTGTCACTCACCTGATGGACCTTGACCTGGGATAACAAAAGAGAAAGATATTTACACACTTGTAATGAAGGGGTGTATACGACTATAAAACAGAATAACATAAATATATGCACATCACAAACAGGGTTTGTTTTATTAAAACATCCATTTCTATCTAAACTTGCTGTAGCTTTGCAGTGATATCAGTGAAGGTGTATGAGGTACAGGTCAGAGGATAACGTTTGCACCAAAGAAACAAGCATACCGTAGGGTTTTTTTCTATTTTTTCCATTTGAATGAATACAGAATGAAGCAATATAACTAAATATAATGTGCAGGAACATTATGTGCGTATGTGCGATCACAGGGGACATTTTGTGGTACATACTGGCTTTGGCGTTGCTGTGACAATGAAACAGTATAAAGCAAAAAGTGAGCGGATCAATTGAGTTATTAGAATGTAGAATTATAAACATCACGAAAACAATTAAATGTAATATATTAAGTAACATTGTTAACCTGGAATTACAAAAGAGAAAAGTATAAATTATTATTGCATTTGTTATGTTTTATTAAACCTGTTTGGGCATAAAAAGCAGGACTGACAACTTAATTAGATGACTTCAGTTGTGGTCATAAACCCAGCTACTTTTGCAGTTCTAGTCTGATTGATTTAACCTTGATTTATTTATCCTTTGGCAGGGAATTACATAGTTTTGGTGCAAAGTTAAAAAAAAGCTGAGCTGTGGATTTTTTTATTTGTGTGATCGTTTGTATTTTTTTAAAAACGGCAGCAGAGAATCTAAGAAGCCTTGAAGGATTATAAAACAACAAAGAATTAGTAACGTAGGCCGATCCCAAACCATTAAGAGCCCTGTAAACAAGTAAAAGAACTTTAAAATCAATCCTAAAAGACACTGGGAACCAGCGCAGGTTAGCATAAACTGGGGTGATATGTTCTCTCTTTCTTGTTCTAGTTAAAAGCCCGGCAGCAGAGTTCTGATTTAATTGAAGTTTATCAATGGATTAATGACCAGTCAAAAGAGCATTACAGTAGTCTAATCTACTTGAAATAAACAGGTTTTTTGGCATCTTGTTGAGATAGGAACAGCCATTCCTTTATAATATCTCTTAAATGAAAGAAAGCTATGTGGGATTTAAAATTCAAGTCTAAGTGTAGGCTAATGTCCAGGCTCATGACTTCTGATTTAATGGGTCAGTGCATTTATTAAAGGCTGGTGAGTCTTCAACAGTTTCCAAGGTCTACATCGATTGCATTCCTTACAAAGTGAGAGAAATTCAAATACTAAACACCAAAATAAATATGCTTTATATATTGTAAATATGTAATGATAAAATAAAAAGCATTAATGTGTATGAATAATTTTAGAGACACTTTTACAACACCTTAGACAAATACAAAAGGCATGTGTAGTGTTACTAATACTACTTTATTTATCCTATCTTTCAGCACCTTATATTTTATTTGAAATAATAGATAAGGTTACTTACAGTCAGCCACACCAATGATCCCAGCACAGAGCAGCAGGATCTTGATAATACAGGGACCTGCCATATCCAGGACTTACAGTGTGTGAATGTATGTTTGAGTGGGGGACCCAGATCATCAAGAGCACCTGGTTGAGCAACACGCACACAACCACAATGGTCATCTATATAAAGGAAGTCATGTGACAACATTTCCACTTTCAAGATGACACTACAATCTTCCCACATTTATTTAAAAAAATTATTCACTTTACAACTGTGAGAAGTTAATTCTCACAGCAAAGTCGCCTTTTCAATACCAGAACAAACAAAGCCAGGGGTACGTCTTTTTGAAAAGTCACTCAGGTCCACATATCATTTCATTTATAAGTCTTTTAAGTATAGATTTTAATATGGCCTGATACCCAATTGTATGGCCTTTTCTGCAGAGAACCTGCTGAAGCCCTCACAGCCCTCCAGGACACTGATTGTCACCTAAAAAACACAAGGAATTAAATCACACACTTTTTCCATGCATCATTAGGTCACAAATCAACTGATATTCAGATTTTTACACATTCTTCATTAACTTATGTTACAACTTTGAACAAACATGAACTTTGACCTTTCCAGATATGCAGCTCCAAACCTGCCTAGCCTTGCTCGTAGCTGGTAACTAGCTTTGTAATAGCCCAGACGAACTCTGCAATGAAGAATAGCAGAAGAGCCGTTGACACGTTTTAGGAACAGAGACTTTATTTCCCTTATATGACAGCAAACATATTACACAGCCTCTCAATAACGTTTACGCTGTGCCCTGAGCTTTACTTTATTTTGAGCTTTATTGCTGACCACGGTAACATGTTGTCATATGACTTCCTGCATACGGTTGATCACCATGGTTGACCATTGTGATTGTCAGCCACCATGTTGCTGCAGGCAGGTGCCTCTCAAGATCATGGATGTATTATGAGCACTGGACTCCAGACTAGATGGCACCCGCTCAGTCCTATGAAAGTTGCTAAGTGGCACATGAAGCCAAAAAGTCCATAGAGCATGTGCACTTGAGACTTCTGCTGGCTGAGCCGGTTCCCATTCAAAAAGCATCAACTTCTCTTATTAATGGTCTCAATCGCTAAATTCTGGCCCTTTAATAAGTGTGCTGGTGGTCCTTTTGGAAATTATTGTTCCATTAATAAGATTTGAAGACATACACTAGCTTTGATGTCTGTTATGTGGGTGTTGATTGACAGTTGGCTTACCTGCTGCTCTCCCCAGCTCTGAGAATTGCAATGAGTCAGACTATAGTCGCAATATTTCAGTAAGTTTAATATTACTTGATAACGACACAGGCTGTGTTGGCATAATTTCACTAAAGTAAGTAGTAAAGTATGTTAGCCCAAGTGTTCGCCGCTAGGTGTTTCTGAGGCACCAAAATAATGCCCAGCCTACAGCAAAGTCTGCAACAACTGTAAAGGACAGAATCAGTACACAAAGCAATGCTTGTCCAAGGGGAAACAAAGCCGAGGTGAACATGTGTACACCGTGGTAGAAACTGCTCTCTGTGATGTATTCCTCGTGGGCATGGTAGCACAGGAAGTCAAGTGTGAACAGAGTTGAGCAGGACAAGTGGACAGTTCCATTGTATATAAATGGAGCTGTCCTTCTTCTCAAGCTGGACACAGGAGGAAAGGCCAATTTGATTGAAATTAGCTCAACATTAGAGACATGAAGGTAAAGCCATGCATTCATCCAAAATCTGTTCTGCTCAAATTCTGCAATGGACGGCTCATCAACACCAAAGGCATATGCAGACACAAAGAGAGAGTTAAAGGAAAAGAACACCATCTCATGTTTGTAGTAGTTCCAGAGGGAGATGACTCACTGCTACGTGACAAAGTTGTGAAAATTTAGGCCAAGTCAAGAGGGTGTACTGCATCAATGCCAATGCATAGAACAGTGTAGAGTCAGTAGTGGATCAGTATCCAGGCATCTTCAAAGGGTTTGGTGTCTTATCCAGTGCTGGGATGTGAAGCCAAATTGACATAGTGGCCAAACTGTGTAATTACGTCACGTGATGCTATTGGGCCCAAAAAGACTTTTTCCCATAGACTTACATTGTGATAGAGTTGTCTGTAAATGAGTGAATTTTTTTTTTTGAGCGTCACAACCCCTGCGAAATGACTTGTCTCACTATCAGAATTTGATCTATTTAGTCCGATAACATTTTGAAAGTCTATAAGAGCCACACGAATGAATTGTTTTGTCCCCATTCAAGTTAACTGGAGGGCTAAACCAGAAGTAGCTGGCTCAGCCGGCGAAAGTCACTGGTCCGCTTGCTGTATGGGCCCCACAGATGCAGAAGCAATGCGGAAAAAACTGTAGCAACTTCCATAGGAAAGAACGGGGCGCCGCCTCCAACACTGTATTCAGTTCTCTTAAGACATCCATGGTCTTACCATTCACGTACAAGATACAACTAAAATATGTACATCCATGCTCCCAGGTGGGTTCCAGCACCACTACAAAACAAACTGAAGCAAGAACTCGACCGTGGGACTTCACTAGGAGCTATTACTATTAAATATTTTTTTAGGTACTTTATTTTTGTCCCTCAAGAAATTGGTAGTATTTAACAGCGAAATACCAAAAATAGATTCTCCAGTGTTTAGGGGCAAATAACCTCTGAAGTTTCAAATGTACTTTCAAGAATATATAACTAAAGCAAGTGATGCTTTTGTACTGAATTGAAAGATACGTTTACATTGACCTCTTTCACAATGTCCCCCTGAACCCCTAAACTGACACAAATTAGACCACAGACCCCCATCTGATTAGATTTTTGCTTTTAGATGTTTTATTACAGAAAGTGTATGAAACCCATGACCAAAATAGTCACATATTCTGTCATTATGTTACTTATGGATGGAATTATTTTGAAAATAAATGATTCCAATTTTTTGCCGGGGACCCCCTGCAACCCTCTCAAGGACCCCTGGGGGTCCTTGGACCCCACTTTGAGAACCACTGACCTACTGTGTCTAATTCTTTCAGTTTACTTTTCCAAAGGCCCTCTGAAGTTGTTATTGAAGAGTCCAGGGGTTTTCCTAAAAGTAAAATTAGTAGGCACTATAGGCAATTGGTATTTATTGTATTGGCAGTTTGGTTGTTCTGAACATTTCATGTAAAATCACCATTTGCCTTGTATGCTAACTAAATGCAATAAAGCTTTCAAATTTCTTTTTGACATGTGCTTGGAGCTCTTACCTGGTTTTAATGGGTAATTTGCATATTCCATCCAATTATTCAAACAAATCTGAGACACAATGTGTTTTTATTGTACACGTATCCTACAGGGCATCACTTGCTTTGCCAAGAAATACAGTAATACAAAAGAACACACGTGGTAACATTTGTGTGAGGCACAAGAAACACACAAGAGACACTGCAGCAGTTTCAGACCTGCAGCTTCAGACCAGTTGTGTCTTTTGTAGAGAAGAAGCCACTTTCGTAAGCCAGGCTGTGTTTGTGCCTCTTTGCAAAGTTGTAAATACCAGTGTTAAACAAGTTTAACACTACTTGAATTTCAGCAAAAGTGGAATGTATGGTACAGGTTAATGGTAAATATATAACTTCCATTTTTTTGTCACACATTTCTCTTTTTAAACATTTTAGAGGGCATTTTTAAGCCTTTATTATAGCAACAGTCGAGAGCAGACAGGGAATGAGGGGGGGAGAGATGGGGAGGTGACATGCATCAAGCTGCTGCCAGAATCAAACCACAGATGTAGCGGTTATCTAGCATGTATCTTAACCTGTAAACTACCAGTTCACGCTTTTTTTTTTTTTTTTAACCAAGAACGTAATCCAGACTAATAACAAGAACACTCGTTGACATACAGAGATGTCCATCTGAACACAAATACCTCATAAATATGATATTGTCATCTGACATTTCCTTACTTTACAAGCCAATAAGGACCGCCTGACTGCACCATTAAACAAATGACTGCGTAACTGTTAATTATGGGGATACCAATGACTAAAAAGAATAAACAGTGTTCTTGGGTGTCATTGGGGGGAAAACCTACATATTTATTGTTTATTGTTATAATAGTAAACTCTGAACAAATCAGTATTCCTCCAGACAATTAAAACTTGGCCTCACTTGTCTGGTGGTCAAGTGCATGAGAAGACTGCACATTGAGCCCAGGTTATAGATGTGAAACAAATGATAAAAGCTAAATTATTTTTCATCATTTAGTATCCAGTAGAGGCTGGTGTGATACCATGGTCCATTTTCATCAATTTATATTATATTGGTTCATAAGGGTCATACAAACATAAAATGTTACAGCTCACACATACAAAACATGGTTTAAAAAAAAAAGACATGACATAAACCACAACATACACCTGCAAACTCCACCTGTAACAATAATTGTCTGGAGGTGAAATCTACATGCTACTGCTCTTACTTTACTTTTCTTTAGTTGGCGTTGATTAGCATGTGTAAAACTCTTCATTGAAATATTAATAGGCAACATGATCACAACAGAAATAAAGCAGAAAATAAAGTACAAGTTAAAATAATGTAAAAGCCATGCTATACAGGTAGATTTAAAAGTGTGATTTTATAATACTTGCGTATTCTGCCAGTCAAACACTGGTAATGTTAATAGCAAATGCTTGATCCAGTTTTGACTTTAGCATAGCACATTGAAGCTGTTACAAGCCATTAATGATCGAAGATGCCTTTAAGTGTGGTCAGGATCTAATGCTTTGTGTTATATGATTTTATTAGTCATAGTCTGTCCAAATTTGATTGGATTAAAATGTCAATGAGAATAGGACTCTTCCAGTTGTTGCAAAACGCACATTAAAACAATAAAAAATATCTGTATAATTTAACAAAGACAAATTTAACAAAAACACAATCAGTTTAAGCAAATAGAACAGAGTTAAGCAAGCCAGTATCAATTCTAAGTGCACTGAGTGCCATTGTTCACAGGTTAAAATGCCGACTATTGAACTTACTGAAGAACTCAGTAAGAGTAAATGATGATTTGGTAGGCTGCTCCGCCAGGCCTGCGTTCATCTTCTTTCATTCTGATGCCATTAAGGTACATTAGCATAAACTACAACAGAAAATAAGAAAAACAGGAAATACTGCAACTTAGTGTGGGTACTCGTCAAACTGCAGTACACTTCATACTTACTACATAAAAAGGTTTTGTCTAAGTGACTTTAAAACTACAAGTTATATTAAAAGCTATTGTAATACTGTACACAATACAGAATTCCTGATGAACTTCCTACCATTAACAAGTGACCTAACCTAACCTAACCATAACCTAACAGCTAAAAAAACATCAATCATTTGCAGCTGCTGAAAGTAATTGCTGTTTGCTACCTACTCTAAGACTAATGTAGGAAGAACAGGATAGCTTAAGTTTACTCACTGGCTGTTGACTCAAGCATCACATCGTCATACACATTCCTGAGGAGAAAATACATAATGAAGTTTGGCTTCAGAGAAATGCATATAATTTTGTATTCTGCTGTATATAGTGCATATTCATGTTGGTAAACCATATATTTAATTTTTCACCTCTGTCTTTATCAATTTGATTAAAGAACTGAGTTCAGCTGGAACAATAACTCTCCTCTACAGGAAATTAAAACTCATTACAACTGTAAAACTGGCCAGAGGCAACGTTACAGTCAAACTGATGCAGGAGGTAAGATGCAAAATTATCCTTACTCGGAATTTCTGCGCTTCATCATGTAGATCTTGTGGACGCCCCAAAGCCCAGCCACAGATGTGAGGATGACGAGGAAGACCAGAAAGCCAATGAGAGCTTTGTCATTGTCTGCAAAATGATAGTTATGAAAAAAAAAATATCAAAGGGGTGGCATTTATATCAAAGATTAAAATGTGCAGAAATTGACATGTATGGTTAGTCTGAATGAAATGTTTTATCTGAGCAATTTATGGCATTAATTAAGACCACACGTACAGGAAGTGCTAACACGTTCTGTCTTGGTTTTACTGGAGAGGTGTCCGTTGAAAGCAACCACCTGAAAAGACAGATCATCCCTTTAACTTAGGAATTATGGAACTCATATAAGTATGAGGAATAAACTGAACAACACTGTTAAATGAAAAGTAGGATTATACAAACCTCCACGTCGTAGGTCGTAGAGTAGCTTAGATCTTTGAATGTAAATTCACATTTGTTTCGGGATTTCTTCTCCTCAATGACATCATTATTATAACTAAGAGTTGCATTGTATTGCTCCTTAGGTCCACGGAAATCTTCCACACGACAGGTTACTTTAATCACATTATGCTCTGGAACACTTATTTTAAACATGGAAAAATCTTCTGGTACTGTAAGAGATTGAAAAAACAACATATTTTCCTTTAGATGCAACACTTTATGCTTCACAGTTTAAGTGATTGTTGAGTTTAAAATACCAGCAGTTTTAACACTGATTAAGCTCATTAATGTTACTGTGTTGATTGTCTTGGGCATCAGTATTTCCTTTAAACGATTAATTAATAACTGAATTTTGAAATGGAGTTGCGAAATTATTTTAAAACAGCTTTCAAAATTTTACTTTTTGTTATTCCATTTATCCCACACAGCTGTTATGTGTTGGCCGGAGCTGTGTTAGGAGTCTGGCTAATCAGAGTGCCTGAAACTCAGTGGGGTTGTCAGACTGTCACCGTCACAGGTTGTCATTTATCCTACTGACTGGTTGTCGAATGTGAAGAAGGTGAGTCTTAATACGAGCCTGTCAGAGGGCAGAAGCCAAAAACGGAGGAAAAGTAGAGAAGATGGAGAGAGGAAGAGGAAGGTTTGGATGTGTGTGTGTGATGTATAAAATACATTTTCTTATATAATATACAATATACTATATATTGGTATTATTATTAGTATTGATATTGCTATCAGGGAATGAGATGTTGTCTGATTATAAGTATTTATCACCATTTAATTAAAATAAGATGGGACAAGTAGTGATATAAAGTACATCATTCCTAATTATCATTATTATTATGATAAAAAGTAAGATAAATTGCATTTATAATTATGATTACTATCCTTTTCTTAAATAATAACTAAATAATTCATTACAGTAAATCTTGTGTTGAGTCAATGTCCAAAATTGACATGATTCATTTAGAAACCATATTAAGCATAATTTAATGTAGCTGTAGTTCAATACGTGATGTCAGTTTTCTCCCCAAATATTCACAGTTTCAGTGCTGTTGTTAAAACTGTTACTTTTACTGGCTCGTGGTCATCTTAACTTAATATTCAACTCTGAACATTATATAATAAATAGCCTTTTTAGCCCTTTTGAACTAAATATAACTTTATATAAGTGTTGACTGTATTATTTTCCAAAGACAGTTTGCTGTTTACTTACCTCCAGGCTTAGTTTTCTCTCTGTCTCTAGTTGGTTTGGCAACCTTCTTGTTGTTGTAGGTGGGTTGGACTTCACAGGTGTAATCGGTGTATGGTTTCAGTCCAGAAAAATGACATGTGCCTCCTGGTCGCTGTTTGTTAACTGTAGATGTAACAGTTTAGTTTTCATTAGCTGCTTTTGGTGTCTGATTTAATAACAACAGGAACATATATAGAGATGTAAAAAGACTGAACCTATAGTTAAGAAACATTTGTTGAGTTACCATTAACTGACAAGAATATAGATATCTAAATCATCAATGTGTCACTGCGACTGTAGATCACTGACTGGTCCTGCAAGGTAACACTTTTGTATACACTATGTACTACATGGCTGACAGACAGAGAATCAACTAATATCACACTTTCTAAAAACTATTTCAAATAAATAACCAGCAAATCATATGAAGTGCAACAATTTTAGCTGTAACCACAGTTTCTCATCATGTTCTTCTATGGAAAAAAGGTAATTAAACTCTTTCATCTCAATATTATTTCTGTATCATATTTAATTGATTTTATTTTTTATTAATAACTTATACCAAAGTGTGACTTGTCGTTTCATCTCAGCTTATTTACACCTATTATCCCTCAATGTACTAAAATGTGAGCACAGAAGGAAAAATGATATACTTGAGGCCAATGGAAGTTTTAAATGTCTTCATTGTATATCTCACTTGTCATATAAACTGACCAGCAAGTTCATCTGCAAGACTCCAAAATATACATTGATCTAAAATGGAAAAGATTTTTAAAATTTTACTTACGTTTTGCATGTTTCTTGTCCGATGTTGAACCCACAGGATGACAACTGCAGTCATATGAAAGCCCCTTGAGTTCGGGAAGGACCTCTTGACATTTCTGACTGGTTGTTGTCCAGTTCAACTCAATGGAGGTATCGGTTAAGATGCTTTGTGTTATTATATTAAGATCTGTTGAAACACATCACACATCTTTAACACTGAACTGAGTAATCTGGTCTTTAGTATCTTAGATTACAAGCTATCATTGCAACAACATACCACAGTCAATCTTGAACTTGATAGCAGTTTTGTTTTTAATGGTGACATCATTTTCCTTGATCTGACCAGTACAGGTGTAGTCTGTGAAAGGCTCCAGCTCAGACAAATTCTTATTGTAAGAATCTGAGGAGACAGAAGGGTGACAACATTTCTCAATCAACTAATATCTGTACCTCAGAATTTAAGATCAGTTTTAAACATTTTAGATTTAGACATTCAAAGCAAAAACCAATATTCTATTCAAAACTGATTCACAGAGCTCACAAAGCAATACCTCACCACCACCACCTAGAAAAATATGTTTTTCTACTCCTGCAAAAATTACTCCACTTTACATCTTCATCTCTTTTACACTATGAGTACAAAACAATGGAAATGCAGATTTGAATCATCATCTTTATCCATGTAAATCCATTTATAATGTTGCTGACAAACAAAGTCTCTCTACTTTCAGTCTGACCACTTACCAGAACAGATGTAATCAATGGTGAGATCAGTGCAGTTTGGAGGAAAATTTGCTTCTATTTTTGCAGGAAGTTTAGTGGGAAGAGTCAGATTTATTTCACTTGGATTTAAAAATTCAGCTGAAAAAGAGAAAAAAGCACATATATAAAACATGATGAAAGGAGGTCTACATGACATGCATTTAAAAATACAGGTAGACTGTATTATACATACCAGCACTGATGTGTTGGATGTGGTTAAAGGAAGACTTCACACACTTTTCTTGAGTGAAGGTTGTCGTCAAATTTGTGCAAATGTCATGATAACCAGGTTTGATACAGAACGTTTTATTGTCATTTGGGCATTGCACAGCTTCGATATTATTTATTTGCACAAAGCTGATGTTCCAGTCACTCTTGTAACAAAGATATCCAGGGATGCAGCTGCTAAGTTTAATGTCATCTTTAGCTGAAATACACAAGTGATGCACAAATGTCTCTCCCATTTTCATTCATTTCCAAAATTAAAAGAAAAATACAATACAACAGTATGAATTATTTTCACTCACTCATTTCCATTGTCTTCACTGTAGTTTTATTATCGCTGTGGTCACAGAGTATTTCTGTGCCAGCATGGTCAAATGTCACATCATACTTGTAGACAGTACAGGGCTTCAGGTGTCTGATATTATGTGTTGTTATGTTTGGATTGGAGCGCTGAGCAGGGTATTTGATGCCAGTCTCATTTTTGCCTTCTTCTTTAACATTTATGGTGTAGTTGTCAGGGGGAGAGTTTATGAACTTGATCTGGAAGCCAAACTTGATAGGTGTAACAGTGTAAGAACCTGTACAAACAATACACAGTAAAATCTGTTAGTAAGATGAACCACCTGCCATTTATTTTAACCTTGTTCATACAGGTGTTGAAAATCTTCCTGTCTATGCCGAGGATCATTCTGTACACTCCACTTTCAACATATTCATTGTAAAGTAAGAGAGACATACAAACATTAAAACAACATTAGACGGATTATCTTTTAAAGTGATACTCACACTGGGGAGGTGGAGGGGCTGGTGCAGGGCGTGGAGGACACATTCACATGAAATTAAAAAATACAAAAAACATTAACATTTAGTTAAACAACACAAGTAATTTAAAATACTCCCAAAGCACACTAAAGGTAAAGTATGTGCCTTTAGCTTATAGAGTTTTTGTAACCCTTTCATCCACAGTGCGAGTGTATGCACAACACAATCTTATTGCAATCCTATATAAATGAGAAAATTCCAACCTTTGGTGGTAGGAGTCACTGTGGTGTTGGACTGGGTGACTGGAGGTGAGGTCTGAGTTAGAGTGCTAATTGCCCGAGAGACTGTTTGGTTGCTGGTTGAAGTGGTTGTGGGTGTGGTCTCATTTGAGGTGTTTGCAGGATTGATACTGGCTGGAGGACGGAGATCATGGAGGTCACATTCTGGCAGAAATACTCTATTTTGCAACAGCCTTACCTGACATGAATCATAACTTCCATTTCAGGAAAATATCATGCCAAATGCAATGCTAATGTGGCAAAGCTGAGGTTAAACAACCAGATTACCAGATGCAGTAATTGAAATGGGTGTCTGAATTGAGGCGTTTGAGAAAAGGGTTGACAAAGTGAGTGACGGTGTGTGGGCAGCTGTGAGTAGGACTATAAAGCTAGAATAGTGGAAATAGCAGTTGGTTGTGTATTAGTTATAAAAAATCAAACACTTCCTTGTTTGTTTGGACCTACCCTGTAATGCAATTTCCACATTTCTGCATAATAAAGTAGCAACCAAGATGGCCAATTCAGCCCTTTCACTTTGAGTATTAAAGGTCTTGCTGCGTTTTTGGCTAATTTATTCAGCATCATAAATATATTTAAACTATACAGTGTAATGATCTATATTATCACGTTGGTCTCTCCTGGTTGAACTTCTGCTTTTGCTGTCATCTACAGTAGCATCTGTTCCCTCCCCTAATAGGCAATCTGAGATGGACACCAGAAGGAACGCTGCATTTCTTTGATTGATATCAGAGGCTCATTATATTGATGAAGGTGCAAACAAGATGCACAATATCATAGGTAGCTTAGATGCTTTATAGAGTACACTTCATACTGCCAAATATTAAACTAGATAGAGCTGATGAAGTCTCAGTTTACCAACAATGGGAAAATTGTGACCTATTCAACTTTAATGAAAATTTTTTTGGCCTGCTCGTGAAAACTATATAATAAACTCTCACATTTCATTCCATAAAACCAGAAGAACCAAATAATACCTTCCTGACAATGTCATGTTCAAATTGCCTCCTTACTATCACTACCAGTAACCTACTGTGAGGGAGAAAGCTGCTATTATCAACCTTGATGAGTGTGACTGTTTGAAATCCAAACTTTGTAAAAAATTTAATTTTGCGTTGAAATTCTCCACACTATCTTTGTTTGAGTGAGAGATTGCCCAAAAACAAAAATAAATACATGTAGATATTATACAAACTAAATTCTCGGATCCTTGAATCACGTAATTCAAATTATCCAAACTAAACATTCAAAACACATCAACATGATAAGAAACATTGATCAAGTTTTTTTTTTGTCCCCATACACGGAAACTGCAATGAGATATTCTATTGTTGTAATGTTTCCTCTTTCTTACAGTATATCTTGACAAAGAGAATGAACAGAGCAAATCTCATCATCGGTGCAGAAATCAGAAATCTGACTTTGTTCATAACTTGCTTTGTAGGCATTCAGACAAATTAGACAGAAAGCAAAAACATGAATATATTTCATTATCATGAATGAATACAGAATGAAGCAATATGACTAAATATAATGTGCAGAAACATTATGTGCTGTATGATCACTGGGACCATCCCATAATTTGAAGGTCAAAGTTTAACTGGTTAAATTAGGACAGAAAGAAATTGGGAAAATTCCAAGAAATAAATTAAGATTTGAAAAGATCTTTTCTTTGCACTATATGAACATCACACTACTTCATGCATCGGCACTGAATGTTACTAGTGAATGAAAATAGCTATTGCAAATTAGTTGCATAAATGTAGGTCTTGAATAGTACTTAACAAAGCTTTCTTTTCAAACTAAATTGCAAATTACATGTTTAATATATATAATTCAATATAGTTTTGATCTGTTTACCATGTAGTTATCTGGTCAGGCCACCTTAAGTTCGGAACCACTGGACTAAACTAGCTGTAGCGATCTGCTATCACTACCACGGGATGACCCATCACACACACACACACACACAGCCAACTGTAAATAAAGTAGCTGAAACTTGCTCCAGCAGCTACAACAGTAACATGCTGCTTACACACTGATGCTTCAGTATTAATAATCTAATGATGTCATATATAAAAATATATCAGTCAGAGAGATGAAATGAGTACTTTTACTTTGATACTTTAAGTATCTTTTGCTGCTAATATTTAAGTACTTTTACTTACATAGGATTTTTCGTGCAGGGCCTTTACTTGTAATGGAGACTTTCTACATTGCTGAATTGGTACTTTTGCCTACTTAAATATACTTTACATTTCATGGCAATAATTCAACATAATTTTGACCTGTTGATTCTGTAGCCAGTCTTTGTTTAGCTTGTTGAGGATAGGAACTGTTTTTGGTATGAGGCAGCTGTTCATATGAATATCCAGGTAATTACAATTTAGACCCCCAAATACAACACTCTAAATCTATATTATTCAATTTAAATGTCAAACAAACTTTAAGAAGAGTGTGAAAACATATTTCTGTGACTCAGAGCACACTGTTTCCATCTGACAACAGCGTGATCATTTCATGACATTTTGCGGTACATGCTGGCTTTGGCATTGCTGTGGTAATGAAGAGATGAAATAGCATAAAGCAAAAAGTGAGTGGATTAATTGAGTGTGACGGGGCGCCCGTGAACGCTCCGTCATGCCCTAACCGGCGTGCGTTTCTCTCTCTCTTGGCCGGAGAGAGAGCGCCGGTGCCGGGAGCGCGCAGCGCTCCCACTGTTCCTGCGGAGCCATGCTCCGGTTAAAACTGTTCTTTGCAGGCCCGCACTTGTGTCCCGCGGTCCTACACTCCCACAAACTTTTCCCCACTGTCCGAACTCTTTTCTGCACACTCGGCGCTGACGCGACACACACACATATACACTTACCTGCTGCTGCTGCTGCCTCTGGTTGCCTCTAGGCATGGGCCAAACTGAGGCACTTCCTGGACACCCCATAAATAACGCTTGGTGGCGCGCTTAGGAGGGTCATGTGACCGTGGACTATACCATCAACATCGTATGGACTGATATTTTATGGTTTATTTTGGTTTGGGGGTATTTGGCCATAGCTATATGAAGGGCGATTAGTGCCATTTTTCCTTTGTGCGAAATATATCATTGATTTTGAATTTATGTTTGTTGGGATGTCAAATTTGAACGTAGGACACTATAATTTGTTAATTGGTTTGCCCGGGGGAGGGGCTAAGAATATATAAGGAGAGCTCTGCTCATTTAGGGTTGGTTGGGTTTTTGGTTGTGGCCGAGTAACAATGTGGGTGACGAGCTGCCAGTGTGAAACATGTCGTGTAAATACTTTTTTTTGTTATTGGGTTTTTTCCACTCCTGCACTGTAAATATTTTTGCCACTCTTGTTTGGGGAACTTGGTGTGAATAAAAAATCACCACGCTGAAGTTTCTCGTCGTCTGAGCCATCATTGAAAGCGAACCCGCGACATTTGGTGTCAGAAGTGGGATGGCCAGTCGACGGGGGCGCATCCGGTCCTCTGGAAAACGGACTGGACTGCGCTCACATAAGCAAGAAGTGGCTCATGACGAAGCGGCAGATGAGGGAGCCTGGGCCACAGAGGAAGAGGACGGAGGGGGAGCTGCTGCTCCAGCCCTGCAGGCAGCTCCGGGAACTCCAAGTGCCGGAGAGGAGCTGCTGGCCGTCATGAGGACCTTCCTGGAGGGACAGCAGAGAAGAGAGGAGGGGTTTCTGGCAGAGCTCAGAGGACTACGGGCTTCGATGCCAACCCTGCAACTAGGACAGCCGGTGGCAGAGCAGAGGCTGGTAGCACCTAGCCCAGCGCCCGCCAGAGCCACATCGCCATCTGAGGAGTCGACAATGAGCCTAAGGCTGGACTTACCAACACCAGCCCCTCGGCCACGCCGCAGTTCACCTATGGAGGGATCAAGGGACAGGGTGAGCATCGGAGCGGAATCCCCTAGGCCTGAGAGCAGACCCTATGGCGACCCCAAGATCCCACAGTACCTGGCAGGAGAGGACATTGAAAATTACCTGCTTCGCTTCGAGCACATTGCCAGAACATGGAGCTGGCCAGAGTGTGAGTGGGCATGTCACCTGGTGCGTCTACTCACCGGAAAGGCTCTTGAGGCCTACACGGCTATGGACGAGGAGAGGGCTCACTCTTACCCGGACCTGAAGGCGGCGCTCCTGACCAAGTTTGACATCTCGCCGGAGACGTATCGTCAGCAGTTCCGGTCCATGGCGTTGCCATCCGGGGAGAACCCAGCAGAGACCTACCACCGCTTAAAGGGTCTCTACCGATGATGGATTTGTCCGGTGCAGCACACCAAGGAGCAGATCGGCGAGCAGATCATTTTGGAGCAGCTTCTACGTGTCTTTCCTGCAGACATCCGCACCTGGGTGAAGGAGCACAAGCCCACAGATGGACTAGCTGCGGCCAAGCTAGCGCAACAGTACATCAACGCACGAAGAGGAGGCCCAGCTCCATACCAAGGTGGTCCCGGTCGTCAGCCTTCTTCCCAGCCCAGACCAGCAGCCAGAGCCAACCCACATCTGCCAGGAGAACTCCGCTCTGCACTCAGCCAGCACACTTCCAGTAAGGAGCTCATCTGCTTTTACTGTCAGCAGGCAGGCCACAAAGCTTCTCTATGTCCCATCAGAAAAGCTAAACTGAGTGGTGCATGCTACACTCCCCGCGCTGAGGATGGAAGGGCTGTGGGAAGGCGTCAGCGTTTTAAAGACATTACCATCAATGGTGAACCTGTGACTGCTCTGGTTGACTCGGGTAGCTTTCTGACGCTGGTCCGTAGGGATTTAGTGCCAACGGGCATTGTGGACTATAGCAGACAGGAGGACATTTTGTGCGTGCACGGGGACAGCCATTCCTACCCTACTGCTGAACTGACTGTGGTCGTGGATGAGCAACCCTATTTGATGACTGTGGGGGTGGTGGAAAAGCTGCCGGTAGCTGCCATACTGGGATGGGACTTACCGGTGCTACTTGATGTGCTGCTGGATGTGGAGGCCAAAGACAGTGACGGGGTTAAGGGTTTGTCAGGTCAGGTGATCACCCGCGCCCAGGCCAGAGCGGGGGTGATGTCCGACCCATGGCAGAGAAAGGGACCAGATCCAGAACCCTTTTCAACCCTGGACAGCAGTTTGTTTGAGGCGGGCACAAAGGGCCCGAGGAAGTCTCGCCGCCAGCGGTGTTTTGAAAAGGGGCTTAAAACCAGGCAGCCAGACTGTAAAGAGGGACTAACAAAGGACATATGGAAGGTGCCTGGGGACATCGGGGCCTTGCAAAGGGAGGATGGGACTCTTAAGCTATTGTTCACCAAAGCAGTTGGGGGGCTGGATATGGCAAAGGAGGGAAAAGAATGTTTTGTCATTGACAAGGATGTCCTGTATGCACTGGCTGACGGGGTCAAGCGTCTTGTGGTTCCTGGGTCATGTCGACCAATGATAATGCACCTGGCACACACCCTGCCTTGGGCTGGTCATCTTGGTCGCAACAAAACCTATCTGCGCATAGCCTCCAGACTCTATTGGCCCTCCATGTATACAGATGTCCAAACTTTCTGCAGAACCTGTCCCACCTGCCAGAAAACCTGCTATGTCTGCCAATCAGACCGTGCCCACCTCCAGCCTCTGCCCATTATCTCCACCCCTTTTAGGCGTATAGCCATGGACATTGTTGGCCCGTTGGTGCAAAGCAGTAGAGGGCATCAGTACATTCTGGTGGTCTGCGATTATGCCACAAGGTTTCCTGAAGCCTTTCCCTTGTGCACTGTCACTGCCCATGCTGTGCTGTGGTGTCTTGTCCAGCTGTTCTCCAGGGTTGGTGTTCCGGACGAGATCATAACAGACCAGGGGACAAACTTCACCTCCAGGCTCCTGCAGCTCTTCCATCGACAGTTGGGCATTGCAGCGATCAAGACCACCCCATACCACCCGCAGACTGATGGGTTGGTCGAACGGTTCAACCAAACCCTGAAGAAGATGCTGCAGAAGTTCATCGCCGACACTGGACGGGACTGGGTCCAGTGGTTGCCCTTCCTGCTGTTTGCCTACAGGGAAGTCCCTCAAGCTTCCACTGGTTTCTCCCCGTTTGAGCTACTGTACGGCTGGGATGTCCAGGGGCCACTGGATCTGCTGCTAAAGACCTGGGAGGCTCCTGCAACCAGCGCCAGCGATCGTAGTGTGGTCCAGTTTGTGTTGGAGATGAGAGACCGGCTGGCAAAGTACCAAGACGAGGCTGAGGTCAACCTACGTGAGGCCTGGCAGATCCAGAAGGCATGGTATGACCGACAGGCCAGGCACAGAGAGTTTCAGCCTGGACAGAAGGTCCTGCTCCTCCTGCCAACCTCCAACAGCAAATTACTGGCTAAGTGGCAGGGCCCATACACAGTCCTCAGGAAGATGGGCCCTGTGACCTACAAGATCCACCACCCGGACAAGAAAAAGGCAAAGCAGATCTACCACGTCAACCTATTGAAGGAGTGGAAGGAGGCTCCAGTTCAGGTTCCCGTGGCATCCCTGTTGGTGACGGAGGTGGGCAGCAAAGGGGAGGAGGAATCTACCCTAGCTGACCTCAAACAGTCTTCTGAACCTGCTCTCGACCATCTCTCTGTCAGCCAGTGCAGCCAGCTGAGCCAGGTGTTCCAGCGAGTCTCCAAGCTGTTTGCTGCTAACCCAGGGAAGACTTGCCTGGTGGAGCACGTCATCCACCTGAAAGACAGGGGGCCGGTTCGCCAGAGGTCCTATCGAGTGCCCCAACACCTGGTGGCAAAGCTCCTGAAGGAGGTGGAGGAGATGCAGCATCTGGGGGTAATCGAGCCATCGCAGTCTGAGTGGTGCAGCCCGATAGTCATCATGGTGAAGAAGGACGGCTCACTCCGCATCTGCATCGACTTCAGGAAGCTCAACGCAATGTCGGAGTTCGATGCCTACCCAATGCCCCGGATTGACGATCTACTGGAGAAGATTGGCCGGGCCAGGTTCATCACCACCCTGGACCTCTGCAAGGGCTACTGGCAGGTACCCCTAGAAGCATCCAGTCGCCCCTACACTGCTTTCCAGACACCGGCCGGCCTCTTCCAGTTCACCGTGATGCCCTTCGGCCTCCATGGTGCACCTGCCACTTTCCAGAGACTGATGGACCGCGTCCTGCAGGGGTGCGAGGACTGCAGTGCTGCTTACCTGGATGATGTGGTCATCTTCAGTGACACCTGGGAGCAGCACCTGTGTCATCTGGAGCGAGTCCTCGGCCAGATCCAGCAGGCGGGTCTGACACTGAATCCTGCCAAGTGTCAGTGGGCCAAGGAGGAGGCTAAGTACCTGGGCTACCGGCTGGGACAAGGCGAGGTCCGACCACAGGTGGACAAGGTCGAGGCCATCCGCGGCTGCCCATGCCCACGCACGAAGAAGGAGGTGAGGTCCTTCTTGGGCTTGGCTGGCTGGTACAGGAGATTTGTCCCGCAGTTCGCCACCATCGCTGCTCCTCTGACAGCTCTGACAGCGAAGGACCAGAGGAACCCGGTTGCCTGGAATGAGGACTGCGAGACCGCATTCCAAACCCTCAAGGCCTGCTTGTGCTCTTCTCCAGTGCTGAGGAGTCCCAACTTCAGCCAGCGGTTCTTGATCCAGACTGATGCTTCTGCCGTGGGACTGGGGGCAGTCCTGACCCAGGGTGATCCTGGGGAAGAACAACCGGTGCTTTACCTGAGCTGCAAGCTGCTGCCCCGTGAAACCAGGTACTCCACTGTGGAGAAGGAGGGCCTGGCCATAAAATGGGCCCTGGAGAGTCTGAGATACTACCTGCTGGGGAGGGAATTTGACTTGGAGACCGACCATCGCGCTCTGACCTGGATGAACTCCATGAAAGATCATAACAGCCGTCTCACTCGCTGGTACCTCTCCCTCCAGCCTTTCCAGTTTCAGATCAGACTTCGAGCTGGCAAGACCAATGTGGTGGCAGATTATCTCTCCAGGTTGCCGCACATCACCAACCTCGGGGAGGAGGGGGATAATGTGACGGGGCGCCCGTGAACACTCCGTCATGCCCTAACCGGTGTGCATTTCTCTCTCTCTTGGCCGGAGAGAGAGCGCCGGTGCCGGGAGCGCACAGCGCGCAGCGCTCCCACTGTTCCTGCGGAGCCATGCTCCGGTTAAAACTGTGACACTTGTGTCCCGCGGTCCTGCACTCCCACAAACTTTTCCCCACTGTCCAAACTCTTTTCTGCACGCTAGGCGTTCGAGGGTGCACACTCGGCGCTGACACGACACACACACACACATATACACTTACCTGCTGCTGCTGCTGCCTCTGGTTGCCTCCAGGCATGGGCCAAACTGAGGCACTTCCTGGACACCCCATAAATAGCGCTTGGTGGCGCGCTTAGGAGGGTCATGTGACCGTTGGGGGTATTTGGCCATAGCTATATGAAGGGTGATTAGTGCCATTTTTCCTTTATGCGAAATATATCATTGATTTTGAATTTATATTTGTTGGGATGTCAAATTTGAACGTAGGACACTATAATTTGTTAATTGGTTTGCCCGGGGGAGGGACTAAGAATATATAAGGGGGAGCTCTGCTCATTTAGGGTTGGTTGGGTTTTTGGTCGTGGCCGAGTAACAATGTGGGTGACGAGCTGCCAGTGTGAAACATGTCGTGTAAATACTTTTTTTTGTTATTGGGTTTTTTCCACTCCTGCACTGTAAATATTTTTGCCACTCTTGTTTGGGGAACTTGGTGTGAATAAAAAATCACCACGCTGAAGTTTCTCGTCGTCTGAGCCATCATTGAAAGCGAACCCGCGACATTGAGTAATTAGAATGCAAATTATAAACATCACAAATACAATTAAATGTAATATATTAGGTAACATTTTAACATGGAATTACGAAACAGAAAAGTATAAAGCATTATTGCATTTGCCTGTTTTATTAAACCTGTTTGGGTGTATAAAGCACAGGACTTAATTGGATGATTTCAGTCATGGTCATAAAACCCCCAAAATCTTGTAGGTAACACAAAATTCTTGCACTCGAGAAAAGTTTTTTGGGCAGGTGCATTGGATCATAAACTGTGACCAAAAAATCAATCATCAACATTTCCTGATGAAGGTCTGAGGGCCGATACATTAAAAAAAAAAAAAAAAAAATTTTAAGTTTAACAATGTTCAATAACAGAATGTTGATGATGATGATGATGATGATAATAATAATAATAATAATAATAATAATAATAATAATAATAATAATACAGTACAGGGGGTGTAGCTCAAATTGCTTTACAATAGAGTGAAGAAATAAGAAAATAAAGAAGTGTAAATACTGCGCGATAAAACCAATCAATCAAATGAATAGCAAACAAAAGAGGCAGCTAATAGCAAGAACAAGTATGCTTAGAACAATAGAATATGTGAACGATAGAAATAAAACAAAGGAAATCATATGAACAATAAAATATGTAAAAGATAAGAACAAAATATAGAAGAGTGACAGTTAGTTAAAAGCAGTGCTGAGTAAATAAGTTTTCAATCGTCATTTAAAAAATTTCACAGAGTTTGCATCTCTTATATCCTTTGGCAGGGAATTACATAGTTTTGGTGCAAAGTTAAAAAAAGCTGAGCTGTGGATTTTCTTATTTGTTTGATAGTGTGTATTTTTTTTTAAAAACGGCAGCAGAGAATCTAAGAAGCCTTGAAGGATTATAAAACAACAAAGAATTAGTAATGTCGGCTGATCCCAAACCATTAAGAGTCTTGTAAACAAGTAAAAGAACTTTAAAATCAATCCTGAAAGACACTGGGAGCCAGCACAGGTTAGCATAAACTGGGGTGATATGTTCTCTCTTTCTTGTTCTAGTTAAAAGCCCGGCAGCAGAGTTCTGATTTAACTGACGTTTATCAATGGATTGTTTTGGAGGACCGGTCAAAAGAGCATTACAGTCAATCTACTTGAAATAAACTCATGAACAAGTTTTTTGGCATCTTGTTGAGATAGGAACAGCCATTCCTTTAGTGCATTTATTAAAGGCTGGTGAGTCTTCAACAGTTACCAAGGTCTACATCGATTGCATTTCTTACAAAGTGAGAGAAATTCAAATACTAAACACCAAAATAAATATGCTTTATATATTGTAAATATGTAATGATAAAACAGATACTCTGTTGAACAAATATGTTCCCATTGTGGATTTGGGAGAACAAGAAAATGCAATTAAATAAAAAGCATTAATGTGTATGAATAATTTTAGAGACACTTTTACAACACCTTAGAAGAATACAAAAGGCATGTGTTCTGTTACTAATACTACTTTATCTATCTTATCTTTCAGCACCTTATATTTTATTTGAAATAATAAATAAGGTTACTTACAGTCAGCCACACCAATGATCCCAGCACAGAGCAGCAGGATCTTGATAATACAGGGACCTGCCATATCTAGGACTTACAGTGTGTGAATGTATGTTTGGGTGGGGGACCCAGATCATCAAGAGCACCAGGTTGAGCAACATGCACACAACCGCAATGGTCATCTATATAAAGGAAGTCATGTGACAACATTTCCCCTTTCAAGATGACACAGCAATCGTCCCACATTTATTTAAAAAAATTATTCACTTTACAACTATGGGAAGTTAATTCTCACAGTGAAGTCGCCTTTTCAATACCAGAACAAACAAAGCCAGGGGTACTTCTACTGCATCCTTGTCATTTTTTCCATTTCTTTTAAATGTTAAAACAAAATGTTTTTTAGGATTTACTTTAAAAAAGAACATATAGACCTACAGTATAACTCCTAAAAAGCTCTGAACACACTGCCTGACCAAAAGTACGTGGACAACTAAACATTTTCTCCACATGTGATAGTGACCAATGATTGTGATACCATGGACATTAATCTGCTGCTATAACAGCCTCCACACCTCTGGTTTAAGTCTTCCCATCAGATTTTGAAACCTGACAGCAATGATTTGCTCCCACTGATATTAGGCAACTTAAGCTTACAATTGGTGTTCCATTTCATTCCAAAGATTTTTGAAAAGTCACTCAGGTCCACATATCATTTCATTTATAAGTCTTTTAAGTATAGATTTTAATACGGCCTGATACCCAATTGTATGGCCTTTTCTGCAGAGAACCTGCTGAAGCCCTCACAGCCCTCCAGGACACTGATTGTCACCTAAAAAACACAAGGAATTAAATCACACATTTTTCCATGCATCATTAGGTCACAAATCAACTGGTATTCAGATTTTGACACATTCTTCATTAACTTATGTTACAACTTTGAACAAACATGAACTTTGACCTTTCCAGATATGCAGCTCCAAACCTGCCTAGCCTGGCTCGTAGCTGGTAACTAGCTTTGTAATAGTCCAGACGAACTCTGCAATGAAGAATAGCAGGAGAGCCGTTGACACGTTTTAGGAACAGAGACTTTATTTCTCTTATATGACAGCAAACATATTACACAGCCTCTCAATAACGTTTATACTGTGCCCTGAGCTTTATTTTGAGCTTTATTGCTGACCACGGTAACATGTTGTCATATGACTTTCTGCATACGGTTGATCACCATGGTTGACCATTGTGATTGTCATCCACCATGTTGCTGCAGGCAGGTGCCTCTCAAGATCATGGATGTATTATGAGCACTGGACTCCAGACTAGGTGGCACCCGCTCAGTCCTATGAAAGTTGCTAAGTGGCACATGAAGCCAAAAAGTCCATAGAGCATGTGCACTTGAGACTTCTGCTGGCCGAGCCGGTTCCCATTCAAAAAGCATAAACTTCTCTTATTAATGGTCTCAATCGCTAAATTCTGGCCCTTTAATAAGTGTGCTGGTGGTCCTTTTGGAAATTATTGTGCCATTAATAAGATTTGAAGACGTACACTAGCTTTGATGTCTGTTATGTGGGTGTTGATTGACAGTTGGCTTACCTGCTGCTCTCCCCAGCTCTGAGAATCGCAATGAGTCAGACTATAGTCGCAATATTTCAGTAAGTTTAATATTACTTGATAACGACACAGGCTGTGTTGGCATAATTTCACTAAAGTAAGTAGTAAAGTATGTTAGCCCAAGTGTTTGCCGCTCGGTTTCTCTGAGGCACCAAAATAATGCCCAGCCTACGGCAAAGTCTGCAACAACTGTAAAGGACAGAATCAGTACGCAAAGCAATGCTTGTCCAAGGGGAAACAAAGCCGAGGTGATCATGTGTATACTGTGGTAGAAACTGCTCTCTGTGATTTATTCTTCGTGGGCATGGTAGCACAGGAAGACAAGTGTGAACAGAGTTGGACAGTTCCATTGTATATAAATGGAGCTGTCCTTCTTCTCAAGCTGGACACAGGAGGAAGGGCCAATTTGACAAATTAGCTCAACATTAGAGCCATGAAGGTAAAGCCATGCATTCATCCAAATTCTGTTCTGCTCAAATCTGCAATGGACAGCTCATCAACACCAAAGGCATATGCACACACAAAGTGAGAGTAAAAGGAAAAGAACACTATCTCATGTTTGTAGTATTTCCAGAGGGAGATGACTCACTGCTATGTGACAAAGCTGTGAAAATTTAGGCCAAGTCAAGAGGATGTACCGCATCAATGCCAATGCATAGAACAGCGTAGAGTCAGTAGTGGATCCAAGAAGACTTTTTTCCCATAGACTTACATTGTGATAGAGTTGTTTGTAAATGAGCGGATAATTTTTTTTGAGCGTCACAACCCCTGTGAAATGACTTTATCAGAATTTGATCTATTCAGTCCGATAACATTTTGAAAGTCTATAAGAGCCACACGAATGAATTGTTTTATCCCCATTCTAGTTAACTGGAGGGCTAAACCAGAAGTAGCTGGCTCAGCCAGCGAAAGTCACTGGTCCGCTTGCTGTATGGGCCCCACAGATGCAGAAGCAATGTGGAAAAAGTTGTAGCAACTTTCATAGGAAAGAACGGGGCGCCGCCTCCAACGCTGTATCCAGTTCTCTTAAGACATCCATGGTCTTACCATTCACGTACAAGATAAAACTAAAATATTATGTACAGCCAGTCGTCCATGCTCCCAGGTGGGTTCCAGCACCACTACAAAACAAACTGAAGCAAGAACTCGATCGTAGGACTTCACTTGGAGCTATTACTATTAAATACTTTTTTTTTTAGGTACTTTATTTTTGTCCCTCAAGAAATTGTTAGTATTTAACAGCAAAATACCAAAAATAGATTCTCCAATGTTTACGGGCAAATAACCTCTGAAGTTTCAAATGTACTTTTAAGAATATATAACTAAAGCAAGTGATGCTTTTGTACTGAATTTAAAGATACTTTTACATTGATCTCTTTCACAATGTTAAATCACCATTGTCAGTTCTAACCTCCCAGCAAAGATGTTATAGATGTTTAATAGTTGTGGGAGGTTTGTCATCAGAAGATGTCAGAAGACATTGTAGTTGAAAGGAATGTATTGTCTTGCATATATCTAGCTTTTCCCCTTGTTGGTTAAGAACTTGTTGATTAAAAACATGTAATATGCAGTGCAAAGTCAGATTGAATTTCCTGAACATAGATTTGTGTAACTGGTATAGAATGGACCCAATTGCAGCACAAATGACACCAGTATAAATTTTACAGTCTTTATTCCACACAATGTCAAGACAATAGTAGCACGGTCAGAGAAACACAGTTCTGATGAGTATGGCTCCACCGGGAATTGAACCCCAATCTTCCACTCCCAAGGCAGACAAAGACCAGGGAACAGGCAGGCAGAACTCAGAGTCAGGGACAGAAGGCTGGTGGGTTTACCGGGGCAGAGATGAGGAGCAATGGTCGGAGACAAGCTGATCAGGAACCAGGAAGGTAGTTCAGAGATGAAGGCAAGACGGCTTAGCATAGTAGCATAGACAATCTGACAAAGAGGGAGTGGGCTGAGGCAGTTTATATACTGGCTTGATTGGAGATGATGAGCAGGTGGGAGCGCCAGGTGAAAGTGGTTGAACTAATGAGGGGTGTGGCAGAGCAGAGAGTGAGACCGGATGATTGGATAATTCCCACAGGAACAGGTGAGGGGGAGAGCAGACTCTGACAGATTTGTACATTGAGCACGGCAATGAATGGTTACGTTTTCTGTTTATGTACAGAAAAGGCGATCCAGGTTGTTCTTTAATTCCTCACTAAGGGGTTGTTTAACATATACACTGCTAAGGAATACAGTATGGCCATTCCTTTATATGATTGCTCTTTGTCTTCATCCAACAAATCACAGTGCTCTATTGCAGTGGTTCTCAAACCTTTTCACAAGAACCCCTAAACTGACACAAATTAGACCACAGACCACCATCTGATTAGATTTTTGCTTTTAGATGTACCAAAATAGTCATATATTCTGTCATTATGTTACTTATGGATGGAATTATTTTGAAAATAAATGATTCCCATTTTTGCCGGGGACCCCCTGGAACCCTCTCAAGGACCCCTGGGGGTCCTTGGACCCCAATTTGATAACCACTGATCTACTGTGTCTAATTCTTTCAGTTTACTTTTCCAAAGGCCCTCTGAGGTTGTTATTGAAGAATCCAGGGGTTTTCCTAAAAGTGAAATTAGTAGGCACTATAGGTAATTGGTATTTATTGTATTGGCAGTTTGGTTGTTCTGAACATTTCATGTAAAATCACCATTTGCCTTGTATGCTAACTAAATGCAATAAAGCTTTCAAATTTCTTTTTGACATGTGCTTGGAGCTCTTACCTGCTTTTAATGGGTAATTTGCATCTCCCATCCAATTATTCAAACAAATCTGAGACACAACGTGTTTTTATTGTACGCGTATCCTACAGGGCATCACTTGCTTTGCCAAGAAATACAGTAATACAAAAGAACACACACGTGGTAACATTTGTGTGAGGCACAAGAAACACACAAGAGACACCGCAGCAGTTTCAGACTTGCAGCTTCAGACCAGTTGTGTCTTTTGTAAAGAAGAAGCCACTTTCGAAAGTCAGGCTGTGTTTGTGAGTCTTTACAAAGTTGTAAATACCAGTGTTAAACAAGTTTAACACTACTTTTAAATATTTTAGAGGGCATTTTTAAGCTTTTATTATAGCAACAGTCGAGAGCAGACAGGGAATAAGGGGGGGGGGATGGGGAGGTGACGCACATCAATCTGCTGCCAGAATCAAACCGCAGATGTTGCGGTTATCTAGCATGTATCTTAACCTGTAAACTACCAGTTCACGCTTTCACTTTTTTTTTTTTTTTTACCAAGAACGTAATCCAGACTAATAACAAGAACACTCGTTGACATACAGAGATGTCCATCTGAACACAAATACCTCATAAATATGATATTGTCATCTGATATTTCCTTACTTTCCAAGCCAATAAGGACTGTCTGACTGCACCATTAAATAAATGACTGCGTAACTGTTAATTATGGGGATACCAATGACTAAAAAGAATAAACAGTGTTCTTGGGTGTCATTGAGGGGAAAACCTACATATTTATTGTTATAATAGTAAACTCTGAACAAATCAGTATTCCTCCAGACAGTTAAAACTTGGCCTCACTTGTCTGATGGTCAAGTGCATGAGAAGACTACACATTGAGCCCAGGTTATAGATGTGAAACAAATGATAAAATTTTGTTTTACAGTTACAAGCTAAATTATTTTTCATCATTTAGTATCCAGCAGAGGCTGGTGTGATACCATGGTCCATTTTCATCAATTTTTATTATATTGGTTCATAAGGGTCATACAAACATAAAATGTTATAGCTCACACATATAAAACATGGTTAAAAAAAAGACATAACATAAACCACAACATACACCTGCAAACTCCACCTGTAACAATAATTGTCTGGAGGTGAAATCTACATGCTGCTGCTTTTACTTTACTTTTCTTTAGGTGGCGTTGATTAGCATGTGTAAAACTCTTCATTGAAATATTAACAGGCAACATGATCACAACAGAAATAAAGCAGAAAATAAAGTACAAGTTAAAATAATGTAAAAGCCATGCTATACAAGTAGATTTAAAAGTGTGATTTTATAATACTTGCGTATTCTGCCAGTTGAACACTGGTAATGTTAATAGCAAATGCTTGATCCAGTTTTGACTTTAGCATAGCACATTGAAGCTGTTACAAGCCATTAATGATCGAAGATGCCTTTAAGTGTGGTCAGGATCTAATGCTTTGTGTTATATGATTTTATTAGTCTTAGTCTGTCCAAACTTGATTGGATTAAAATGTCAATGAGAATAGGACTGTTCCAGTTGTTGCAAAACGCACATTAAAACAATAAAAAATATCTGTATAATTTAAAAAAGACAAATTTAACAAAAACACAATCAGTTTAAGCAAATAGAGCAGAGTTAAGCAAGCCAGTATCAATTCTAAGCACACTGAGTGCCATTGTTCACAGGTTAAAATGCCGACTATTGAACTTACTGAAGAACTCAGTAAGAGTAAATGATGATTTGGTAGGCCGCTCTGTCAGGCCTGCGTTCATCAACGATCTTCTTAATGATGTCATTAAGATTCAGGTGCATTAGCATAAACTACAACAGAAAAGAAGAAAAACAGGAAATACTGCAACTTAGTGTGGGTACTCAAACTGCAGTGCACTTCATACTTACTACATAAAAAGGTTTTGTCTAAGTGACTTTAAAACTACAAGTTATATTAAAAGCTATTGTAATACTGTACACAATACAGAATTCCTGATGATCTTCCTACCATTAACAAGTGACCTAACCTAACCTAACCATAACCTAACAGCTAAAAAAACATCAGTCATTTGCAGCTGCTGAAAGTAATTGCTGTTTGCTACCTACTCTAAGACTAATGTAGGAAGAACAGGACAACTAAAGTTTACTCACTGCCTGTTGACTCAAGCATCACATCTTCATTCAAATCCCTGTGGAGAATATATATAATGAAGTTTGGCTTCAGAGAAATGCATATAATTTTGTATCCTGCTGTATATAGTGCATATTCATGTTGCTACATACAGAATGGGTAAACCATATATTTCATTTTTCACCTCTGTCTTTATCAATTTGATTAAAGAATTGAGTTCAGCTGGAACAACAATAACTCTCCTCTACAGGAAATTAAAACTCATTACAACTATAAAACTGGCCAGAGGCAACATTACAGTCACACTGATGCAGGAGATAAGATGCAAAATGATCCTTACTGGGAATTTCTGAGTTTCTTCATGTGGATCTTGTAGACGACACAAAACACGGCCACAGATATGAGGATGATCATGATGTGGACCAGAAGACGAATGACAAATTTGTCGCTGTCTGTAAAATGATGGTTATAACAGAAATATATCAAAGGGGTGGCATTTATGTCAAAGATTAAAATGTGCAGAAATTGACATGTATGGTTAGTCTGAATGAAATGTTTTATCTGAGCAACTTGTGACATTAATTAAGACCACACGTACAGGAAGTGTCAACACGTTCTGTCTTGGTTTTACTGTAAAGGTATCCGTTGAAAGCAACCACCTGAAAAGACAGAGCATCCCTTTAGCTTAGGAATTATGGAACTCATATAAGTATGAGGAATAAACTGAACAACACTGTTAAATGAAAAGTAGGATTATACAAACCTCCACGTCGTAGGTCGTAGAGTAGCTTAGATCTTCAAATGTAAAATGACAGTCCCTTTTAGGTTGCATCATCTTCTGAATGACACCATTATATCTAAGAGTTGCACTGTATAGCTCCTTAGGCCCACGGAAATCTTCCACACCACAGATTACTTCAATCTTATTATGCTCTGGAACACGTATGTCAAACTTGAAAAAATCGTCTGGTACTGTAAGAGAGTGAAAAAAACAACAACATATTTTCCTTTAGATGCAACACTTTATGCTTATTCACAGTTTAAGTGATTGTTGAGTTTAAAATACCAGCAGTTTTAACACTGATTAAGCTCATTAGTGTTACTGTGTTGATTATCTTGGGCATCAGTATTTCCTTTAAACGATTAATTAATGACTGAATTTTGAAATGGAGTTGCAAAATTATTTTAAAACAGCTTTCAAAATTTTACTTTTTGTTATTCCATTTATCCCACACAGCTGTTATGTGTTGGCCGGAGCTGTGTTAGGAGTCTGGCTAATCAGAGTGCCTGAAACTCAGTGGGGTTGTCAGACTGTCATGGTCACAGGTTGTCATTTATCCTACTGACTGGTTGTCGAATGTGAAGAAGGTCAGTCTTAATATGAGCCTGTCAGAGGGCAGAAGCCAAAAACGGAGGAAAAGTAGAGAAGATGGAGAGAGGAAGAGGAAGGTTTGGATGTGTGTGTGATGTATAAAATACATTTTCTTATATAATATACAATATACTATATATTGGTATTATTATTAGTATTGATATTGCTATCAGGGAATGAAATGTTGTTTGATTATAAGTATTTATCACCATTTAATTAAAATAAGACAGGACAAGTAATGATATAAAGTACATCATTCCTAATTATCATTATTATTATGATAAAAAGTAAGATAAATTGTATTTATAATTATGATTACTATCCTTTTCTTAAATAATAACTAAATAATTCATTACAGTAAATTTTGTGTTGAGTTAATGTCCAAAATTGACATGATTCATTTAGAAACCATATTAAGCATAATTTAATGTAGCTGTAGTTCAATACGTGATGTCAGTTTTCTCCCCAAATATTCACAGTTTCAGTGCTGTTGTTAAAACTGTTACTTTTACTGGCTCGTGGTCATCTTAACTTAATATTCAACTATGAACATTATATAATAAATAGCCTTTTTAGCCTTTTGAACTAAATATAACTTTATATAAGTGTTGACTGTAATATTTCCCAAAGACAGTTTGCTGTTTACTTACCTCCAGGCTTAGTTTTCTCTGTAACTTTAGTTGGTACGGCAACCTTCTTGTTGTTGTAGATGGGTTGGACTTCACAGGTGTAATCGGTGAATGGTTTCAGTCCAGAAACATTACATGCTCCTCCAGGTTTCTGTTTGTTAACTGTAGATGTAACAGTTTAGTTTTCATTAGCTGCTTTTGGTGTCCGATTTAATAACAACAGGAACATATAAAGAGATGTAAAAAGACTGAACCTATAGTGAAGAAACATTTGTTGAGCTATCATTAACTGACAAGAATATAGATATCTAAATCATCAATGTGTCCCTGTGACTGTAGATCACTGACTGGTCCTGCAAGGTAACACTTTTGTATACACTATGTACTACATGGCTGACAGACAGAGAATCAACTAATATCACACTTTCTAAAAACTATTTCAAATAAATAACCAGCAAATCATATGAAGTGCAACAATTTTAGCTGTGATCACAATTTTTCATCATGTTGTTCTATGGAAAAAAGGTAATTAAACTCTTTCATCTCAATATTATTTATGTATCGTATTTAATGGATTTTATTTTTTATTAATAACTTATACCAAAGTGTGACTTGTCGTTTCATCTCAGCTTATTTACACCTATTATCCCTCAATGTGCTACAATGTGAGCACAGAAGAAAAAATGATATACTTGAGGCCAATGGAAGTTTTAAATGTCTTCATTGTATATCTCACTTGTCATATAAATTAATCTGCAAGACTCCAAAATATACATTGATCTAAAATGGAAAAGATTTTTGAAATTTTACTTACGTGTTGCATGTTTCTTGTCCGATGTTGAACCCACAGGATGACAACTGCAGTCATATGAAAGCCCATCAAGTTCGGGGACCTCTTGACATTTCTGACTGGTTGTTGTCCAGCTCAACTCAATGGAGGTATTGGTTGAGTCCCTTTGTGTTGCTATATTAAGATCTGTTGAAACACATCACACATCTTTAACACTGAACTGAGTAATCTGGTCTTTAGTATCTTAGATTACAAGCTATCATTGCAACAACATACCACAGTCAATCCTGACATGGATAGCAGTTGTGTTTTTAATGGTGACATTGTCTTTCTTGATCTGACCAGTACAGGTGTAGTCTGTGAAAGGCTCCAGCTCAGACACATTCTTGGGATTATTGTCAGAATCTGGGGAGACAGAAGGGTGACAACATTTCTCAATCAACTAATATTTGTACCTCAGAACTTGTGGTCAGTTTTAAACAGTTTAGATTTAGACATTCAAAGCAAAAACCAATATTCTATTCAAAACTGATTCACAGAGCTCACAAAGCAATACCTCACCACCACTTTTCTCTCATACAAGAAGACACAATTTATGTCACTACAGTTATTAGAAAAATATGTTTTTCTACTCCTGCAAAAATTACTTCACTTTACATCTTCATCTCTTTTACACTATGAGTACAAAACAATGGAAATGCAGATTTGAATCATCATCTTTATCCATGTAAATCTATTTATAATGTTGCTGACAAACAAAGTCTCTCTACTTTGAGTCTGACCACTTACCAGAACAAATGTAATCAATGTTGAGATCAATGCAGTTTGGAGGTAAATTTGCTTCTATTTTTGCAGGAAGTTCAGTGGGAAGAGTCACATTTATTTCAATTGGATTTAAAAATTCAACTGAAAAAGAGAAAAAAGCACATATAAAACATGATGAAAGAAGGTCTACATAACATGCATTTAAAAATGCAGGTAGACTGTATTATACATACCAGCACTGATGTGTTGGATGTGGTTAAAGGAAGACTTCACACACTTTTCTTGAGTGAAGGTTGTCGTCAAATTTGTGCAAATGTCATCATAACCAGGTCTGATACAGAAAGTTTTATTGTCACTTGGGCATCGCTTGGCTTCAATATTATTTGCTGTTATTTGCACAGAGCGGATGTTCCAGTCACTCTTGTAACAAAGATATCCAGGGGGGCAGCTGCTAAGTTTAATGTCACTTTCAGCTGAAATACAGAAGTGATGCACAAATGTCTCTCTCATTTTCACTCATTTCTGAAGTTAAAAGAAAAATACAATACAACAGTATGAATTATTTTTACTCACCCATTTTCTCTGTCGTCACTGTAGTTTTACTATCACTGTGGTCACAGAGTATTTCTGTGCCAGCATAGTGAAATGTCACATTATGCTCATAGACAGTACAGGGCTTCAGGTGTCTGATATTATGTGTTGTTATGTTTGGATTGGAGTGCTGAGCAGGGTATTTGATGCCAGTCTCATTTTGGCCTTCTTCTTTAACATTCACGGTGTAGGTGCCAAGGGGAGAGTTTATGAAGTTGATCTGGAAGCCAAACTTGATAGGTGTAACAGTGTAAGAACCTGCACAAACAATACACAGTAAAACCTTTTAGTAAGATGAACCACCTGCCATTTATTTTAACCTTGTTCATATAGTGGAAAATGTTCCTGTGTATGCCGAGCATCATTCTGTACACTCCACTTTCAACATAGTCATTGTAAAGTAAGAGAGAAATACAAACATTAAAACAACATTAGATGGATTATCTTTTAAAGTGATACTCACACTGGGGAGGGGCTGGTGCAGGGCGTGGAGGACACATTCAAAAGAAATTAGAAAGGAATAAAAAATACAAAAAACATTAACATTTAGTTAAACAACACAAGTAATTTAAAAAGCACACTAAAGGTAAAGTATGTGCCTTTAGCTTATAGAGTATTTGTAACCTCTTATTACAATCCTATATAAATGAGAAAATTCCAACTTTTGGTCGTAGTAGTCACTGTGGTGGTGGACTGGGTGATTGGAGGTGAGGTCGGAGTTAGAGTGCTAATTGCCTGAGAGACTGTTTGGTTGCTGATTGAAGTGGTTGTGGGTGTGGTCTCATTTGAGGTGGTTGCAATATTGACATTGGCTGGAGGACGGAGATCATGGAGGTCACATTCTGGCAGAAATACTCTATTTTGCAACAGCCTTACCTGACATGATGCCTTACTTCCATTTCAGGAAAATATCATGCCAAATGCAATGCTAATGTGGCAAACAAAACTGTAAACTGAGGCTGAATACATTACCAGCAGATGCAGTGGTTGGAATGGTCTGAATTGACAAGGTGAGTGAAGGTGTGTTGGCAGCTGCAGGCGTGTCTGAAGTCACGGCAGGAGTTGCCGTGGTGCGTGGAGTTGAGGAGGTGGAAGTTGGGCTGACTACTGAAGATGAGTTCAAATTTGTGGTAGTGCGTGCAGGTGAGAGGGTTGAAACAACATCTACATTCCAAGAATACGAAAAATCAGGACAGACACAATATCACAATAACATCTCCTACATTACTGAAGATGTTTCATGTAGCAGTTTGCTTCTCATGGTGTTAAACTATTTCATTTGTTATTGCTTCTTGTCTAACTTTCCTCATTAATGTCAACTGCACATTTGTCTTAAAATTAAAAAGGTAAGAAATGATAAAAAACAAACAAACAGTAGCCCTGAGGAGCAGAGGAGGTAAGACAGAGTTAAGTAGGACTATGAAGCTAGAATAGTGGAACTAGCACTTAGTTTTGTATTAGATGTAGAAGAAAAAAACCTTTGGACCTACCCTGTAATGCAGTTTCTATTTGCATAGTAAAATAATTAGGCAGAAGTTCAACCAAGATGGCCAATTCAGCCCAGAACTTCTTACACACACATATCATTTCTCCATAGACTGAACACCCATTTCATAAATGTTTTTCGAAACACAAATAAAAACAAACACAAATAAAAACAAAAAACAAACAATAATGACCAATAGAGGTTAACATGAGCAACAAACTCTTGGCAAACAAACCAAAAAATACTACATGTCTGAAAAGGAGCAGGTGGAAGTTAATAATTTCCTGCCATTTCACTTTGAGTATTAAAGGTTATTCAGGGTTTTTGGCTAAATTATTTAGCATCATAAATATATTTAAGACTGGTGGTCTCTCCTGGTTGAACTTCTGCTTTTGCTGTCATCTACAGTAGCATCTGTCCCCTCCCCTAATAAGTAATGTGAGATGGACACCAGTTTGACTGATATCAGAGGCTCATTATATTGATGAAGGTGCAAACAAGATGCACAATAGTGTTGGGCCGTGGCTACGAGTTTGGCTATCAGCAATAATAGTATATATAATAGTATATATATATATATATATATATATATATATATATATATATATATGCACATGTGGAGTTAGATGTGTTTTGGGGGTTTTTTTTGTTTTTTTTTTGGTGTTAAACCTTCCTTAATTTTGGCAGCTATGACGGTTTCCCAGAACTTGGGTATCCACTTTTTGTGCAAAGGGTACATAATGTCTATTGAAGGCTGTGTTCATTTCACATAGTTTTGGACATGATGCTGGCTTTGTATGAGGGGCAGATAGGGACATTATTCAGAATTACCATGCATATACATGTACTTTTCCTCTCACATACACATCAGCATCATGTTAAGCGAGGATTACTGTACTGTCAGCCAGTTCAGTTTGTGACATTATGTGTGACAACTTCATTCAAGTGAAAGTCCTGTATTCAAAACGTAACATTTTACTTGTATGTGTGTGAGGTTTTCAGTATAGTATGTGAATTAATTTGGTTTCATATGTGTATGCGAAAGGAACATTTTCAGTTGTGCATTTGAGCACATTTTACTAGTATTTGTGAAAGCTTTTCAGTGGTTTCTATGAGAGCTTTTCAGTTGTGTATGTAAGCGTGTAATTTTTCAGTTGTTTGTGTGAGAGTGTCAGTCAGTCAGTTGTGTATGTAAAAGCATTTCACTTGTATGCGTGTGTGGTTAGCACATTTACTAGTATGTGTGAAAGCTTTTCAACAGTTTTCATGAGAGCGTTTCAGTTGTGTATGTAAGCGTATAAGTTTTCAGTTGTTTATGTGAGAGTGTTTCAGTTGTGTATGTAAAAGCATTTCACTTGTATATGTGTGTTGTTTTCAGTATACTATGTGAATGATTTTAGTTTCATATGTGTATGTGAGATGAAAAGTACATGTAAATGCATGGAAATTCTGAATAATGTCCCTAATGGCCCCTCATAGCTTTGGTGCTACTGTGAACATGAAGACATGAGACAGTGAAAAGTGAACTTGAGGTAGAAGGAAGCTGAGGTGAAGGTATGGCACATGCTAAAGCCCAGCTGATAGTAGAAGATATTATAAACATTAGAATTACAACTGAATGTTATATGTTAGGAAAATGTATTTGTGGTCACTCACCTGATGAAGTTTGACCTAGAATAACAAAAGAGAAAGATATTTACACACTTGTAATGAAGGGGTGTATACGACTACTATACAGAATAACATAAATATACACACATCACAAACAGGGTTTGTTTTATTAAAACATCCATTTCCATCTAAACTTGCTGTAGCTTTGCAGTGATATCAGTGGAGGTGTATGAGGTACAGGACAGAGGATAAGGTTCGCACCAAAGAAACAAGCATACCGTAGGGTTTTTTTTCTATTTTTTCCATTTGAATGAATACAGAATGAAGCAATATAACTAAATATAATGTGCAGAAACATTATGTGCGTATGTACGATCACAGGGGACATTTTGCGGTACATACTGGCTTTGGCGTTGCTGTGACAATTAAACAGCATAAAGCAAAAAGTGAGCGGATTAATTGAGTATTAGCCTAGGCTAATGTACATTAGCTTAGCGTGTTGTGTATATGTGTGAGGCAAAATGTGTGACATGGTCAAAATAATACAAAAAAAAGCCTATAAAATTTATTAAGTCACAATCTTATTGCAAATATTAACACTTAAACAACTGTCCCAATTTAGCGGAAATTCTTGTCCCATTTTACGAAACGCTGTTTGATAAAATGGGACGTTGCTTCAAGCGCTTATTCACAAATAAACAATGTGTATTTGGCAAATATGTCTATTATAATTAAAAGACTTCCTAAAACACTTCATCATAATACAGTTCTGCAAATTGTTAAATAGTCTGTTTTTGGTTTAGCACCCTTATTATGCAAAAGTACAATTCAGTATGTCACAGCACTTACTGAGCGATTTGCCTGACCTGATGACCTTGAAGGTTTTGCCACACACTTCCTGGGTACCACAGACCAATCAAAATGATTGTTTTATGTTAAGTAGTATTGTAGCAACAATTCAATGACCTTTTCAGTGATTGGCTGCTAATATGTAAAGAGCAGAGTGCCTCAAAACTTATATGTCCCATTATACCTGATGTCCCAAATTACCTGACATCACCCTATGCTTAGAAAAATAGAATATGTGAACAATAGAAATAAAACAAAGGAAAGCATATGAACAATAAAATATGTAAAAGATAAGAATAAAATATAGAAGAGTGACAGAGTTTGCATCTCTTATATCCTTTGGCAGGGAATTACATAGTTTTGGTGCAAAGTTAAAAAAAAAGGTGAGCTGTGGACTTATTTGTGTGATTGTTTGTATTTTTTAAAAAACGGCAGCAGAGAATCTAAGAAGCCTTGAAGGATTATAAAATGACAAAGAATTAGTGACGTAGGCCGATCCCAAACCATTAAGAGCCCTGTAAACAAGTAAAAGAACTTTAAAATCAATCCTAAAAGACACTGGGAGCCAGCGCAGGTTAGCATAAACTGGGGTGATATGTTCTCTCTTCCTTGTTCTAGTTAAAAGCCCGGCAGCAGAGTTCTGATTTATTTGAAGTTTATCAATGGATTATTGACCGGTCAAAAGAGCATTACAGTAGTCTAATTTACTTGAAATAAACCCATGAACAAGTTTTTTGGCATCTTGTTGAGATAGGAACAGCCTTTCCTTTACAATATCTCTTAAATGAAAGAAAGCTCCTTTGGTCACCTTCTTTATGTGGGATTTAAAATTCAAGTCTAAGTGTAGGCTAATGTCCAGGCTCATGACTTCTAATTTAATGGGTCAGTGCATTTATTAAAGGCTGGTGAGTCTTCAACAGTTACCAAGGTCTACATCGATTGCATTCCTTGTAAATATGTAATGATAAAACAGATACTCTGTTGAAAAAATATGTTCCCATTGTGGACACTTTTACAACACCTTAGAAGAATACAAAAGGCATGTGTTTTGTTACTGATACTATTTAATCTGTCCTATCCTTCAGCACCTTATATTTTATTTGAAATAATAAATAAGGTTACTTACAGTCAGCCACACCAATGATCCCAGCACAGAGCAGCAGGATCTTGATAATACAGGGACCTGCCATATCTAGGACTTACAGTGTGTGAATGTATGTTTGGGTGGGGGACCCAGATCATCAAGAGCACCAGGTTGAGCAACATGCACATAATCACAATAGTCATCTATACAAAGGAAGTCATGTGACAACATTTCCCCTTTCAAGATGACACAGCAATCGTCCCACATTCATTTTAAAAAATTATTCACTTTACAACTGTGAGAAGTTAATTCTCACAGCGAAGTCGCCTTTTCAATACCAGAACAAACAAAGCCAGGGGTACTTCTTCTGCATCCTTGTCATTTTTTCCATTTCTTTTAAATGTTAAAACAAAATGTTTTTTAGGATTTACTTAAAAAAATCATTAAACATCATTTTCTTTTAATTAAGAAATTTTACAAAATTATATTAACATTATATTAAGTCAAATTTGCAATAATTTCAATGACCATACAAGAACATATAGACCTACAGTATAACTCCTAAAAAGCTCTGAATACACTGCCTGACCAAAAGTACGTGGACGACTAAACATTTTCTCCACATGTGATAGTGACCAATGATTGTGATACCATGGACATTAATCTTCTGCTATAACAGCCTCCACACCTCTGGTTTAAGTCTTCCCATCAGATTTTGAAACCTGACAGCAATGATTTGCTCCCACTGATATTAGGCAATTTAAGCTTACAATTGGTGTTCCATTTCATTCCGAAGATTTTTGAAAAGTCACTCAGGTCCACATATCATTTCATTTATAAGTCTTTTAAGTATAGATTTTAATACGGCCTGATACCCAATTGTATGGCCTTTTCTGCAGAGAACCTGCTGAAGCCCTCACAGCCCTCCAGGACACTGATTGTCACCTAAAAAACACAAGGAATTAAATCACACACTTTTTCCATGCATCATTAGGTCACAAATCAACTGGTATTCAGATTTTGACACATTCTTCATTAACTTATGTTACAACTTTGAACAAACATGAACTTTGACCTTTCCAGATATGCAGCTCCAAACCTGCCTAGCCTGGCTCGTAGCTGGTAACTAGCTTTGTAATAGTCCAGACGAACTCTGCAATGAAGAATAGCAGGAGAGCCGTTGACACGTTTTAGGAACAGAGTCTTTATTTCTCTTAAACGACAGCAAACATATTACACAGCCTCTCAATAACGTTTATGTTGTGCCCTGAGCTTTACTTTATTTTGAGCTTATTGCTGACCACGGTAACATGTTGTCATATGACTTCTTGTATATGGTTGATCACCATGGTTGACCATTGTGATTGTCATCCACCATGTTGCTGCAGGCATGTGCGTCTCAAGATCATGGATGTATTATAAGCACTGGATTCTGGACTAGATGGCACCTGCTCAGTCCTATGAAAGTTGCTCAGTGGCGCATGAAGCCAAAAATCGGCTTCCTGCTGTACAGAAATTACCCAGATGTTGCTCATACTTCCTGATTGTTGGGTCCATAAAGCATGTGCACTTGAGACTTCTGCTGGCTGAGCCAACTAACTTCCAGTTGGCTCTCCTTTCACTTGAATGGGGAAAAAATGATTTGTGTGGCTCTTCTAGACTTACCAAATGTTATTGGACAGAATGAATCAAATTCTGATAGTTAAACAAGTCATTTTGCGGGGGTTTGAGACACTCAAAAATTTTATTTAATGTTTTACAGACACTCCTTTTATATTGTGTGCGGGAAAAATGCTTTTTGGGCCAATGTGCATCACGTGACGGACCAGGAAGTTGCAATTACATGGTTTGGCCGCTATGTCAAATTGGCTTCACAGCCTGGCCAAACATCAACTACCACAACTTCACGCTGAAGCCAATGAGGAAGTATCTTAAACTGCAATGCCACCAAGGACCACCAGATGCTGGATACAGCTGACTCCCATTCGAAAAGTGTCAACTCTCTCTTGAAATACTAAGTCAATAATTTTTTTCAACAAGTCATGATGGTCTCAATCCTTAAATTCTGGCCATCTAATAAGTGTGCTGGTGGACCTTTTGGAAATTATTGTTCCGTTTATAAGATCTGAAGATGTATAGTAGCTTTGATGTCTGTCCTGTGGGTGTTGATTGACAGTTGGCTCACCTGCTGCTCTCCCCGGCTCCAGGAATCACACTGAGCCGGACTATAGTCACAATATTTCAGTAAGTTTAATATTACTTGATAACGATACCTACTGTGTTAGCATAATTTAGCTAAAGTAGCTAATGTTAGCCCAGGTGTTTGCCGCTCTGTGTTTCTGATGTAGCAGGGCATGTTTCCAGAGCGCAAAACACACCGTGCTCCTTATTTGGAAGGTCCTGGCTCCAAATAGAATAGGTGGCGCCAACCTTAAGCTGCAAAACCGGCTTCAAACCAGCTCCAATGCAAACCAATGGGTGACGTCACACCTCGCTACGTACATCTTTATGTTTACACAATCTATGGGCCCAGTGCGCTTCCTGGGTGCTTTACGGGTGCTTTACCAAGATAAGATATTCACATGTCAATAAAGAAGTTATACTTCCTTGTTTTAAAGGATGATAGGACATAAACTAAGTCAAATTTTGTAATACTTCCCTTCTCCCTAAGTCTCCTTAAATAACAAGAAGTTGTTTCATCAAAATACCACATCCTCATCTCTTCTGTGTGAAAACCTAAAACCTCACTAAAAAACCGATAAACATTTGCAGCGATAAAAGGAAGACACCAAGTCTGTCCGTAACTGTCTGTTCCTCAGTACTAGCCTTAATGTGAAGTACCTTCATCTTCAGATGTAGCTTTTGGTTTATCGGGCTTTTAGACACATGCTCACTGCACTGTTCACTGACTTCATTTGTTGTTGTTTTTTTAATCTTGACCCTCCCCAGAGCTACAAATATTTTTCATTGAGACTCCCTGAGTGACTGGGGGAAAATGCATGACCCTCCCGCCACCATAAATAGCCATATTTTATTATATTCACACCAAAGGTAGGTAGTATAGGAGAAAATAAAAAGCAAAGGCTGACCTTTTCCAACCATTACGTGACTCTTAAAACTTCTGAACCCCTTCCCTCATCGAAAAAAAAGCAAACTACCAGCCCAACTTACTGTGTCCTCCCCTATAGTACTGTAAAAGTTACCTATGACGACTCCAGCTCTGAAACAAAAATAAGAGGCTAACTTAGTCTAACCAATGCAAACAGCACGGAGGGAGTGAGAGATATCACCAAAACAGACAGATAATTTCTTGAGCCAAGTGCAAATCCTCCTTACAAGTAATCACATCATCACACAAGCTGTGTGCACCTCAGCAGATTAAAGGTGCATGACAGCCAACCCTCCTACCACACAAAACAAACAACATTTAATAAGCCTACACACACACACACATCACAGCGTATATTAGCGACATATGCATATCAATGACCATTTTTCTAAATAAAGTAACATACACAACAGTGGCTGCAATGGCCAGAAATATATCAGCTGGTGCGGTGGCCGTTATTAGATTTTAAAAACTTACCCTTTGATGATCGCATTAACAAAAGTTACTTGAAAATGAAATCCTGGAGTTGAAAAAAGCCTTGGTTTTCTGCACCAAATTAGACCTAGTGTAGGTCTTCCTTTGCAGATTAACGCCAACTTTTCATTGGATTAAATAAAAAGTTAATCTTGAACAAGGCATGGATAATGCCCCACTAGGCGTGGTTACTCCTGGCTTGTTTATCTGTTTTTTTCCCACTAGCTTGTGATTGTGTCCACTCCATTTCAGTGTGCCAGTGCACAAACGTAACGGCAAAGGCCAGGAAAACTGTTTAAATGGCGTGTAATCTGTCAGCCAGCGGCAGCAACCACTTAATTGTCAGCTGACAAAACAAACAACAATGTCGGCCTACATGGCAAAAGCCATGGTAGCTTTCCTAGCTGATAAATAATTACCAGCATAGACAGTAACGTTCACAATATGTATCACAATTTTATGTAAGTCTGAATGACATTCATCAGTTCTCTGTCTTATCAATCTTCTTTGACTTGTTTGTGTTTGTATAGTCCATGTGGTCGTAGTGACGTAAACATCGCTCTCGCAGCTTAAATTTGGCGGCGGATTTGGCATATCTGCCGGATATGATAACTATCCAGTAGTGTCTAGACTCTGCCTACTTGGTGCGCTACAGGTGTACCAGCATGGTAATGGTGCAGACCCATTCACAGCGCACGGTGGGCTAAACTTGTCATAAAATAGTGAAAACAAAGCCCGCTGATTTAAACGGAAGATATGGTTATGATCGGTCAATTTTACTGTCGTTTTAGTTTCTCAGCCCTCTGAAAAATTATAGCTGGACCACCAGTCACAGAGCTGAAAGCAGCATTTTCTTTCCAGCAACTGTGGAGGCACAAAATTCTGATAGGTACTGACAAAAGGGACTTCTTTCATTTAACCTTTCACATTCCGGTGAATAGTTAATAAATAATCATATTTGATAAACTGAAGTTTCTTCAGTTTATATTGGTGCTAGGAGTGGTGCAGACATGGATGTCATGGAAAGTGTTAAGCCGCCTGATTCCTTGAATTGGACTGGAAATGTTGACCATGAATGGTGGATGTTCAAACAGCAATTCATGCTGTACCTGCAAGCCCTCAGATAGCAAACCCAATGCATGGAAGACTACTGCTTACCGTCGCAGGACCTCAAGCATTGGAGGTATTCAACACGTTTGTGTACACCGACACAGACAATAAGGACAAGTTTGACACAGTTGTCAAACAGTTTGATGAACACTGTTAAGCGAAGAAAGATGAAACGTTCAAAACGTACGTATTTTGCTCGTGCACCCAGCAGCATGCTGAGAGCGTTGATGTTTTTTGACAGACAATCTATGGGCCCAGTGCGCTTCCTGGGTGCTTTACCAAGATAAGATATTCACATGTCAATAAAGAAGTTATACTTCCTTGTTTTAAAGGATGATAGGAGATAAACTAAGTCAAATTTCCTAATACCTCCCTTTGCCCCAAGCTTCTCCTTAAATAACAAGAAGTTGTTTCATCAAAATACCACATCCTCATCTCTTCTGTGTGAAAACCTAAAACCTCACTAAAAAAAACGATAAACGTTCGCAGCGGTAAAAGGAAGACACCAAGTCTGTCCGTCACTGTCTGTTGCTCATGTACAGTACTAGCCTTAATGTGAAGTACCTTCATCTTCAGATGTAACTTTTGGTTAATCGGGCTTTTAGACACATGCTCATTGCACTGCTCACTGACTTCATTTGTTTGTTTTTTTTATCTTGACCCTCCCTGGAGCTACAAATATTTTTCATTGAGCCTCCCAGAGTGACTGGGGGAAAATGCATGACCCTCGTGCCACCATAAATAACCATATTTTATTATATTCACACCAAAGGTAGGTAGTATAGGAAAAAATAAAAAGCAAAGGCTGACCTTTTCCAACCATTACGTGTTCTAGCAAACCGTGACTCTTGAAACTTCTGAACCCCTTCCCTCATCGAAAAAAAAGCAAACTACCAGCCCAACTTACTGTGTCCTCCCCTATAGTACTGTAAAAGTTACCTATGACAACTCCAGCTCTGAAACAAAAAGAGGCTAACTTAGTCCAACCAATGCAAACAGCACGGAGGGAGTGAGAGATATCACCAAAACAAACAGATGATTTCTTGAGCCAAGTGCAAATCCTCCTTACAAATAATCGCATCATCACACAAGCTGTGTGCACTTCAGCAGAATAAAGGTGCATGACAGCCAACCCTCCTACCACACAAGACAAACATTTAATAAGCCTACACACACATACACACACACATCACAGCGTACACACAGCCTATATTAGCGACATATGCATATCAATGACCATTTTTCTAAATAAAGTAACATACATAACAGTGGCTGCAATGGCCAGAATAATATCAGCTGGTGCGGTGGCCATTATTAGATTTTAAAAACCTACCCTTTGATGATCGCATTAACAAAAGTTACTTGAAAATGAAATCCTGGAGTTGAAAAAAGCCTTGGTTTTCTGCACCAAATTAGACCTAGTGTAGGTCTTCCTTTGCAGATTAACACCAACTTTTCATCGAATTAAATAAAAAGTTAATCTTGAACAAGGCATGGATAATGCCCCACTAGGCATGATTACTCCTGGCTTGTTTATCTGTTTTTTTCCCACTAGCTTGTGATTGTGTCCACTCCATTTCAGTGTGCCAGTGCACAAACGTAACGGCAAAGGCCAGGAAAACTGTTTAAATGGCGTGTAATCTGTCAGCCAGCGGCAGCAACCACTTAATTGTCAGCTGACAAAACAAACAACAATGTCGGCCTACAGGGCAAAAGCCATGGTAGCTTTCCTAGCTGATAAATAATTACCAGCATAGACAGTAACGTTCACAATATGTATCACAATTTTATGTAAGTCTGAATGACATTCATCAGTTCTCTGTCTTATCAATCTTCTTTGACTTGTTTGTGTTTGTATGGTCCAAGTGGTCGTAGGATGTAAACATCGCTCTCGCAGCTTAAATTTGGCGGTGGATTTGGCATATCTGCCGGATATGATAACTATCCAGTAGTGTGTAGACTCTGCCTACTTGGTGCACTACAGGTGTACCAGCGTGGTAATGGTGCAGACCCATTCACAGCGCACGGTGGGCTAAACTTGTCATAAAATAGTGAAAACAAAGCCCGCTGATTTAAACGGAAGATATGGTTATGGTTATGATCGGTCAATTTTACTGTCGTTTTAGTTTCTCAGCCCTCTGAAAAATTATAGCTGGACCACCAGTCACAGAGCTGAAAGCAGCATTTTCTTTCCAGCAACTGTGGAGGCACAAAATTCTGATAGGTACTGACAAAAGGGACTTTAACCTTTCACATTCCGGTGAGTAGTTAATAAATAATCATATTTGATGAACTGAAGTTTCTTCAGTTTATATTGGTGCTAGGAGTGGTGCAGACATGGACGTCATGGAAAGTGTTAAGCCGCCTGATTCCTTGAATTGGACTGGAAATATTGACCATGAATGGTGGATGTTCAAACAGCAATTCATGCTGTACCTGCAAGCCCTCAGATAGCAAACCCAATGCATGGAAGACTACTACTTACCGTCGCAGGACCTCAAGCATTGGAGGTATTCAACATGTTTGTGTACACCGACACAGACAATAAGGACTCAGTTGTCAGTTTGATGAACACTGTTAACCGAAGAAAAGCGAAACGTTCGAAAGGTATGTATTTTGCTCACGCACCCAGCAGCATGCTGAGAGCGTTGATGTTTTTTGACAGACTTGAAATTGAAAACTAGAATGTGCAATTTGGAATGCTGCAAGATTCAATGATCCGTGATCAACTTGTGTTTGGAAATAATAACAATAAAGTGGGAGAGAGGTTGCTACAAGCGACTGAACTTACCTTAGCTGGAGCCGTGAAGATTTGCCACACCAGTGAATTAGCCATGCAGCATGCTAGAACATTCAGTGATGGCACGAGGGATGGTGACAGTGCAGTGGTAGCCACAGTGTCTGGAAAGACACAGAAACAGAGAGCATGGCAGGTGAAACAGTATACAGACTCAGAAATTTTTAATTGTAAAATATGTGGCACTCGACATGGACCAAAACAATGCCCAGCCTACGGCAAAGTCTGCAACAACTTTAAAGGGACAGAATCAGTACGTGAAGCAATGCTTGTCCAAAGGGAAACAAAACCGAGGTGAACATGTGCATACCGTGGTAGAAACTGCTCTCTGTGATTCATTGTTCGTGGGCATGGTAGCACAGTCACAGTCAAGTGTGAACAGAGTTGAGCAGGACAAGTGGACAGTGCCATTACATATAAACGGAGCTGTCCTTCTTCTCAAGCTGGACACAGTACCAAAGGCCAATTTGATGAATGGGCTCAGCATCAGAGCCACAAAGGTAAAGCAAGGCATTCATCCGAATTCTGTTCCACTCAAAACCTACAATGGACAGCTCATCAGTACCAAAGGCATATTCAGATTCAAAGTGAGAGTTAAAGGAAAAGAACACTACCTCATGTTTGTAGTACTTCCAGAAGGAGATGACTCACTGCTACGTGACAAAGCATGTGAAAATGTAGGCAGAGTCAAGAGGGTGTACCGTATCAACACCAATGCACAGAACAGTGTAGAGTCAATAGTGGATCAGTATCCAGGCATTCTCGAAGGGTTTGGTGTTTTACCCTTACCTACAATATACAACTAAAAGATGATGCACAGCCAGTCGTCCATGCTTCCAGATGGGTTTCAGCGCTGCTACAAGACAAGCTGAAGCAAGAACTCGACCAAATTACGTCACTGGGAGTCATAAAGAAAGTGGAGGAGCCCACATAATGGGTGAATTCAATGGTGTGTGTTAAGAAACAGACTGGCATGTGCATGGATCCAAAAGATCTGAATGCCAATATAAAGAGGGAACATAGAGATGAAACACAGAGATGAAATAACAAGTGAGATTGCCAGTGCAAAGTTCTTCAGCAAGTTGGATGCATCCCAGGGCTTTTGGCAGCTGAAACTGCATCAAGATAGCACTGTACAGTCAATACACCGTTTGGCCACTACTCTTTCCAAAGGATGCCTTTTGGAAACTCTTCTGCTCCCGAAGTGTTCCACAGGACCATGGAGTACATCATAGAAGGCATTGGCGGAGTACATGTGTATGTGGATGACATTGTGCTATGGGGATCCACACTGGAGCAGCTTTATCGCTTGAACATGGCACGTTTCCTGCTGAGCTTCTGATAGGACGTAGGTTACACACCACGCACAAAGAGGAGCACAAAGAGGTGAAACAGAAACAAAAGTATCTGCAAAGGAGACAAAAAGCAAACTATGACATGTCATTGAGAAGCTTAGTGCCACTGGCAAGACATGACACAGTGAGCCACTGTTCCGGAGGAAGTAAGTCCAAGATCCTACACCGTCAGAGCAGAGGATGGTCAAATCCTGAGGAGGAATCGAAGGAGCTTGCTGAAAACACAAGAGACTGCAGAACAGGCAAATGAAGATCCAGCCTGCACTGCATCAGCTGAACCACCAGCTGAGCAGACTCCCTTCATCACCTGTGCTGAGAAGATCCACACGCAGTGTCAAAGCACCTGACAGGCTGAATCTTTAAAGCAAAAGAACTGAGCTGTATCCTTTATATAAAAAAAACTGAAATCAACATGGACACTTGTGCATTGAAATCGGAAAAAAGTATTGCACTTGTAATACTTTTATGTAATACTTTTTGATGTTTGTTTATGCTGTTAAAAAAAAGAACACGTTAATGTTTTTGGTTGACAAGCCAACTATTAGCCAACTATAGCACTATTTTAGAGTTTGAAGTTGCTAGATACATAGTTTGTTATATAGGTAAAGGAGTTATTAATACTTCCGACCACCAGAGGGCAGCAATGACTAGTGTTCCTTGCTGTAAGCTACACTTGTTTTGTCTTCATTAGACAGTAGGATTTAGTAGAAGAAGACACCACACTATGCTGGATGTAAATGTCAACTGAGTTTTGCTTCAATAGTTAATACATAATCATATTTGATGAACCCAAGTTTCTTCAGTTTACATTAGAAATATTACACTCTCGCAAACTTTTTCTCCATTTTTTTCTCTGAGTCTAAAGAAAGAAAACATTCTGCCATTTGCTCCAGAGGTGAATTTCTTCATTTTTGCCGTGCCATTAATTTCTGCTGTGTTGTTAGTTTGTTTGAGGTCATTAGCTGAGTGTTTATGGTCTCCTTCCTCCTTGTTTCCCCTGAGTACCCCCCTCCCGCCACACCCTCACTCCGTTCTTTAGGTTCCCTCCTCTCCTCCCACCAAACTAACTCATCCCTCTGGGCCTGCAAATCCCTGTTGGCCAGGGAGCAGTGGGGGTGGGCACTGGCTTTCTCTCTGTAATGAACTCCACAGGGACTGCTTTTCAGTTTCATCACAGCAAAAATTGCTCCCATGGAGCCCTGAACACAGTGAAAACAAACAAAAGTAAATAACTGGAATTAATACACCAGTTGTTAGGCGCTTGCCAGCATCTATAGCCCCACCCTCATGCACTCCTCTGGTTCAAAGTATAGAGATATTTATATGTTGCCAGAAACTGGCTCTTCATTTTGGGTGTAATCATAAAAAACATTTTATAAAAAGTTAGGCAGCATTCAGTTTTCTCTGTTTTTTTGTCATACAATACATCCCAAATCCATGCATCCCTAAGTCCATCTTGTGGTGAAAAGTCTTCACTGCACTTTTGTTCTTTTAATATATATAAATATGTTCTGTAGCAGATTGGACTTTGTTAAATGTACACTCAAACCATTTGGCCACTAGTGCTCATGCATATGCATATTTAGAGGAAACTAATGGAAATGGAAATTAATATATATGATTATAGAAAGAGACACATGTACTGCTTTTAGCTTTATAAGAAGTTAAAATTAAAAGATAAACTTTATTCTTTCTTTAAATGTATCCAACCTTTTGTCCATGTGATTAAATATGTCAATGCAAAAATTAAAGTGTATTAAAATATTAATTATTAGAATTATTTAAAAAATATTATAGTAACATGCATCTTCAAGGCTGTGAACAGATAATTTATCTAAGCAACTGATATTCTTGAAAGTCCAAATGTCAAACTAAAGTGTAGAAAGTGCAGAAATACCCTGCATGTCTATGTAAATTTGCGGGTGCTCACACTGCTTTAGAACAAGAATACAGAAAAAGAGGAAGGCCTGCACTCCTTTTAAAAATAGGGTTTGTGTCTTATGGTATTTTTTAAGCATGGTTTGCATGCGTCTGTGTATGTGTAGATTAAAGAAAGCAAGTGAAAGAAAGAGCAGAATAATCTCTCAGCTCATCATTTGTCCCAGGTGATCTCTGAGTGTTCTGAGGCAGAAAAATAGGGCCGTTCCAGAGGACATTGACTTGGATTTTTTTTTCGTTTGTTTGTTTTGTTTTTAGAAGCCTGGAATATCAATATTTTTTGCACATTTGGAATAGCTTGTGGCACATGCTTGGCAATGGCAGCCTGAGCTTCAAACATATTAGTTTGCTGGGAGAGGAGAATCACCAGGGACAGTCTCCAAACACAACCGGGAACAGCAGCGCAGTCCTGTTCATCATTTGAAAGCTGCTATTGTTTGAACTTGAGTAACTTTAAACAGGTTAAACTCATATTTAGAATGAAACAGTTGTCTTGTAGGCTTGCTTGGTTTTCAGGTTAGAATATTTGTCAGCAGCTGCTCTCCAGGGAAAATGTTGTGAGGTTCAGGTAAAGAAAGACTGTCCCTGCAGTCATTTATCAGTCGGTAGCTACACCCAGCAGGCCGCAACTGGCGTCACTCGTCAGCACTGTTCCTGACACACTAACATATGTGAAGGCAGACACACACATGCACTAAACACCACACATAATAAGCATGTGTACACACACATACAGTGGTGTAATGAGTGACTCTTGCTCTGCATGTCCTTAATCTGCAACCACCAGGCCAGCGCAGAGGGGGCACAGTAAAGTACAAGCAGCCTGCAGTGAGCTGAGCCAAAATAAAAAGCCAAGTGGCTCACTAAACCGGTCAGGGGCTCTTAAAAGGCACGCACTGCTTCTCCCTCGTCCGTCCAGCAGCCCTACAGGAGGTTTATAAAACGCCAGCCAGCAAAACTAAACTCGGAAGCATCGGTCCAGCCTTCCGGAACGGGCGTTTTCACAAACTGTAAACTATTGGAAACAAATGCCGTCTTAAATGTGTTCAAAAGAAATCTGATCCTCCGAGAGAAGCTTTACAGGTGGCTGGGGGTGTGTCAGATGTAGACAGCCCTCCCCAACGCGCACACGCACACACACACACACACATACCACTACTTGTTTTTGCTTCCTATGTGAGACTTTAGTCACCCACCTCCTCCCCACTATGTTGACCAGACTGCAGCCCATAAATAGAGAAAGTTGTCAGGTCTGCACTGAGTGTTTGAGAACATTTATTTGCATTTACAACATTTATATTAACAGAACATAATTATTTCCTGTCTAATGTATGCAGTATGCAAATATGTAAGCACACATGCTCACAACACCGTAAAGATAATACCAGTTTACTTTAAAATTACAACTTTATATGGCTTCATATTGATAAATTAGCTTTGGTTCTCTAAAAAATGATCACTGCATTGATAAGGGCTCTCAGCTCCCAGTAAAATCCAATAAAATCCATTGCATATTTAAATTAATTAATGCATTAATACTGACTGTGCTAGGGGAGTTAGTTAATTTGCACAATGCAAATTGGATCTAATCATTTAAGTGCAAATCAAATATTTAGATCCTGCTGACAGCATTCTTAAAATGGGGCTTTATTTTTAGATAAATGCAGTCAAACTTTATCATCTCGCGTTTTTCAACAAAACTGTCAAGAGTTTTTTTTTCTTTTTGGTGATAAACATCAGGGGGTTTTATGTCCTCCTAAGTCTCCTATATTTCAACCGTATGCCAGACTTCCGAAAGGATTTCCCTCACTGTCACAAGCACATGTGCTTGGCTCTAGTAAAATAAGCACTCTGGCCATAAACTTGCCAATGAGCTGTCCCCAAATAACCACATCTGTCAGCTCAACTTAAACAGGCCCTAAAGAGTCACTTTTAAAGATGAAGGGACCTCGCCGGCTACACATAGACAGTCAGACAAAATTCTTTTCTCAGCCATGAAATAAAGTAAAGTAGATGTCATGAGAAACATTCAAGTCCTGTTTGAGATGGGTAAACTTATTCTGCTAATGGTAAAAACAAAAAATATTTTTAAGGATTTTTTTTCAAAATCAAACTGTTCTTGAGCTAAGCAAATCTTCTAGTTTGAGGCACTTTCTGAATCAATCTGTCATCTTTTAATTGTTGTTAAATCATACACATGCAATATTATGTAATACTGCAGTTCCTCTCTAATTACCATGGCACTAGAACTGACTGGACTTTTATTACCGGCCAAGTTAAATTTAAACCATCACACACTTGCACACAACTTGAGCTCATAGGCAGTTCTGCATCTCACCTCATAACAGTAAACCCCGGGACAATAAACTGGTTGCTGGTCTCAAATTTAGGCCATGCAGTTTGCGTCTCAGGAGTGATTTAAGCACAGCTGCCGCTGGAGCCAAGACATTCGTGAGATGAGCTGAGGCCCTGTACACAGGGGAGAAAAGCTTTGTATGAGAGTGTGTGTGCTGCGAGAGGGGAAAGAGGGGGTTGTAGTACCTGGCCACGCTGTGTTTCCTCGTTCCCACGGTCCTTTCTGTGCTGCAGCCAACCCCTCCGCCCCCTGTGCCCGATCCCCCGTCTCCTGAGTACACTGACTGTACCTCCTCTGAAATTATGAAACAAAATGTTCTCCTAAAACTCAGCTTTAAAGGTTGCTGAGGATGGATGAAAGAGCACACGGGGAGTTAGGGTTGCTGTCAGCATATCCAAGATAAGTTTTGGACGTCAACTTTAAGAAGCAGCTTAAAAATGAGCCTTAAGACGAGGCATTGTCTGGTAAAATAAAGGTAGTCAGTGCATCACTAGCTGCACCTGAAAGACAGGCAAGGAGCCAGACACACTTTTTCATGGTAAAAAAAAGAGGATAAAATAAAAACTTGGATCATCGTGAAATGCCGTCTGTTCTGGATATAATCAATAGCTAAAGAAGAATCCAGTTCAGGGTTGTCTCTCATATTTCAATCCCTGCTCTTCTGTGATCAATAAAAGTGAGCTGAAATCAAAGCGGGCCCTCTTTACTATTGTCTATTCAACGTTAGCAGACAAAGACTGAGGAGCCTTTGATCGCCCTGTCTGCAGGGCCCACAGCTAAACACAGACCCCATCCTCCCACTCCCACCCACCACCTCCAGGTGACTAGTATATGTGTGTGAGTGAGTGCGTGAATGTGTGTGTGTGTGTAGGCTAACCAAATGTTTTTCGCAAACACACTCACAAAAACAAAAGCACTTTTTATAGGAATCACAGAGCGAGGAGATATAAGGTTGTATTGTCAGCTGGCAGGTCATCACACGTGCTGCTGCCCAGTCTCACACCGTCTCACATGGTCTCAACCTGTCTTATGCTGTCTTGCACTGTCTCACACTGTCTTCCACTGTCTCACACTATCTCAACCTGTCTCCCACTGTCTTACCTTGTCTCACACTGTCTTATGCTTTCTCCCACTGTCTCACATTGTCTCACACTGTCTCACACTATCTCAACCTGTCTCCCACTGTCTTACTCTGTCTCACACTGTCTTCCACTATGTCCCACTGTCTCACATTGTCCTCCACTGTCTCACACTATCTCCCACTGTCTTACTCTGTCTCAGACTGTCTTACACTGTCTCACACTGTCTTCCACTATGTCCCACTGTCTCACATTGTCTCACACTGTCTCACACTATCTCAACCTGTCTCCCACTGTCTTACTCTGTCTCACACTGTCTTCCACTATGTCCCACTGTCTCACATTGTCCTCCACTGTCTCACACTATCTCCCACTGTCTTACTCTGTCTCAGACTGTCTTACACTGTCTTACACTGTCTCACTCCGTGTCACACTGTCTCACACTCTTATTTCCTCCTTGTTACTGTCTTGTCTTATTTGGTTTAGTTCTCTTCTTTCCTTTTTGGTTTGTCTTGTTCTCTAGTGATGTGTCTTCCTCTTTCTGGTCTTACCCCCTTGAGTTTTGTTGTCCTCTATCATGGCCTCTTAAATTTGTCTTCTTTTGTCCTGTCCACTTCTCTTTGGTTTTCTTCTGTCTTGTTCTTTTTGAATTTGGTTGTATTTGGTTTTGTCCTGCCCTGTCCTGTCCTGTCCTGTCCTGTTCTGTTTCAACTCTTTGTCCCTCTCATGTCTTTATTGATTTTTTTTTCTTTTGTCTTCTACCACCTTCTACCTAATTTTTTGTTATTTTATTTGTCTTTTATCATCTTTTGTCATGTCCTTCTATGTCTCCCTGTTCCTGTCATGTTCCCTTTGTCTTTCTCACTGTCTCTCTCTCCTTTACTGTTTGAATTTGTCTTTTTTCAGTTTTCTGCACTGTCTTTTTGTTCTTGCCATGTCTTTTTTCTGTCTTCTTCCATCCTCTTTTGTCGTCTTGTGCCAGTCTCATCTGCTTTCGTTTTGTTTTCACCTGTCTTTTATCAGTTTGTTTTCTTTTGCCTCATCCTGTCCAATCACCTGTTGTCTTCAACTGTCCCATTCTGTCCTCTTTCGTCCTAGCCTTTTCTGTTTCATGTCCTATTTGATTTTTTTCTCTTCTGTCCTTTTTTTCTTATTTTGTCCTCTTCTGTCTTCTTCTGTCCTGTCCCCTTCTGTTTTGTCTCCTTGTTCTTGTCCTGTTCTCTTCTGTCCTTTTTTATTTAATTTAAAATCATTTGAAATATCCTGTCTTCTTCTGATTTGTCAACTTTTCTCCTATTGTGTCCTCTTCCATCCTTTTCTGTCATCCTGTCCCGTTCTCCTCAGTCTTCTCCTCCTCTGTCTTCCTCTTCCTTTTTTTTTACTTTGTTTTGTTTCCTTGTTCCTGTCATTCACTCTTTTGATTTGTCTTCTTCCATCTCGTCTTGTCCTCTTCCATCTTTTCCAGTCTTCTCTTCATCTCTTTTCCGCTGCACAGTTACGTATTCTCTGACAGCTCAGAGGAGACACCAAAGCAGCAGGACCCTTCGACTCTCAACATGCACCTTGTTTACGAGTCCTAAACGACAGACAGCCCCGCTGGAACCTCCTGTGTCAGAGGAAGGGAGTGGAGGATCTGGTCGCCCTGCTTGGGTTTAACACACACACAAACAATCTTAGGATGACAGCCATGAACACATTCAAGACAAGCTTATTATATCAAGGCACACTGATGCACACAGTGCAGATGAAAACTGATGCTCTCTCCATCTGGCCACATCAGTGCAACACCACTGAGTTTGCAGAGCAGAGTGAAGGCATGCTGTATGTGTTGACACAAACACTCTCTGGGTGATTAAAAGACCAGGAAGTTCATTTAGAGGTGACGCAAAGGTGAAGTTAGGAGTCCATGTATGTGTTTTTGTGCAATGTGCATTTACATGCCTGTGTACTATTGCATTGTAAACCACATGACATGCATTTACCAAAACTATTATTAACACCCTTGTCTCTGCTCCAGCACCATGACTGGAAAACCTGTGTATCTTTTTTCTCACTAGTCTTTTCTCTCTAGTCTGCCTGTGTGTTTGCTACTTGTTCTCTAACTTGCTCATCTGCCACATCTGCATGTTTTTGTGGGAACCCGCAGTGCATAGCACGAGTGTGTGTTCGTTCTCTGTGCTTGTTAGATGTGCTGTCATTGAGGAGTCGAGAACACGAACGGACAGAAAGCCAAATTAAAACTGTGTACATTTCTTTCCACAACCTGGTTTAGAAAAAGTGGAACATAGTGGTGTTTTATAAAGGAAACTCTGACTTTTTAACACAAATGTTTAAAAACTCACGTCCACAAAGCGAGAGGGGACTGTTTTATTCATTATTTATGAAGCGTGCCGCCAGGTCTAATAAACACAGAGATGTTATTCAGATGCCTCAAAATTAATAGACGTTGTGAACTTTATAACATTCCTCTGTCGCGTTGTTGTCTAAGGCAGAGTAGATGTTCCCCGCAGAATAAGAATCATATGCATTTATGCAAGTGAACAAACATGAGGCTAGAAGTGTGTTTGGTGAATTTGTTTAAAGGCCAATATTAGCATATAGCGACAGACAGGCAGAGTCCTGACTTCCATTCAAAATCCTTGGTCCACACTGGGTTCTCTAGTGCCAGTCAATCACCCCACACCTCTGAAATGAACTGAGGCAGACATGAAATGAATCTTTCAAACCCGGGTGAAAGGTTATGACCTTTTAGCCACCGATTCTTCCTGTATTGTGGCAGTGGAGGGGCCTTGGTAAGCAAAAACAGGGAAATAAGAGAAGAGAAAAAGTTAAGAACTTAGAGTCAGAGCAAGTTTTCTTCTCTCTATACGCATAACCTTTAAGCCGAATGCCCCCCTGTGACTCCTGGATTCCTGATTAGTTTACAGTATACTCCCAAATCAGCATAATAAAGCGTGTGATGAGGCTGATGAGATCTAACAGTCTGCTCTTGTTTACCCCGCCGCAGCCCCAGCTCTTTCTCTGCATGTGTGTGTGTCTGACCCCGAGGCGCCAAGTCACTTGATGCGTCTTGCATCTATCTCTCTAACACACATTTACACGCACACACATACACACACACCCACACAACCCCCCCACTGGTAGAAATCCTAGTAGTGCTGCTGGATCTCATCGGAGGCCAGGAATCCACAACCCCTTTAGGCTAGTCCTGGGGTGCATTTACTCCACACACATGCAGAAACAAACACAAGACCATAAATATTGAATGTGCACGTACACACACACACACACACACATACATACATAGACACACGCTGTATCTTAATGAGAGAAGGAGATGGTACTATGAAGGCGACAGCAGAATGAAACCTACTCACCAAGGACTGACCTGTGGTTCAGGGGCGGCAGCAGCTCGGCGGGGAGCTCCTCTCCCAGCACTGATCAGAGGGCTGCACCACCGAGGCTGCTCACGCTGACGGTTCTGGAAAAACCAACTGATTAAACGCCACTGTCGCCTCAGCTCAGCTGCTATATGGAAAGAAAGCTTCCTCTCTTTTATATTTTTTTTCACTCACTGTTTGTTTGTCAGTCTCCTTTGTTTTCTTTGTCCTCTGCCGAGACAGCGGTGCCGGTGGATTGGAGCTGTGAGCGTGAGGGATTTGTGCGTAATTAGCTGAAACGCTCACCCAAGCAAGCACAAAAAGTTAAATTTTAAACTTTTTGAACTATACTCCTTTTTAACGGTATTTCACTGACACTCTGCTTCACTTCCAAGATCAAAACCTTGCTTCATGGTAGAAAATATATTTTATTTGAATCTTTGAGTAAGTGGACAGCAAAACAGCGCTGCCAACTTGCAAGCCCCATTAACAAGTTGTGCAAACTTAAAATTGTGCAAAGTGTGTGCATGAAAAAAGTCATGAC